>NC_043961.1:25527169-26272169 GCF_902148855.1 Sphaeramia orbicularis | reverse complement strand
TTGGCTGATGCTGAGGCAGATGATTTGGCTCCTTGGTTACTTTCCGACTGATATTAAAGCCAGACCTGTCCACCTCAGCCTCATACTCACACATTCCTGACAGATGAGTTTCACTGAGTCAGGAGTCAAAGGCATCAGGCGTCACTAGATAGAATAATGAAATAAAGCATCAGCTGCTCAACTCTGAACTACATATCACTGAAAAATGTTATTTATGATGGGTTATTTTACTAATGTGACACATTTCTGTAGATGTTTATTGAGCCTTCTCCCGAAATAGACATTAAAAAGTACTCAAATGTCAGGATCTGTTGAAGTAATCAGCCTGTTCCTGTTTCTTCTGTTTTAGTCCCTGTGGTCTGTCTTGTCGCTGCAGGTGTGTTGTGCATGTTTGTTCATCTGCATTTGTAATTTCCATTTGATTTTTTATTTTTCTTGTGGACATGTAAAGTCTGTCTCCTCTGTGTCCATCAGTGTCTGGTCAGTCTGACAGCAGCAGCAGTGTAGTGGTAGCAGGTTACAATGTGAGCGCCCCCGCTGGGTCGAGGGTGGTGCTGCAGTGTGTGAGTGGACGCATGGTGTGGACCAGGGACAGGGTGAGGGACAGACAGCGGGTGCTCCACTGGGACCTGTACCGGGCCTATCCAGACTACGCCATGGAGAGGGTGGTGGACATGTTTTCTGCAGGGGACCAGAGAGTCTACAGCTCCTACAACATGGGCAGGGTCGGCCTCAACCCCACAGCCTTCAAGGATGGAAACTTCTCCCTGGTCATCAAAGGTACAGTCACACTGAGGTCACAACTGTGGACCATCATGCCTGTCATATTGTGAACTGGTCCAGGCTTTGTTTATAAGATAAGATAAGATAAGATAAGATAAGATAAGATAAGATAAGATAAGATAAGATAAGATAAGATAAAATAAGATATGCCTTTATTAGTCCCACAAGGGGAAATTCCAGGTGTACAGCAGCAAAGTATAGGCACACAGGAAAAAAGAAGTGCAAAAACAAGATAAACACAATCAAGAAAACTAGACACGTAATAAAATGTTTATCATGTTTTTACCACTGATCATCCTCCTTGTCAAACGTACATGTTTGTATCGTGTAATCCATCAGCAATAACTCATTTATCCATTTTAATTTGCTTTTAGGATCAATTTACTGTATTTCACAGGAGCACAGTTGAATACAAAGGCTGTAGTGAAACCCTTTTTGTTACTGGAGCATACGCATGTGTTTGTGGACATGTTGAACTCCTTTAACATTTATGACTTTGACATTAGACTGAAAAATGTTATGGATTCAACAAACTACTCATCTTATTTCCAGTGTAAAACAAGGAGAAGCTTTAAAATGTTATTATAGTTTGGAAATTTCAGTAGTGTTTATTTTTTTGTCTGTCAGTTTGTTTTTTAATTTCAGTTTAGCTTGAGTTACTTTTAGAGAGCATACTGTATGTAGTTTTATTTTCTTTCATTTTATTTAGTTTACTAGTTTTATTTTCTCTGTTAAAACAAAGGTCCTTAATTTAAAGAAGCATAAAAAGGAAACAAATATGATCTATAAAACTCATGTTTATTGAAGGTTTCAAATTGTGTAAAACCATTGAATCCTTGTACAACATGAATTGAGACTGATTTCACACAACACAATTTTTTGTTTTAGGTCATCTTATATTGCCCGCTGTAGTCTTTCTCTAGTTTTTATATCTGTCAATGGTAGTTCTAAATTAGCCTTAATTTTTATTAAATCCAGTTAATTTGGCTCATAACTGCATTCATGCAGTTACTCTTTTCTATAAAGTAACTTAAATTTCAGGTGAAATGATGTTCACCAACTACTTTTTACCTATTGTAACATTAATGAAAACCCAGAAACAGCAAGAATATACAAAATATAAAGTGTCTTATATTACACAAAAAACATGTTAGTTGTAATATAATATAATTATCTTTATGAGTGATCTTGTTGGTACTTTTGTTTGTGCATGTGATGATAGACGTGACCATGAATGACCGGGGTCTGTACTCTTGTAACCTCCATCACCTCTACTGTCACCTGTATGAGACCGTCAGAGTCCAGCTCAACGTCACTAAATCACGTATGTACGACTGTCATACCTTTACCTGCCAACATCATCTTAAACACATATCAGAGCTGCACTGACATCAAGACTTTATTTATCGTGCACATTAAGGTCGTAAGGAGCAGCGTTTCTGGGATGGACACAAGGCAGTGTATGTGGTGCTTGCTGGAAGCACAGTGGTGCTGCCGTGCATCAACCGACGGAGTGTGTGGACCGACTGGAGCAACGAGGAGGAGGACCAGCAGGTGGGCTTTATTTGCAGAAAATCCCAGTTCATATTAAGTTTAATACTTTCATGAGTTTGCATGAGTTTAAGTTGAAACCTGTATCTAATACCTGCCTTCGTGGCCTGCAGGTCGTCCACTGGGACCGTCAGTCTCAGGGAGTTTATCATGATCGTGCTGACCGGCTGGTGGACCTGTACGCCTCTGGGGAGCAGAGAAGCTACGGTCCACTGTTCCTCCAGAGGAAGATGAACATCAGCAATCAAGCCTTCGCAGAGGGAGACTTCTCTCTTAGCATATCTGACCTGCAGGTGTGTGTCTTGTGTTTGTACAAAGAGTGTAACTTAACAGAAGAACAGAAAACTCTGCAGGAGCCTGGCAGTTTTAAGTCACAGGCTAAAATTATACTGCCATGGAATGAGGTAAACTTCCCACCGGTGTCATAAATGTGTGTGTGCCCATGTCCTTCAGCTAACGGCAGTGTAAGGAGTGTATGTGGGGTTTATGTATGCAGTGTGTTTCTCCAAAGCACATGGAATTTTCATCAGTAATAGCTCCTGTCAAGTCACGCTTTATTGCTCCATGTGGGAAATTAGGCTGGCAACAAATTGAGCAATAAACATTCTCATGTTAAGCAGTACCATAACAAAAACCAGCAAACAAACACAACATGTTTCCAAAAGAACTTACTTCCTGTGCTGTTTGTAAGAAGAAAAATTAGACATAAATCCAAGGAATTCTCGGGGGTTCCATAGTTTCTGTTACAGCTCATGAATCAGAGAATGTAGGTTAAATACAGGCTCAGAGGGGCTCCATAGCCCAGCAACAACAACAGTTTTCCAATCTGCAACAAGGAGCCGCTGACAGGCAAATGTTTTCTTGTTTTGTGTTTTAATAATTAAAAGCATTTCGAGACAATGCTCGTTGAAGGCTTTAATAATGCATAGTTGTAGGCAGTGTTCTGTAAATACACTAAAAATAGGATCAGCCTCTTTTCCTGGATCCAACCTAAAATCGAATGGGCTTGTTTCATACCCCACCAACCCCCCCCCCCCCCCCACACACACACACACACACACACAAATTTAATAAAAATTTTTGTGTAATCCTTCTGACAGACAGACAGACAAACAACTATAATGAAAACAGAACTTTGGCCAAAGTAATGAGTTTTTTTTTTTCCTGTAATGTATGTAAGGTTTCACTTTGAGCAGAAGAAGTGAAATGCATGAAGAAATTTATTTTTTCAAGTTCTGGTTACAGCGATTACAGACACAAATCTGGCACTATGTACATAAACAGCTGCAATTATTTAAAGTCATATGAATATGAACATAAAATCAGTGAAACAATAAATAGACTTTCATCCGTTTGGTAATTAAACTAGAAATAAATCAGAACTATTTTTGCAGTCACTTCCAAATGAATTTTCCACTATGTCTGTTATTATTTTATCCTCTACATTATTCGGTTAAAATTAGGTATTTTCTTTTGTTTAATTTACGGATCATGTAGATGTTCACAAAAGCTCAGAGTAAATTCAAATATGATTATATTAGAACAGAGAAAACTGAAGAAAAAGGGATTTTTTTTCCCCACAAAAATATACCATTAACTAAATGTAAAAAGTGCATCTATAACCATTGTCATTTGTCAAACTATGGATTTTATTGGCGACACAATAGAGCCTGTAAACATCCAAATACAGGCGTGGAAAAAAATATTAGACCATCAAAAATCACCAAAAACAATGGTTATGTAATTGAATACTAACTCCTGTGTGTATCATGTGACTAAAACAGACAGAAAAGAAAATATAGAATGCCTAAAAGCACTGTTTTTGGCAGTACAATGCCATAGCTATTGATGTAAGACCTTAAATGATTTTGGTTATTATCAAGAAAACCATGGAAAATGGATAGATATCAGCTCTGAAATTAAACGCTTATGAGGTATTTTTGTTGCTATCATTCAATTTGTCCAAACAAATGTACCTTTAGTTGTACCAGGCATTAAAATGAACAAGGAACTGAAGAAAACAAGAGGTGGTCTAATGATTTTTTTCCGTGACTGTATGACATATCTGATGCCACTGAAAAGCTGTGAAAGTGCAGTTCACCTGGATTTTTGACATGTATTGGTAGGTTAATAAATATTTCAGGTCAGTAGATGCCTGCAGTTGATGGCACCTGTTTGAGTATTTTAGGGTTAAATAAATTCTAAATACCCTTCAAACACAAATGTAGTCAGACTATTGCCACCAAGCGAGGTTGACAACTCCTTTAAAAACCTTCATATCCAGGATTCAGTCGTACCCCACACATCTACACTGGAAAAAATCAAAATCTTACCAAGTGTTTTTTTTTTTTTCATTTCTGGTCAAAATATCTAATCACACTTAAAGTAAGACATAATCACCTAAAGAGTAACTTTTCAGTGAGATATAAGAACTCATTTTTAGATAACAGATCTTGAAAATCTTATTTCAAGAAATTTTACCAAGATAATTTTCAGATTTTTTTTTTTTTTTTTTTTTTTTTTGCAGATTTTTTTTTTTTTTTGCTTGAATTAAGCAAAAAAAAAAAATCTTAAATTAAGCAAAAAAAAAAAAAAAATCTTGAATGAAGCCAAAAAATCTGACAGTGGAACAAGTGAAAATTATCTTGGTAAGATTTCTTGAAATAAGATTTTCAAGATCTATTGTCTAAAAATAAGTTCTTATATCTTACTGAAAAGTTACTCTTTAGGTGATTATGTCTTATTTTAAGTGTGATGAGATATTTTGACCAGAAATGAGAAAAATACACCTGGTAAGATTTTGATTTTTTCCAGTGTTCCTCCCATCATTGACATGTGTCGAGTACATGCAAGTGTTTGACTGTGTTTTCCACCCCCAGCCCACAGACCAGGGGCTGTATTCCTGCCACCTCCACCATCATTACTGTGGGCTGCATGAGAGGAGACAGTTCCAGGTCACAGTGGAACCCCCAGTGATTCAGGCCACCCAGCCAGCCAAAGCACTGCCCAGCGAAGACAAAGGTAACACAAACACACATCCAACTACAAACAGTTTTTTTTTTTTCCTCTTTGTTTTAATTAGGGGGGCGGCCATGGCTCAGTTGGTAGAGCGGGTCGTCTAATAACCGAAGGGTTGGCGGTTCGAATCCCGCTCTGTCCTAGTCAGTCCGTTGTGTCCTTGGGCAAGACACTTCACCCTCCTTGCCTCCAGTGCCACCCACACTGGTGTATGAATGTTCGGTGGTGGTCGGAGGTGCCGTAGGCACAAAATGGCAGCCACGCTTCTGTCAGTCTGCCCCAGGGCAGCTGTGGCTACAGATGTAGTTTACTACCACCAGAGGGCGAATGTGAGCGCGAATGAATAATGGGTCAATAATGTAAAGCGCTTTGGGTGTCTAGAAAGGCGCTATATAAATCCAATCCATTATTATTATTATTATTAATTAATCATAGGTCATTACAGGAGCTTCAGCTGAGGGATGTCTTAAAACTTTGTGCATTTGGACTATTAAGTGCATCATTAGATTAAAACACCACACACACATCTGTTTTTTTCTTCACTTTTTCCCTCCCTACCTTCTTAACGTCCTCATTCTGCCTCAGATTCTCCAAAGACCAGAGCAGCATAGCATGAAATGAGAGGCGTGATGGAAGAAACCCACTTTTCTCTGAAGTTTTCTTTTTCTTTCTCCAAAGATTCTTCTCTTGCACAGTCAGCTTTCCTAATGCCAGACCCCCCTAAACCACACAGCCCCCCCCCACCCAGCCCTCATCGCCTTTCACCTTCTTCTCAACCCACCTTTCTACACTATTTGATCATTTTGGAAACACTCAACACACTCTCTGTATTTATCGCTTCTTTTGTCTGTGTCTGTTTTTGTCTTCAGTGCATTGTCCACATTTGTCTTTAACCACATGCGTAAATCTCTCCGCTACTTTTCTCAGCCTCTGCCTAAAAAGGTCATTTTTTGAGCACATATTAGAAGAGGAAATAAAAAGATAGAAGAAGAGGGTGGGGGAGTTGGATTGGCACGCTGCTGTGCCAGCTGCCTACCTCAAATTCTTGGAGAATGAGAGCATTTCTGGTGCATGTGTGTGTTTCCAGTCGGTAACTGAAGCAAAGCCGATAATGGCACATGTATCAATGTGGGAAAATCATTGAGAGAGCTTTAGAAATTTGGAATGCCTGTGGCCAAGCCCATCTGTGTGACTGTTTGTATGTCTGTGTGAGTGAGCGTGCCAAGCCCGCTCTCATTATAGTGGAATCTATTGAATACAGTCTTTGGACTAAAGTCTAGCTCTGCCCACACGATTTATCCTTCACTCTCTTAGCTGTAATAATACAGTAGGATTGCACCATGGGAATTGTGCTGGTTAAACAAGATGCATAACTGATTTATTCACCTCAAGCTTTCTTAAACAGAGCAGCAATGTTACAATTTCCTCCTCTGGGCTTTTAGACGTTTGTAGCCCACTGCAGGATTTCATTCCTTATCTGCTTTGGCTTGTTTTGCCCTCTCTGACAGTCTGCTGGCCTGTTTGCTTTGGCTCTCTTCTGACATTCTGGAGGAGTTACAGGCCTTTTTTCCTTCATCCCACCTTCTTCTTCCTCCCTCTACCCTACCGTCTCTCTGTCTTCCTCCTTTGAGGGTCCCACATTCTCAGATTTGTTTGCTTTCACCACCTTTCCTTCATTCTTTTCCATTCTATTTCTCCCTTTCTCTATGCCTTTCATCTCTTTTTGGTAGTTTATGGACAAGAACAGGAAGTAGGCTTCATCTGTGCAGCATCTGGCCACACAGGGGGGGATGGGTTGGATGGACTGACTGACACGGAGACATAGATGAAGAAGACTCAGAGGGAGGATGTTTCTCAGATAGAGAGAAATAAACAGAAGGGAAAAAGGAGTGAGGAGTCTGCAAATGAAAACTGGGGAATAAGATGTAGGTCACCCCTCCCTTCATCCCATTAGAGTCATTTGTCAGCACTGTTTGGGAAGGGAGAGGACAAGGCAGTCTAAACACAAACACATATGTTGTCATCTGAGTCACAAAAAAATAACTCACAACTAAATAAAAGGTTTTGAGGATTTGTTATGCTAAAGAGGATGCTGTTATGATGTGCAATGCAGACACGCAGCTGTGTAGATGCTGGAAGTGTGTGTTTAGGATTCACCAGGCGAGGTCTTCTGTATTATCTTCATTTTACGAGACAAACCTCTGGAGAAACATCACACCGTCCCTTTCCTCTCCCTTGGCTCTAGTCGTCTGCTTCACCCCACTCTGTCCTTCCCTCTCTTTACTTCTCTGTGTTTTACTGCCAGGAAAAGTAAATCACAGCATGATTCTCAGTCTGGATCTCATTTTGGCTCAGATATGTTGAGTCTGAGGTCTGCAGCTGTTTCTTGCTTTGCACTTTTATAATGAAGAAAAATGAAACCAGGCTTTCGTCGCTCCTCTACTTCTCAGCACTCAGCAGAACGCACATCTCACCTAATGCCGATCGGCTAATTATTTCTCACTGCCCCTGAAAATGTGTTCAGCGTTTTTTTTTTTTTTACAGCCAGGAAATGACCCAGGGTGTCCTTACATGTAGAAAAGTACATAAAACAATTTGTAAAGTGGTAGAGCTTACATGGCATAACACACACAGCACACACAGCTTTGGAAATCATTATTGAGTCACTGAGATAAAGTAAACATTTGTCAAAGAAGTGACATCAGGGCTTTCTTTTGTGCAGATGTGAGGCAAAAATCTGATAAACATGAAATATTTGCTCTACAAATGTAATAAAGAAATAAACTGTACGTAAATTCAGGAAAACGAAAAACACAATTTGCTCAGTAACAAACAGAAATGAAAAACATCTGATGATGGAAAAAAAATATTTAGAGACCCTTCATAGTCTGAGAAGAGAAGATCAAAATATCATGTTGAAGGGCCGTTATGGTGAATTTCTGCATAAAAATCACTGGAGGTCTAATAATTATTTTCAAAGCCGTACAAAAACAAATACACATGTCACATGAGCAGAAACATAAGAGTCTTAGCATGTAGCCTGTCATGGAAAAAAAACAATGGATTTCCCTGGGAAAAATAAATAAATTAAAAAAAAAAAAAAAAAAAAAAAAAAAAATATATATATATATATATATATATATATATATATATATATATATATATATATATATATATATATATATTTTTTTTAATAGATAGATAGATAGATAGATAGATAGATAGATAGACAGGGTGTCCCATAAGTCTCCATACATAGGAGACATAATACCTATGGTTCTAACATGTATTTCTTTATATTTCTTCTTTATAGTTCTTCAGCAGTGGAGGACATGCATTGAAATGTGTTCCCGACAAAATGGCAGTCATACAGTGCATATTATATAAATAAAAATGGTTTATGTCAAGAAACGTTTATTTTTCCTATGCATGGAGACTTATGGGACACCCTGTAGATATAGATATAGATATAGATATATATGAAATAAAGATGTACTGTGTAGAAGTTTTTGTGTGTTAATACCCTGCAAAAATCAAAATCTTACCCAGTGTATTTTTCTCATTTCTAGTCAAAATATCTCATCACACTTAAAATAAGACACAATCAACTAAACAGTAACTTTTCAGTGAGATATGAGAACTTATTTTTAGACAATAGATCTTGAAAATCTTATTTCAATAAATCTTACTAAGATAATTTTCACTTGTTCCATTGGCAGATTTTTTTTTTTTTTGCTTCATTCAAGATTTTTTTTGCTCAATTCACCAAAAAAATCTGCCAATGGAACAAGTGAAAATTATCTCAGTAAGATTTCTTGAAATAAGATTTTCTAGATTTATTGTCTAAAAATAAGTTCTTTTATCTCACTTGCAAGTCACCCTGTAGGTGATTATGTCTTATTTTAAGTGTGATGAGATATTTTGACTAGTAAATGAGAATAATACACTTGGTAAGATTCAGATTTTTGCAGTGTAAATCCAAGACAAATTCTTAAAAACAGATGTTAAATTATGTATAAAAGCATGACAGTGAATGTTAATAACTAGAAATACCTTCATTTTACATCTGGTTTTACACCTACTTTTACAGTGAAACATTGAATATTTAGTTTCTTTTCATTATAGGACATATTTATGATGATATTTAGGTTTTCCACTGTGAGGAAATAACCATGTAGAGGAAGTGTTAACCCAAGCCAAACCATTTAACATTACATGATAATAATAAAGTTTATATTGTGGTATTTATAGCTGTATTATTTAATATTGACTAGGTTGATGGGAATATTTGTGGAGGTTTGTGGTTATTTCAAGTAAGATTCACTCAAGATGTTTGAGGCGAACACGGATATTACAATAATCGATCCAGCAGTTTCTGAAACAAAACCAGAAATGTCAAAGTGTTGGCACTGATGAAACAGTCGGGGGATTTTACATAAATTTTATGACTCTTGTACACCAAAAGGGCTGGATTTAGGTATTGGATGAGAAGACCACTTGGATGTATTTTCTTTTTATGCAATTTTATATCGATTTAGCAGAATTTAATTACTTCAGCACATTTTAACCCATTAAGACCCAGTGGTACTTTTATGGCAGCTTCTAAATGATTTTTTCCACTCTTTTTAACATTTCTTATGTGATTTATCACCATTTATTATAATAAAAACTTTTGTGTTTTGCATTTTTCAGTGTAAATCATGTACTTTACCCTATATTTAATTTACTGATCATGTAGATGTTCATTAAAGCTCAGAGTAAACTTAAAGGTATTATACAAAAACAGAGAAAACTGAAGAAAAAGTGACTTTTTCAGCAAAATATATCATTAAATGAAAATAAAAACAAGCATCAAAAACCACTGTCATTGATCCAACTCCATGGGCTTTACTGGGGAATCAATGTTGTTGAAGATGACGGTGTTATCATGGTAACTACAGAGCCTCTGAATGTCCAAATGACTCATATCTGATGACCATGAAAAGATGACAAACTGCATTTTACACCAATTATTTACATGGATTGACAGGATTAGTGGATCAACAGGTATTAAACATTAGAGTAGATGCTTTTGGTCACCGGCAACTTTGTGGGTTTTTATGGCTTAACTCTACTTTTTAAACTCCACATATACAGAGAGACACACTGTATGAATTAAAATGATTTCACTGAAGGATGCTCTGAGGATATAAAGTGAAAGTTATTATTAAATCAAAAGACTGCTTCTATGTTACTCATAAGGCGTGAGCCCTGACTGTTGTATTCTAGGTCTGGTTTTGTTTACAACATTTGTAAACCTCATGATGACACATAGTCTGTTTTTAAGTATAACAATGATTACTGGATTAACATGAAATGCTGACCGTTGTTATTTCTGTGTTACTCAGACTCCACGAAGGCTGACTCAACACGAGTCATCAATGTGATTCTGCCCGATCAGAGACACCACTTTCTCCTGCCGTTGGGTTATGTCCTTACTTCTTTCCTCCTCCTGGCCTTCATTATCCTCATCATCGTCCTTGTCACGTGTCGACGTAAAACGAAAGGTCTGAACTGCAATATGTCTGTCTGATTGTGCATTGTTAGATATTGGGTTATTCTAAATCTGATCTTTTATGTGTTTCAGAGTTTTACCCGCAGTCATCCATGAGGTGAGTACTGTAAACACACATACACATGATTACTGTGCTACCTTAACCCATATAGACCCAGTGGCACTTCTGTGGCAAAAACAAAACTGAATTTTTCTTTCCATTGAACCTTTCCTAATTGCTTTATCATTTATTATAGTATTACCCTCTGTATTTTGCCTTTTTTTGGAAAAGCAAAAATCAGCTATTTTTCTATATTCAATTCATTGATCATGTAGATGTTCATAAAATTATGTCAGAAATAGAGAAAACTGAAGAAAAAGTAATTTTTTTCGGCAAATATATCATTAACTGAACATAAATCCAGTGTTTCCATCCACTGAAGAAGAGGACTTGGATGTGTTTTCTTTCTATGCAATTTTATATCTGTTTAGCACAATTTAATCACTTTAGCACATTTTAACCCATAAAGACCTGGTGGTACTTTTATGGCAGCTCCTAAATGAATTTTTTCTCTCTTTTTAACCTTCCTTAAGTGATTTATCGCCATTTATTATAATATAAACCTCTATGTTTTACACTTTTCAGTGTAAATCAGGTATTTTACCCTATAATTAACGTACTGATCATGTAGATGTTCATTAAGCTCAGAGTAAACTTAAAGGTATTACACAAAAACAGAGTAAACTGAAAAAAAGTGACTTTTTCAGCCAAATATATCATTAAATTAATATAAAAACAAGCATCAAAAACCACTGTCATTGATCCAACTCCATTGGTTTTACTGGTGAATCAGTGTTATAGAAGATGATGGTGTTTCCATGGTGACTGCGGAGCCTCTGAACGTCCAAATGGGTCATATCTGATGACCATGAAAAGATGACAAACTGCATTTTACACCAATTATTTACATGGATTAAAAGGTTAAGTAAATTAGAAGTTATCAAACATTTTATATTCGTCGATGATTTTGGTCACCAGTGGTTGTTTGGGCCTTTATGAGTTAAACACACATATTCAGCTTTTTTTTTTTTCTCCCTCTGAAAGGTCCAGCAGAAGTCAGAGCAGCTCAGAGGAGTTTGAGATGGATGTTGCTGAGGTGAAGGTTTGCACCCGAGAGGAGCCCAGATTCGGTGAGTTAATAGAAAGAGCAGAGGCTGTGACATGTTTCTTGTCTGTGTGTGTATGTTAACTGCGTCCCCTGTGATTTTAGACTACAAAAACAACCTACTGAAAGAAAAGGTCCACATGAACCCTCAACCTAAAGTCATCGATCTCGATAAAGGTAAAACTCACACGTGCAGAGTCGTCTCTCTTGAATTATCTCACGTTTTTTAACTTTTTCCTCTTTTTGTGTGCGATTTTTGTGTTCACAGAGATGCAGAAGTTTTGCAAGTGAAGAAATAACCACAAGAACAAATGAATCAGGAGTCACTGGCGGGTCCAGAGGCTGCTCTCCAAACTAAACTGTCTTGGCAGGAGAGATGACAAACAAAAAACAATGTATTCTTACTGCTTTGTTGTGACATTTTATTCAACAGCCACACAACAGCTCTCAGAGGAGTCATGGTCTGAAACTGTCGAAATACTGATTTTGTTTTTCTGTGTTCATAATAAACCAACGGGACTGGACTGGGACTTTTGGCGCCACCCAAAGGATAGTCCTGACCAAAGCTTGACTTGCATTAGCAGTGGATGAAAATTCACTGTTACACTTTGTGAATAAGTGAATATGATAATTCAGTTATTACAGCTTGATCATTATTCCTTGCATTAAAGCCTGATAACACTTCCTTGTATTTTGTTTTCTGTTTACTCAGATATTTCACCTTTTGCTGAACTGACTGGACTGAAGGAAGTGGTCCTCTCAGTGTGCTGCTTCCTGTTGTAAGCTACAATTAACTCTGTGAGCTAAGCTCTGTAATAACTGACAAATAAAGCAATATGTATGTAAATGTGGTTTATTTCAATGCTCAGGCGGTGTTTTTGTTTTTGATGAAATAATAATGCATCTTGTATTCAGAGTAAATGTAATTATTTCTGTACGTAATGTGGAGAAATGTTTGTGAATGATACATTAGCTTCAACTTCCTCTCTCCTCCCTCTGAGTCTGTCCATTTTGTTATTTTGTTGTGAATAAATCTTACTAATGAGACTCTTAATAGCCTTGCAAGCATTAGAAACTCTTGTTTGCTTGTTCCCACAAAAACATTTTCATAGCAGACATTATGCCTTTCTGGAAAAAGATGGGGGAACTAATGGTGTGGCTTTGTTCCAGCAAATAAGGTAATAGAAACAATTCGATAATATAGATAGATGAACACATTTTGTCACACATTCTGAATGTGACAAAATATCAGTGATGATGGTGGTTAAAATAAAAATCACATTTTTATCTGTAAACACTTAAAACAGTACTCCTTTTTTCTTTTAAGTAAAAGATTTTAAAAGATTTAGATTTTCATTTCATCTCAATTTGCTTTGATGTTTTATGTAAAGAAAATTCAGTCCTGTAGAACAGTCCTGTTTAAACAATTAAAACAGTTACGAAATGTTAGGATTTTAAGTTAAAATGTGCTCCAGTTAAGTCTACATACCAATTTTCATTAGTTTATACTTGTTGCATTTTGATATTTCCTGCTTAACCAAAATTATTCTGGAGAAAGCCAACCCTAAGGCCTGTGAGTTTTCAAAGACCACACTGAAGACAAGTTAAGGCCCTGGTTGTTGCATAACATGTGTTTGCTGTGATGGGCCTGTTCTTACTGGTAACACCAGTATGTGATGAGCAGGGCAACTTCCTTAAATAAATGACAGGAGACAACATAGAATGTATAACTTTGTTTTTTATCAGTTTTAAGATAATTAGGCCATTAGTCCTAAGGACATGTTACATAATGTTTTTTATTCATTCCTTTGTGTCACAGAACACTCCCTGAATTCAAAACAAATGGCTTTTTTTTTACATTTGTGAAGTTGGTTTTGTGTACATTTTCTATAAAATAAATGGTACTGTAATATACTCTCATACTAAAAACAGTAGAAAACCCTGTTCTGTCTTGGACTGTCGGACAACTGTATCGAAGGAAGCAGCTCTCAATCAGACACACACACACATCCACACACTCGACTTCACCTGTACAAGAAAAAGAATGACAAGTTTGACAGAACTACAGTGTGTTTGTCAATGCCTCTCTTTCACACAGGTACAGAACACAGAAAACACAGAAACACACAGAATCAGACAGACAGCAAGTCGTTCACTCAGGACCAGAGAACATTTGGGGCCTCACTGCATCTGTTTACAATTACAAATAAACTATAAGTACTGTGGGGTTGATGACCAGGCAGGATACTGGATGGAGAAAGCACTCACTATGGGATGTTTGAGGTAAAGGGGTGGATCTAATTTCACTTTGAAACTGACAGCATGGAAATGGATGTTATGGGCCGGAGGAAACAAACACGTGGAATAAGACAATTCACTCCAATCAAAATTAACTGAATATTTGAAGCTGAACATTAAAAACAAAGAGCAGCACATGTTCTTAGTGTCCATCAAAGAAAGCTACCATGAGTCAACCATGGCAAGTTACTACATTGTTGGAGGAGTTGTTGTGACACACACACTGTACAACCTTCACTCCGTATCACTGAGAAAGAGCGTGGCGTGTGTTCAGATACTCACACTGGGCCAGCACTGTCTCTGTCTTGTCATCCAGTCATGATCATCCTACAGACTGGGTGTGTGTACACAGTGCTCATGCATATGGACAGCAACCATGGGACCCTCTTCTTACTTTAAGAATCAAATGGCTCATTGTGCCAAAGGATCTGGTCAGTCTTAAATACAATGTAGCCCCAAGGGCACTACAGACAAAAAGAAGAGAGGTATAATATTTATGGTCCCATAAAGGCAGTCACATTAGGCTGACTGAGAGAAAGTGCCACTGAAAATACCCGCCTCTCTTGTGTCCTCCTTGTGTTTTCTTAAAACCTGGTCCAACCTGGTGATACCTTTACAAAACATGTTACACATCTAACTAAAGCACAGGGACCCACTCCTCTAGAGTGATCAGAAGGAACGCATGGTTGGGAGTTGTCAAGTTTTCTGGCAGGGCTGGTTCACTGTGAGCTGGGTGGCTTTTGTTTTGGGTTGTAGGTCTTTCAAGTGTCCACCGCCGGTCCAATGGAGTCCGGCTGAGGGCTCTCCAAAGGGGACGAGCTGTCTGGGAGTTGGGGGTGAGGGGAGTGAGCCACTCCTGCACCTGCGCTGCAACTCACACAACCCTGAGGGACACACAAATGTGTTACAAATGTCTCATTAACAGGTGTGTGGATGGTGTGAGGTGCATGTGTGGAAATGCCCACCTGTGTGTCTATCTCCTGTGGGATAGTGTGCTGTTGGATCCAGGGATGCACCTCAGCTAGCTCCTCTCTCTGCTCCTGGGTAAACCAGGGCTGGAGAGGTTGAAGTACCCGGAGTTTCTCTCGGTCTTCTGCCAGCACCTCATTCTGATCCCTGGAGGAATATAAGTGTATGGTAAGAAAACGCCTATAAGACCAAAGGTTCCTTCTGCCTCTGAGCCATTCTGACTGAACAATGTTTGTAGAAGAGTTACAGATCCACAGCGACAGTCCAGAAAAAGTGTCAAGCTGATACAAATTTGAGAAATAATAGCCATCTATCTCTGGATGGATTCTACCTCTGTTTATCAAGAAGGAATGTGAAACTTAGGCTATATTTTTAGATGCGCAATTTGATGCTTCATACTTTCATTAAGCAAAAGTGAAGCCACTTTTTATTTGTATGCTACAATTTGGAGCCAGAGTCTTTACTGTAGACCTGCATGGATTTGATGTTTGTCTGCTGGTTGGCCTGCTGTTTTAGAGATTGGTCATTACATTGGTCAATCACACATTTCTATATCATTATTATAAATTCAACTTTTAAAAAAATTGTACAAAAAACCCTGACTTGAACTCATATTAGTATAATAAAATCAAAATAAAAAAGACAGAGGCTGCTTTTAGGCAAAATTTATTGGATGTGTGCTTTGAAACTTTAGTTAGGCCCACTGGGATTAAATGGGAGGTTTTATGATGTATACTGAAGTCAGCCACCAGGGGGAGATCAAGATGTGTCTGCTGTCATAACATGAACCTTCAGATCAACACTCTTTGAACAGGAATAGGAACACTGGTGTGTAAGTGTACCTGGTGCGGATCTGGTATGTCATCATGACGCGTTCGGGCGTGTGCTGGATCATGCTCCATAGCGAGTTCTCAACTTGAGTCTCAAAGCTGTGCTCTGCCGGTGGTTCTTGGCTCTTTCGGGCTTTGCGTGAAGTGTCTGATGAGTCATTGCTGGCAAAGTATTTGCTGCTGTTGCTGCTGCCTGTAAGCCCACAAGACCTCTGCATCAGTCTCATTACTTACCACACAGTTGTTTTGCTATTTCTCCTCATCTCACTAATGAGCATTGTAAATTTGCTGTTTCTCTTATGCTTTGAATTGCACTAAACTGCACCTTAGTAGTACACATTTACTCATTTGCAATGTGTTTACAGACAAACTGAATTAAATGTAGCTATGACAAAGTGGTTTCTGAAACAAAAAACATTCATGCTGTGGACACGATGGCCATGGGAGCAGAAATGTTAACTGATAACTATGAAAAACTTTTGTAAATGTGTTGCTTTTGTGATTAACTATATGTTCTTCCTTCATACCAGTATGTGATGTGGATGTTCCATTTGAGCCACTTCCAGATCCAGATCCCAGAGAACCTCCAGACTCCCCTGACCCAGAACCTGAGGCGTTGGAGCCAGTTCCAGACCTGGCATCCTCCTGCAGCAGCAGGTCAAGCAGTTCGCTTGATGTCGACTGAGCATCATGGTTCCCAGAGTCACTTGGGGCATCACCCTGAGCAAATCAAATGTTGTTGTAATATTATTGCAGACAAAAAGCAAAGACCTGTATACATCAACAGGACTGAAAAGAGGACTACTGGTATATATGACCACAATGTGCCTTGGATTGAGTGTATTAAAAATGATTTGTAAAATCTGTCTCACCTCATTGGCATGTTGTTCGTGGAGGCTCTCAGCATGGTTGTGCCCTGTACTGCCCTGCCCCTCGCTCAGCTTGGGCAACTCTTCCTGCAGCAAATTGAGCTGCAGAGGAGAGCTTGAGCGAGAGCTGGAGAATAAAGCTCGAGGACCTGCTGCCTCCTCCTCCTCTCCGACAGAGGAGCTGGCTCTGGGTGAGCAAAGCAGGGGGCCGGGGGAAGTCTGAGTGTGGGGATTAGACTGCATTTGGAATTGAGGCTGAGGGTAAGGGGTACTGCCAGGCATAAAACCTGTCATGTTGACAGGTGCCTGAGGCAACACAGGAGTTGATAGTGGGTAAATGGACGGGTAACCTGCAGTGAAAGTTGGGTAGTTGGGCAGAATGACAGCCATGACTGGAGTCATATAAGGGTTGATGGTCTGGGATGGAGCCATGGGCTGCAAATTGGTAAAGTTTTGAACACTGTGTAGATTCTGAACTGTCTCCATCTGAATTGGTTGAATGCTTGGGATGGTTTGAGCTGATTGCATGACATTAAAGTTGTAATGAATCTGTGACTGGTCAGAAGGCTGGAGCACCATAGGAGTCACTCCAGGCATTGGTTGTGGTCTTGGTGGTTCCTCTGGACCAGGCTGGGTTGCCATCATGTGGAAGAATGGAGCCTGTAGTGGGGATGCTTGGCTAAAGGGCGCCCCCATCTGGGGTTGGGACGACTCAGAAGATGGCCAGGAGGAGTCAGGGACTCGACGAGGGGGACCTGGTGGAGAGGCATAGCTGTCTGAGGAACCCTGGGGTTTTGGACGCTTGTGTCTAGCCTTTCCTTTCCGAGAGCGGTTCCACCCACCGCCACTCAATGGACGAAGGTAGTCGCCTGCAGTGAGATGAACAAAGGCTGCAAAAATTGTCCAACACATATGATGTTTGTAATGTTTATAAGTAAGTACATACCTGGGTGGTGAGAATGCGCCATAGAACTGTTGTCCAGTTGTAGATATGAACTGTAAGGGCTCTGGAGGATGCGATGGCGGAATCGATCCACATATTCTTGCTCCTCCTTCTGGGTGTGAGCTGACAGCACCTCCTTGGTGAGGCCCACAAACCTTCGTTCTTCTGTGGCGGGGCTTGGAGCTGGACGGGCTGGTGTTGCAGTAGCATCAGTAGGCTCACTACCCATGGGTGCATCCTCCAGCGCTGTGGCCTCTGTGCAGAAAAATCGACTATTTTAACTCTGAATAGAGATTTCAGTAATTTTCACGCTCTCAAAAAATCATAAAAGTGAAACCTAAGATTTACTGAAAGTGGATTCAGTTCACTGACTGACTGCTATTTGCTTAAAATTAGATTTTTCTATGAATAATTTTCAGCATATATTCAGTTCATGACATCTATATTATAAACAAATGTGGGGTTTGCAAAACATAGCATACCTGACTCAGGCTGTGGCACATGGACAATAGTGCTGCTGTATGAACATTGACTGGTGACAGAGACGACACTCATGGCCTTGGTGGACATGGTGAGGTCTGTCAGCGGTGCTCCAACTACAGCTGCAGCTGTAGGACCCACTGACACCTCACTGTCTAAGACCACTACTGGAAACAGAGGAAATTGTTGTGAAAAACAGGTAAAGATGGCTTACAAAGGAATATGACAGAATGTACAAAGTCACACAGTAGTGCTTTTGTTAACGTATATTTATACCATCTGAACTGGTCTGAGCTGTATCAGTGGCCCCAGGGGGCTTATCATCTTCTGAGGTAGAGGAGGAGGATGAAGATGTGGCCAAAGAATGGGATTCACTCTTGCGTTTAAGAACTGGACCTGTGCAGCTCTCCAAATACCTAAAACACAACACAGTTTCAACACACAGTTAATATTGTATTAGTTTTCTATAGATGCTTTAGTAAGTAATAAGTAATACAAGTAAAAAGTAATAAGTAATTACAATACTTTGAGAATTAGCACATTGGTATGACAGCTACACACCTGATGATGTTATCCACACAATTGATCTGCTGATAGGAGGGAATGTGTGTCTGTTTCCTGCCTTCTTCATGATCTCTAACCTCAGGGTTTGATGCTGCAGGGAGCCGATGCGCTGTGGGTGAATACAGGGTAATTTTAGCACATATTATATGAACTATATTTGCTCTTTTATGTATACAAAATAATTCCAGTGTTTCTGAACTCATACCTGTGGCAGGTTTGCCAAGAACAGCAATTTTGTGAGTGGAATCCAGATATGCCTGCTGGCCCCAAGTCTTCACTCGGTTCACATCAGCACAGATCTGCTGCAGGGTCATCTGCAATAGCACACACACAGAATGTGTGGTTTAGTCTACTGGTCATAATTACAAACTGAGCTCAGACTGGCTTCCTGATCTGTGATGTCAATGAGATGTCTCACCGGTCCTCGGTGTGAATCCTCCCATAGGTTTCCATTGCTGTCACTTGAAGAAGCTACACTAATGTAATGCTCATGAGAGCCATTACTCCCCAGACTGCCGTAACCACTAGAGCCATTGTTGTGGACCGGCTGTTGAGCACACAAAGACACGCAAGTCATGAAGAGAAACACAGTAAAAGAGAAACAAAAGAAAAAAATCTATGAGATATATTGTGCACAGAACATGTATATGTGCCATAAAGAAAAGCTTGTGCTTTTCTCTATGTCAGTTTTTGATTTTTTCATTAACAATGAAGTAAGGCTGTGATTAAATGGAATATTTATCATTAAACCTTTGACTTTACCTGCAAGAAAAGCTTGTAAATCTTAGCTTGCAAATCTTTAATTTCCTCATGGGTAACAGGAAAATCATCCTTTGTCTGGGCCGCAAATACATCTTCATTAAGTGGACTCCTGAAGACAACAGCATAGTGAAGTCATCTTTACTGTATTTTAATTAAATATTCTGCCACCAGTCTCATACAGGTGAATTACAAAAGTGGTCAAGCACACAGTAAACCTCTACTTCATACTGTAAGACTGTTGTGAAAAAACATAGAAAAATAGATGCTGTCGATTCCTGTCCTTTCTCTATTTTTCACTTACGTTCTGACTTTATGTCGTCCAATGATGAAGGCCACCTTCCGGCTCCAAGGATTGATGAAGCTCGACCAGCTGGTATCCAAGGTGATGTAGTCTCCATTCTGACAACGCAGACGCACTGGCGAGTGTTCAAAAGGAGGCTGGCCTGCATACTTCAACACTGCACATGGCATGAAGAGTTTGAGTGAAAAACAACATATATAATGTCAAAGACAACATGAAGACTAAATTAACCTTTGGTCTAATCAATTTAGTCTCCATGTTGAACATTAAAGACTGTTAAGTATCAACCTCTCTTACCTTTCCGATGCATAGACAACATCAGTGGTCGGTCGTCAGGGTGAATGCAAGTCAGCAATGAAGTGCCGATCAGGTCCTGAGGAAGGTATCCTAACAACGGCACAGCCCTGTGTGGATAATCATGATCAGAACAGGTTAGATGTAAACTATAGAGACTTACATAATGAAATCATCACTTATTGTGCATTTTTGAGTTTGTAGTGACCTGTCGTCCACTTCCAGAAACACACAGCCGGGAGAGTGTGTGGTGGTGAAGATGCGCTTGTCCATGGGAATCCGCGGTGCTGCATGTATGAATAATCACTGTTAGTTGCTGTCAGTGAAATCCTTTTTCCAAGCTTAAGCACATGAATATTTCTGCTACTGCATACAAACATACAAATGACTGTATTATGTGATATTTGACATCCATGCAAATGTCAGTAGTTTCTTAAGGTAAAGAGGAAATGTATTAGTTACTGCCTTTGAGTAAAGCTGAGTGTTTGAAAACAAATTTAAACTAATAAAACTGTTGGTTACTCTTCTGCATGCATGTGTGAAGTACAGATTGTGATGGTGAAAAACTGACCCTCATATCCAGAGATTATGCGTTCAGCCAGCGCCAGGCAGCATGGCTCCTCCTCCTCCCCGCCACTTCCAGTCCCCTGGACCTTCAGCAGGTAGGGTGTGATTCGAAACGGGTTGTAGCGCATCTCACCTTCACGGTCTTTACCTCCCCTAAAAATGCATACAAATTTACATTTCACTTATAATAAGCAAAAAAAAAACAACAGACTTTTAAGACAACTGAGAAAGCATAAAATTATGAAATTTTGTCAACACATAATGACTGGGGTAACAGCTGTCCAAATCAGATTCATTTTTACTGCCATCTACTGGTAGACATTGGTGATTGCAGAATGATCTGCTAGAACTCATATTTTCCATAAAACTTCTGTGTTCCAAATAGGAATCCTTATAAAGTCGAGGGTAAGGAATAAAACTTAACAGAAATGAAACAGAGTAAAAACACTGACCTGATTCTGCAGAAAAAAGACTTGACCTGGGCACAGTCAAACAGAACCCCCACTGTAAAGTCAGAAAACAGAGTATTAATGACCTGAATCCCCACATATAAAATACATATGGCTACTGCAGAAAAAATAAATAAAAATAAAATCACACCAAGACAAAAAAGTACATGACTGGAAAATGGATAGGTTTTTATGTCAATGTGTCACACATAAGTAAAACTGAAATTTTCATTCATTCATTCATCTTTTGAACCTGTTTTATCCTCACTAGGGTTGTGGGGGGTGCTGAGGCCTATCCTAGCTACCTATGGGTGAAGGCGGGTTCCACCCTGTGTTGCCAGTTCATCGCAGGGCCGACATAAAAAGAGACGAACAACCAATTACTCTCACATTCACACCTATGGGCAAGTTTAGGTTGACCAATTGACCTATGAGTACATGTTTTTGGATGGTGGGAGGAAGCCAGATTACCTGGAGAAAACCCATGTAAACACAGGGAGAACATGCAAACTCCACACAGAAAGGTATCTGGTTGGAGTCGAACCCAGGACCTTCTTGCTGTGAGGCAACAGTGCTATCCACTGCACCACCGTTTAATGCACCACAAAAATAAATAAATACAAAAAAAACCTCACCTGAGTGAGAGTTGCTCCATGGTGGGAGGTGTGGCTGTGCCGTGTGCGAGTAGAAGACGTTGACATCCTGGTGGTAAAGCAGCTCCACGAACTTGGCCGACTCTAGGAACTTCCTCTTGCAGCAAAGGATGCTGGGAGCCTGCTCTGATGCGTACAGCACACGGCAACTCGAAAGAGAGAAGACCACCACGAAGGAGTCCTACACACAGACACAAAGAGGCGAACGCACGAACATGTAGGAAGACACAAGCACACAAGCAAGCCAAGTCACAGACACACACAAAAGCAGTAAACACACATACACTCACACACCCGCTCAGGCGTGAGGCAAAAACAAACACACAAGTGGAACAAGTGTGTTTGTCTTCAAAAGGGCTGGGTATTCTTCAAAAATTTTTAATACAGGTACTTTGGATTTGATATCAGTTTTTTTGATACGAATTTTCAATTTTAAGAAAAATAAAACTACCTCACATATAATCATGAATCTTATTTTCACTAACCTGAATTTTTATACACTTAAAACAATTTCACCAAAATCTTGTGCAAATAAAGCTCTGTTTTCAACTCTATATTTTTTAGTTATAGTTTTAGTATAGCAATAACATAAAAAACCAAACCTTTTTACCACAACCTGAAGATGATTGTTAACACAACATCATTAATACAAATGTATAAAAGGTGCATATGCATTGCAGGCATTGACACTGATGATGTTCATTCGTCAGGTATTGAAATTTCGTATCCAAAGACCAGACAATTTCAGTACTCAACAGCAATTAGGCAATTCAGTCAGTACCACAAAAGTATCAAAGTTCAGTACCCAGCCCAGGTCTTAAACACTGAATTGCTTCACAAAATAAATTATAGGGCCTACTTTAAAATAAAGTACGAGGTCAGCTGTCGACAAATTCTCCACAGTTAATTTATTGTATCGTAAGAAGAATAAGTGTGGGCAATTACACTTGCACTAAATGTTAATTTTGTGTGCGTGTATACCGTATTTTTAAGGGTGTGTTCAGAGGTCACTCTCTCCAACTCCTCCAGAGTGCAAACAGTAGCATCTCTTCTCTCATCTTGTCCATTCCTCATCAACAGTTTGTAGTATTCACTGTTGGCTACAGAGCAAAAATTCCAGGTAAATACTTAAAAATTAACAAATACAGTACGTTTATTAGTGTGAACCCAGGGAATATTTGGTGATGTTACCTTGCACTTGTTTCACACAGTTGAGTGCATAATGTAAGGCCTCAACTGTACTGGCTTTGCTACGACTGCGCTTGTCTGATGGAAGTCTCTTCTTCATCTCAGCCACAGTGATCATCACTTCTCTGTGTGTCTGTCCTTTGCCACCATTTGCTTGTTCACTGCTACACACAGTCAGTCAGAGGTAAAATATAAACATAAGGGAAATCAGCCCACAAGAGCAATAGATACAGTGCTTTTTCAGAGTATACGTAGTGGTATGTTTAGTAGTAGTAGGCTTAATGCTTAAAGTGCATACCTCTTGGTGGAAGCTGAGGTGGATCCTGTAGCACTACCAGGGCTGTGATTGGCCGAGGAGGAGAGCTCATGTGATCCACTAGTCATCTCCTCATCTTCCTGTCCCACTTCTCCACCTGAGGCGGTGCCCTCCTCTCCCCTGAGACGCTCCGACTGCTCCCCTTCGTCTTGCGGCCTCACCAACCCTCCACCGTCTGCTGTGGCTGCAGGTAATGCAGCCTCCTCCCCATCTAGGCCGCTGTCACCACCAGCCATCTCCGCACTTTGGTCACACATTATTAGTAACTTTACCTTTTGCAGTAATCAGAATGAATCTTCATATGTTCAACAAGGGGAATGAGTTCCATGTGGGGATGGTAAATCTCATTGAATCAGAGCTGAGTGATGGGTTGAGGGTCTTGATCACTGCAAGATACAAAAAAGTAAAAAACATGATAAGAAACAGTCTCTGTTTCTGTGGATTAGAATAGAGATGTAATGATCAGAGATTTTGATGCTACGATTATTGTCAGAGAAATTATTGCGGTTTCACGATTCCTACGATTAATTTGTGGGGGGTTTATATGTGGAGGGTGGAGCCCATGCCACGCGTACCTCACAATGGGCACGCACAGATCATACAACTGTGCATCCCTTTGCAAAGTGAAAGTGAACCTTAACACGTGTTACTAATTCCTTTATGTCTCCTGATGTTGTGAAGCTCATTTATCTTTTCCCTACCTCCTGAAACTTTGCTAACTTTCATTTGAGGGGGTAGGATTTTTGTTTAACATGACATTGCCCCCTCTTGCCCCCCCCCAGAACTGGGCCTGCTCTACAGGAACATCAGACTATTTTATGCAGTTTGCCTTGTGATCAAACAGAGCGTGTTTACTGCATCAATTCAAAAGTTAACCCTCCCAAAGCTTGTATGACAGTCTGAACTGCTGGAGAGGAATGGCCTTACTCTATCAAAGCTATGCAGACAGATTCTTGTGAATGGGTTGCACAATTGTAGCCTAAAACTATGTAGATGACAGTAGCGAACACAAAACTCTATGGAAACAATAGTGAGCCCACATCGAAAATATATTTACGGTCAAGACAATTTAGAAATACGGCCGCCCTCTAAGAAAGACAGTCAGCTTGTTCCTACTTGGTCATTTTCACTTGTGGAATGTTGAATACAGCTTGTGGAATGTTGCTTTTGTGTCTTTGGTTCTGCTCTACTGTACTTTATGAGATGGTTGTTGGCAGCCTTGACGATAAATCAACTGTGACGTTAAAAATCGTATTAATCGTAACACCATGACATCATTGCAACCCTAGATTAGACGACACTAAATGTATGTATGATTGAACAAATCTCTCATATATATGCTGGCTTATAAAGTTTAGCCACCTCCGTTGACGAGAGACTATCTTAAGACCTTATTCAAGAATACATTAAGAAGAACATGCACTCTTCTGAAGTAAAAAAAAAAAAAGCCTCTGGGCGTGAAAATAAAATCTGACACAGATCTTGTGGTTACAGCTCCCAAATGAAAATGTGAGGTTGGTGGTTTGTTTAAAACTGTATACAAAAAACAGTGCAGGTTTTGGGAAATATGCAACCTCAGCCCCTGGGAGACTTATCAACAGGTCACCTTTCCTGCTCAACAACCTGACACATTGGCTGCTTCTCATGCTTAAATGTCTCATTTTACTTCAGAGCACAAAAGTACTTCACTGCTCAAACAGTGAACTCACATGAACTGCTTCTACCTGCAAATTATTTTAACCGAATGTTTATATGCATCTGCAAGGCTAATTCTGTTTGCAAAGTAATTCTGTAATTAGAGTATCTTTTTGTTTTGTAAGCATGAAATTATTATACAATTGGAAATGCTGAAAATTAGCTTTTTAAGATGTGCCTGTGGTGCATCTTTAACAATGGTTATGCATCTGTGTCTATCATTTGGTCCCCATTATATTTAAAATACTATATCATAGAAACAGTTTGTCAAAATGTCAGTAATTTTAGCACCAGTGCTGCCTTGGACATGAGGAGGAATTGAGATGATTTTTTGGCCAAAGATAAAAGATTAAAGGTCAATGCAAGCTCATGTGCAACCATTTTTATCAGCACAATTAATCACTGCCTTGATTACATTTTGGTGACCAATGATCAAGGTCACCGTGATCTCACTAAAAATATTTTTGACTATTGCTGTGAGTAGAGCTGGGCAACATGACCAGAAAAAAATGTTGATTTTTTCCAATCTTACAGATGACTCAGAATTTTAATCTTAATTGAAAGACAGTGTCTGTTTGGTAAACCTACTGTACATGCCATATATAACTGGAATAACACACCTGCAATTAATATACTACAAGAAGCAAACAAGATGCACTTTGAATTTTCATTGAGCAAGAAAGAGCTCCAGATGAATAATCTTAATTTTATGATTTAGGCATTCTCACTATTTTCAGGAAATAAGTCCTTGATTGAATGAATTAATTTGACATATTGCCCTGTCAGCTCAATACCTGCAAGTAATTGAACTGACATCATAAACAGGTTACAATATGAAGAGAATATACACATCCGACTGATTTATAGTTCTTGTTAACTAGACACTGAATCAGGACACAAACCTCTTGAAAGTTGGGAGTCTTCTGTTTGTTTTATAATCCTTCTGTTTATATCTGTATTAAATTTCAGTTACGTTGCTTTCTGAATTCAGCTGCGTTACACAATCACCAACTGATTTCCAATAAAAGGGGTATATCAGTCTGATAAAAGACTTTCATGAGAGAAGGTGTCATGTATCCTTGCTCATACTGCGCTGGCCACAAACCTTCCTTTTGTCATCTGAGGAGTGAGAAGTGAGGAATGTTAAGTAATATAATAAAAAAAGCATCCATTATGTCACAAGATAGTAATTATAGCATTGTTATGGTACCCGTACAAAATAAGACCAATATCAGTCCATTTATATTCTGAAGTAGTATAAGGATCTATAGAAGTTTTCTTTTTCTGTATTGTGCTATTTTCCTTAAGTTTACCCCACTGTTGACATTAAATAGTTCATCATTTTAATTATTTTGAATATTATAGGTCTACATTTCTGAAATGTTCTCACCCTAAAAAACACATACTTTATCCATAATGTCCAGTCATAATTTTGTGTATAGTTTTTCCCTTTATTTCTAGTGAGAACACAATTAGATATACCTGCTCAGTATGGAATGTAGCATGGAATAGGATAATATATAGGTTTTCTGGAGGTATAATGCAGGTGAAAATTAATAACTTTAATTACGTCTGCATTCAGTTTATAATAGGTGTGGCAGTTCAGCACTGTGATCCTAAACACCAGCATCTTAACAACTGAGCTATTGTGAAGTGTGATACACCTGATCTTTTGTTGTTGACATTTGACACTGGAAATTACGGTGCCAAATAACTGTGACGTAAGTTACAAGAACAACACAGTAATCAAAAAGCAAAAACCGTCATCACCTTCTTCTGACACTCAGTGGGCACGTTATAACCACATATAAACAAATGTTTTGTGCAGTAAGACAATGCTTCAGACATGGATTGCTCTCAAATGTGAACAAACACAATCTGGCATGTTATCTAATCTTTTTGGACTATCTGACCATCAAACTGGCTCAAAGCTTTGTGACTCATTCCTAACATTCACAAGTTTCACATATGGGCACATTTCATCTGTCGATACTGCCAACAGCCATTACAAATAAGAGCCAGAAAACAACAACAACAACAACCATAGCAATAATGATGATAATAATAATAATAATAATAATAATAATAATAATAATAATAATAATAATGATAAGAAGAAGAAGAAGAAGAATGGATGGCATCAACCTCTTCGATATTAATAATAACTTCTGTTCCAAAAAAAGAAACGCATCCTTCCTCAGAGACATATACATAACAATGAGATAATAAAAGTGAGACTCATCGATTCAGGCAGTGAAAATATCCTGCAGTGTTCATCAGGTCGTCGCTGCAGGATTACATAACCAGCTTGTTCAATTCAGCTCTTGTAAGCCATCCCGATTCTACTTCATACCTTTCCTGCATGTGCGGCATGTAGATTTAAGTAGTATGACCATCTTATTAGTAAAGCACACAAACACATTGATAAGGCCTCGCTAGGGTCAAGGTGCTGAGCCAAGTTTGTAATCCCACCCTTTACCCACTTCTCAGAGGAGGAAACTGACACTATCAATCCCTAACTGATTGATTAATAATTTCAATAAAAGACTTATAAGTGATGAAAATAACTGTCCACGCTATAGTTTTTTGGTGCTGTAAATGGTTAATAAATGAGAAACAGGATTAAAGAAGCATTTAAATTTGTATGAAACATAACAATCATTAACCATACCAGGATGTAGATGCTAATTTATGGAGAAAGAACCTGCCTGCCATCTTTTCACTAAGAAAGAAATAATACAAAATGATAAATTAAGGGTAGCTCTTGAGTTCTGTGATAGCATTATCATGATTAGATTTGCAAAGACTAATCAATCAGAAAAAAGAACAATTCACAATTAGTATGATGATTGAATAACTGTTTTCAGCACCTTGTTAATCTCAAGTGGTGACTTCCCCAGTTTGTTTGCATCTCATACCAAAGTCCAGAGAAACATCTTTAGGTGATAAACTGTTGGTTGAAGAAAGCTCCACGAGGCATCATTTTACAGTAGACTAATGCCACCAAAAGAATATTCAATAATGAAAAAAGTCGCAATATGAATCAGATTGTCTACTAATAGTGATATACATTATGGCAAAACACTAAATGAAAAAAAATGTGTCTTACTTATTTTACATTAGCTAACAAACACAAACTTTTAGTCTAATTATCAATTTTACTGGTTATTAGTTACACTTTGCTCATATTCTTAACTTGCCGTAATATTTACAACAATAATATGGCATAAGGTTTTCATCACATCATAATTTTTCTGAAGCTTATTAATGCTAAACTGATCTTCTTCAAACAAAATGGCATAGTGTAAAATAGTTCACTCCAAGCTAAAACAGGACAAAATTAATTGCTACTGCTCAAGCCAACTCACCTCAGCTAGAATAGTGCCATCCCAACCACAGTTAAATGAATAATACCTTTTGTTAACATTTTGTTCACAAAAAATAAAATCATATTTTGGCTTTCGATGGATTTGCACCTTGTACAAAACCTGTGACACAAAGTACCCTTACCTATTTCCAAATGTTAGGCTACACTTCATGACTGAACAACAACGAATCTTATTCAAGCAGCTGACCTTGTTATCTCTAAGAGCTTCTCAAACACACTTCAATCACATGATATGTGCTATCTCTAATGAAATCCTCCCAGCATGGTCCCACTGGAACAAATGCACAGCACCATTACAAATCAAACTATAACAGTAATGACCTGGAACAGCATATATTGGTACATCCAGTGCTCAACATCTGGTTATGAAATCACAAAATTATAGGATGGCATTAAAACACTAAAATCAGGTTAAGTTCTTTTGATTACTTTTGCTATAATAATCAAGGAATATAATCAGCAATAGTCTGGGGAGGAAGATGCTAACACCAAGAACTAAGACAAAGGTGAGTGGCTCATGGTGTTTGGGCACATGTTGATTTTACTGTCACTACTCAGCCGCCGACCTTGGATGCTCTACCACCACTCCTTCAGCAGCACAAACCAAGGCATATGTCAATTTCTAGTGGCTGGTCATGTTCTATTACTGGTATGGTGACTGCTTCTATAGATACTCTTCCCTAACAGCCGGTATTGTTGTGGCTCAATCAACACTTTTTTAATCATTATTGACAACAGGGCTGCAACTAACGATGATTTTAATAATCGATTAATCTGTAGATTATTTTAATAACTAATCGATTTATCAGATAAACACAAAAGACTCAATTCTCAAAGATCGGTATTTAACCCAAAGCAATATAGGCTTCAGACAAGTCGCTACTGATTACATTCTGCAACTACCGTAACTGTTGTGAAACCGAAAATCAAACTTAACTTTGGATGTCCAACTCCGGGCTTCTACGCTTCTCTTTTATTCCGGAGCTTACATGAAATTTTCACAACTTCTAACCTATATCCAATGGGCCCCCTTGTTATTACTAGAGACTAGCAAGCTATAGTCTTCAACCAGCTACGGTTATCCGGTTAGTGTGTGGGCATGCCTCAATACTAATGTGCTCAAGACCCAATGAATCGACTGCTGAATTTGTTGCCAACTCTTTTAAGAATCAGTTTGGATGGATTTAATCAATTCGTTGTTGCAGCACTAATTGACAATGACATGTACCCTATGTACAATAATATAAAACACAGATTATATAGGATAAGTGTATCAAATAAACAAATATTGTTTTTTTCCTGATACCTTGAGTGTTTCATATCTAATGTATGTATTATACCTTGCTATACTTTTTCACATCCTTTGTCACTTCATTTACTGTAAAATCATAAGTCAATGAGCATTACTTTGCCCTACAGTGACATTAAAATCTGCTCTTAGAAATCTGCTTATATTGCAACCGAGCCTAGTTTATGCTTTAGCGAGTCTGACTAATCCATATCACAGTAGTCAACCAGTTTTTTGTGATTTTAAAGTATGATTTACTTGTCAGGTTCATATAATGTTAACAAGACAACATTGCCAGTGGTACTTACTGTTTTCTACTGCCATATTACTACTTCCATGATTATTTGGAAATTTGCCTGTGCAATTGTTTATGCATGCTGAGTAAGTCACAGTGGCATACTGTCTCATAACTGTTTTGTGATCAAATTGTCAACATTCTCATCATTATTTTTTTTTTTTTTCGTATTTAATGTTTTAACTGGGGTTGGCAGTAATGCATTGTGGTATCCATCTTTATATACATTTTATGTTTTTTTTTTCCTTATGAAGGCCCTGCACTCAAGTGTTTTTATTGGAGTTCTGAACATTAAATGACTTTTAGCCCATTAGTAGCCAAGAACAGTGCATTTTAAAACTAAAGAAATAATTAATAATATAGAAAATTTGCATAGATATTCATGTGCATGTTGAACAATATTGACTAAAATCAGATACACTTACTGAATGCTAGTACACATTGTGGTTTAGCAGGGGCAGCCTTTATTGCCACAACATTTATTTATCCATTGTTATTATGGTAAACCACATATATTTTCATTAACCTTGAAAATAATTGAACTGAATATGTTTTGACTATGATAATAAGTCTTACCAGTATTATGTGACAAGTAATGTAAGGGTAGTGGTCCAAAACAAGGAAAATAAACTTAAAATGACGTCAGCACCACAACCCCACGCAGCACAGCACATAAGCTCTATGCACACAAGGGGAAAACAAGTGCAGAGATCCTGTACGTGTGGCAGTACGTGCAGTACGGATCTATGCATGTTTATTATATAGGTCACGTCAAGAAATACGTAAAATACGACTCAAAACAATTTATAGGACATACTAAAGCAAACCTATTTGACACGGTTTCATTTCACCGAGAAAAGAAAATATTTCTAGGCTTAGAAAGCAGCTTACAAGCCCATCTCACTCAAAACAATCCTGACACGCACTGGACGGGTTATTACCCCCTCCCCACAATGAACCCAGCAACCTCAGCAACCTCGTCAACATGCAGCCGTGCATCTTAATTTCAAGGGCAGAAACATACTACTACTAGGCTACTACTACTACACCAAACCTAAATATGCATCAGTCATTTATCTTTTCTTATCTATGCATTACAATAACTCTTATGATGTAACATGCACAGTTAGATGTAAATAAATGTAGCATAAGCAGATAAATGATATTAAACCGTAAGCGTATACCTACACTTTTGACTGTTCAATAAAATATACACTGATAAAACTATCTTACTTCAAGACTCATGTGACAGTAAAACTTGCTTATTTTCAGGGTCTCACAGAGAAATGAGTGTATTACGAACTGACACCTTAATCAGCCCGGTACAAACTCGGTTATTACACCCCGTCTGAAGTCAGGCATGTTATTTAACCGCTAGCTAACATGATTCAGACCATGGTATTCAGTCACACACCACACTATTTATATATGTAAAACATCCACCTACAAAATACCACTTTGTCACCAATAAGTAAAACAGCACATCGAGACTAGAAAATAAAAACCGAGATTATTTCTGATTTGTTTACATTCTTGTTCAATATAAATGTGCAGGTGGGCGAGGTGGTTAGCTAACGTAGCTAGCTAGCCAAATCGCTAACGTCACATCAAGACTATGATATCTTCATGCAAAATTTACCTTTGTGACTCCAGGAATGCCTCAGTTCCAATATCCAAATATTACAAATCTATCGAACCGATTACAAAGCCGTACGTAAGGTATATTTATTTAATTTTATCCTAGACACGTAGCTAAACAGTCACCCATTCCGAAGCGCAAGACACATTTCTGCAACGTGAGGCCGGCATATAGAAACTCCGCCCGCAGCATGGTGATTGGTCAAGTGAATTTTTCTTTTGTTGTGTGATTGGATACAGGGAGGGTAGTGGGTGTGGTTAAATACCGCTGTGGTGGAGATTCACGTGTATGGCCATGTTATGCAACACACAGACAACAAACCGTGTCAACTGCGCAAGCACTGGTTCATTACAAGCCGCTGCATCCACCCCATCCGCCACCGCTAGGAATGAATGAACACAGCCGTTGCAGGGGTCAAGCTGTTGCACTTCACACATGGGACATGATAAACACTTTCACGGGACGTACTGTAAATGTTGTATAGTGATAGTCTGATAGTTGCTCATCTTATTTGTTCTTGAATGTGCTCTTGCATCTTGTTACATTTACATTTTCTTCTTTAGAAATAAATAAATGGGATATTATATTAGCAATTCATGAAAGGTGTTTTGTCAGTTTTTCACTCCTTTGTTTGCAAACTGAGCACCTCCATTTTCTTTCATTTTTCATCCGCTTTCACTTTGATGTTTTCGCATGTAACATTATCAAGTTGATTATGCACCGATCTGCCGAGGGGGATTTTTTTTGTGTTTACATAAAGCTCAGTTTAAGGAGTAGGCAGGCCTTGGAGCAGGACATCTGACATCAAATAATAGAGCCAATCGTGCTGGAAATATGCAATATTCAGAAGTGCGACATGGAAACTCCTAGTCATCACTGCACATGCACTGAAATGGACATCTAGGAAAGCAGCACTTAGCACCAAAGACATACTAGCAGTTTCCTTTTTGAAGAAAATAAAATTAACATAATCAAATTGGGTATTTTTTTTTATTTTTTTATGAGGAATGTAAATAAGATAATCAACAAAAATCATGTTAAACCACATCAGACATAAATTTGTCTTCAGATGCATGACATGTCTTTAATAAACATGACCTAAAATAATAAAAAATAGTAATAATCCTGGACTATAAGGGTCCCAGATCCACAGGGACTCAGGTTATATTTGCCATTAAACTTTTCTAATAACATAAAGCAGTTAGGGCTCCATTTTTACTGAAATGACAGAGGATGTCTGGAAAATGAACAACAAAAACAACCCAGATTCAAGTTAAATCCGCTTTATTCAAGCAAAAGGCATATAGGGCCAAAGAGTAAAATTGCACTTTTTTCCAAATGCATTCCCAGTGGGTAGACTTAACCAAGGCATAAAAGTTACTACGTGTCACATTTTTTACACAAGAGAGGATGATGACAAAAGCACTGGCCCCTGAAAATGATTCCAGTGGCCTCTGAAAATACCAGACAAGTATTTAACAGTTACAACTGGCTATATGTTTTTACTATTTTTGTTAGTGTGGCTGGATATTATAATGCATGCACTACAAAGACCAAAGAAATACCTGGCACAAGTCTTAAAGCTACTAAAAATGCAACACTTTAGAGTAAGAAAAACATAAATTGTGTTGAGATTAAACTTATTGTACAAAGACAAGGTATGTTTTGTATCATTAAAATTAATTTCTTTTTAATAAATTGGAAGCAACAGGTGAAGATGCAATCATCCAGTGTTCATATATCATATCATACACTGTCATTGCTCAACCACGTTTTACCTGTACACCAATGATGCTTAGCTGCAATGAGCATCTTGCAATACTACAGTCTCCCTAGGATTAGTTCTACAAATAAGTTAGCAACATAGCTCATAAGAGAGATAATAGAATAAAAGCAACACACATGAGAATACCAGTGTGAATGCACAAAAAAATCTGAAAGGTCAATAAACTCATGTGATTGAAGCAAGCAGCACTGTATCTGTTTGGAAAGTCAGATTATATGACTGTTTGGAAAGTCAGATTATTCATAAGGCACTAGTCTTTAACCGGCTGGTGTAAAGGATCAAAAAGGTAGGGCTGTATATTTGGCTGTTCCCCAATAGAGGAACCTATGAAGGCATTTCTTTATTTGTGTGGTTGTGGGTTTTACACTAGGCAAACTTGGCAAACATTGACAGATTTTGGAAAGCGCCAAACTGACACCAACCATTTTTTTGACTTGAGACTTTAGAATGCAGCAGTTTTCCTTTTACGTTTTAGGAGTGTCTCTATAGTCTTTTTAAGGCTGTGAGTGTTACAATATAAGCCCTTACTTATTCTAAATTTAAAAAAAAAAAAAGGCTTCATCTGTAAAACTATTTATTCAAGGCAGATAAAGGACAAAAATGTGCTGTAATCATGGGCTTCTGTTATGCCTTTTGGAGTCCATCAATGAAATTCTTCTTCTGAAATCTAACCACAAACATACTGTACATAAGGTGTTGAATTCCACCATGCACCGATCATCTTTAACATTTCACTGAGTAACAGACCAGCAATTTTATAAATGGGGACAATTCAAAATATTGGTGGCACACTCTGATGAGCAGAGGTATACATGTGTTCAAAATGGGTATCTCTTTCATGATATGCTGAAGTATTATTGTAACTGAAACCAACATACAACAGCACATCATCAAAGGCACTTCTCTTAGTCAGGCACACACACAAAGAAAAAAAAAATCAATGGCTATTTAACATGAAAAGAAAATATACATTGAGGAGAATTTACAACAACATTTGTCATTTGTAGTCCTGAGTCTGTAGTATGTGTGTATACTTGTCATACAGCCATGGTCAACTGACTTACACAAACCCTAAACTGGGGCACTAGTTGTTTACTTCAATGGTTCCAAAACCTTACCTGACATCACCCCAAGAGGCTGATTTATCACACCTTAATTATCAACCTGTTTCTGCGTGTATGTTTCTGTTCTCTTTGGCATGTGCAGTGGAATTCTGAAACGTCTGACGTCTGGTGTCGAGTAGAATAACAGGGTGCAATTGTAGTATTACGTGTTCATATTTACTCAGGTATAAATGCAGACACACACATACAAGGCACTCTAGGACTAGGAATGAAGACCCCCTGTCGGAGAAAGTTGCTGTGGAGCTCAGTAGGCAGTAATCATGTGGCTTCTGACATTAATTTGCACTTTGCTCCTCTCCTTGTCTTCATCTTCTCCTCCACCCCTCTTCCTTCAGGTGTTGTTTTATGACTGACTCCAAACTGAAAAGGAAGGAGGCAGATACTTAACACTGACATCACAGACTTTATACACAATATAATGCTTTACAATGCTCAGGGAAATGTTTTGAATTCCATTTAAGTGCCTAAACCATACAAATAAATCTTTTATGCAAAAATTCAAATCTCTGTATTGAAAGCCATAGCAATTTATTATGTTACACATCTTGTGACAAAAATCAGCCTGAAATACACACTGGCTCATGAATACTCACTAATAATGATGACCACAATAATCAAAATGACAGCTATCAGGATGGCCCACATCTGCAAAGGGATAAGAAAATTTCATTATCAGCCATATTTGCATAAATTATTATTATTTGTATAGATAGATAGATAGAAAAAGTGCTGTCTTATAGAAAAGTGCTGTGTGCATACTATTAATAGAATCAATTCTAAAAGTCTGATATTTGTTTAAAAGTCTATAAATAGTTCTAGCAGCAAATTTTTAGTCTGTCATTCCTCTGTGGGTGTTTGACTTCCTTTATTGCGAGTTCAGGAGTCTTATGGCTTGAAGGATGAAGCAGTTACGAAATGAGTTATTTATGTTGCAATGAAAAAACTCTAAATTCTCTGTAGACTAAACTTTTCAGGACTGTGCTTTGTGAACATTATTGTGATTGCATCACCTTGCAGTTTTTCCACCAGTACTTCCTCTTCAGCTTAGCGGCACTGGTCTCAAACTGGGAGGCTCCAGCCTGCAGTGCGTCTGCTCTGTCATCCAGTTCAGACAGCTTCTGGTCTCGTTCAAGCACTTTGTCCACATTAACGCGCATAATATCCACGACCTACACACAATGCCAAAACACTTTAATGGGTTAAATTGACATTTAAATACACTTCATGGGAGCATTCATTGTATAAGGTCTTAAATTTCCTCCCTCCTCTAAAATTACCTAACCCAGATACATTTAAAAGACCACACCTAACAATGAGAAAATTGTGCGCACTTTGGCCAAATAGCAGAGTGAACCTACAGACAGACAGACATGTATGTGCACAGACGGCATCACAGAAAACACATAACCCATATGTTCCACTGATCCACAAACCCAACTCCTGCCCCTCCCTTCAGACAGAGCGGCAGGGTGGTGTAGGCCCATGCTGTTCTTACATAACCATGGAGACAGTGATTACATAAATTCCTAGCAGCCAATTGGAGGCTTTATGCAAGACGCTAAGGTTAAAGTTCTGTGTGGGAGGAGCTAGCTTCAAGTGGGCTATAACAGAGAGTAGAGTATATAGGATTAAGACATTAGCCATTGAAAAAAGGGGAGGAGGTTAGGTACCTGGCTGATATTTTTAGTGTTATTTTTCATGTTTTTTCGCACAGCAGAGGAAAGGGGTTTCATCTGAGAGACTCAGATTTCACATCAGGGCAATTCATGCCACTGCTGCCAAGGGTTACGCAACTCTCTGGTTAACACTGGCATCAAAAACACAAAGAAGTCAAACACAGCGCCTGAGGAGAGGGAACCTGAGGGAGGTAGGGTATAACAATAGTGTGTGTTAGGTGAAACAACTGGCGCATGCTGGGACACAAAACTACGCACAATAAAATCACTCAAGAGGAAGAATACGAGAAACTTGCGCTAAATTCACCAAAGAATTTCTGAAAAAAGATCTCTGTCCACACTCCACTCTAGCGTTTCAACAGTTTTTCAGATATAACTTCCAAAAACATTAATATATCTGAAACACATATCACTAGGGCAGTCGGAGTTACATAATCACAATTCTATAGCAATTAAAAGTCTACTCAATTTTCAGTGTCATGCCAGACCTACTTACTACATAACTGGAGGCTTGAGGACACCACTAGCTGAATTAATAACTGTATATGCTCATGGGAAATGTCCTGGTCTGTGTTATGGGAACTTTTTATATGGTTTTATCCTAATGCATTAAATAAGACTATAATTAATTTGGAGTGGGAAGACATATCAGTGTTATTTATTGTTATATATTCCTGGTTCATTTTTTCCAGTTCATAACTTTTAGGGGAATTAGGTGTATTAGCTCCCAAAACAATTACAACCATAACTGCTTGTTTTTTTTTGTGATTAAATTCAGCTCAAGATTTAAAAATTACTTTCATTTATACACATATCAATTTTTTTAACCGAAGTATTTATTACTTCAACTTACAGTTGTGCTCATAAGTTTACATACCCTAAGAGAATTTATGATTGTTTGGCCATTTTTCAGAGAATATGAATGATAATACAAAAACTTTTCTTTCACTCATGGCTAGTCATTGGATGAAGCCATCAATTATCAAACAAATGTGTCTGCTCTTTTTAAAATCATACTGACAACAAACACTGTTTAAAAGTTTCCATACCCTAGTTCTTAATATTTATATATTATATTCTTAGTATTAGCCCTTTTAACACCAATGACAGCTTGAAGTCTTTTGTGGTAGTTGTGGATGAGGCATTTTATTTTCTAAGATGGTAAATCTGCCCATTCTTCTTGGCAAAACACCTTCAATTCCTTTAAGATTTTGGGTTTTCTTAAATGAACTGCATGTTTGAGACCTCCCCAAAGTGGCTCAATGATATTGCGGCCAGGAGACTGAGATGGCCACTCCTTCCCTTCACTTTTTTCTGCTGTAGCCAATGATAGGTTGACTTGGCGTTGTGTTTTAGGTCACTGTCATGTTGGAACATCCAAGACTGTCCCATGTGCATTCTGTCAGGTTATGCAAACTTATGAGCACAACTGTAGATCTTCAGTTTAACAGTTACCCATTTTTTCATGAATTTGAAGCTTCTTTGAATGAATTTGATATTTACATGATATGGATTATGTTAACCAAATATTGCATGGTTCTGAATTTAGTCATTTTTCAAACTGAGTATTGTGGGATATGCTTTTATATTCCAGTTTTATGAGCATTCTTTGGACACGTATTAGTACATTCAGAATATGTGGCTAACTTTGGATTTTTACTGCGGGTCATGACCATATTCCTCGTTTACACCTTCTCACCAAGGTGGCTGAAGATATAAGGGAGGGAGGTGTATATAAGGCTGCATGTAGCAGAGTTTTCATTTCCTTTTTGTAAGCAGCTTCTCAAGGCTATTGCCCCAACGGGAGAAAAGGTATAAATGGGAATATTTGTGTATGTAAACACAATCGGTGCTTTGTGGTCCCCCTACCTCATCCACCTGGGCCTGGGTCTGCTGCAAGCGCCGGTTGCTCGACCCTGCAGCGGAACCTTCTGGAGCAACACCTGACCTGAAACAAGTGTAAAAATAAATGAAAAATAAAGTAAACAAAAACACTTCTAAGACTAAATATACTGCATAACTTATCGTTTTAGCATTTTTGATAGGTGCTCTTAACCAAGTGTTTTTTTTTCTTTTACAGTGGTAACATACTGCCACCCACTGACTTGAGACAGCATTGCCCTGCAGTGATCTCACTTAACTTTAGAGCTGTCAACTGGTCAGAATATCTTCAGGGATTTGTACTGAACTACAGTCCTCAATGAGACAACAGATCAGGAGTCCAGCAAAATATTTTCACAGACTCAACCAACATTGAAGCCAAGACAGCTGTGGATAGATCACATTTCTTTTACAGAGTTGTCAAAAAAGCCAGACCATCTGAGTATTTGATGTCTGAAAGCCAATTACAAAAACAAACAAAACTAAAATGACAAAAGCTAAATGTCTTTTGCTTAATATTCCATTGACATACAAACTAAAGTGAGAGCAACAAATTGCCACTAGAATCCTGTAACAACCCCACAACAGACTAGATCTAAAGTACACAAACTCGCAGGAAGCTGACTACCAATTGTTGCACTCAAATGCACTCACACTGACCTGCAGATCACAAAACCTTTGACAATTTCCAACCCTCACACCCTTTTCCTGCGATATATACACACACAACAGAACATGTGAAGTGTTTTTCACATTAGAAGTCTAAAAGGAAAATATGTCTAAATAGACAAACAATTTCCAAAACACAATAATCAGACAATTTCTCTAGTATTCTTGGAAATTTAAAGATGTATTCTCAATCCAGGATAGCTAAAGGTTATGAAACTGGAACTGAAGATGGAGCAGATTAATGTGCTGAGGCATATATTAACATCCTTAAGTGCTCTATATAACAGCTAAGACAAAAAGCAAATATTTATTAAACAGCTAACTCGTTCTCCAACCTGCAAGCCACTTTAGAGATTAGTAAAGAAAGAGAATAAATGTCACAAACAAAATAGTATTAAAGTGTATCCTCATATAGCAGGTGCCTAGAAATTACATTCCTCTTTGAATATAGTATCAGTGCTATATTGAGGTGAGGTATAACAGACCACACCATATACACCTAACTTTGGTTTAGGAAAATATCAGTGTGAGCTACAATGGTGTACTATATACCATTTCACACAAGAAAAACAATCCATATTGAAAATGGAAACAAAAATCCCAAACAGTGGTAAAACAGGTAATGGCAACGGCAGTACCAGATGCCAGCAATTCCTTTTAACTCATAATTGTATTTCGATCCACGAATATAGCTGCAAATAATGTTCATTTTTATTGTTGAATATTGTGTAGATTATTTTTCTTGATTCATTAACTGGTCAGTAAAATGTCACAAAATTTCAGAAAATACTCACCTGATGATGACCTGTTAAATTATTTATGAGAATAGTTTTTGATTAATTTGGTAATTGATAACTAATCAATTCATTGTCGCAGCTCAAGTTCTAGTTCAATTTTTCCTTTTACATAATCAGACTGATTTTAGACAATAAAAAGTGAATTAACATCTGTGATATAGTAGAAATGAAAGAAAGAATTTCATTTACAATTTCATTACAACTATAACCCGGGTCATGACTTTGAACATGTGATGAAACAACTGATGTTTCTAAAGCAAAGACGATCCCATTAAATACACCACTCTTTAGTTAACGCAGTGGATGCATTACGAATTTATTGACAAATTCTAAGAAAATGTTTCCTCTAAACTGTAGAAGTGAAGAAATATTAGGAATATGCTGAATTGCACATAGGAAATATGATAGTAAAGTTCATGGCATGTGTCATACATTTGTTCATCTTAAATCATGACTACCAGTGACGTTAGGGTAGCACATATGGTTCATGTCAAGATAATGGCTGTTCAGGCCTGGCAACCTCTAATCATGAAGAAATGGGTGTGAATCATCTGGGATAGTTTATACATGGCAGTGTTATTTGCAAAGCCTAAAACTGACCACCAAAATATCACTTTCTAGAGAACACATTAATCCCGGATAAAAAAAAAAAAAAAAAAAAAAAAGTTAATCAAGTGACGCAATATATTCTTAGTTTTATATATATATATAATTTTAAAAAAATGTATTAATCTATTTCAAACATGCAAAGAAACAAAATTTTAAAAAAACAAAGCAAAATTAGAAAAACAAAATATAATTTAAATGAACAGAATCTATCTTAAAGTAAGTGCAAGTCTGATTTTTGCATGTCGTAAATGCAATGCATTTACAATATGAATTTTGCCTCTACATTTCTATAACAAGCGGAAACTTCCTGTTTAAACAATAAGGTAAGTGCTAGATGGAGCTAATGAGTGAAATGAGGTTAAAGGTTTTAATGAGGTAACAAATGTTTTAAATTAGTAATGTGGCTCACTACTTTTTTTATACTGTACGAGCCTTTCCTAAACACATCAACTAGCTACCTGTTCAGCCATCATTACATTTCCTGTTTTGGATTTTTATACTACCATGGCTTCCCTTTAATGGGGGTATAATGATATCAATTTTACTTCCTACAATGCATAATCAAAGCAACAGAACAATGGCTTCTTTGACTTAACTGAAGCTAAAAGTGTATACAAATAATGCTAATTGATAACTTGCTAGCTAACTAGCAAAGTTCACAAAACAGTCTTTGACCCTGAGATATTTGTCATACACTGATATCCCGACAAATATGGATATCGTACAACTCTATCACAACATACTTTTCTTTATTTACCTGCCTACATCTTAAAGTTAAACGTAACCTTGTTAGCCAGTGTACTTTGCTAAATGGCTACGTTTCGCATAATAACCTCCTAGCACTTGTTGCTTGCTACAGGCAAAGTTTTGGGCGTTGCTTTTTCTGTGATCTAGCTTCACCAAACTATACGGAAGTCCGGGTATGTCAGTCAACTTTGGAGAAGAAACACATTAAAGGTTTTGAAACATCATTATAATATTAGATACTTACATTGTGAAATTGTATTTCTTCTAACGAGACGACTCCGCCGTTGTGTCTTGACAGTAAGCTAATGCTAATGCTAGTGTGTAAATCCGTAACAGTTACTGCCGTCGGTTGGCGTGCTGCCTTCGCTGTTGCCGGAAATACATCCTCTACACAAAAATGTGAACGTAACTATAGCATCTCCATCTTGATTATTAATTTATTGCCTAGTGTGAAAATGTAACTCTAGCCCATATCAGGATACGCTAGAATTTGGCTGAGTCGTTCACAGTATAAAATGTACCTTTAAAATGCAATTTCTCTCTTCGTAAATACTATAAAAGATATTTGCAGGCAAAAGTTGGCACTTAGTTACTACATGCTATTTTATGTTGAATACATATCCCAGACACAGGCTCATGTTAACACAGAATTTCATGTTTAGTTGAGAAATCTCGCATTTACTTAGTAAAGGGGAAAATTCGAGCTCATCAGGAGCGTTTGAACGCAGCATTTAGGAGGCCGTAGTAGGCAGCCCCTCAGTGCATAACTTAAATTATTAACGTATTAAATAAGAATACAGCAAACATTAAATGGAACGAAATGCCCACTTTAAATACGGCAAGATATTGAAAGAGCTATTTAAACATAAGAGTGATGTATCAAATGTTCGTATTTTTGCTCTTCATCACTCAAGTTTCTGGTTCTGTGTCCAGGAGAAAAAGCATGGAGAAGCGACCATCAAAAGCCCGTGATCATCATGTGACATGGGAACAAAAACTGTACAATAATGTAGGCTACTGCAGAAGTTATTGACATTCTGAAATAGTATATGGCGAATAAACAGAGTCCTCTGGATTCTATGCTAGAACAGAGAGGCCAAATATCTTAATGAATTAGTTAAAATCTGATACTATGTCCATTTGTATATAATCTATATGAAATAATAATAATATGGAAAAATGTTTTACTTTTGTTTTTGAAGAAAACAGGACGACTTAAATGCTTTGCTCAGTTGATAAAATGAGAGTAAATCTACGTGGTTTGATGTATTGTTTTTGACATAATTTGAGGCATTATAGTGAACAAAACAAAAATCATTCATTATTATTAGTATTATTTTCACATTTTTTGGCAACTCGGAGGTTTCATCTGTAATGGTGAAATAATAATGTTCTGCAGACAGACTCCAAAAAGCCTACCTTGAATATTTCAACTTGTGCATGTTGTTTAATGCAGCTATGCATTTGGAAAGCTGGTGAAAAATAAGACTGCATTACCGAGGTTTGAATAGAATAGAATGCAGGCAGGCACCCAGTCATTCACACATCTATAAACTCATATTTTATGGCAGACAATTTGATAGTATGATTGCATGAAAACAAATGTCTGCAAGATACACATGCACAAAAAACATAATTTGGATAATTCATAATAATATTTTAAGCAATATCGTCATAATCAGTTAAAGAACTAACTGTTATGCACATTTTTCATAAACACTGGTGTCATGTGCATAATTCACCGATTGCTGTATGTTCAAAACATACAAGTACATTATCAAGGTACGACATACGGTAGAGAATGCTGGTTATCATGCTGATCATTTTCATGAGTGGTGGTGTTTCCCCCTTCGGCAGAGTCGAAATGTGAATAAAATCTGTACACCAGTCTCACTCACCTGCATCATCTCCTTTCCTTTCATAAATAATGGTCCAGTGTATCATACGCCAAAGAAGATGCTTGGGGAATCATTCAAAGTCATTTCCTAAGCATTTGGAGAATTTGAACAGCTGTTATTTAATTATTAAACAAATGACAGATGATGATGTATGGGCAAAAAACATTCCTCTTTGCAAGTTTAGTGCATGTATTCTCCAGATGGAGTGAAAATATCTCTGTTCAGAGCATACTGTACTGCACATGTGGTCAAACAGTAAAGCTGGCTTCTGTGTGAGTTTTTCCAAAATGGACCTATTGGTAAAATGTTTCTATCTCCAAATAAGGCCATTTTTTAAAGAAATAAAAAGCAGTGGCCAAATAAGAATTTTCAGCAGACTCTCAGGCTGAATCGTCAGTGCCAGGAAACAGATCAGTTGGTGTGGTACTGAAGTTAAGCTACTCCACCCATCTGCCAGAATATTTGTCCTCTTAGTTCAGATCTGCACTGATGTTCCATCGATTTCAAGTATTACAAATGTACATTGTAGCACCAGAACTATTAACTAAACCTTATTTCAGATTTGAGATTTAGGTGTGTCTTGGCACTTTGACCACATCAAAGTGCTATTATGTACTCTGCTCTGAAATAATATGCTGCCACAAGTTTCAGAATCTCAGAGACTCTTCTTCTTCTTCCTTTTCTTCTTCTTCTTCTTCTTCTTCTTCTTCTTCTTCTTCTTCTTATTATTATTATTATTATTATTATTATTATTATTATTATTATTATTATTATTATTATTATTATTATTAGTATAGGAGCCCTTGTGTTTCCAACTTGAGTTATTTCTAGTCCTGTCTTTGAAATATTAACTCTTATGGTAGTTTAATGATGCTATGAGATTATTTAATGAATAGACCTAGATGGTGTAGTAAAAGTCAAATATTTGTAATATTGAATACACAGTGAAATTCAGTAGTTTTCATGTTGTTCTAAGATATTTCATTTAGAAATTGGCCATCTTAAGGAAAATTAAGTTATTGTGGGTTTGTCAAATATAAGGTTTATATTCCACATTGCAGATGTTATTTTTTAGGATGTTGATTTATATGAATCTATATCATCATTATTGTGCTTTGACAGGCCTTTTGTTTTTTTTGTTTTTTTTTTACATTTTATTTGTCCTACATTTTGTATGATCTTTTCTTGTCATTACCTGGACATTGAGTCTGCATGTTTGATTGATTCATTGGCTAAAGTTGCCACTTATTCTTAAAAGGTAAGTAGACCCAGTTACAATCTTACCATGAAAATAGAGTATTCCAATGCAACCGCTCACTCGATGCAAAATACATGCTTATATTTGAGTTAAAGCACCAACAAGTTTTCACCTTCAAACAGCAGAAAGTAGTAACATTCTCCAAGTAACATTCCTATCATCGTCAAGTGCTATATCAGCCTGTATCAGTTCACTTTATAACAGTCCTGCCTGCTTTTAACCCACAAAGTAAAGCAGGGGTTTGTACTGTCAATAGCTGCAAACTCCGTCACAAGCATTACTTCATCACAAACTTAACAGCCTTTAAGGGGTGTTCCAAGTTCAACATCATTACCCATACTTTACAGGCTGAAAGAGGCATAAAAACTGGCCGCACAGGCTCTGACCTTGCTTCTAATTTCATCATTTATTTTCTTTTGACTGAACTTTGTTTCTTATGGGAGTGGGTGGTTTTGCTGATAATACTCACTTCACAAAAGTCAGTCTTTCAGTTTACTGTTGTGTTAAGAGTTCACATGCATAAAGAGAGGCCCACTGGGGTGTTACTTCCTGTTTACAATTAGGTCAGACTCAGGCAGAGACAAGGTTCTGGGAGCGGACAGGTGTCAAGATCAGCAGACTCACGGCCTCTGTGGCTCACTACTCACTCTAGTGGTTTAAAGTGGTATTACAACTCAGTGCAGATGCATATAAAAGCCATTAATGCACTGACATAAGTGGCTTAACTTAAAAACTGATTTTCTTAAACACTCTGATGTCAATAATGCCAAGTAATTTAAGAATAGTTTAACATAGAGATATTCCAAATATCTAATTTAGCTGACAATATAGTGAATTCCCACCAGGGGATCAATAAAGTGCAACTGTATCTGTATCTGTATCTGAATCTTTCATTAGTTTATAGTTATTGTAAGCTTGCAAAATAACCCAACACTGATGTACTTAGAACTTTGGTAAAATCAGACAGTAAATCTTCAAAAAATGGTCCAGGCTTTATACTCAAAGGCTGATTACAGCATATATTCTTAGTCATTATCTAACAAATGCTTCTATTTTAAAATGTTAGTGGCAGGTGAATGTGCATGTCATTGCCTTTATTTGAAAGTTAAGAGGAAGGAGAGAGAAAGGAATGACAAACAGAAAAGGTCATCTGGATCAGGAATCAAACCAGGCAGACAGGGAATCATGGGTGGTGCTTTTAACCCTTCAGCTCCAACCCTTTTTGTGTCACTTACTGTACAGTGAAGCAATACAAACCTCAAGGTAATATATAAATATATTTTTTGAAATTGTTCTTATAATGAACTGCCAATATGTCCAGGGCATACCCTGCCTTCACCCGATGGAAGCTTTAAAGGCCCCAGCCCCAACATGACCCTCAAGAGGATGAAACAGTTATAGCAAATGGATAGGTGGATTTTTCTATCAAGATTCTTAGTCTTTTTATAACAGAAGAAGAAAACTTGCATGCAGATTAATCATGACACAAACCCTAATTTCATACAACCACAAAGGTTGCTATTCCTCTAGATGATTATGCATCACAGGTTATACCAATAACATACATCTATAGTTAACTAGTAATGCTAATAGTTATGGTTCAGTTAATATGCATTTTAACAAAGCTAGTCTTGTTCTTGATACTATAATGCTTTTGGGAAACTCAAGCTGCCCTTAAACCAACAACAACAATGTTGTCTTGTGCTGTCCTCCTCCCTGGCTACATCCCAGATCCGTCATCCATCGCAGGATCCCATCCAACGTTCTGCTACAACACACAAGCAGTCATAAAGTTAAGTTAAAGTTCAAATCAGTGTATCTTAAGTTTCATTAATTTGAAAGCAACACAAAGAAGAGAGAGTCCAACACATGAATAACAACTTACATTTGCTCTGTGACCAGCATGTCCATTATTCAGCACATTCGAATTCACATCCTGAAAATAAGTTGTTATATTTTTATTTGTTAGGCTGCATAACTATACTACTACATAGGTCAAATTACAATATGTTTATGTTTTCAGTTGTGCTGCTTAGTTGTGACCAGTTCTGCCCATATTTGGTAACAAAGATAACTACATGTCCTTCTCTCCAACAAACATCCTTAGGTGATAACATTCCACTTCTCTGCTGGCTTTTATGCTTGCCATCTGATATTTGCAGGAGGTGCATTAAGTAACAAAGTCAATGCTAATGGCCTGCCTTCACTCTGTCTTCAAATTGCAGGCCTGGTATGTAGGAACACAGTAATGGTAAACGCCTCAGTGACTTGCTTGATTGAGTTACACCTTATCCCTGTCCAACAGAGGAGTGCTTCTCAAATCTAAAGTCCAGTTAAGGCATGGTCTTTATTCATGATGGCCAGATTCACGTAGACAGAATCTTCCTCTGTCTAGGGACTAAAGATGCACAAACAGAGCCAGGACAGAACTATAGCTGCTGACATTTACACAAGCAGAATGTGCCAACTGGAACTGAATGAATATTGAGTAGAGAGAATCATGTCAGATACTGAAGCTTTTGACATATAATCCATTGCTTTAAGAAAAAGCTTGACTTCAATACACTAAAGTTAAAAAGTAGGCCAAGACTAATTTCATTAACACAATTATGTTTACCACTTTTAGTTAAACAACTGTCATAACACTATCTATGACATTTCTTGCCATTGCAGCAGATGCAGAATGTAATTTATGGGGAAAATGCCTATCTATACAACAGGCGCTAATTGTAAAACCATTTGTAAAGTCTGTTTCAGGTGCATTTTTGGTAAGAAGATAAAGAAATAGAATTGAATTATTTACTAAATAATGACATAAAACTTACATATCCTGGATTTTCATTTATCATTTCTTCCGCCTCGCTGATCTCTGTGCTGCAGCCTCCAGGAAAACACTCTGCATCACGCTTCTCTCTGATTTTCTGAAGGAACTCAGATGCTGATGATTTCTTCAGCAGCGCTATAATGCAAATAAATGACACAAAATAAATTTCCCATAGCTCATTTTGTCTCACCTTATAAGTAGTGGTGGACGCACCGCCTTCACAGATGTAAGTGATCATGAGCATCCCACTCAGTAGAGTTAAAGCCATGTCCTTGTGCAGACTCTTCATCCCTTACACGATGGAATGGTGCTGCCCTTTCAGGTCCTGGAACTTTGTGTTTGTCACCTGAGAAACCCCCACGCCCACAGTTGTCCCAGTAGCATTTTCAAATGGACAGCAGGCATTTAATGTATTTGCATTATTTAGCTAGAGGCGAATAAATGTAGGAGAAACACTCAGGTAATCCTGAATTCATCAAGGTAGAGAAATAAAATCTACCCATAAATTCATAAGTACCTACATATGCATTAATATGCATACTTAAAACATAGACACTGCTTGAAATTCATTAAGATATTAATTAAACTGTCTATAACTTGATACATTTCACAGCAACAATCAATAAGTCCTGTAAAGTTGCCAAAATTTTAGCCCATTTGAGTATAATGTAATAAAAGCAACCTGTTTTGTGTTTAATGACATTTTACAATGGGTGTTTTTATAAGAAAGAAAACAAGAAAGAAAGACTGTTTGACTTTTTCTTGTATTATAAAAAGAAGGAGAATGTTTTAAATCATTTAGTCTAATATCAAACTTTGAAATGATTTGTTTTTGGTACTTTTTTTTTTTTTTTTTTTACAGTGGAAATAGACATGAGTGCACAGGCCTACTAACCTACTTAACGGACTATGTAATGAAAACAGTTCTTTCTTTTTTTTTTTTGCATTTGATATGTGATTTATAACAAAACAGAACAGGCTATTCCAAATACCCACACCCATAACTACACTCAAGAGGACAGGAGGAGGCATTTTTGTGCGGTGAGGAAGGATTACATGAGCAACACATGTGCAGCTAATGTTGAATTACCCTGATTTTTGCTTTATGTCTTCTTTGATGGTCTGTAAATATTGGTATATGTGTAGATTTTTGATTACTATTTTAAATTAATATGTATTCTTAAATTCTTCATATTTTATGTTTTATGTATGCTCACTTTACTGTATATACTGCTGAAACATTAATTTCCCTACAATGGAATCAGTAAAATCTTATCTTATCTTATCTTATCTTATCTTATCTTATCTTATCTTATCTTATCTTATCTTATCGATTCTTATCTTATTCATTCTTATCTTATCTTATCGATTCTTATCAATTCTTATCTATATTTTAAGTTTTACTGCAATGATTTTTTAGGTAATTTAGTTATAGAGTGTACTTTTCAGAGGAAAACTAAATCACATTTGTTTTGATTGTGTATTATTTCTAACAATGTTCAATATGAAATCTTACCCCGTGCAGGCATTAGTTACAAATCGAAAAATGGGAAAACCATAACCTAATTTTAATGTGCTCTCGCCTATAGCCATGTTTTGTGGTCTGCTATTTCACCAATTAACTATGACCTTGTTACCTGTATATATCCTTATTCATTGTACATGTCTCTCATCTGCAGAATAGTGTTAGCTTTTGTATATTCAGTAATTCTAGTAGCACTTTAGTAGTATATGTGTGTTTAGTATTTTATTCTGGAGCCTTTGCACATGCCTCCATTTTCTTAGTATTTTCTGTGATATTTTGCAATACAATCCTTTTTGCAGCCGAATAAAATTGAGCTGCTAAACTGATTTTCATTGTTCCTGTGACAATTAAGATTTGTTCTATTCTATGTCCCAGTTATAAAAGTATGGTTAAGAGATGGAAAAAGTCGAGCCAGCCAGGAGTCGAACCTAGAATCTTCTGATCCGTAGTCAGACGCGTTATCCATTGCGCCACTGGCCCTACACTGTATCCACGTCACAGAAGACCTGAAATCGCTATTATCAGCGCATGCAAAGTGCGCCCCCTATAGGCCCCAGCGTGTAGAAGTCACTGATTCGATTCCCAGTCACAGTTCGGACACAACCGTCGACTTTAAGAAGAACGGACACATCAGTTTGTTTCACTGTTTTTTTTTTTGGTTTTTTTTGGTTTTTTTTTTTGTTTTTTTGTTTTTATATTTCAGCGCTCAACAGGCAGCTTAACCCACAACTGTTTTTGACACAACTTCCAAATGATTTATTTATCTTTCTGAAGTGATTTATCACCATTTTTTTTTTTTTTTATGTTTACCTCTACATTTTGCATTTTCAGCAAAAACCTGGTATTTTCCTAAATTTAATTCACTGATCATGTAGAAATGAATCATAAAAGCTCAGGGTAAATTCAAACATTATAAGATCATATCATACAAAATGAGGAAAATAAGACATTTTCAAGAAAATCACCATTAACTGAACATAAAAACAAGTGTCTACAGCCACTTTCATGTGTCAAACTACAATGGGTGAATCAATTTTTACTGTTCCATGTTCTGATGGCCATTAAAAGATAAGAAACTGCATTTTACCTCAATTATTTACATGTATTGATAGAATTACATCCATAGTTATTGAACATTTTAGAGATGTTTGGGTTGTTTGGGTCTTTATGGAATTTAAAATAAATGAATGGAAAATTTATAAGAGTACTGAGTGCTCCACCAAAGAAATCCTACCTAGTTGAAGTACCAGAGAAATGTCCTCTGGGAAATTCTCAACAGCCGCAAGAAAGTTACCTTTGACCACCAGAGGGCGTCACTGACCTTCTTTGTAAAGTCCGACTAACTTGTTCTCTTGAGTGTTTTTGTTTGCTTCTCTAAAGTTTGCCACTGTTTATCTGCAGCATCGCTTCCACCTTTCTTAACATCCTTAAAGATAGGGGTTTACTTTTATTTTAATTTCAACAAAAAGTCTAGATTCGCAGTTGGGTTCATGTGAAAGGTGAGGGGTGCAGTTTTTGCAGGGGGATGCTGGGATGAATGGGCTGAACCCTGATCACAGGTAGTGTGGCTGGAGGAGGGAGCAGGGACCACAGACAGACAGACAGACAGACAGACAGACCTACACTGACTGTTTGGGGTGTTTGTTTAGGGTTTTTTGTTGTTGTTGTTGTTGAAGCACTTTTAATTTTTTACTCCTTCAATTCTTGATGTCAACTGAGTAAACACTGGTGGAAGCATGGAGTGAAATCCCTGCAGTTTCTCCGTGAATTCATCCATCATCCATCATCCATCGTGCGCCTCGGTGCGTCTCACTGACCCACTCACGCCTTCTCGTCGACGGATCATGTGGATTATTTTGGCGTTTATCCTGGCACTGACCGGTCCTGGTGGGAGCGATGGATGCCAGCTGCCCCACGACTGGAGACCGCAGACAGAAGCGTGCCGTGCGGAGCTGGCGGAGATCATCGTCTTTGCAAAGGTGTTGGCGCTGCACAAAGAGTCGTACAACGTGTACAACTACCTGCCGTGGCAGCACGACACGGACCTGCTGTTCTCCGCCGAGATCGAGCTGCTGTGCGACCAGGCGTGGGGTAGTATGCTGGAAGTCCCCGCAGGATCCAGGTTTAATGTCACCGGTCTGGGGTACTTCCCCTGCTTCTCATACAGTGTTACCAAAAACAACAGCTACTACTTCTTTCTGAGGTGAGAAAGCCCCCCCCCCCCTCCCCGCTTTTTTCCCTATATTGTCACATATGCTTAAGGTTTCACTGGCCCTCAGGATTTTGCAGCCACACACACCACATTCAATCACTGTTCATCACAGTTTTAATTTGAACCCCTATGACCCCAGTGTGACATTTGTGGCAGTTCCCAAATGAATTTAAGTGGTTTATCACCATTTATTGCAGGGGTCTCAAACATGCGGCCCGGGGGCCAAATGTGGCCCGCCAAAGGTTCCAATCCGGCCCGTGGGGTGAATTTGCAAAGGGCTAAAATTCCACAGTCAAGGCTGTGGAACTCATTTTAGTTCAGGTTCCACATACAGACCAAAATGATCTACAGTCAAATAATAACGGCAGAATAACCTACAAAAAAGAATGACTCCATATTTTCTTCTTTTTCTGAAGAGAAAAAACAAATCACACTATGTTGATAAATAATGACAACTTCAAATATTTGTCTTTGTTTAAGGGCAAAAAATAACATTAAAATATGAAAATATTTACAGTTTCTGAACTATCTGTAACAATAAAATGTGAATAATGTGAACAAATATGAGCAACCTGAAATGTCTAAAGAAAATTAAGCACAATTTTAACAATTTTCTGCCTGTTACTAAATGTTTAGTGTCTTTGTAGATCTGATCCATAATGTACATGTAGAAATAAGTTGAGGCAGAATATTGTCAAAATTGCACTTATTTTTCTTAAGAAATTTCATTTTTTTCAGGTTGTTCACATCTTTTTTGTTCATATTGTTTATAAAAGTAAGTATCTTCATAATTTAATGGGTTTTTTGCACTTAAACAAAGACAAAAAATTGGAGTTGTCATTATTTATAGATTATTATGCTTTTATTTTACTGGTCTGGCCCACTTTAGATCAAATCGGGCTGAATGTGGCCTCTGAAAGAAAATGAGTTTGAGAGCCCTGATTTATTGTAATATTATCTTCTGTATTTTGTGTTTTTTTTTTCATTAAAATCAGGTATTTTCCAACATTTAATTTACTAATCATATAGATGTTGAGGATTATTATATAAAAAATAGAGAAAACTGAAAAAAAGGGACTTTTTCAGCAAAATCTATCAACCCTTAAAGACCCAAATATCCACCAGCAACCAAAATCATTCACTGATATAAAATGTTTAATACCTGTTGATCCACTAATGCAGCGGTGTCAAACTCATTTTAGTTCAGGGGCCACATACAGCCTAATATGATATGAAGTGGGCCAGACCAGTAAAATAATATAAATAATAAGATAATAACTTTTGAGTGAAAAAAGTAAAATTCTGTAATAGAAATGTTTACATTTATGAATTGTACTCAAACCTAACATGAACAAACATGAACAATCTGTAAATTCTTAAGAAAAATAAGTGCAATGTTACCAATATTACACCTTAGTTTATTATCTATACATGTAAATCACAACTTAGAGATCACAGTGAATCTCAAAATACACGAAACAGTTAATAATAGGGAGAATATTATTAAAATTCCATGTACTTCTCTTAAGAGATTTCAGATATTCACATTTTTTGTAAAAGGCTAGGCTGTAAATGTAAATATTCTAGTGTAATGTAACTTTTTTTACACTAAAAAAAAGAGAAAAAATTTCAGTTTTCATAATTTATAGCTTATTATGATATATTTTGCTGGTCTGATCATTTTTAGATTGAAATGGTCTAAAATGATTTTAACATCCTTGACTGTTAATATCTTCAATGTCATTTTTGCATTTCACAAATTCATCCCAGGGGCCGGATTGAACCCTCTGGCGGGCCGGATTTGGCCCCCGGGCCGCATGTTTGACACCTGTGCACTAATGCTATCAAAATGTAAAAAAAAAAAAAGGTGTAAAATGCAGTTTGTCATCTTTTCATGGTCATCAGGTATGACCCATTTGGACAATCAGAGGCTCTGTAGTGAACGTAGAAACACCGTCATCTTCTACAACATTGATTCACCAGTAAAACCCATGGAGTTGGATCAATGACAGTGGATGGAGACATTTGGTTTATGTTCAGTTAATGATATATTTTACTGAAAAAGTCACTTTTTCTTCAGTTTTCTGTGTTTTTGATATAACCCTCAACTTTCACTTGAGCTTCAATGAACATCTACATAATCACTGAATTAAATACAGGACAATACCTGATTTACACTGAAAAAATGCAAAATGCAGAGGGCAATTTTATAATAAATGGTGATCAGTCACTTAAAAAAAGTTCAATATAGAAAGTTATCTATTTTGGAAGTGCCACAAAAGTAGCACTGGGTCTTTATGGGTTAACTGAACATAAACCAAGTGTCTCCATCCTCTGTCATTGATCAAACTCCATTGGTTTTACTGCAGAATTAATGTTGTAGAAGATGACAGCAATTCCACATTAATTACGGAGCCTCTGAATATCCAAATGGGTCATATCTGATGACCATGGAAAGATGTCAAACTACTTTTTACACCAATTATATACATGGATTAGTGGATCAACAGGTATTAAACATTTTATATCAGTAGATGATTTTGGTAGATGGTAGATGTTTAGTTCTTTATGGGTTAAGATGCCATTATTTTTTACAAGATCATCATATTAAAATAGGATAAAGCTGTCAATCACATCTTTACCTCTCACTCCTGATCTCATTGAGATCTCACACCTATAACAGTTTAATATCCTCCCGAGATCCAGCAATGCATTTTTGTTCTCTGTAGTGGACAAGAGTGTCACAGCTTTACTTAAAAGAAAAAAAAACACAGCTGTCCACTGCAAAGGATATTCCATAAAAAAAATAAATATGAAATGTATCTGAAAACTGTTTCCAATCAAGACAATTATTGAATGTAACTTTTTCTTACTAGGTCTCAGGAGGACGTTACTGTAGGAATGTGTTTTAGAAATATAGTGTTTTATAGACTATTGTGGTTTTGTGCAAACAAGACCTAGTTATGTTTGCACAATTCCCAAACACTTTCAGATAATCATAACTAAATGATTGCCTTTAATTAATGCAGTAGTTAATGTAAAACATATGAGCTAATGCGGTTAATGCATTGTACAGCTTTGTGAGAGTATTGTATAAAGTCTGTGGTTTGAGTTTCTCCTCTGCCTTAAACCAGTCCACTTCTCTGCAGACCTCTGCAGCAATCTGTCATGAACAGAGGGAAAGACTAGGGTGGGATTCAGTTAGTTGTCAGCAAGTAAGAAAGCATTTGCAGCACTGTCATTATTCACACATGCTCTTGATCAGAAACTGCACATGATCCGGTATTGAGTTTAGGCTAATAACGCATTTAATACATTGCCAAACTTTCCTCTCCAGTTTCAAAAAAGTTAAGGCAGGTTAATTCCTAAACGTCTGTGTTGGACAGAAACAACACTATTACTCAGGAAACCTATTGCATTCCAGCCAGGGTAATTACAGAGCCAGACTTTTCCCAACAGCTTGAAGGTAAACCTACAAAGCACTTTTACTCAAGAGAGTTATCTGCCCGCCAGTGGTCGTTAAGACCACCTTTTGTTTGCCCAGAGCTGCTGTAGGACACCAGCATACTGCTCTACAAAGGGAGCATGTGCTGACAGGCCTCACTTATATCTGTCTCCCATTTCTGCTTTTTCAATCAAACAGATAAAGGTGCAGATATATTCATGGGGGGCAATAAAAAGCATTCCTGAAATGTAATGTGTGACCGTCTTGCATGAGGGTCTGCAGCAGGGAACAGTAGAGTATTTTTTTTTTCATAAATGACTAACTCATCAACATTCAACTGTGTGATCATGGTGTGCTTGAGATGATGGCCGAAAGAGCTGTGTATGATTTCACTGATTTCAATTAATCACACCTCAGGGGATGATTTTGCTGGCCCCTTCTGTAATGGTGTAAACATCCAAGACTGCTAACTAGCCAGGGAACCGCTTTTGGAAACTTCCTGAGGCTAGTCACAACAAAGCTCTGCTAAATGGCAGACCGGATGATAATTAAGAAACAATGATTATTTCACTAAACCAAATCAGTAGTGTTTTGTGGTGTTTATCAGGGATGTAATGAAGAGAGCAACCCTCCTGAAATGTTTACCCACATTTTCCTTTGCAACCTCTCTTTTGATGTCAGCTTTTACGGGAAACAAAACATAGTTACCTTGGGTACAGAATGAGGACTAATGACTATTATCCTGCTTTGGCCACCAAGGAGTTCTATGATGGTGTCTGTTACCTAATAATTACAACAGTTCATTTGAGTTCATTTTCATTTACTTATTAGTATTTTACCTCATGCAGGGACAAAGAGTTAAGCCAACTTTTTGTAGACAAAATATGTGTGTCCTGTATCTGTGTTCCGATACGCTTCACCCAGTCTGATCATCACATCGGCCTCATATGATCCTCAGAACTGCCTGCCGCCTCCACACCAATGGCTAAAATTGTGTTTTTCATACTTTTATTGTGCCTCTTAAGTAAAATTGAGCAATACATGGAATTAATTTGATTATCAAGATTTGGCTTTCTGGAAATTGTGCAAAAAGCTTCAAAATTAAAGATTATTTCTCAGGAGACAAAAATCCAACGTCCTTGTGTGTGTCTTGTAATGTATTCATTGTCAGTATGTTTCTCCAATCATATACAGAGTATAGTTTTGCTAAAGAATACTTTTTTTTTTTTTTTAACTATATTTTGCCACATGTTCATAGAAATGGTAAAAAGATGAATAAAACATTGCAAAAAAATAAATAAATCTAGATTTAATTCTCCTTTTGGCCATTTCACTCAGCCCTGCTCCTAACTGTTCTATTGCTTTTGACAATAAACCTTTTTCCTCCAAATCTGAGTTGTTCTCGGTCATTGGTAAGACATCAAGTGACTATTGAGCCTGAAAATTGTTGTGGTACTAAATCGTTTTCTTTGCCAAATGTTTTGAGGAAAGGGAACTGAAATCTGAGTTGAATTCAGTGGTAGGATTTGTTTCAAAACAAATGTGGCTCAAAATAACTTCCATGATCTCATTTTTGCCAATGCAACTACAGATCTAAAAAGTAATTCAATGCACTACATTTTGCAAAACTTTCAATACTACAACCTCCAAATTACTATGGTTCTTAACTTTTTTGTAGAGTTTAGTCTTAAGTTTTCTTACTTTGTTTCTAAAACCCTCATTGATTTAGTGGATGAGGCATATTTGTCACATCGCCCAAAGACTCATACAAACTGCATGGTACTGCTCAGTTTCCCATCAGCTCATTAAAATAAATGAGTTAATTCTGCCCTGTGGTATTCGCTCTTTCAGTCGTAAACCTTAATAAGATCAATGGTGCAGATTTTTAAAGGCAGCCGTGCTGTGCCTGCTTTGTAACACCAAGCGCTGAAAACGTATGAGCTGGCCAAAAGTGAAAAGTTCTCATCGTAGTCTCCAGCGGACGTCCATTTCCTGTCATAAAAACCCCAACAACATTGTCTCGGACTAAAATAGTCTTTCCAATCAATCATGAGTATAAGTTCCCCGGACAGGACGAATCACAGCCCAGTGTAGAGAAAAATGCAATGATAGATCTCCCACAGGACCTTTAAATGAGACAGATTGAGTGTTATGCTTGAGCCATATGTTCACTGGGAAAACTTCAGCATATATCTCACTCCTTCAAGATTTTCAACTCCACTGTGAAGAGAAAGTAACTGAGTACTGACACTCAAGGAAGAAGAATCAGTCAGTGTGTTTTTTTGTTTTGGAGAGTAGAATTGGTGAAGTGGCTCACATCAAGGTTTTGGAAACATTGTGAATCTGAAAAGGAGTTGGATGTCTCTGTATAATGTAGTGTTCCTGATATTTATTATTCCTCTGTCACTGTAGAGGCTGATGACCTCCCGGACACAGCGCTTACATCTAACCTCCGACCTGCTCTGTTGAAGCAAAACATCAACTTTCTTCTTGCTTTCTCAACATAAACACATACATACACACACACACACCTACACATTCTGTCTGTGATAGCGACAACCAGACTTTTGATGTCCCTCGAGGGATACGAGATGGGATCCAGATGTATGGAAACCCACTGGTTCAAGACTTCCTCCCTCACACACTTTACATCATAGGAGAAGATATGAAACAGTCGCAGCAAATCCCTTGGGCTTGTATTTTTCTGGCTTAATTCCTCCACACAGATCTTGAATTTGCATAAAAGAAGGTCAAGGTCTGTGAGCAATTCTGTATCTTTGTATTTTTGCAAGGTTTTCCTTTACTGTTGACAGATGCCTGTCAACTTTACACACTGTGGTTTCTAAAGACAGTGAACAGTGTCTGCATTGACAATGCTGCAGAAAATGTGTTTGCTTAAATTAGTGTCCTCCTGGTAAGGGTTAGGGTTTATATAATTCATTTTTGCAAAAATTGTTAAAATGTATGAGAAAGCATATTGTTTATTTGTGCTTTTATGTCTTACATATGCACAAGTGAATTTTTGAAGTGAAAGAAGAAGTATCTGGCTCTTTTAAAGATCATTCATAGACATACTCAGTCTGAAATTCAAAATTTTAACCATAGTGTATTATTGGAGGACATAACAAGACTTTATTACTTTTGTGAAAATTTTCTACATTTTTTATTGTCATGTAGGAAATCAAGGTCAATGAAGTTACCATATTTGGTTCCTTGCCCATATGTGGCAAAAATAAATACATTCATGAACTACATATGGAAAAATACAAGAAAAATACATGTAATATGGAAGGAACATGTATTTTAGAACAATAGAAAAACATTTTTAGAGCATTACAACAACAATAGTGCTGATCCAGAAACCACATTATCCCTTTTAACATAATTACTTACATTAGTACCATTACTTCATGGTACCCTAAAAAAGCAGGTACACTCACTGGTTATGCAGAGGTGGACCTTACAGATCCTGTAGACCACAGTTGACCTGAGATTGTTGCCTCACTGTCCCCACTGTGTGAGGAAATGACCAAAAATAGTCACTTGCCCAATAAAGGGTTAATTAAGTAAAAGTACTAATATCACACTTTGAAAATTTCCATCTTTAATTAAAGTTTTAGAATAAGTATTAACAGCAAAATATACTGAAAGAATGAAAAGTAAAAGTTGCATCCACTGACCATTGATAATATATTATGATTGATTATAGGATGATTATAGGGTATATACGATTGTAGGATGTTTTTGGATTAATTTTAATGCTGCATCAATGTGTATGGCACATTTTACTGTTGTAGACATTTAACACCAATCTTACTTGAACTACTTTATATACTACTGGGGAGGTTAATCTACAACACTGCTTCATGGCCTGTAAGATCATCATACGTGAGAACCACATATCTCTAAAATGTCAAACTTTTCATAAGCTCAGACACTTTTCATTTACATTTATAGCTAACCTAAGAGTGGTTTTGATCATTTATTTCAGTCAACCCATAAAGGAACATTTGAAGTTGCAGGAGCTGAAGTAAGAGAGAAAATCACCAGAATTTGCAAATACCTGCCATCATCTGCAGCTTTGTTCTCTTTGTCCAAATCACAAGGCTAAATATGACGACAGATGCCCTGATGTCTTTTCATGCTGTTATAGAAAAGTGAAGCCACTTTTCCAAGCTCTCATGTTGGAGGAGAACAGTAGAATCACGTCCACGTCAAATCTGACAGAATCTGATCAGCAATTGGTAATTACAGCTGTCAATTGTGTACTTTTGAGAAAAGGCTTGTGAGTTACCAAAACTACTCACCAGAACACTTGAATTACGATATGAAAGATAATAATGGAATTTTTGCCCATTAACATTAAAAAACTCTGAAGCACTGCAGCTGCACAGACATTCAGTATCAACACATGTGGAGATACGTCCAACACGCTAATATTTCACTGGACCACCATTAGCTTTGATTACAGCACACAGATCATCGTTTCAATAAGCTTATGCAACGTCACAGTTATTTCCATTCAGACTTGCATCAATTGTTGGCCAAGGTCTTGTATTAATCATGGGAGAGTCAGACTGTACATGTATGTAAAGTCTTCTTCACCACATCCCAAAGATTCTCACTGGGGTTCAGGTCTGGACTCTGTGGTGACCAATACATATGTATCCATGCCTCTGGAACAGGGTCAATCTGGACTCATCAGATCACATGACTTTTTCCACATAATTCCACAGATCAGTCTTTATGGTTTCTATCAAATTGGTGGTTGTTTCAGATGTGAGAATCTACTCACTGCATTAGTTTGGGTTAAAGAATTTGTTGCAGTTGAAACATATTAATCACTGCAGTAAATATTCAATGGAAAGATCTTATGAATTTTCTTAGATGAATAAAGGAGTGTTTTTTCTTTTTTATTTGGCCAGGCTGCGTATGGGTATATTTGTTTTTTAAGAGAAATTTTGCAAATTTACCTATATTGTAGCACTTCAGGGGGTGAATTAGGGTTATTGATATCAGTGAGATGTGGTGTAGAGGAAGTGCCAGTATTTAATCAATGTTCACTACTAAACATAGATGAACAGGTAAGGGATTGTTTGGCCTACAGCTGTCGCTTACAATGTACATTAAGGAAAATACAAATGAACAGAAAAAGGCCCCTAAACATTGTCATACACACCCATTAACCTCAATTCACATAGACACAATAACCCCCCTGAACCCCTGCACATAAAACAAAACATAATACAGCAAAATATCCAATACCCACAAGTAGGGTTGCACGATATTGGAAAAAAAACTGACATTGCGATTTTTTTAACCCTGCGATGCATATTGCAATATGAAAAAATACTCAGGAGGATATAATAGCTGTGTGGTGCCGATGTAAATGGTCAAATAAATTAGTTGTTCCTGGCAGCGGGTGCAAGACACTAACAACACAGAACACATTTCAATATCATCCTTCTTACAGCCAAAATAATTCCAGATAACTGCAGTTGCTTTTCTTTTTGGCACCAAGTCTTCATTTTTGGTGATTTTCTCTTGTTTGTTGCTCATTTTTCAATGTTGTTACCGGTGACTCATTCCATGTACAGGGGCGTGGTCTCATCCGGTAAACTGATTAAGAATGATTGTGATTGGGGGATCGCTGTATGCAGTGTGTGTCAGGTACCTGTGAAATTAGATGAGAACACGTTGAGTTCATTTGCCTCCTACATTGCAGGACCTGTGATGTGACTATTGCGCACACTTACATTGCAATGACGATGCTCAAACAAGGTATTGTGCAGATTTACCCACAATGCAATGCGGCAAGCACACCACAATATAATGAATGACTTTTCTTTTATAATGTTTCTTCCTTGATTATTTGAATAATTATTTTATTGTTCCATTTTTTCAAAGGCAGCTTTGTGTCTTCCTACTGGATGGGCAGGAGAAGAAAAATTATAATCCAAAGTAGATAAAGTTGGAAGTGGAATAAAAACTACACTGTTTGTTTTTGAAATACAGTGGAATAAAAGCATTAAAAAAAAGAATATCCAAACTACAGTACTTGATTGGTACTTGTGATGATGACTGTCATATCTTCCCCTTGTTCCTCAAAGGATGGATGAAAACTACAATATCGTCCCTCATGGAGTCAACTTCCAGGATGCCATCTTTCCAGACACTGCAGAGAACCACCGCATGTTCGCCAGTCTCTTCCAGTTTTCCAACTGCACACCTGGCACTCAGGTCCACAGCTATACCCCAGAGTGGGAGGCTCAGGAGGACAGCCGGGTATGTAGATTCACTGCTGTCGTCGATGTCAAACTCAGTTGGTGAAAACCTTTAATTTGCTTGGTGCAGACTGGAATTTACCCTCTATGAGTCTGCAGCATTGCCTGAAGTACTGTGCTGAACACGTTAAGGATTCAACATAACATCCTGTTGTTTTCAAAGCAGTAGTATGGAGAAGCATGCAAGTTAAATATGTTCTTAATGCACTGGAAACCAAAAACACATTTCTTGAGGTTTAGTCAGACAAAGAACTTACTATGTGTAAAGGAAAATCCCTTTAAAAACATTTTGCCAGCTCTTGGCTTGGGTAAACTGTTTTGTTGTTTGATGCTGTTGGAGTAGTTTCTTAAATGAAAAGAGGAGAGCCCTAATGAAGTAGTACATGACATCATGTGGTGGCTGGTCCACTTTAACTCCAGTGGTCTTTGATAGATGTGATAAGTATTTTACACAGGTTTGGGTTTCAGTCTCCCATAATTTAATAGCAAATGCTGTTTTACACCAATATTCAGTGAAAGTGTGACATTGGAATAATAGACTAAAGCTGTAACCAGAAAACAGGATAAGCAGTATTTCAACTAAACATAATTGTAACTTTTTTCTTTAAATGGAAAAACTAACTTGCCTCTGACTTATATAACAAATGGATTAATGCAACAATTTCAGGTCTGTCCTCTGGAGGACGTAAAAGGTATTTATGGAAATGAAGATAATCACTGACTAAAGTAGAACCAGAGAAAGTTAATACACCATAAAAGTAAATTACAACTCAGAAAAAAAGTTCTAGGATTACTCTCAGGACATTGAAGATTGATGATATAACAGTGCAAGAGAAGGTCACTACCGTATGTATATATGCAGATGATATTTTATAATGTTTTCAATCAGTATGTTTATGTTCCAGTTCACATCACGAGTCTCGTGTTTTAAAGCCATCATAGCTTATTTGCACCTGAATCTGTTTAACAAACATGACACCTGGTCTCCCTGACTCTGAAAGTCTCCTGCTTTCCCTCTCAGAGTCTATGTGTCAGTATATAAATGGTTTCCAGTCACTTACCACTAGCTTATCCCCTTTAATGAATCTAAACCTTTGGCATAATCCCTCTGATTTAGGTCAGTCTTCTTCTGTCTGTTTCCAATCATTTGCTGACTACTCATAAAAGCAGAATCTGCCATGGATAAAGAAAATAAAAACATGGTTTATATTTCCATTAACAGCAACCTTCTGGGTCAGGACTGTGATTATAATTACAGAGTGACATTTAGATATCAGTGCAGCTTTCTTACATCATTCTTGTGATTAGATTTCCCCATAGGAAAATAAAAACAGACTTTGTTTTTACTGGTTCTGCATATGGTTTAGAAAACTGACCTGAAGTCACATCAGATCAGATCATACTATACAAATCGCAGAATCCAGTGTCTACCAAAGTAAATCAAAAGGCAGACTTTCATCTTAAGTTTGGACACCAAAGAGCAGTACCAGCAATGAAAACACTGTTTTAATAAGCAGGGTTTCATGTTCCTAATATAAATGTAGAAATATTAGCTTTTGAAGTTGAGACACACTGTTCTGACCTGATGTCCAGACCTTAAAAAGGCACAGGACACATAGGAACATCAGGAAATGAAACTTGCCAGATGGTCCACAAAATATGAATCTTTTGTGGAATTTCAGTTTTTCGGATCAAATCAGGTAAAATATCTAATTAAAGGTGTACCACAAGGAACCATTTATTAGCCTACAGACAGATATACAGCCTCCTAAGTGTATAGGGAGCTGAAGGACCACCTTTTCCGGTTGTGCCCCATGGGACCTAACTTTGGAAAAAAAGTTGCATTATAATCAATGGCATGAGTCAAGTCATTTTTTGATCCCATATGCCACCATTTACACATACGTTTGTCAGTTTAAAGGATAAATTTACAAGTCATGAAAATGGCAGTTTATGGTAAAACAGTTGATGAATCAGAATGTGAGGATACAAAAATAGAAAGACTACACACCAGAAAGTCATTGAATGTCTCTGTGTGATCTTTTCAAAGTTGGTGAAGATGTCTTTGCAGCATGATCAATATGATCATAGTGATTTTCACGTCTTCTAATACTTCTTCATTCAAGTAAAATGTGCCAAGTAGCAGTTTTTGGTGTTGGTGATGTGTGCCTTGGGCAACAAGAAATACAGTCCATTGAGCTGTTTAACATAAACTAGATTTTCTTTACTATCTTTGCCAGTCACTGTGACTTTCTTGGCTCATAATTTTTTTTTTTTTAAATTTGACAAACGAAGGCCTAATTCAAACTGGAACAAAAAGTTATTTGACTCTAACCCCATTAGGTCCATTGGAATCGGTGGGACTTCAGCTCTGTACTGTAGCAGTATTTGTTATTCATGTGGTCATTCTCAGACTTAATAAATATATTTCACCAACTGTTTTTATAGGCTGAGTAGTTCCCCTCATGAGACCTATAAATTAACCTGAAACATCGGTGTTGCATTCCTTTAGCATTAAATTAGTGCATAATGTAAACTAAAACAACATGTTCATATTCTAGAGGTCTGCACATGTTCATGTAAATGCAATTTTCACTGACACATCAACAATGAGTCTTGTTGTAAAAACCATTACGTAGGTTTAACATTTTATGCCAACTCAGATGGTGTCTGCCTTTTGCATTACGTACAATAACTTAACCATTTACCACATAATTTTATATAATGAAATACGGTTAAAAGGTTAAGGTCAACTCACTTTATTAACCCTATGGGGACATTTGACCTCTGCATTTTCCCCTTCTTAAAACACACAGCACCTAGCATTAGCAATTAGCATAATCATTCAGCACACTGGGAGCAGTAAGTTGTCATTGAAGTCGCTCAGGAACCAAGTCCAGGTCTTTGTCACATCCTCGGTCTTGGTCAGTTGACCTACATATACCTGTTTTTGATACTGAGGGACCCAGAGGACCTGCAGGAACTGAACTTAACACAGAAAGGCCTTGGTCTTACTGGGAATCCAACACACAACCTACTAACCTGCTAGGGAGGTGGAAATGTGTGTGATGTTGTCAGAAATTAGATCTTGATTTTTTTCAGTGTGGATGATTCACAATGTTTTTTTTTTAAGATTATATGTTGGACACTACCCACAAAGTCACATAATCTAATATTTCATTGGAGCACCTTTTGCTTTGATTATGACGCACATTCACATTGGTAAGATTTGGATATGTTTAAGCAAAGCCATAGCGTTCTAGCAAGAACTGCATTATGTTTTTGCAAAGATCTTGTCTTGATAATAGGAGTTGGATCACAGTGTAGTCTTCTCCAGAACATCCTAAATGTTGCCAGTGGGATTATGATCTGGATACTGTGGTGGCCAGTCTATGAGTGAAAGTAGTGTCTCCTGCTCCCTGAATCACTCTGGAACAGGGTCAATCTGGACTCATCAGACCAAATGACCCTTTTGAAACTTTGAATCTTTAGTTTCTCAAACAAATCAAAGCCTTTCGCAATAAGTGTTTTTCTCAAGGCTACACAATCCCAATCCCCTGAGTTCTCTTCACATTGTGTGTAGAAAAGCACTCACTTAAACTATTAAATTTATTCAAGATCTATTTGATTATTTGATTAAATTTTATTTCACCAAATCATAAAACATCTATATATAAGATTTCATTCAAGGCTTTCTTTCTAAGATGAAGATTCACCCCTGTCCTTCCAAGTTTTAATACTGTGTTTGACACTTTTTTAACCCAACATTAGTAGTTTCAGCATTTCCTTTCCTTTGCCTGATACCAGCCGATAATATGACCTTATTTATTACAGTAGTGCTTGTGAGGATGTTGGTGTGCATTATATACTAAATAATACAAATGATTTAGTAAAATTAAGCACTAAACAATAAATATACTATGTTTTTTTTTTGTTTTGTTTTGTTTTTGCGTATTGCGGTATGATGTGTATCTAATAATGAAGCTCCTGTGGGAATATTGGCATTTACTTTCATCAACACTTAATATGTTCCAGTAGTTGGTGGATGTTTTCAAAGCAATAACGTAGGAGATGAATTATTAACACAAACCACTTTTCCTGTGAGTAGATCATAAATTAAAATCCATCTGTAAGTATGTATTTACATAATAAGTAGAGACAGAGCAATGAATCAGTTTTACTGGATGTTTTCGTAACTGTTGGTATTGGCAGAAGTTGGTTCTGATAGTGGGCTATGGCTAATATTAGGTTTCTAAACTGGGAAACAAGGAAAATAATAGATCAAAACCTAAATTTCTTTACATTATGTTTGATATTAGGCTGCATATATATTGATTAATGATTGACTTTAATGTTCAGATTTATTCATTTGGATATTTATTATATGGCTTAGATGGTCAGTTCAGCCGGTTTCTAATAAGGTGAAACAGTTCATTACAGACATACATTAAGTGTTTCCAGTGTCAGCACTATGGGGGATTAGGGTGGAGACAATATCAATTAAAATAATCAATTATTGGCTTTTTCCGTTCCAACTGTCATTATCACATCGGCCTTTAAATATCCCCTACTGATTGACCTCTTATATTAAGTCTATGGCCAGTAAGCATCCTTTAACAGCCTGAAATTCTTTAATTGATTTAAAACCTTGTGTCCTGATTGTTTTCCTATTATTTTTTCTGTTTTGTGGTGGTAAACAGTCATAGTTCATGTGTCATTAAATATGATTAGCAAAATATTTCTTCATATCAGGAGTTTCAATTTATCAATAATGCATGATAGATTACATGTCAGTTTGAGTTCCAGACTTTTTCAAGGGCAATTACCAAAGTATTTGTCCACAATGTAGCTTATAGTCTGAAACAACATTGCAAATGTGGAAATAGCTGCTGACTATTATTGCAAAGCAAACAAGACTGTCTCTTTGTGTTTTTTTTTTTTTTGCCAATAAAGTTGGCCACTTTACCGCAAGACTTCGGCGGACTATGTTTCCATGGCAACCACAATCACAGACACCTGCTTACCAATGACAGACAGGAGGAAAACTGGATCATAACTTGTGTTTTGCTGGAAATATTATGGAGAGCAACAAGAGGAAAGGGTTTATGAGAGAGATTTAACCTGTTGGAAATATGCAGTGATGAGGAGGATGTTAATATTATTCCAGGAAAATCATCCTAAATTAAGCCCAGGAGTTGTCAAAAATGTAGGCACACACTCATCCATGTTTATTTAGTTTGACAAAAGTGAGACCATCCCATGGATACTGAAAGTAGCAATGTTTTATTTTACATCCTCCGCTTTACATAATGTGATTTTCTTGCTCTTAAATGTAAAGCTTTGCATTATAAAGTTTCATACCCTTTTCAAATCCCTACAGGCTATAAGTAAGAGCACATGGGAAAAGTCCACAGCTTATATTATAGCAAGTAATGTACTAACCAGTGATGTGGGCTGGCAGCCGGCAGCACATTTTTAACATTTCCTCAAAACCCTCAGCGGTTGTTATCTGATGGTAGGGAATTTACATCAGTGTTTCACACTGGCCATGTGGAAGCGTTAGGATCTGTGGAGGAAATCCACACTCAGGCAGACAGGCACACTGCAGAGGCATCTGGAGCTCATTTTTTCACCTCGGAAAGGTCCAAGTCTTTGGATCATCTGTCACAGGTTTGTAGGCATGTTGAGTTTCACCTCACAATGGTGTGTCACCAAAAGGAGAAAAAATTAGTTGTGTAACCTTTTTCTTTGCTCATATTTATCTTAGTGCTTAGCTAGAGCCACAGTGTGTTGTCTTTGGCATGTATGAAAATATATAATGAACAGGACACAGTACATGGTACTTAAATTCTCACCATTTCCACACTCTACGCCACAGCAAGTAAGGTACCATTTCAAAATTATTATTTACACATTAACTTCTTGACTTTTTTCCTTCCCTTCTCTTTCTTTTTTGGCTACATGCAGTCCTTTTTTCTTTTTTCTTTTGCTCACTGTGTTATATGCTGAAAGACTTATGAGCTGTTGGCACCTGTTGTAAGATGAGGATGATTTCCAAACAGCATCTATTTGACGTATCCAAAGGAGATCCTGTTTTCCAAAGAGCAAATCTGTCAGGCAATTTTTCATAAATGTTACAAAATGTGATCATAACGTATGATATATGTGATCAGTATTTAGTGCAAACTTCTGTCAAATATGCTTCTTATGAAATCTATGTTACTGTGTTAACTTCCTCTAAACTGATTTTCTCTCTGTTTTCTCATCTCAGTTGCTGTGCTCCACTGTGCAGAAGGCTCTGTTCGAGGAGGAGGAGAGAGTGAGGACTCTCTCCCAGAAGGTGCGCACTTTGGAGAAAGCCAACGGCCACCTGAGGGAAAAGGTGAAGACCATGAAACGCCTGCTCCGCCAAGCGCAGCGAGAAACTACGAAGGAGCAACAGACCCTCAGTCTCAAACAGCTCTATGAGTCAAAGACACCACAAGCCCACCCTGATCAGGACACGACCCAGGAGGAAAAGAGACCCCCACTAAAAAAGGTCCTCTCCAAGAAGCTAAAAGACTAGAGTGTTTTTTTAACCACTTGTGTATAAATCCCTGAAGCATGAAGCATCAGTGATCAAGCAAAATGAAAGGATAGAGTGGGAAAAGCTGGGGGGAGCAGCAAATGCAGCAACAATAGAGAGAAAGGTGATGATATTAGCTCTGTTTTCAACTGCCAAAGGGGTCTTTTATGTTACTCTATAAACACAATAGCTGTAATGCCTGGTTTAGATGGTAACTCTGGCTTTATATCAGGGAAGGGGATCATGTTAAATCGATCAACAGGAGGAATTCGTCATCATAAAAATCTCTTTATCATTTATTTTAGTCCATGAGTCCAGTGCAAACACCATTCTTTCACAACATGCTGCCGCTCCCTGTCCTAACCCAACCTTTGCCATTCTCTGATACTTTAATTCAGTGGCAGCACAAAAGTTTCCAAAGGAATGAATGAATAATGAATAACGCTCAAAGCTGGCAGATGCACTGATGCAACAGCATGTGGACAATGTTAAAGCATTGGTAATAGCTTTTGTACTGTGCTGGACACATTATGCAGTGTATTAATACTAGAATTTGTTGTATGTCTTTTTTTGTATTGTTGCCAAAATGCTCCAGGTCAAGCTTTATGTTTTAGTGTGAGTCCAAAGTTTTTGTCTATAGTTTTTGTGAACAGATCTTTTCTTTCAGTTAGAAATGCACAGGATGGATTTTACATTGAAATCTGAAAGCTGTGGTGATTTTCTAACATATTATCGGCAGCATTTAGGGGACAAATTATTAGGCCAGTTACTAAATGCAAGGTGAGAAATAACCTACTACATACATTAATTAAAAAAAAGGATAATGTGGAATGCTTAAAAATGCTGAATGTGGAAGGGTATTATGAATTAAAACAATGTGTGTTGTAGCAGTGCCAAAGCATAATTTTGTATATGAGCCCACAGATGCAGAAAAGCAGCTGTTTTGCAAGGTCATTGAAATGTTTTGGAACCAAAGTCTATTTTCTGTTTTTTTTGCCTATTTTTTAAAACAGGGTGCTGAGCACCCAATAGGTCCAGCTGTTAGAGGTCCAGGATTTGGACTATTCGTGTAAGAAATGAAAGTTTGTTCTTCCTTCTGTTAAATTTTCTGTGTATTTGCATTCATTATTATCTTGCTTGCTCAACATGCTTGCTACTTTTTCTAGTTTGCTTTCAATATGGCATAATCGATTGTTTCACAGTTATTGAGTTTTTTGTTTTTATTTTGTTTTTTAAATAAATAAATGAACGTTTTCATAACTTCCACTGTGGCTGCACTCTGTATGTCTGGGCTAACCAGGGAATAAAATAAAGTCAACACTGAGGTTATTACTGTTGATTTTGTCTCCGTAAGAGGCATTTTTTTTTTTATCAGAATGTTGAAAGAAATAAACAATTTCAAGTGAAAATAAACTAATGGTTATTTTTATAACACCAGTCCTGATATGCAGCCGTGATAGTGTAAATTGCAAAACGCTGTGCAGTACATCAGTCCAAAAAACAGCAGTCATCTATTCAATAGCTGAGACTAAACAATGTGGAAAATGACCCAACCTTGTAAAATACAAGGAAATCGGAATTCATTGTCTGATTGCTGTTTTTGAGCTTTTATCCTTTTAATGTATTGGTTTTCAACTTGTAAAGTCTGCCATAAAAAGGGTTTGCTGATATCCAGCAGGCGCGCTCTAAAGTCTAATGTTATTGTGATAAAATAAATGTGTCTAGCCACGCAGCAGAACAAAGCAGCTACTGTGAGAGCTGTAACAAAGATGAGTGAAAGTTTCAGACCTCAACAGTGCTGAAGCCTAATGTTTCCTGGCTTCCAAGTGTCGAAGTCAGAAATGATAAATGCAGTCTGACATGTACGTTATGTTCAGTGCAAATCACTGCTAATAAATAAAAAACCTACAAAGATCTGGTGCAAATTCAAAAGCAATACAAATCCTAAAAATAAACTCACCCTGTTCTAATCTCTTTCTTTCAAGTTTTTGTCTGGTTTAGGTTAATTGAACACAGGACCATTTCAGATGTGAAATCAGTTTGGCAGATGAAATTTTCAACACAATTTCCAGAAGAGTTGAACCAAATTTCTTCCATATGGTGGTGTCGCATAAAATGGAGGCAGTGAGAGGCAGGGTTTGCATGGCAAGACGAGAAACATTTCAGACATGTTTTATATCAGAGCTCTCCTTCTTTGTAGTAGAGCGGGATAAGAGGACGACGTTAACAAGCTTTCCTCTTGCTTATCGTTTGACCTTTTAAGCAAAGAGAGACAGTGTTGCAGAGATCGGTGCACTGCTGCTCATCTCTTCTCTTTGTTGGCTCTTTCTTCTCCCCAAGAAACCTTTGCATCAGGCAGCATTGCCTGCAGCCAACTGTCAAAATCCTATGGACCAGGGCCAAAGATGATATACACACACTGGTTTCTCAACATAAACCACTGTGCACGGCCAAGCTGCAAAACAGATGTCAAGCAATACGACTGCACAGTGGTGGTCCCATCCAGAGGACCTGGCTATCTGCAGACATGGTTTATTTATCTTGCCATGTTTTATGTTTTTGATTTCTGTTACTTTCTTCGGCTGCTCCAATTTCCTATTTTTTTAAATTTTTTTGCATTGATTATCTCAGAGTGTCCAATTGGTTGATGCTGTGTATCTTTTCCATATTTTCCCCAAATGTTCATATTTTCTCAAGCAGCTACACTCAGTCTTTCATTGTGTCTGTCATTCATCGCTCTGCTTGAAGAAATCCACCACAGAGGATTGTAATTTTGAGCTTTAACCTGCCACTGGCTCCATCATTTATGAAGTTAATTCACTGGGAATGCACCAGAAAAGCTTTTAAGTAACAGTTTGCTTTGAATTAGTCCTCCCTGTTACTTTACAAAAGCAAAGATGTGCACCCAGTGACAGTTCCAGCTGTAAGAGTTTGGTTTCCTACATGCATTAAAAGGATACAGGAATACCACGGAGCAGAGGAACGACTGCACTTCAGGTAAAAATGGCATGTGTATATAATGTTACATCCCAGTGCAGAGCAGCAGTCCCTTCCCTTTTCTCCTCCAGTCTCCATAACCCAGCACCTCTGTGAACATGGCTTCGGTTCGACTGGAAACTTTTCCTCATCATCTCTTTACACTTGACCAGCTGTACTCTGGCGAGGAGGAGGTGATTTTTCATTGTTGCCTGTCCATGTCTGTTTCAATAAGAATGACTGATGTGCGTGTTTGCCCTCAGAGACCTCCGCTGTTCCAGTCTAACTAAAATCACAATACCATGCTTTTAGCCCTAGTCTGTACTGTAAGCTGAATTTTAAAACCCCAGAGAGGGAATTGTAGCATAAGTATCACGGCTAACCCGATGGAGTGAGCTCGGTGTTTTTACTCTAAGGCTGCAATAATGAGTATAACACCAGATTCAATGTCAGGGCCTGGTTGTGAATTGCAAAAGGCCAAGGGGCATAAATGAAAATTGGGGTTTCACTTTGGAAATAATGGGCCATGATAATACTCACAGATTGAAAGTCATACTTATTCTTTACTTTTTCTCATTTTTGGCTCTTTCACTTTTACTGACTCTCTTTTTTTTCTCTCACCACCGCCCATAGTTTCTTCCTCAGTCCTTCACTTGCAATTTATCTTCTCTTTGTCCTGTTCCCTGACGACACAAGGAAGAGGAATTCAGCTTCATGTGTTTGTTGTTAGCGCCGCCAGGCCATTTTTATACCTCATGGTTAAACTTTGGGAAGTTAGGTTTACATTCACATATTTCCCTACTCGGATGTTTACAGCAATTTTGAGGGATTTGGCTTGATTCTGGAAAAGTACAAGAATCAAACTGTGGGATTGTTGTTTTTCTGTGCGGCGTGTTTCTAGTTTAATAAATACAGAGGTGTGGTGTTCGTCTCTGGTCACAGAAACGTAGCCCTTTCACTGCTTCTGCTTTTTATTATTGTCTAAGTCAATATGTACCTGAATGGTGATGACATTGACAGGTGGAGGTTTTTGGAAAACTAGAGGAGCAGCCAAAGGAAAGAGCAGTAGAAGTCCTGCAGAGTGTTGATGAAAAGTCAGGATGAACAGTCTTGGAGTGCATCAACATAGCTTGGCCTCTTAAACAGACAATAAAAATAGTATTCTTCAGCTTCCCAGTGTAGGTTTAAATATATGTGAAGCATGTAGTCGTCATCTTTATATCTGTGTCACCCCATTTTTACAGTATTTTGTTGAACTAGTTGCTGTGTTTGTTGCTGCCAGAAAACTCTCAGACACAGCTGTACATGCGTCAAGGGTGTACATTGCAAATTATCTTTGACATTTTTTAAACCTGTTTTAACCAACAGGGACTCGTTTAGATCAGGGGTTCCCAAATGTTTTCAGCTGAAGACCCAAAAGACAAATTCAGCACCTTCTCTTGGCTCAAACCTACAATAATTTACCATGAACTTAACATCCTCATTTTTTACTGACTGTTCCACTTTCAGAGCAGTGCACACGAGAGGGATATGAGTTAAAAGCAAAACTCTTCTACTACTTGAAATATGCAAAGTTTTGGGATCCTTTATTGAGGTGAAAGTAGAAATATCACAGTGAAGAATTACCTAATTAAAAAGTCCATAGTGACACATGATGCAGTCGCGGAAAAAATTATTAGACCATCAAAAGGTTCTGCAATCAAGTACTAACTCCTGTGTGTATCATGTGAGTAAAACAGACTGAAAAGAAAACATGGAATGCCTAAAAGCACTGTTTTTGTCAGTACAATGCCATAGATATTGATGTAAGAACTGAAGTGATTTTGGTTATTATCAAGAAAACATGGAAAACAGCTAGATATCAGCTCTGAAATTAAACTCTTATGAGCTATTTTTCTTGTTATCAGTATATTTGTCCAAACAAATGTACCTTTAGTTGTACCAGGCATTAAAATGAACAAGTAACTGAAGAAAACAAGGGGTGGTCCAACAATTTTTTCCACGACTGTATGTTATATTGAAGTATTTTCACCAACATTTACTTAAAGCATCAAAAGTAAAAGTAAGACCTTCTCATCTGGCAAAATAACTCTATTCAAGGTGTTATATTACTCTAGAACACTGAAAATATACTGTAAATCACATTCTTTAAGTTCTACATTAAATCACACATCACTTGTTTTTACATTAAAAAAATACAAATTACTGAAAAGTATAAAATACAGAAGAGTAAAAAAATTGAACAGAAATATAATGAAGTAGAAGTCTAAATTAGCATAACGTGAACACTTTGGTTAAGGACAAATATATTAAATTTGTATTTATTGTACTTAAAGTTAACTTTTAACCTTTATGTAAATACTGTATGATGACTTATACCCCACCACTGGAATTAGAAACATTAGCCAGCATACAATTGCATTCATTTGTGTGTTTTTTTGTTGTTGTTGTTGTTTTTTTCTACACCAAAATAGGTTCTGCAACCCATTTTTGGTATGAATTTGGGAAAAGCAGGTTTAGATTAAAAAGCGGCACAGTTAGTGATTCATCCACATACTTGTACAGACACTGTACAGTACACACAAAACTAAAGTGAACAGAAAAATAAAATAAAATTTAATACTTACATATTGTACAGTACAAATTGGTTATAACATCTATAGCCAGCTGAGCCTATCACTGAATCATTAAAATGACTTTAAATGTTTGTGTGTTTGATTCCAAGACGCAGTCAAAGGTGCAGCACATCTACACCTCTTATTTTGTTTTTCAGTACAGTCTCTACCAGGAAAAATACTGTGACTTTATTAGTACAAACATGCACTATATATAGCAGCCAGATTAGTTGACACATATGTGTTTGTGAGGGTCCGCTCATGAATGCCCACATATGGGCCACACATTCACTAATAGCTGATGACCTCATAAAGCAAACGAATCCAAACAGCAGGAACCAGGTCTTAAAACCTCAACCTGAAACCTGTTTGCTGGCTGTATCTCTACAAGTACATTAATTGAAGCCCTGTTTGTGTTACAGAAAAGGTAAGAAGACACAGAATATTAGACGATGTATTGGATTTTGATCCAATACATATTCATCTTTTTAAGTTCCTTTTGAAATGAGTCATTGGGCATGTTTGAGCATATTTCATTTGCAGAACAGATCCACAGTTTGCACCCTGGTGTAAAAAGACAGCATATTTTGTAAACACCAGTTACTGACAGGAAAATGGATTGTGTGTTGATGTATTTGCACATATGTCTCCATTTGCATATTGACAAGCCTGGCTGATTAAAACAGGTACAAAGGGAGAGCATATTTGTTCTTTTTAATAGTTTGTGTACTGTATAATAAAACTGTAAAGTCTGAATATGAGTGGTCACGTGTTAACATATGGGCCATTGAACAAACAAACACATTAAACAAAAAGATGAAAGAAACAAATTCACATTCTCTGCAAAAAAAAACTCTCTACAGTTGATTGGAAAAAAGTATGTATTGTATTATAAATAATTGACTGCTCTCACATTAAACAAGTACAAACCAGTTATCTGACATCTGGGAGAAAAAAAAAACATTCATGATGATTGCTCAGAATCATTTCACGGTGAAAGTAAGAGCCAAAATGCCCTTTAATTCCACTGACGTCCCAGTTTAAATACAGGTTGGAGAGCCAATAGTTTGAAAACAACAAATGTCAGCCTTTTAGTATGTAAGCAACAGTGAAATATCAAATGTCAGAATGTAAACAGGAACATAAACTCTCCTTGGCTGCAGTGAATATGTGAATGAAAGTCAGTTATAGGAAGTCATTCATGTGGATGTACTTCACACATACTCTGCGACACCGACCCTCAATATGACCTCAAACGACCCAGAATTCCAATCTGAATCCTGTCTGATGTCCGCTTTGATGCATTGTCCCCTCGAAATCAGTCAAATCCTATATTCGAGATGTGTAAAGGTGTGGAAAAACCCCTCTTTGATCATTTTCCTCTCCATCTCTCTTGCTCTTTTCATGTTTTCCTCCTGACAGCGTGTTTCCTTTTTATCTGCCGTGTTCCAAAATGCTTTCGTCTGATGGACATAGTCGGGGTGAACTCCCAGCAGGGGCTTGTATCAGATATATTGCTAATCTAAGTAACATGGATGTCAAGTTTCTGGCAAAGTTTGACCAAAATTGCAGGCTGAATTTTCCCAAAAGTGGAAAATTAGTGGCTCTCTTTATACCACCAGATACTCTTTTTTTTTTTTTTTTTTTAAATCCTGCTCTCCATCCTGTTTATTATTACCGACTGTGGTTTGCACAGTCATGCAGTACTTTGAGGATCTGCAACATTTCATAAACTGTGGCACTTTGGCCTGGGGAGCTACAGTACTCAGTGCATATGCTCCAGTTGTTCTGCTGTTTTTCAGAAATGTCCCTCAGTATTTTTTGGATTTAAATTAGCTGGTACAGATTCATGTTTCATTCATGCTCTAATTTCTCATATCCTCTCCCACTCAGATCTGCTTGTATGAATCATTCACAGTGGGTGGACTGTTCACAAACTTTACATCACTCAAATCCACAGCGTGAACAGGAGGGTGATCTCACTGTATAGTTTAAGTCTTTTGCTCTCCGCTGGTTTTCAGCACTTCAGGGACCAGGACTTGCTCAAACTCAAACAGCCTGGTTTGACTCCTGAAAACAAAGTGATCCCCAAAGGAGCCAGAGGGCCACGGAAAAATGGTCAGCTCGCAACTGGAAAGTCCTGTTACATTAATGATTTCTGTCTGTTTTTCTGTGTTTTGTTCCAGTGACAATATTTTGCCAAGATGCTTTTAGCTATCTGACACTGCATCCAAAACAAATGCACAACTGAGATGCAAGGGGGGGACTGAGTGTTTGTGTTTGTTTAGAAAAAAAAATAAAAAAAAATAACCCTTTATATGACGTTATACACTGCCTGATGATATCCTCCTGCACTTTATATTAAAATAAACACACTTAATATGATCTGTTTAGTCATTAAATCTAATGTTCTCTTCATCCTGGATGTTTTGATTGTATTCATACTTTGTTTAAATTTAATGTAAATTAATCCAGGGATGAGATAGAGATGATCATGCACTTTGAGACTTTTATTTATAATAGGATTTTTCACTTATGGCTCATCGAGTGTCATCATTATTTTTGCTTTTTTTCTTTTTATTATTATTATTTTAGCTTAGGTAGCATCATTTTCTGTTTCAAGATTACTGGTTTTATCCTGGTGCTCATTAAGTGTCATCATTATTTTAACTTATTTTTAAAAACAATTATTTTAGCTTAGGTAGCTTCATTTTCAGTTTCAAGATTACTTGCTTTTTCCTGGTACGAAGATATAACATTTACGCAGTGATTTTTAAATGGATTTTCAAGATAATGCCTGTGAATTTGCTGCAGAAATGCTGGATATTTATCAACATTTTTTTTGACTGGAAGTGAGCGAATGGAACAAAGCGGAAACTAAACAGTCATGTGAACACTGTCCTTACTGTACCTACGTATGCTGAAGGACATGAACGTCCTGAAAGCAAGGACTGGTAGAGGCACAATAGACTCCTGCTGACAGACAGGAGGGTTTAGAATTTCTGTGTCACTGCACACACATTTCACTTCAAACCTTTACTCAACACTTTGACATATAGGTAAAACCTTAAATAATGAAGTTTTATGGAGAAAGGTTTCAGTTTGAAAAGTAAATTATGCTATTATGATGCCGCTAAAGCCTGTCTTTCATTTGCATTGACCTGCAGGATGTTATCAGTTACCTTCATAACTAGTGGAGCAGCCGGTCATAGATACAAGGGACAAAGGTTAAAAAGGTTAAGACTCACTGAAACTAAAGGAAACTAAAGGTACTTTGACACAGTTAAGAGGAATATAAGGAAGTTGTGTAACAAATATGCAGAAAAAAAACAGCATTTTGTAAATTTGGTGTAGAATGCAGGAGTTTTGGACCTTGTGTGTGTAGTTTTCAAATTATTCATTCGTTCCTTCCTTCCTTCATGTCTTGGTTTGTTGGGTCATTGGTTTTTTGTTATGATTTGGTGCTATATAAATTTTAAAAAATATATATTTGATTTGATTTTCTTTTTTTTCCCCTTGGTTTGTTCATTGGTTTGTTGGTTCATTCATTCATTCATTCATTCATTCATTCATTTGTTAGTTTGTTGGTTAATCGGTTTGTTGGTTTGTTTATTTGTTGGCTAGTAGCTACTAGTTTATTAATTGGTTTATTCATTCATTCATTGGTTTATTCATCCATTCATTCATTTACTCATTACCCCACCCCCAAAGGGGAGGCAAAGGGTATTGTTTTTGGTTCGTTTTTTTTTAATTCTTTGTTTCTTTGTTTGTTAACACTGTAGCAGCAAAACTATTGGATGAATTTATACCAAATTGAGTTTATAGATTACCAGTGACCCAGAACAGATCTGATTACATTTTGGGAAAAGTTGGTCAAAGTTAAAATTTTGTATGATATTTTTAAATCTTTTTTTTCCCATTTACTTATAATTGGCAAAATTTCAAATGTCTGTAGCAGCAAAACTATTGGTTGAATTCATACCAAATTGGGTTTATAGATTGCCAGTGACCGAGAATAGATGTGGTTACATTCTGGGAAACATACTGTAGGTCAAAGTTCAGAATTTTTATGAATTTTTAAAATCTTTTTTCCTCCCATATACTTATATTGGGCAGAATTTCAAATGTCTATTAAAAACATCAGTTTTGTTTAAATTTACTACAAACTTGGCACATATGTAGAGGCAATTGATATGCTGACATTAGTGCACGCATAGACATGATGACATCAGCTGCATCAATGCCAAAATAAGCTACAATATGTATGAGGGGCGGGGTTTGTTGTGCCTGGCACCACTTATTCATTCATTCATTGGTTCATTCATTCAAACACACTGAGGGAAGTCCTTATAGGTTGTTCAGTGGTGTCAAGGTACATAAAACAAAGCCCAACAAGGATTTAACAGTTACAAACATGACTACAGGTAAACCATGCTACAGGTAAGGTAGAAAACACTTAAAAAGTAAAAGCAGTCAAATTAAAAGCAAAAGCAACTGAAATCAATAAAATCAGTGGTTAAACCCTGGAAGAGTCTCAGTGGAATTATTGAGGACAGATTTAAATATTGTTGTAGCCAATTCCAAGTATGTAGAACATAGTAACTAAAGGTGGACCTTCCTAATTCAATTAACACAATATGTGAATATGTTCAACAGGTGTAGATGGATCACATACATAACTTTTCCTTTTTTTTTTAGTTTAGTATCTTCACATTTTGTATTAGTACTTCTACATGCAATATTTTGAGTATATACTGTACATGCGTTTTAGTAGTTTTTAAATAAAAGATCTGAATATTTCTAACACTTCTACACTGTCTAATGTTCAGTGAATGTGTTGAACAAAGACTGCTATGTTACTTTTTACTTCTTACTGCAGTAAATTACAGTGTTATGTTCTCTAGTTTCACTTGTATGGTCTATATTTTTGAGACATGACTTAAATATTGTTTATTGTCATGAAGTAAAGGGTGCCTCAGTGCTGTCACCTCAAAGCAAGCAAGTCCTGGGTTTGATCTGGCCAAATGCGAATGTTTATGTGGAATTTGTGTGTGTTCTCTCCAGATACTGTAGCTTTTTCATACAACATGTACATTAAATGCACATTACTGTACATCGGTAACTTCAGTGTGCTCCTCAACACTGCTTGTATGTGTTCTCAGTGAGACCATATGTTTACAGATCTTCATGTCAAACTTCCTGAAACATTTACCTAAAATCGTATATTTTACAACATCCTGTTGATATGTGATAATTTAGCATGGTTTTTGTTAGTTTTAACACTGTAAATGATACTCAACTGAAACCATTTTTCTACCCAGACACTTCCATATCCATAGCATGCAGTTTGTTTACATACATTACTTATGGCAAACATGTGTAAATATTTCAGTGCCTTGTTCATGTGATAGCAGCTGCTTCCTCCTCTCAACTCTTTGAATCAGCACTTTGTTCGTGTTGCTCCTTATTAAAAGTTTCAGTGTGATTGACACTACTCATATAAATCAACCGGTGAACAATGAAGATGTGAGTCAGTCATTCCAGTGTTGTTCACTTTTTTGGCTCATTTCTGTATCAAGTCTCTATTTCACATTCCATGCAAGCATGGGCAACTGCACTCCGAAGCCATGCAAGGAGGAGGATGAGGACTAAACCGGATTTTCATCAATGAGCTGCTGTTTCGTTATTGTGGCAGAAATTGAACCTTGTCATCAAGATATGTGTGTTAGCTTTCAAAATGCAGACATACTCCCCTCTGGTCTCATCTTTAATTTAGTTGTGCTGTTCAGTGCGGTGCAGAATTTCACCCTTGGCCGTGTTTCATGTTATATTTTCCATCTTTCAGCGCTTTCTGTCCTGTGATGCATACGTTTTCTCTCCCATTATTTTGAATCAGTCCCTTGTTCCTGGTTTGACCGCATCATTTTTACTCTGTCTACTGTCTCATGAATGAGGTCGACCACCAGATTCCCCCTCTCTCTGCTCTCGGCTGTCTTGCAGTGTGATGCTGCTGCAGCCAAACCACAAGCCTCAATTACCCAGCATTCTTTGGAGAGGACGAGAGAGGCCCCGTGTAGCAGACTATGAAATTAACATTCATGACAAACCTCTCAAGCCACAAAACTATTTCATGAGATCAACAGTTGCTGAATTTCACCAGTTGAGAGCAGTATCACTTCTGTTGCAAAGCCCTAAATATGTTTGTTTATTTTTCTTATAAAGGGATGAGTAACTTTGCACTGATCTTATCTGGTCGTAATACATGTAAAATTTGTTTTTGTTTTTTTGGCACATGATGAGAAAAATGATTCAGACAAATCCATAATGCATAGACAGGGATTTTAATGTATGTTTCACTTACAGTCACTGGCTTTCACACTGAGCAGTAGTCACTTTTCAACAATCCATGATGCATTGCATCTGAGTATACCAAAAGAAGTAGAATAGCCCAAAACATCATTTATAAAAAGGCAACATATTAATGGTACAAATATTCATTTGTACAGTAAATCTTACCACACACTGACTTGAAGAGTGGTTGGTGAATGATCAAAGATTCAAACACAACCAAAAGACAAAATATTACACTAATAACCTCGTTCCCTTTGCTGTTAAGCACCATCAGACAACTTTCGCGTCATAATTTAACCTTAATTATTTCACCTAACTGTGCTTCTAAGGTCACTGCTGCTATTTTCCTACCAAGGTGAGTGAGTGGTGAAGTAATGGGATACTACTTGGTTATGTATTTCATCACCACTTGTGTCATTGCACTGGAATGTAAAAATTTTCTATTTTTCTAGTTTCCACGGTCTTTGTGTAAACAAGGAACAAAACAAATAAAATTCATACTAAATCCTTTTTTTTTTTTAGGGATTGTGGGAAACATTTTGAGAACTTCTGGGACAGGGTGCACTAAGCCAACAGAAGGGGAGGAGTATGTAAAACTTATTTGAGCCATATTTTAGATTAGCAGATTTGTCTCTTTTATCAGGAGAGTTTGTAAAATATGATCAATATGTTTTTATTAATAATATAGTGGATGACAACTGCTTCCATGTGTTAGCCTTCCCATGCTCTTTTTGGTGTTCCTCTGTCACACTAATTCATGAGGTTCAAACACTTCACACTAAAAATCCCTGAAATATAACTTTAAACTATGCCTTACAGTTTGGAGTCAACAGTTACATTACTGTCCAAATACACTACAGCGCTTACCCAATAGAAATGCAGAATAAAGCTAAGAAATACTTTGAAGCAGCACACTGAACTTGGTTTAACCTGTAGAAATGTCCATACAGATTTAATCACTCTTTGCTGTTCTGCATGGCACACTTTGGAAGGAGATTTCTAACTATTTAAAGTTTTAAAAAATCCCCTTTTCTTCACGTTATGGCAGTTACGCAATCAGTGTGGACACTATTTTTGACAATCATGGGATTCACAATTTTTAAGCCACGTCATGCAAACATAAAGTAAGTACAGATCACATCTGTTCTAACTGTTTTTAGTGATGTAGCAGTAAAAGTAGGGAAAGCTTTTTTTAAAGGCCAGTGATCAGAAGAGGCATGGAGTACATGTCGATGGAAGAGCTAAACTTAAACTGTCACATCCTGACTGTACAGTACATCCAGACAACACTCCTCTACGTCTGATACACAAGGATAACCAGCTGTCAGCGCTAACAATGTACATCATAGGATACTGTAAAAAAGGGACAACACTGCTGTTTTCATCATTTTTTAAATGAAGCGAATGAAAAAAGCCAAAAAGGATGTCGACACACACATGAAAGCACAGATGAATGTTCAGTAATGATAACATGACTCAGTCTGGTGCATATTCAACTCGGGTTCTTTCTAAACAGGCTGCTTGTGGAGAAAAATACCTGTAAAAATGTAAAAGTCATAGAAATGACAACAGTACATGATGACAGATGCATATCAAATTTTGGTACCTGTTTTTTGCATCCACGCAAACTACTAAGTCTGACTTAGTCAATCTGGTCTGAAGGAAGGTGAAGCTATATTTTGATGCTTGATAATTTTTTTGCACAAAATATAATGCAGGTTCTGTATCACAATATATAAAAACACTAGTAAGTTTCACTGAGGAAGCTGGCAAAAATATCTCTAAGAAATGATATCTTTTTCAGAGGGGATTTTATATCATTACTGTAGATTTCTTGTGTTTTTCATACTGTAATATCTCTGTTTAAAGCAACATAACTATAAATTAAAAATATAAAGGGTGTTACAGTGTAAGCCATGTGCACAAGTCTCCATTCTGAAAGTATAGAATGAGACAAAAAGCTTAAAACTGCCTTTTAAAGCAGGAAATGTATTACAAGCAAAAAATATGAAGCTTCAGAAAGAGTCAGTACTGTAGGAATTATGCAGAAAGGAACGATTTTCAGAAGATCCCCAAAAATAAACCCATCACACTGTTTATCCTAAAGGCACCTTAGACAAGAAGATATATCCCTGTGCTGAAGTGGTTAAAGAGGTTTGGACTTGAAAAAAGCTAAGGGGGGACCTTTTCCTTCCAAAAAGCTTAACCACTGAATGGAACCACTATATCACCAGAATAAAGGCTAGGTTATATCACCAGAAAAGATGGAGGTTTCAGATGGAGTTTTCATTGCATAAACTAATCTATCACTGATTGTCTAAAAGCTCAAATTAAAGACACAGAATGCAGATCTGTGTGTGCTCATTTATAAGACTTAATTTCATCCCAAATACTACAATATATTAAAATGCTCTATGCATTTTTGCTTTAATAAATTTTGCTCATGACATTTCATCATCTGCATTGTACTGTGAAGTTGCGTTTGTGCAACAGGGTATATTTTAAAGATAACAAAACATGCATGGGGAAATTTTCTCCTGATCATGCAGATATTATTCTAACAGCAGGAAGTTAAAATGACAACACAAAAATATATAAAACAATAAACAATAAAACAAACAAAGAGACAGGTTGAATCAAAATCCATGAATAAAAACAGTGTCCAACAAGTTCTGTCCTGCTTCAGTTAGAAACAATAACCCTGACATGCTGGTGGACAAGTCTTTGCTTGCCCTTCTTCCTTTGTATGTCTTCCCTATTTTAACCCATCCACAACTACAAGAGCAGTCTGTAAAAGCGATCCACTCTGGTGCATCATTATCATCAGTTCTCTGTCTATCAACCCGTTTAATTTCTTCCTTGTCATGGTGCACAGACTTGCTCCCCCTGCAGACGAGAGGTTGGAATGACGCTGTATTCCTCACCAGATAAGGGGGGAGGTGGTGCCACTGGTTCCACCAAAAGGTTAAAACTGGAAAGTCACTGGGATTGATTAGACAGGTAAGTGAAGCAGGTGCAGAGATCACACCCTGCCGAATGGGTGGCAATGTTATGTGCAGTTGGACAGAGCGCCTGCGTTGTTATCGACGTTCTGGGAGCAGCCTCCCTCACAATGAGCCTCTGAGGAAAAAAGACAAAAAAACAATCAGTACTGTATCCATCCAGGATTTAACAGCACTTACAAAACATCATTCATTCATTATCAAAGAATTCAAATTAAAGTATTAAATATTTGAGAGTCTATGCAAACTTAAGCCACAATTTAATATAATTAAATAAATGAATGAATGAATGTTTTATGTCTGACATAAAAAGTACAATACAACCACCAACAAAAGCAAATGCCTAAAGCAAATGATCAACATAAGACAACCAAAGAAGACATTTCTACAATTATAAAAAATTTATTCTTAAAACAGTTTCAGTGTTATTTATACATCCAAAAAGGAATGGAAAGAAGTAAACACTTATTTATTCCCACCTCTTCATTACAATACGAAACCCAAACTATATCAATCTATATTAATACAAAATGTGTCTATATCAATCAATATAATAATTATAATTCTACATCATAATCCACTACATATGTGCTAAATATAAACCCACATAAGTACAATATACAATTGGCTATAAATTACAATTATATACAGTTTTCCTTATAATTTATGCCATATATGACTATCAACAGCTAACCAGACTCCATGAGCTTTCCCTCTAATTGGAAGTGTGTGTTTGCTCCTGGATGTTACCTGCATGCTGCAGGTGATCCTCCGGCAAGAGCAGATGGGCCCGGCATGGACTGGGTAGAGTGTTTGGATTGGGTCCCTCATGACTTGTGCCTAGCTGGAGACGCCTCATGTGACGAACCACTGCTGTGGCATTGAACGCTTGCTGTGGAGACGAGAGGCAATTATTTAAAACTCAGACCAACAAGCTGAAAAACTAGAACCTGGAAAGCAACTCAGGCATTTGTTACAGTTATGTTACTTTTTTCCAGGTTTGGAACTTGAAACTTAAAGGAAAGCAATTGAGGGACTCCTGCTTAACCCATAAAGACCCAAACATCCTAAATCATCTACTGGTGTGAAAGGTTTAATAACTTCTGAACCACTGAACCTATTAATCCATGTAAATAATTGGTGTAAAATGCAGTTTATCATCTTTTCATGGTCATTAGATATGACCCATTTGGACGTTAAGAAGCCCCGTAGTGAACGTGGAGGCACAGTCATCTTCTACAACATTGATTCACCAGTAAAACCCATGGAGTTTGATCAATCGCAGTGGATGGAGACACTTGGCTTATGTTCAGTTAATGATATATTTTGCTGACGAAGTCACCTTTTCTTCAGTTTTCTCTGTTTCTGATGTAATAACTCTCAACTTTAATCTAAACTTTTATGAACATATGTGTGATCAGGAAATTAAATATAAGAAAATACTTGATTTTCACAGAAAAAACGCAAAATAAAGAGGATAATGTTACAATAAATAGTGATAAATCACTTAAGAAAGGTTAAATATAGAGAAAAAAATTATTTGGGAACTGACGCAAAAGTAGGACTGGGCCTTTATGGGTTAAAATAAAAAAGGTAAAGGAACATACTGTGTCAGGCACATAAAGAAAAATCCAGATGTGTTTGAATTACCTTCCACTTGCTTTTGGCAAAATTCTTCTTGATCTGAGCACTGACCGACTCATGGATATTCTTATCCAGGGCAGTATCTCCAGCAATCCTGTCACACAAAAAGGTAAGTGTTTGTCTGTATTTACATGCATGTCTGAGACATACAGGCCATATTATATCGCAACAGTCAAACTGAAGTTTAGGAGTGAAAAAAAGAGAAAAGTACCAGGGATGCTGCAAAGCCTGTTCACAGGTATAACGCACGTTTGGGTCTTTCTCCATCAGGTGGACTATGAAGTCTTTAGCTGTAAAAAGAAAAGGTAAAAACTCCCTTATTTCAGTGTCCATTATAGTGTCTAAACACTAAGTGCATGATCAGTCTTGAAGTAATTTAAGTGCACCGAACAAACAGATACTTGATCAGCTGTCTAGGTCTTTGTCTGGAAGTGATGAACTGGGATCCGGTCCAGAGGGAGGGGTGAGTGTAAATCAAAATGGGCTCATTCCTTGGCCTGTGCAAACAGCTTAACGGCATCTTTCACTGTGGAGAAATCTGTTCAAGCACTTCCTCAAGGGACATGTTGGATAAAGGACGAGTTCACTTTATGAAATCTACTGTTGTATACCAACTGTAGCTAACAAATAATTAAACAGATGTTGACAAAGTGATTTTTATGTCTGACTTTTGCTGCTTCATAGGGAAATAGTAAACTGGAAAAAAACATTTTTTATATAATTTATGACCAATAGCTCAAAACGAGAAGTATACAAACACTCCTTGATGCTGAAAGCATTTTTGTTTTGGTGAAAATTATGGTATAAGTAAATGTTGAATCTTTCAGTTGAAGCATTCTAATTCTTTTCTTCTGTATACTCAGTGACTTTAAGAACGCGCATTTAGACCTATGAAACAATGGAATTTTTGTGCAAATTTTCAAAAAATCTGTAACAGACGCTAATTTATTGTTTTTACGAGGTTGTCTTCCACATTGTGTCAGGCTTTTTGTTGACAACAAATTCATCTGTTCTCAGTTTACATAAAATCCAATAACACCTTCAAAGTCAGGCTTAAGTCAACATGTTATTACTCAGGCCTTACACATCGTGACCGGTGGCCATACAAACTTGGGTAGGAAATCTTTTCTAGTCATCAGTACTCATCAGGCCAACACTTGAGTACGAACCGATGTGAACAGGCTAATGGTGTGCACTAGCAGTATGTACACAGACAGACGTAGCACCTGTCATAGCCTTATATCAAGACTTAATCGATGTTACAGACAGAGTGGCAGGAGGTCAACCTCACAGCACGGTTACAACAACTATCCAGGATCACCACATCCACCTGGTACATCTCTGGGATGGGTTCTCACCACTTGCTTTGACAGCAGTTGAGACCCTCATCACCAGCACAGTCTTGAATTACACAGGACTAATATTATCTCAGGGTTTCAGTGTTTGATGAAAGAGGGTTGGTAATTTTTACTATACAAACTACAGACATGGTGGATTTGTACTGATCACAGATCACAGACTACCTCCATAATTATTACAAATTAAGGTAATACAAGTCCCACCCAAACAGGACTTTAGATGGACTTATTTATGTTTTTATGTGTGTGTGTATGTATGTATGTATTTATGTATATATGTATTTATGTATGTGTGTATGCATGTATGTGTGTATTTATGTATGTGTGTATGCATGTATGTGTGTGTGCATGTATTTATGTATTTATGTATGTATGCATGCATGTATGTGTGTATTTATGTATGTATGTATTTATGTATGTGTGTATGCATGTATGTATGTATTTATGTATGTGTGTATGCATGTATGTGTGAATGCATGTATGTATGTATGTATGTATGTATGTATGTATGTATGCATGCATGTATGTATGTATGTATTTATGTATGTGTGTATGCATGTATGTATGTATGCATGTATGTGTGTATGTATGTATTTATGTATGTATGTATGTATGTATGTATGTATGTATGTATTTATGTATGTGTGTATGCATGTATGTATGTATTTATGTATGTGTGTATGCATGTATGTATGTATGTATTTATGTATGTGTGTATGCATGTTTATATGTATGTATGTATGTATGTATGTATGGATGGATATATGGATGTATGGATGTGTGTGTGCATGGATGTGTGCATGTATGTATGTATGTATTTATGTATGTATGTATTTATGTATGTGTGTATGCATGTATGTATGTATGTATGTATGTATGTATGTGTGTATTTTTTGCATTGTCCTCCATTAATGACTTGATCAGAAAAGTCCCATCACAAGACAGAACCAAGGTTCCAAGAACCTTGAAGAGAACCAGTTCAAGAGCCATGGCAACCTTAGGTTTTTTTTGTTTTTTTTTTTGCTGAAGACAACAACCCTGATATATTTTGTACCTGAATCAGAGATATCATCCCAGTAAGGAGAATCAAACTCATATTCAGCCTTCAGGATCTGCTCAAACAGTTTGGCGTCATTCTCATCGTAGAACGGAGGATATCCACACAATCTGAGAGACATGGGAAAGGACAGTAGTAGTAGTATTTGAACGTATTTATCTTGTGCCAGCTATTAAAGTGTACTCACAGAATGTAGGCGATGACACCAATAGACCAGCAGTCCACTGCTTTACTGTAGGGTTTCTGAGCCAGCACCTCAGGAGCTAAAAGAACGATAAACATAAAATAAACATGTCATGATGTCTGACACATTTTCAGCATCATTGTTGTGTCAGCTGTGAAGATGTTTTTAGTAATGAAAAGATATAAACTTCATACCAACATATCCAGGTGTCCCACAGGCTGTGGACATTACACTGCCCGAGCCCTCGATTTTAGACAAACCAAAGTCACTGATCATGATTTTGGAGTCTTCATCCATGCTGTAGTACAGGAGGTTCTCCGGCTAGGGCATGAAAAACAGCAAAACCAGGAATATTAATAGAAACACCCAACTTTATCTAAACTCTTTATACATAAAAACAGAGGTATCTACTTATATACAATAGCAGAGCAGCCTGAAACATGAAGAGTGAGTGAGTGAGTGAGTGAGAGAGTTAACTATTCAATAAAGTAAAGCATGTCAGCAATGCAAGTTACCAGAATAACTGATGAACTGGTTATTGTGTGTGTTTTTATGATTTTTGCATTTTGTCAATTGTCTTTCTTATCACCTGCCTAGGGACTACAGATTAAATTAGCACTGTTGCTACAATCTGGCATACAGTTATAAAAAATTATTAGACCATCAAAAATCATCAAAAACAATGGTTATGCAATCAAGTACTAACTCCTGTGTGTATCATGTGACTAAAAAACAGACAGAAAAGAAAACATGGAATCCCTAAAAGCACCGTTTTTGGCAGTACAATGTCATAGCTATTGATGTAAGAACTGCAGTGATTTTGGTTATTATCAAGAAAACAATGGAAAATGGCTAGATATCAGCTCTAAAATTAAACTCTTATGAGCTATTTTTGTTGTTATCATTATATTTGTCCAAACAAATGTACCTTTAGTTGTACTGGGCATTAAAATGAACAAGAAATTGAAGAAAACAAGGGTGGTCTGATATTTTTTTCCTTGACTGTATTTACAGCTGCAATTGTTGTAGATGTTCATTAATATGCACTGTCCCTAATACATAAATACATAAATAAATAAAAAATCTAAATCCATAGAACTAATAAATATACAGATAAATCTGAATCACTGAACATTAAATCAGATAAAGGTGGTTCCTTTAAAGTCAATAATTCCGGCTGAGAAGGTTAATATTAGGCATTAGCCATGACTGGATTAAATTCAGTTAATAACAAGAGTTTCTAAAAGGCACAGAATACTGAGCCAAACTGATAAATCAGCCTTCTATTAAATGTTGATAACTATTACATAAGGCAGAAAGTAGGTTTCTGATATCTTGGATGTTTCATTGGGTTTGCTAAAATACAACGCCACACATTGTACTTTTTTTTAAATTACTAGGCTCATTTTTCTGATTTCTGCCCCATGACTCACCTTGAGGTCACGGTGCACAATTCCCATGTCATGGAGGTATCTGACAGCATCCAGAATCTGTTGGATGAGTTTACTGGCATCTTTCTCTGTGTAGAAGCCCTTTTCTATGATCCGGTCAAACAGCTCTCCACCGGAGACGCTGCAAAGAAGAAGGATTCAGTCAAAAAACTGAAGAGAAATCTGAAATATTTCTGCTGAAATATACTGCTGTTGTTCATCTGTAACTAACAAAATGCAAAAACACAAACAGACAACAGGATCTGAAAAAGGACCCAGAGTGGTAGAAATGAAAGCGTCACATGCTTGATATTAGACAAAGACGCCACTAGATGGAGACTTTAGTCTGCTTACAGAACGTGTTGAAGTATGAGGGTGTTTTGTTTGAACTTCACATATTACTGAAAAACATATGAATAAACACATTCTCAAAAAAAAAAAAAAAAAAAAAACATCCTGAAGAAGGGAGGAATTACTAGGCAGATCAAAAAAAAATTAAATTAAAAACAGTGAGTGATAAAGGTGTCTTGTCATCAGTTTTACCTTGTCCACTTACTTACTTGTTATTTTTATTTCACTGTTTTTAAGTGTACTGCTGCTTTTATGTCTCTTTTAATTTATTCTTGTATTTTAGTCTGTTAGTTTGCTTTTTATTCTTCTTCTGTACGACAGGGTTTTAATTGTACAGCTGTTTTATGTTTTTAATCTATTCTTGTATTTTTCTTTCATTTTTTGTTTTTTCCCCTGTAAGTCGCTTTGGAAAAAAGTGTCTGCCAAATGCATAAATGTAAATGTAAATATACAACCTCCTCCTCTCCTTCCTTTTAATTTCTCTGATTTAGTCTGACTTTGATAAATGCATAAATGATTTATGTTTTTGGAAGTCTCCCAGTTAGTAGGGCTCCTAATCCTGATGTGTCCTTCCTCCTCTGTCTCTGACATTTCAGGGGTTGTGGTGGGTGGGAGGCTGACAGGCTGCAGGTGTGAGGGCCTGCTCCCCACTGCTGTTCAAGAGCAGGCGTAGTACGCTGCTGCTGTGTGCGCAATTAATGGCATGTGACATGCAGTGCGTGGGAGATCACACAAGGAGGGAGTATCAAACAGAAAAATCACATGAGGATGAACCACAGAAACCCACACATATGTGAATACTCACAGTTGCATGACAAGGTAGAGGTGTGATTTACTCTCAAATATCTCCTCCAGAGACACAATGTTGGTATGTTTAATCCTGTGTGAAGGAAGATGAGAAAACAGAGAAGGGGGGGGGGGGGGGGGGGGGGGGTACACTTGTTAGTCACATTAGTCTCATAGACATATCTATATATCTTCAGGAAACAACAATTACATTATGAAATCATATAACTGGGAGAAATCGGCGAATATTTCAGCCACACTGCTTCATGCACCAGTCACATGTTCTCCTTACTGGCCATACAGGAGGCTACAGTGCAGTGTGTGATGGCATGCAGCTCCTTAATTGGCTGAACTCTGTGTTCTGACCCGTGGGTGCAGTGGCAGGGGTGACAATGACAGTGACACACCACATCTAGATTGACATTGTACATCGCCTGACCGCTGTGTACTATAAGCTACCACACCTCAGCTGTCTCTAACACATGCTATTAACAAATACGCTGGGTTTCAGTGCAGTATTATATATAAAAACCTGGGCCCATGTTTATTACCCAATGATGTACACAGAGGTTTATTTATCTGCTTCTACCTTTAACTTGATGTGGATCAAAACAAGCAGCTCATTTGCCTCTTGAAACCACAGACATTTGTAGTATCATAAAACACAGCACATATCGGCACATGTATTATACTGATGTTTCCTGAATTGTAGATCGTCATCTCCTCTGCACATTCATTGCTGTGTATAATAAATATATGACTATGTACACTGCAAAAATCAAAATCTTACCAAGCGTATTTTTCTCATTTTAAGTAAAAATATCTCATCACACTTAAAATAAGACATAATCACCTAAAGAGTAAATTGTAAGTGAGATATAAGAACTTATTTTTAGACAATAGATCTTCGAAATCTTATTTCAAATAATCTTACCAAGATAATTTTCACTTGTTCCATTGGCAGATTTTTTTGCTTAATTCAAGTGCCAGTGGAACAAGTGAAAATTATCTTGGTAAGATTATTTGAAATAAGATTTCCAAGATCTACTGTCTAAAAATAAGTTCTTATATCCCACTTACAAGTTACTCTTTAGGTGATTATGTCTTATTATTATTATCTATTATTATCTTATTATTATTATTATTATTATTATTATTATTATTATTATTATTATTATTATTATTATTATTATTATTATTATGATAAGTGTGATGAGATATTTTGACTAGAAATTGGAAAAATACACTTGGTAAGATTTTGGTTTTTGTAGTGTAATGATTGTGACATTGACTTATGTGAGTAAATTAACTTGACTTCGCTTGTTTAACTTGATGAAAATGTGAAAAAGGTAAAAACTAAAATGATCAGCCTCAGTTAAGGTGCTAAAATCTTCACTGTGTTATTTAAGCTTGACTATCAAACCGTTCTATTTTATTTGTACTGGTTGAAAGGTTTTAGGTTCGTGCTGGCACTAAATGTGTAGACAGACTTACAGGAAATGCTGTTAATCATCCAGAAGATTAGCCTGTGAACCACACTGATCTTTGCTTTGGCAAATCAGTCCGGCAGTGATCTGATTCAACCTGATTTACACTTGGCAGACATGTATCTACACAGGTCAGGTTTGATACTAGGACGGACTGCCACCTCTGATTCTTCCAGTTGAGCATGAGCTTTTGTCTATGCAGGAACTCCACTAGTCCAAAACTTAGGGGGAGCCCCTGAATGCAACATGAACTGTTCTTCCTGTAACAGACAATACTATGATAATAATATATTTCAGATGTATGAGTGAAGGATGTATCGGCAGCTACATCACTTCATGTTCTGAATAGACCCTCTCACTCATTTCCTTCTACTTATTTCAGACTACATATGCTCTGCTTGCCTTCACTGTAGATTTTATTTACGTCAACAGTGGTCCGGCTTTAGTCAGTGGCAGAACCATTCGTTTGAGTGTGTATGTTTCATCTACAGCTGTGTTATGGTTTTTAAGTGCTCAAAAATATGCACTCATGATTCTGTTGCATTTAATGTGTTCAAAACAACTACCGAAACTTAAGACACTAGATGTTATGATCCAGAAAAGAGATAATACTGTAAAAGGAGTATAACTTAGTATTGATTCAGCTGATGACATTGTCTGTTTGGTATAGTCCCTTCCATGAAAATAACTACGCTTAAAGCAATAATGTGTGTTCTCATATTTCCAAGATAATGTTTTTGTGTTAAATTTACCAGCACGTTATTGCTCATTGTAGGTTTATTCATTAATATCCTTAGGCATAAAAAGCAAAATAACAAAAACAGACTGTTGTGAAAAAATTAATCACATTCAGAAAGTGAGTAGTGCAAAAAAGCAAAATACAAAAAAAAAAAAAAAAAAAAATACAATTATAATACAGCTGCCAGTGCAATTTGATGACACTGAGACTTTGTCAAGGTTTGTTTTTTGACCCATTGAAGTGCCTGCAATCAATTTCTTCCTTCTATATCCAGTGTCATTTTGGTCTGCGTCTTTTGAAAGCAGAAATTCCAGGTCATCAGATCAGCGCTGACAAGAAAGTTTGAGGTTTATGTATCAAAAACCCGCCAAAAACTCACACTAAATATCTGGAAAGAGTTATTGGAAATGCTACCAATCATCAAAGTGACAGATGTTTTCTGAGATATCACTTAATTAATTTTATTTATAGTGTGCCTTGTTTTGTTAAATACACAAGCGTCTCTACAAAAATGTTTCTTAAACTATGGAAGGTAAGTGCAAAAAAAATGGTATCAGTGTCTGGTTTACATATATAAAGAGTCCACAGTTGATTGAGTTGACTTAAGGTAGAGAGCATGCCAAGATAAAGCCACGTGTCTGAGTTGTACTGGAAGTACATTGTGTGTGTCCATCTGAGCTTATACTGGATTACAGCGATAACTCTGATCCTTACTGTAACAATGCTAACAATGCATGAACGCCTTAATTCATCTGCTTATCTTGGTATGGATGGATATAGTGGTTCGATTCAGTGAAGGATGAATGAAGGATTAAACCTGCAGAGTGGGCAGACACGTGTGAACCAATGTGAGCTCATGCATGGGCCGTCACTCACAATAACAGACGGTGGGTAAATACAGGACACTGCATTTACTTGCAGAGGTGTTTGTGTGGGTGATATACAACACCAGAGTTATGGCGGACACGGTCAAGGTAATTGGCAGAGAACTGAGATGTCGGCTGAGGGCTGGTGAGTCATTTACTGACCCCTGTCAGCACCTTTGGGTCTCGCTGGGCCTCAGCACAAAGCAGTCAGCAAATTAGAAGACAGAAGTGCCTCCACTGCAGCCAGTAATGACCATATCAGACATCAGGGGGAGGGAGGCAGATCGACTGATGCTGATATCTTCAGGCTGTTTAGTTGTCCAAATGATCAGAAACTCTATAGATTAATTATAGGAATCTTTTGGATAAATGAGTTGCTAAAGGAAGATAAGTGTCAAAAAGTATCCTGTGGTTTCTGTTGAATGTTTCTTCACAGAAAGCTATTTTGTAGAATAATCACACACTCGATGATTTCAGTTTATTTACCCTTAAAGACTTAGAATGAGTCTGTGGCAACTTCCAAATGATTCTTTCTGCACATTTAAGCCTTCACATGTGATATATCACTATTTTAATAGGATTATCCTCTTAAATTAGCATCTTTCAGTGAAAATCAGGAATTTTTCATCATTTAATTAACTGATCATATCGATGTTCACAAATGCTCAGAGTAAATTCAAAGGTTATATCAAAACAGGGAAAACAGGATAAAAAGTGACTTTTTTTTTTTTTTAGCAAAATATATCATTAAACGAATGATTAAATGAATGCAAAACCAGACCTACAACCACTACCACCTGTCAAACAACATGGGTGTTACAGGTAAATCACTATTGGAGAAAAAGACATTGTTTCCACATTCACTACAGAGTTTGAAGCAGAGAAATAGCATTTTACCTGAATTACTTTTATGTATTGATAGGATTTGTGGTTAGGAAACATTTTAGATCAGTCAATGCTGTTGGTCGCTGTTGGCTGTTTATGTCTGTGAGAGTTAAGGGTAAGAGAATCTGGCTTCTTATCAGTGTGATAAGAAACCAGCTTTATTGAATGCATGACTTCTAAAAAAAACCTCATCTAATAGTAGAAAGTCATAATATATTTCATAATAACTTTCATGAACAGAGAATATGTGAAGATATTATAGGTATGTTGAATAGCAACACAAACTCTACAATCTGTTTGCCAAAGAGACAACTGAGTACAAACAGGCCCCTGTTAAATTTCATAGACTATTATGACTGTGTTTAAATACATGCTGTAGTCCTCCTCAAACACCTACACATCTAAAAAATATGGGACTTTTGGTGTTTTCAGGCCAAAAACATTATGAGTAATGTTCCTGTGGTAAAAGGCTCACAGTCATTTTAATGTCCAACATGAACTGAGCGGGATCCCCTTGACAATCCCAAGTAAAATACACAGTACATGTAGTTAGGTTACACACATCTCTGCAGATTTTCAACACAGCCTCTTCATGCCAAGTCTTCTGATTGGTATGACTACAAAAGTGACTTAGCAAAGGGTGATTAGTCACTGTATCTGCACATGGCTCTGTTTGAGTAAATGTTTGGTCTAGATCACATGAGAGGAGGAAGGACAGCCAGACAAACACCGTAATGAAGTTACAGAGCAATATTACCAGTATATCAAACTACTATCATGTTACACGCATCACACGCTTCATCTTACGACAGAAAGAGATATGAGTTCACAGAGTTCATCCCAAAAGGATCATCAAGATCTGCAGACCTACATTAGCTGGTTTTTTTCACACATAAGCTATGATAGAATATTTCTATTTCTTCGTATAGGTTATAAACATTAATATTGAACAAGTGAGAAACACAGCATAAGTGACATTTATGTCAGACTTTGGCTCTTAACCCACAGGAAGGAGCAACAAAATCCAGATTACATGTGCTGTTGGCTTTATAGTTAAAACAATAACATATAAAAATTATAAAAAAAATAAACTAATTGTGTAAATAATGAACTGTATCCTGTAGTTACAAAATAATAGAACAGGTTTGTCTGATATTTAAATAAGCTGTGGCGGCAAAGGTAAACAGTAGTGGGGTTGGGTATCGCCACCCATTTCCTCATTTCCATTTTGATTCAGTATCTAATCTTACATTTGGTTAAACATATTTCAATTACAACAATTCTGCTTTAATAATTCTGTAAATTGCAAGAGGAATACTCTTACGTGGTGCAAAACTAACAAAAAATAGAGTGTATGAATAAAGAATTGACTGTTTATTATTATGTTACAACAGTGCACTTTTGTTTAACATGACCAAGTGGAAAGATCTATTCAGTGCAGAAGTGAAAAACAGGGTGAAAGGTCAAGCTTTATTCATCCAAAGGAAAGATACTGTACATTACAAAAAAGCATCTATCTATATTATTTACTGATATGAAGATAGATTGAAATGGGAAATTTTTAAACATAACCCTAAAATGTAGGCAATGAAAGAAAGACATTTTTGTAGAATCAGTTTACTTCTCACACAAAAGCAAGATTTTATTTTCTTTGTTTAAGGTTCAGTGTATTATATTAAGTGACATAATCAGTGATGATGCTGATTTCAACCAACTGCATCTCTTGGTCACCATTTTTAGTAGTGGCAGCAAAAAATATGAAAAAATAATTGGGTCTGGATTTTTTAGTTAAAGGGATAATAATGCACTAGAAAAAAACATCCCTCCCTCCCTCCCTCCCTCCCTCCCTCCAAAGAAACAAACAAACAATAAATAAACAAATAAAAAAAAAAAAAAAGAAAGAAAAAAAAAAAAAATTTGCTGATGGAAAAAGTGAACATTTTCCTGGTAAGATTTCTTGAAATAAGCTGATAGGATAACATCTAATTTACATTTCACTAGTACTATGAAGGTTTGTGTCTCATATTAAGGTTGTGATACTCAAAAATAGCATCTTTTTTTCTTTTTTACTTTTCTTGTCAACCTGTTCAAGTGAAGTTAACTCATTTTTAGTCTACAACTGTCACACTGTTCCAGATTTAAACTAATACCTACTTGAAATAACATTAGAAACCGGTGTTCTTTTTTATAAAATGTCTTGAAGTTAGCCTTTCTGACTAATATCAGGAAGTACTTTGTGTGCCATAAGAATGTTGGATGTTACCTACTATAAAATTTAATGAAGCCCATTAACAGCTACCATAACATGGGGAATTCTGTGAAAATTCTGTTTTCTATGATTAAAGGTCAAAGGTTAGTGGTTATCTAACTTTAGTATTCTTCGGTCATGACATTTTATCCATCCTAAGACACACACCACCTAGCATTAGCATTAGCATTAGCACATAGCATGTTGGTAGCAGTGAGCTGCCTGGTACTCTGGGAAATAAAACCCTAATGAAAATAAAATTCTGAATATTATATTTCCTTCCTCAGTTAGATCATCCTAAATCCCTCTAAATATTACACACTTTGTAGAATTAAATGATCAGTTTTGTGTGATTAAAAGTTAAGAATGACCGGTTGCATCTTTAATTGAAGTCTTAATCTGATGACTTCATGCCCTCCAGGAAAATCAACCAATTTAAATGGTGATTTGTCCTTAAATTACATCACATTTACATCTGTACAGTCTCCTCTGCTCTGTGTACTGAAGAGGAATCCAAGATTGTGCGATAAAATGACTGATGAAACCTTTGTCTGAATCTATACAAACTGCAGACGAAGCGAGCGAGCGGTGGTTTTTAGGCCAAGTTTACATCACTTTACTCCATTTGTCAACATTGTAACTGAATTGCTAACTAACCCCCACCTCTCTCATTCCACCATCCTCACCTCAGGAGGGATCATAGCTGTATATTGGCTGCAGTTGTGTGTCTCCTGTAACCCAGGCAACAAGAGCTCTAAAAATAACTTAGAACCTGATGTAGATTAGCCATTTTCACCATGGCCTGTAATTCCACACATCTAAAGAAAAGTAAGTCTGAAACGCTTCATAATTACAGGGGGTGTTACCATCACTTTCCTTGTCTTCCTGTTACTTCCACGGGTAGCCAGAGAACTTTTCAGGTGTAATTACTCCCGGGCACAGATCTGTCTGTACCTGCAACTAACCGATGTGATTCTGGAGAGCGAGCAAATCCACTTTTATTTTGTTGATTAAAATACAGTACACAGAATACACTAATTGTGTTAGGATGAGAAAACAAGCTGAAGATCGAACCTTAAAACCTTCTACTGATCTAAAATGTTTGACAACTACAAATCCAATCAGTACATAAAATATATTTCAGGTAAAATCCAGTGTCTTAGGTTTCCAGCCGCATCAGATATGACTCATTTGGATGTCCAGAGGCTCCGTAGTGAACATGGAAACACTGTCATCTTCTCCAACATTGATTCACCAATAAAACACATGCAGTTTGACAAATAGCATGATTGTAGATGCTTGTTTTTCTATGTAATTATTGATACTGATTTTGCTGAAAAAGTCACTTTTGCTTCAGTTTTCTCTGTTTTGACATAATAACATATACATAATCACTAATGTACTATGGGAAAATACCTGCTGTTCACTGAAAAATGCAAAATACAGAGGAATATATTATAATAAATGATGCTAAACCACTTATGAAAGGTTAAATGTAGAGGAAAAATTCATTTAGAAGTCACCACAAAAATAATTCTAGGTCTTTAAGTGTTAAACTGTGCAGTAATGCAACTTTGCATGATGTTCAAAGGCCAGCTAAAATTACATATACTCTAGTGGCATTTCCTTCCTAAAGATCAGATCAAGTTTAAAATGCTCTCTGCAATTTTTAAAAGATCAGTTCTTTAGTAAATTATTACCATGTGATCTGTGTTTTTTTTCTGATAAAGCAGAATACTATGTCTAGATGCAACTTGTTTAATTGCTATAGTGCCTGGGGAGGCCTGGGGTAGAGGAGTGTGTGTGTGTGTGTGTGTGTCTGTGTGTGTGTGTGTGTGTGTGTGTGTGTGTATGCGTGTCTGAATTGCTAGTGAATTTCTGAGATGCTTTTTTAAATAATGTTGACACCATTAATTAAATATCTGTCAGAGGTGGTGACAGACGTAGAGATCGTAAATCAAGTGTTTTTTTTTTTTTTTTGTAAACTTATCCTATTGTCTATAACGATCGATATAATCAATCCAAGTCTTATGACGATCAAGTGAGACAGTGAATTCTATATGATGCATTTTACATGCATGTCGGCATATCGTATTACTACTATCATATACGACATATATGATATCTAGTGAGGTGATACAACTTAGATGATGCTGTAATGGAGACATAGTGATGAAAAATTTACCATCTTGAACCTTGTAGCTTGTATTTCAGATGCAGGCTGATGCTGCACATTAGTAAACATCTACAGGTTTTTGGTTTCAACATAGAATGGCTTACAAATGCATTTTCTAATACTTTATAAACTTTTATGGATTGCAAAAGGGATAATGTAAACAAAGCAAGGAGGGCTGGACAATAAAACAATAATAATTTACAATAATGAATGATATTCTTTTCATATTAAATTATTACCAGTTGACATGGCTGTGACTATGATTATTGCAATATAATACAATAATATTATTGCGACTATTTTTTTCTTTATAAATCAAATGTTTCAGTGTTTCGCTGTTTTTGTGTAATTTTACTCATTCATAACTGTCTTTTACATTGTTTTCATCTTCCTCAATAGGACACTCTTTATTTTAATTCAGTGTTGTGAAACCTGGTGAATGAAGAAAATAATGCTTAAATGAGAAACCATAGGCATGTTTTTGTTTTACATCATGCAATGCCGTAGTTTTTATAAATAGTTTAAAACCAGAAATACCTGTCTGTCTTCTTCCCCTCACACGCAAACTATGCCTTCAAACTTGATAGAAATAATGATTTTATTGTGATAGTTACCAATATTGACTAATAACAACATGTTTGGTCATATCACCAGCCTTACAGAACAGGGTATTATTGTGAAATGAATAGACTTGAATCACCCGGAATGTTTTGTTTTGCAATAATGACCAACCCACTGTATACATTTTCACATATTTCATGGTTACCCACTAAGTAAATCAATAAGTTGCCACTGACCAATCAGAAGTGAGTATTCCCCACAGCCAGTTAACAACTGATTATAAATGCATGCACAGAGGTACAAAAAAGTTTTTGGACACCCCATGCATTTGTGACATAATGAATTAATAATCACTCTTAAGTCTCTGAACTCTGCGAAGTATTGTTCCATTCTCACATGCAACTCACATGCTCCCTTCTGCACATGCTCTGTTCTGTCAAGGTCCAAATTGGATGTTTCAGCAAAATAATGAAACACATCCAGGGCATGAGATATTGAAACTGTCAATTTGTTTAGGTATTTTTTTCTTGTTAACAATAAACATAAAAAATCTCTTTCATTTGCTTGTGTCTGTCTGATGTTTGTGTCCGCAAATGCAGTCATGGGAAAAAATATTAGACCACCCTTGTTTTCTTCAATTTCTTGTTCATTTTAATGCCTGGTACAACTAATGGTACATTTGTTTGCACAAATATAATGATAACAACAAAAACAGCTGATAAGAGTTTAATTTAAGAGCTGATATCTAGCCATTTTTCATGGTTTTCTTGATAATAACCAAAATCACTGCAGTTCTTACATCAATAGCTATGGCATTGTACTGCCAAAAACAGTGCTTTTAGGCATTCCATGTTTTCTTTTCTTTCTGTTTTAGTCACATGATACATACAGGAGTTAGTACTTGATTGCATAACCACTGTTTCTGATGACTTTTGATGGTCTGCTAATTTTTTTCCGTGACTGTATGTCATAATATTTGAGATTGTGTAAAATTTGAAAGGTAACCAAAACCTTTTTTTCCACTACTGTATCATGAAGTAAAACCAGTAAGTATAATGTAACATAGGGTGTGTCAAAGCTAATTTCTCAGATTTGGGAAGTCCACTTACTTGTGCAGGACTGCTATCTCATTCTCTATGCTGTTCTCCTTGCCTTCTAACGCCTTCTTGGGGATACATTTAATAGCCACCAATTTCTGGGTCCTCTTCTCCTCAGCCAGGACCACCTCAGAGAAAGCTCCCCTGAAACACAAACACACAGGTCAGTCAGTCAGACCTTGATCCATTCATCACGGAGTGCTTAACACAGCTCTCACATGCATCTGTGACCTCAAATGGATGTAAAAAGTGAAGTCGTTTGATGCTAAATAGGCTGTAAAGCATTGGTATAAAGTGTTGCTCACTAAAACCAGACTGTGTCTATTTTTAACGTCAGCCTCCTCTTGAAGCCTTATGGTTGCTGAGTCAAGTTTTGGACACAGTATTGCGATCATTTAGAAGCAAAATATCCACTGCGGAGGTTTGGCTCAGTGGAAGTGTAAAGTGTGTCTTTGAAAGCTGTGTTGAGTGTGATTTTATTGTGGCATACATAAGACTGCAGTGGAACCTGATATATTTAGCTGGTTTTCCTTAAAGAACATCAACATTTCTATTCTTTATGACTTTCTTTCTGTCTCCTGACTGTTAAGCAATAGAACTTTAAATTAAGAAATCAGCTTTGACTTTTTCCCATGACCTAAATAACTACACAAGCGGCTTTTGGCAGTGGTCCAAGCATTTTGGGCTCAGACCAAAAGCTCAAGCGTCATACGTCAACACTAATATAAAAACAGCACTGAGATACGGAAGGGAAACCCTCCAACTGATGCAGAAGTGTAAGCAAACTATGACAGAAATACTGCCGTTGAAGCTGATGGTGTAGAAGGATGAGGACATGACGCGGTTACATGAAATGAAACATCTTCAGCCATTTCGAAGTTTCCACTGATGTACATAGAGACACAGTGGGAGTGGTCTCAAATTTATTACATGCATAAAATTCCTCGTGTCTACGTCAGTAAAGTGTGTTGGTTAAAATCACACACAACTGCTGTAAACTGTGTGATGTCTTCTAATGTAAACCACACTGCAGCAACAACACAAAGAACCAAAGGCCTTGGCAAGTGTCGTGTCTGGAAATGGATTAGAGAAACTCAATTTTACAAGTAGATGAGTAAACATAGGCCTCATTGTGTTTTGATATTATTTTGATTTGTATGGCCATGACTCTTTTTTATATTTAGTAATATTTCAAAAGCTACAGGAGAGCTCTCTCACACGCTAGCAGCTGCTGGCTCTATTTGTACACTTTTGGTCGTGATACTTTGTGAGTCACAGAGAAAACAAAGCCAGACGAATGTCAAAGGACTGTATACAGATGTTTCAGTAATTAGGATTAATAAAAAGCATCTGTGTATTCCACTGTTTATAGCTCAAAGGTTAGAGTCTAATGGTCTACAAAAGATGTGATTTAAAAAAAATACAGTTAAAGAAAAACAAAGAGACATTTTACAGACACGTGCATCACAAAATAGTACTGTACGCAACTGATTGCTATGGAAAAGTAAATGTTGCCAGTGTTAAATATGTGAATCATGGACAAAAATTTTGGCCAAACATTTTATAAGTTTCAAAGACTTTTACTGGAAAATGGAAAACACATCTATGCAAAGAGGCAATTTGTGTCACTGCTACAACTTTTGGCCATGACTGTAGGTTTGCATAGCCGTGGGCAAATAATAATAATAATCAAGCTGATTCAAATTGATGAATTGTTTAGTTTAGTCATACCATTTAATGTTTTAATACTTAAACGCTTCACTTATACTGTACTCAGGCAACAGTAGAGCTAAAAAAAAAAACACATTAATTCTGATTCTATATGAAGTGAAAACAAAGTTAGAAATTTGCCTCTCACTCCCACGTCTAATAAAAAGTGGTTGATAACCCCCCTCCCAAAAAAAAAGAAAAAAAAAAAAAAGATGTTGCCAATGCCAATTATTTGTGTACATCCACAGTATACGGACAGTCCCAACCAACTTTCTGGAAGGACAGAACTAGACCTGAACTTATACTAAATTAAATTTAAAAAATTATATTAAAATTAAATTTTAAATTTTAAAAATTACATTTCATATTCTCTTTCAAAACTCTGCACTGCAACTCTTACTTTAATATGTGTGTGTTTTTATATTTTTGGGTTTTATGTGTTGTTTTCTTACTTGCTGTTTTTAATCACCTTTTACATGTTTCTTTTATAATGTTTTAAATGTGTTTCTTTTTCCCTTATTGTTGTATTTCAATGTCCTGTGTGAAGCACCTTGAATTGCCTAGTTGCTGAAATGTGCTATACAAATAAACTTGCCTTGCCTTGCCTTACTATCCTGTCTTTCTGATGACAGTTAGAGGGCTGTGTACATAGACTTACATTAACTACAAAAAACTACAATAACATTTCTTCTGTGTGTACTGTCTGTTAAGTCTATCATGCCATCTGCCATCACCTAAACAGACATTAGGAGCTGCTTCATCAGTCAGAGAGCATCAGTAACATCTAACAAGTCAAAAGCCATGTCATTTTAACATGAATCCTGCTGCCTATTGTTGCAAGTCTTTCTAAAGTAGAACATCATGTCAGGTGAACTTAGTTAACCACAGTATTAACTAACAAGACAACCCTGTTTTATGGGTCTCTACCAAAGTTAAAAGTAAACCCCTGCCTTTGGGTACATCACAATTAATTTAAATGGGGTTAAAAATAAATGTATTTGAATAGGGTCCCTACATATTTGAAATGTCAAAATTCCATACTTTTTCCAGACCCTAATTTCCAGATGTCTCGGTAAAAAAATTCCAACCAGCCAACCAGTCTTTATATTTGGGATTTATGAGCCAGTCGTCAGACTGGCTCATAAACCCACACATTATGGGTAGATGTGATAAACCCATCACATCTGCCCATTATGAGTTCTGCCAATGATCACACAAAACATGTTGAATAGCTCCCTCACAAACAGTGTGTGGACATCACCTGTCTGTTGAAGCAGCAGTGAAACTTCACAACACCTGGGCGGGCCTTAAAATAGGTTAGAGGAGGATAAGAGCAGAAAGCTGGGCATTCAACTTGTCAATCTGCCCAAATGTTTTCTGGGACACGTAGCCTACTGTATGTGCTCTCACACAAACATTTTAGCTGCACTAGCAAGCGCCTTAAAAAAATAGATTGATCAATTTTTTTTTTTTTTTTTTTTTAGATATTCATAATTTTATGTTTTAGAAAATAGAACAGTGGTAACTGTCTTGGAAACTTGAATATTTTTCCATACATTTTTTTCCATTTTCCATACTTTTCCAGACCTGGAAATTTATAAAATCAAATTCCATACTTTTCCACACTTTACATACTTGCGTAGGAACCCTGTTTGAAACATCACTTTGCTTTCAGGTGGAAACCTAAGCCCATAGCAAAATCAAATCAAAAACAGTTTCCATGCAGAACTATATCTGTCCTATATTTGATACAATCCTAATTTTTAAGAGGTGGTACTTTCATTTCTACAGAAATGATGATGAATGACTGTTACACAGAAAGCTACTTACTGAGCGTGTATCTGAACCAAAGAGAAAAATATTTTTAGGTGAATGTGGCTGACCACATTTTTACAGGGAAGTTTGCATGAATTCATACTCAAACTTCCTCTAATGTTTTACTACCCCACACATCCACTTAGCATGAACAGGCATGTGTGTGTTTTGGAACAGGATATTATCTAATCTAGTGAGTATAGATGCTCAAACATGTCTCTATTTCCTTACACAACTTAGGTTAAATGAAACTGACATTCATTTGAAACCAAAATGAAAACATCTCTCTTAGAGTTGAGAAGCATTTACATGGGTCCAGGATCATGTCACGTCTGCTGTCAGTCTGTGTCATACTGTATCTTTAAGACTAAAGATAAGTGCACCGTGAGGGCAGAGACGAACCATCCAATGTCTAGGTTTACAGATACACAACAATTAGCTTATCAGCTTTACAAACTAGGAAGGACTGCATCATTCCAGTATCACCAAAAAAGAGACTTCATGACCTAGAGACAACAACCACTCTATGAAAACTGCACTCCTCGGGGTGTAAAACAGCCGCTGTTAAGATCAATTCTGGCATTTTACCTTTTAAAATCAACCATTAATGTGTCTAATGTGTTATGTTTTACCTATTTTATATACTGTTGTGTACTACTGATTTTCATTGATGCATTTCTGGAAAGCACTTTGATCAACATGTGCTATGTAAATAAACTTGAATTGAATTAAGTCAAATTTGAAACCACAAACAATGATTTTTCCTCGTTGTTCAACATTACAAGTTCTTCATTTTGTAATAATATAATATGTAGTGCTATCACATGTAACACAAACCAAATCCACAACATGACCCAGCTGCATGTGAGAAGACTTCACCAGGGCTACTTAAAGTTACAAAGGAAAATCTGGATTTTACAATTACTTTTCTGTTTTCATTTTTATCCCTGATTCCAAGACTTCACTGTGGCTGACCTACATAAGGCTCATCTGGTGTTATTAACCTCAAAGCTGACAGAACACTGAACACATTTCCTGATCAAAGTAACAATTATCCTGAGAGCGAAGCCTTGTGGTCACATCTAAACTACAGAGTAAAACTGCCACAGAGAGGCCATTAGTTTTGGCAGGAGTCCAGTTTGCGTTGGTGCTGCAAATTCCTCTACAGCATCTGGAGGATTTAGTTGACATTCTCCATACTCCTACTGACAGACCAAAGGGCCCTAGGGAAGTGTCATCCAGGGGTTCACACAAACAATGGGCAAATCTGAGAACACATTATTCTAACACGTCATTGATAGTTATGTTATAACAAGCATAAACCATCTTATAACAATGATTCCCCACAATAACTTTATCTACATTTCCCATCCAGTAGAACAAGTTTAAGATCTCATGAGTCTGCTTATGAAGTTAAGGGAAGTGTAAAATCACTGAACCACATTATTGCTTACACTTAAACCCTCACAGACTGATCTATAATGTTTAATAACTTTTGCACCACAATTCCTATCAATATATTTAAATAATTTTGTTAAAATACAGTTTCTCAGCTTTTCAGCAGTATCAGATATGACCCATTTGGACGTTCAGAGGCTCGTTGTGAACATGGAAACCAGTAAAACCAACAGAACTTGACAAATGACACTGGTTGTACACGCTTGTTTTCATGTTGACATATTCTGTTATGATATACAGGGTGGGGAAGCAAAATTTACAATATTTTGAGGCAGGGATTGAAAGACAGTGTATGACCAATTAGTTTATTGAAAGTCATGAGAATTTATTTGCCACAAGAAAATTTACATAATAGAAAATGTTTTTATTCTGTGTGTCCTCCTTCTTTCTCAATAACTGCCTTCACACGCTTCCTGAAACTTGCACAAGTGTTCCTCAGATATTCGGGTGACAACTTCTCCCATTCTTCTTTAATAGTATCTTCCAGACTTTCTCGTAATAGTTTTGCTCATAGTCATTCCCTTCTTTACATTATAAACAGTCTTTATGGACACTCCAACTATTTTTGAAATCTCCTTTGGTGTGACGAGTGCATTCAGCAAATCACACACTCTTTGACGTTTGCTTTCCTGATTACTCATATGGGCTAAAGTTTCTGAAAAGGTATGGATAATAGTGTTAGGTATGATTATGACATCAATATATGTTTGGTTTCAAAACAATTGACGTAGTGCCTGCTGAGAAAAAACAACAAATGTTCATTGTAAATTTTGCTTCCCCACCCTGTAATATTCTTTGAATGTACTCTGGGCTTTTAAGTAATTAGAAATTTTAATATAAGTAAATACCAGATTTTCTTTAACCCATAAAGACCCAAACAGCCACTGGTGACCAAAATCCTCTGCTAATCAAAACTGTTTAATACCCATTTATCCATTAATTCTATCAATGCATGTAAATAATTGGTGTAAAATGCAGTTTGTTGTCTTTTCATGGTCATCAGATATGACCCATTTGGACGTTCAGAGGCTTCGTAGTTACATCTTCTACAACATTGATTCACCAGTAAAACCCATGGAGTTTGATCAGTGACAGTGGATGGAGACACTTGATTTATGTTCAGTTATTGATATATTTTACTGAAAAAAAATCACTTTTTCTTCAGTTTTCTCTGTTTCTGATATCATAACTCTCAACTTTAGTCTGAGCTTTTATGAACTACATGATCAGTGAATTAAATACAGGAAAATACCTGATTTTCACTGAAAAAATGGTAAATGCAGAGGGTAATTTGATAGTAAATGGTGATAAATCACAAAAGAAAGGTTACATAGAGAGAAAAATTCATTCAGAAGCTGTCACAAAAGTAGCACTGGGTCATTATGGGTTAAAAAGGCAAATTACAGAGGACAGTATATGACAAATTATGATGAATCAATTCAAAAAGGTGAAATGTAGAGAAAACCTAATTTGGAAATTGCCACAAAAATAGTTCTAGGTCTTACAGGGTTAAAACTGCCACTGTAGGTCAGCTGAACTGCAGGCTCAGACAAGCAGAACACTGTTTATCAGAAATAAACTCTCTACTTCCTGTCACCAAATGGCACTGGATCCAGTTTTCATGAAGTTCCAGATAACACTTCCTCCTTTCTGAATTGCGAAAAACTGTAGGATGACATTAACATGACCCTCCCAGTTTATCTAAATGTCATTAACCCATAAAGACCCAGTGTTACTTTTCCAGCAGCTCCCAAATGAATTTTTCTCTCTATTTAACCTTTCTTAAGTGATTCATCACCATATATAATAATATTATCCTCTATACTTTGCATTTTTTCCAGTGAAAATCAGGTATTTTCCTATATTTAATTTAATGATCATGTACTTTAATGATTTTGATGAGATTACGCTTGAAGGTTATTATATCAAAAACAGAGAAAACCTAAGAAAAAAGTGACTTTTTCAGGCAAATCTATCATTAACTGAACATGAATCAAGTGTGTCCATCCACTACCGTTTGTCAAACTCCATGGGTTTTACTGGTGAATCAATGTTGTAGAAGATGACGGTGCTTCCACGTTCACTACGGAGCCTCTGAATGTTCAAATGGGTCATATCTGATGGCCATGAAAAGATGACAAACTGCATTTTATGCCAAATTTTTCAACATATTGATGGGATTAGTGGATTTACAGTTATTAAACATTTTAGATCAGTAGATGGTTTGGCTCTTTATGGGTTAAGAAGGTGAACTGCACCCACTCTCACTTTTGCAATTGATTCTATAAAACATTTCTGACTAAAATGACTGTCATTGTGGGTAATAATTATAATATTCATAGTTTAACTGTCAATGACAATACCTTACAAGAACGGACTGTTATGCAAGCGATAAAGAACAATTTTCACTAAGCTGTTGAAGTGGAGGGAGATAAAAAATAAAGTAGACTAAACAACGTTGTTCAATTTTCATGCTTGATAAAAGTGCACAGATTATGTGATGGAATTTGTTGAAATATTCATGAAGAAACACACTGGTGAGGATCATGCTTCTACATCAGGGCTCAAAAGTTAATCAAAATATTATTGAAATCCCATTATGGCCAAGTGCAATATCTACAAAGCAGGAGCTACAGTTTTTGGACTGAGGCAAAATGTGCCAAAACACACCATTATAAATGAAGGAATGTGGAGCTACAGAGACGACTGGCCTAGAAATCAGATTTGGACAGATGGAGACATGTTTGGTTAGAGACCTAAAAAAAAGTCACATCATTTTTGTATTGTGACATAACTCAATCAGAATGACTGTCAAAATAATTGCAATCATTAATTTTTTTTTTTTAATTTCTTGTATTTTTTGCATATAATTTAATCCTAGTCCTTATTTGAACCTAGTTTCTCACATTAAAGCTTACATTTAAACCCTCAAAGACTGATCTAAAATGTTTAATAAGCTTTGCACCTCAAATCCTATCAATATATTTAAATATCTCAGTTAAAATACAGTTTCTCAGCTTTTTAGCAGCATCAGATATGACACTGGTAAAACCTATAACAGTTTAACAAATGACAATGTTTGTAGATATCTATTTTTTGTTTTTTTTGTTACTTTATTTTTATTGTTTGAATTCTGTTCAATACAAACATACCTTTGTGACTGACAATTGGTTTTAGTAATGTGATGTCGAAATGAAAATTGTCCATTTCTCCCATTAATCATGACACTGCTATTCTTGAGTCCTTAATAGATGCTTGTTTTTATGTTGAGTTATATATTTTGATGAACAAGCCACTTCTTCAGTTTTCCAAGTATTGTCTTACAAATAAAATTTCTGTAAAAATTAATATTCAATACTGCAGAGAGACGGGGCAAAATGCCCTCAGCTAAACAAGCACAACAAACAAACAAACATTTTTTTTCTGTGTTACTGAAACACCTTCTGAAAAAATAAAGAACATTGCGGGTTCTTCATGTTGAGGGCATTTATTTGGTAGGTGAAGAGAGAGACAGGGTGGTGAGTTTACTGAGCTTAATCCTTGCAGGGTTTTAGCTGGATTGTAGGGTAAACAACAGTGAGCTGAGGCTACTGAGCTGTTCCTGTTCCTAACAGGACATTCTTATCACCACCATGGGACCTGTGTCCAGGAAGAGGATATATATACACACACACAAATACACACACACGCACAGAGTACTAGTGCAAAATGATCAGCTGCCAAATCCTCAATAGAGACACGCTTACTGCCACTGTCCAAACACTGGGGCATTTTCTGTGAAATTTACCGAGCAAATACCTTATGCAACAGTTTAAATATAGACTGACAGACATGAATATTAAATGTATGAAGCCTCATATAGTGTAAATATTTACACCCCACTGAAACCATCAGTATATATGGAGCAGAACGTATATGGTGTTCCATGTATTGTGCACAAAATCTGTATCCAAACACGTATTTCCCACAAATCGCAGACAGAGGTAGCCGTTTTATATTAATGCTCCAGAGTGAAGTTCAAATATTAGCATTTTTATTTCACTCTGTTCATCTCCTTGTTACATCTCTCCATCTCCAAACATTGTCTGTTCCTGAGCGAGCTGAATGCTTGAAATACAGGAATGGTGTTGCTTAGTTTCTGTTGCTACAAGCCTTTTCATGTGCAAAGCCAACCATGGCTCAGCCTGTGTATCGCAGGAATTTAAAACTGAACATTTAGGCTCTGATATGGCATCAGGTGTGCATTTGTGCTCAAAAAAATACATAACCACACGCACACAGCCAACATAAAAGCAAACATGTACCAGTGTAAATGTAACTTACTGAGTGATAAAACCAGCTGAGCTATAATGATTTCGATCATCCACACTTACCAATAACAGTGCATCATAAGTAATAATATTAACAGTTAAAATAGGGCCTTTGCATCTTTGTACTCATACACTAAAAGCATACATATGTGTAAACATGCGGTCATCACAAAAGACCCATAATTTGGTATTTCTTTGTGCAGATCCAGCTCATGCTCCTCTTCCCTTTTTCTGAAGACTGTTTTGTCTTTCGTTACCATCTGCTGTGAACATCGGTGTCTGTGCCAGGGCAAACATATGTCGTGTGAGAAAAACTAAAATGCAGAGTAAGTTTGAAATACCAATGTTGAGTTTGATCATAAATTAAACAAGGAAACATTCCTCATCTGATGTGCTGTTTTGAGAAAATAGATCTTTGAATTTCTGCCATATTTTTTTTTTCCCTGTAAATCCCACGATTTCAAACTGCAACCACTCATGCCATCTGTCCTGCTGAGAAGTTGGTCAAGAAGGTATGCAAACAGATGACAAAATGGTAACTGTGGAAAGGTCAGTGAGACATAGGGATGGACCATCTGGTCCAATCAGAGCTGAGGGACACCCAACTGTGATAGTGGCCATGAAACTTCAAAGAACATCTTTACTCTATAGATCCTCTAAACCTGGAGATCTACACAATCAGAATCATGCTTTAACCTAGAGCCCTGTCAGTGCGCAACAATGTAGTGGAAGAGGGCACTATGGGATGCGTCAAGTCAAACTACAGAGTGACTTCAAGTAGGTATATAATCATGGCAGTGGTGTCACAAAATGTTAAATGAAACTGAGTCAACATTCAGTCTTTTTAAAGTATTCGTTTCATTATTTCATAAGATATAGACATTTTTTTTGGTGTAATGACCTGGTATATTTTTGGAATAGAGAAACATTTAATTTAGAAACATCTAACATCAGAAGCTGAAATCACCAGAATTTAAAAATACATACTTTCCTTCTGCAGCTCTCTCCTCTCAGTCCAAACCAAAAGACTAAATATGAATATAGACGGGCTGACATTGTTTCATGCTGCATCAATTCACTCGTCATCTAACAGAATCTGATCAGCATTTGGTAAATAGAGCTGTCAATCATGTATTTAATCCTCTACCTAGTCTGAAAATATCCACTATAAGACAGCACTGGTGCATCAGAGGGTAATTTTCTACAGCCTGAAAACACAGACAAGAAGTAAATGTAGAAGCCTCATATTCACTCAGAAGGTTTGGATTATAATATGCTGAAAGGTAGTTATGGAATTTTGGCCCACTGATGCCAAAAAACGATCAAGCACTGCAGCTTTAGAGAATGGCTCATGAGTCATAACTGAAGACAGAAGAGTCATTCATACACTTGATCATAGTGATGTATGACCATGAAACTCTGGGCCAATACTGAGTTCTGAAAACAGTGATTTGAACGGTAACCATTACTAATCCTTATGTTTGTTCTTAGTTTTTTTGTGACGACCCCTTTCCACACTGCTTGTTTCTCTGCACTGCTCTGCTGTTTACTTTTCAGATAGTCTGGATTGCAGAAAAAACTGTGCCAGAATAAGGGTGAATATTTCAGTCACATAGTAGCAGGATTGTAGCTCTCCTTCCGTCTGCTATCTGTGCTTTGAAAATCCCCCTTGCTACATGAAAGAAAAACAACCCCTGAGCTGCAACTGCAATCTGAAAAATTTTGACACATATCTTTCTATGAAGTCTTTTCTTTTGTGGGGATTTAGTCATTTTAAAGTCACAACTCAGTTTCTCACATAGACATGTTCCGTGTACTGTTCACTTGACATCACATTTGTCAACAAGGCTGATAAAAGCCAATTCTAACAGTTATTAAAAAATAAAACAAAATAGGACCAATGGCCCTGTAGCTCACCGGCATGTTCTATTAAGAATCAATAACAACTTAAATTAGCGAAGTTTTCAGGTTCTGCCGATATGTTACAGTTCTGTGGTCTTGATGCAGGATATCAATCTCACAATAGAAGTGGGTGGTACTTTCACTGGAGGAGAACTCAACAAATTAAATGAAAGTCCATATCGATGGCCACAATACAAAACCTCCCATCTGAAAAAATCACTTTTTTCAGGAAACAAAAAAAACGTGGATCCTGGAGGATTCTGTTGGGTTTCTGTAAATTGGCTTAGAGTCTGGTTTTGACCAACTCTATATGTAAAGTGTCATGCGATAATTTTTATTATGATCTGGTGCTATATAAATAAAATTTGATTGATTGATTGATTGATTGATGGTTTAGTTTTATTGTAGTATGGTCTTTGTTGTTGTTGTCAGGTGACCTTCGTGTCATAAGAAAGGGTGGGATTATCTTGCAGATACACTGAAAATGTGGAGTCATCCTTGTTCTCACCATTTAACGTGAAAACTCAAAATCTAAAAATTTGCAGATAGGAGGTTTTGGTTTTTGGCCATCTATATAGGACTTCCTATCAGTGCTCAGTAGTAACTATATTGATATCTGCAACTGTTTCCATATAAACGATCAAAATATGGACCACAATTAGTGAAAGCAAATTTTTAATATTTAAAAAATTCATCAACAATGCAAAAGTCAAAATTTCTCAAAACGGTGAAGAAATTTTGTGGACATTGTCCCAAGGAAGCTAAATATAAAATCTGAAATGAATTCAACATGGTAGTGCAGTGGATAGCACTCGCGCCTCACAGCAAGAAGGTCCTGGGTTCAATTCTAACACCAGTCGATGGGGGTGGGACCTTTCTGTGTGGAGTTTGCATGTTCTCCCCGTCTCTGCGTGGGTTCTCTCTGGGTACTCCAGCTTCCTCCCACCATCCAAAGACATGCACTGATAGGTTAATTGGTTAATCTAAAATGCCCATAGGTGTGAATGTGAGAGTGATTGTTTGTCTCTATATGTTCAGCCCTGCGATGAACTGGTGACATGTCCAGGGTGAACCCCGCCTTCGCCCATAAAGTAGCTCGGATAGGCTCCAGCAACCCCATGACCCTAGCGAGGATAAAGCGGGTTCAGATAATGAATGAATGAACAGTGTTGGGCAAATTACTTTTAAAAAGCAATTAGTAATAGTTACTAGTTACTTTCCCAAAAAAAGTAATTAACTGAATTATTCCCTTATAAATGTAATTAGTTACCAGGGAAAGTAATTATTGCGTTACTTTTCTGAAAAATCTTCAAACATGAAAAGAAAACAGATTTTTGAGCATCTTTCAGGGGCCAGTTGCATAGAGTAGAACAGCATAAACAGGTACTTCATTTAACTTCATATTTATTGGAGTGTGAACAAAATTAAAGACATCCCTGAAATAATAAAGCAGTTGTGTCCTTTGTGGGTTCTACTGCCTCTCCTTCTTATCCTTTGGCATATTTGAGTTAAGGAAGACAAATGATCTAACTTTTGCCATCTTGAGGCAACTTCTCTCTGATTATATTAGTCCTGTCTTAGAGAAAATACTCATTCAGATGGAACCCATGTTGCCATTAAACGGAGCTTCTATACCATGACTTTGGTATACAAGGGCCCAACAAGTAGTTTTGTCATAGAAGATGCAAGAACTTGCTAACGAAGATGAAGATGACGACAATGATGAAGATGATACCGGACACAGCGCCTTCACAATTGTCCTTTCTGAACATAAATGTGTCCAGGACCTGTTCTGGTCAATGGTCTTAGTGCTTAATGTGCTGGGATTTCACAGAGGGGAAAGGTAAAACAAAAACAAAGAATTATGAGCAATACAGAGATCATCTATATGAAAGGTGTTTCTACTAATGACAGGTGTTAAAAAACTAACAAGTCCAAACCAATACTGACCTTATATTCACATCCTGCAATTGGTAGCTCTGATAGGAATACTTCACAAACATTACTGTGTATCTGTAAATCTGTAAGCAGCAGTGACTAATACTTTACAGTCAGATTTTGAATGTGTGAAGCTTGTTTTGCAGAAGCAGCAATTAAGCCAGAAATGGTCTGTTTGTTACCTGCTCAACAACAAATAACACAGACAAGCAGAATTCACAGGAAGCTGCTGAAGAATGTGAAACATCTAACAAGCTGAACCAGGATATCGTCCTCAGCAGCTGCAGGAGATCAGATATATCCCTTATACGCAAATGTGGAAAAGCCTTAGACCACCTTTAACTTTGTTGTTTTTGCAGGATTGAAATGAGCATACATATTTATTTTTCATTCTCTTTTCATCACATACAACAAGAATACACATGGAAGATATGCATAGCCTTAAAAGACACACAAAAAATTGAACTAAATGGATTCCAAAGATTAAACTCACTATTTAATGTGATCCCTGACCCCATGACAAGAAGTAGAAAGAAACATCCTGAAGAGACACATGTTGAATGAAACCTGGTAGAAAACATCAGAAAATGAATGCAATAAATGTCATATTGTCTGAACAATAGGGTTAAAGGGAGGTCACACTAAATATGACCTCTTTGGTTTACAGATGCTGTTTTTTATTGAAATGTTTATTTTTACTGCTGTACATACATCCCATATATCCAGACTATTGCATAACACTGTACATTTGTCACAAGGCTGCAGACATATTGTATATTAACATTACTATGCAGAAATCACTTCACAGAGCTTTAAGAGGTTCCTTTTAAAGTAAAATAAAACATACTTTCCTCTTTTTCAAGGAGACACACTGACAGGATTAACAGTAAAACTGCATCCTGAACAAAATCATTTAGTAGATTGTAATTAAGCTGCAAAGCAGAGAACACGCTTCCCTGAGGATTTCTGGGACCTAAGATAAAAAGCACATGGGCGGTCTTTCCGGGCCAGTTTGTTAATATGTGGACAGCTTGTCTGGCGGGGGGACTATGGGTAATAAGGGATAAGAACGACAGAGAAAAACTGTGTGAAGATGTATATGACAAGTCCAGAAGTGTAGTTAAAACTGCTACAGAGGGATACATTGCTGTGAGCAGATGGAGATACATAAGTGGGCCAAACAGCAGGCATATATGAGTTTGTGTGTGTGTGTCTTTGAGCTCGTGTGTATTCCAGGAACTGCAGGCTATGCCATGCTGAGCTGTGCTGTGCTGAGATGCAGGCTTCTGTTCGAATTAGGTCAGGGCAGGGCTGAAGGGCTGAGGGTGCCATAAGCAGGGATGGATTTTCAGGATTGGGTCGGAGTTGGAAATTAAGTTATCATTTTTCAAAGGAGCGGTTAAACTCTGTCATTGCTGTGAATGCTGGGGTGTCTGACAAGTGTGCATTTTATTTCAAAGAAACATATCAGTGGCTTAAATCCACTTCGTAATGCATTTTAAAGGTGACTGTATGTGCACAAATTCTGGGCTAAAATGCATTTCTGAAGTAACAAGGAAAGGATGAGAAGCTTTAGGGCAAATTCAGATAGTGTATCACAACCCATCTGTATAACTGTTGTATGATCTTATCTGCAGCTGAGACAGAATTACAGGCGCCAACACAATAACACGTCCTATGTCCTGTGAGCGCTGTGTGTGCCTCCTCCCCTTTAATGAAGGAAGGGTTTAGTTCTCTTATCCCAAAGCTTAGGCACAGTACACGGTATGACAAAGAAAAAGTGCAATGCAAAGACAAGGAAAAAGGAAAAAAGCAAAAAAAAAAGCTAAGGGACAGTAACTCAGAGTGGTGTCAAATGAGACGCCCCTGGGAAGAGAGGGTGGAAATGAAGATAACTGAAGCAGTAATAAAAGATATAAGAGTAGGAGATATGATGTCATAATAGTAGTGAAAAATGCAGTGAGAGGTAGAGGTGGAATGACACAGAAAAGAGATGCAAAGAGAGTGAGAGATGAAAAATAGATGAACTGGGACAGCTCTCATGCTGGGAGACTCATCTGCTCCATAAAGGTGGCTGTTTCCCTTTGTCTGAACTATTTTGGTAATCATCATCTTGAATTAATTTGATTCTGTCTCATCATGAAAACACTGAATAACAAAGAGGTGACTGAAATAACACGTAGAAGTCGGCCTGGGCTGACTATCTGTTCTCAGTGTCAGTATCTCAACTAGATTTTCCTGTTATTTGGGCTTGTTTTAACATTCACATGCTTGTTCAACATGAAAATATGAAGAGTAAAATTAGATATAGCAACAAAATGCTGAAATATTTGTGTTTTAGCTAATGTTGCGAACAAAAATACAAAAGACGAAAGAAAAATGCATCACAATAACCACTTAAGAAATATAAGTTTATAAATATATAGTGAGTTATTGAATGGAATTAACCATTATTAATATTTTATAATCCTGTCCTGATCATGATATTATATTTTGATTCACGAAAACATACATTTTAGTGCTGATCTTTAATTAATATTTTTCAACTGTTGTAATCTATGTTTAACATTGTTAATTTTCTACTGCAACATCACAACTGAGACAGAAAATTGTTGTTTTTTACTCAGATTTGTTGCAAATGGTGACACTGCAACAGGTTTCCTTATGTTATATCATCTCCCAGCACTGCAGTACATGCATACATTAATAATCATAGCCCCTGCATTACAATACATGTTGTGTTACCTCATCAAATATGATCTAATCTCATGCAATATAATGTATAATGGGGCGTTCCAGTGCGGAGTCCCTGGTCTAGTTCCAGATTGGATCATTTACTACATGCCTTTTACCTACTCTGTCTCTCAGCCCTTTTTTTTTTTTTTTTTTTAGGGTGCCTATTGTCATCAGGATGGGGGCTACAGCAGGATACTAGCCATGTTGGCTGAAGCTGCCTTTTTTACTGTTATTGATACAGTTAATTAATTGGGATTATCCATGACATAATAAACTAACAAACTAAACTAAACTTTTATCAAACAACCAAATAAAAAAGATCTGAACTCATCTGAACCGAGCTAATAATAGGGGTGTGTATTGGCAAGAATTTGGCGATATGATTCAAATCACAATACTAGGATCACGATACGATATATCACGATACATCATGACACTGTTAAAAAGGCAATTTTTTTGTTTGTTTCTTTTTTTAAATGATTATTTCTTTGAAGAATTGAATTACACCAGAAATATTCACAAATACTAAACATATTTTTATTTGGTCAAAACAGGATCTAATGCTATATCACAAAATTATGTTTTATAGTCATCACAGTTTAAGATCCTGTTCAAATGTTCATATTCTATTTGTTCATAACTAACATCATAACATTATTTTTGCCCAATCCCAACAAAGGAACTAACATTATTTAATAAAAGTGTTAAATAATAATAAATAAAATATAAACAAAAAAGAAAAACAAAAAAATCAGAAATGAACCTCCACAATATCTGCATTTGAATAAATATCTAAAAATATCGATACAGTACTTTTTAATATCAATACAGTATTGTGAAATGAAATATCGCGATATATTGCATAACTGATATTTTCTTACACCCCTAGCTAATAAATACAGGGTGGGGAAGCAAAATTTACAATGAACATTTAGTTGTTTTTTCTCAGCAGGCACTACATCAATTGTTGTGAAACCAAACATATATTGATGTCATAATCATACCTAACACTATTATCCATACCTTTTCAGAAACTTTTGCCCATATGAGTAATCAGGAAAGCAAACGTCAAAGAGTGTGTGATTTGCTGAATGCACTCGTCACACCAAAGGAGATTTCAAAAATAGTTGGAGTGTCCATAAAGACTGTTTATAATGTAAAGAAGAGAATGACTATGAGCAAAACTATTACGAGAAAGTCTGGAAGATACTATTAAAGAAGAATGGGAGAAGTTGTCACCCGAATATCTGAGGAACACTTGCGCAAGTTTCAGGAAGCGTGTGAAGGCAGTTATTGAGAAAGAAGGAGGACACATAGAATAAAAACATTTTCTATTATGTAAATTTTCTTGTGGCAAATAAATTCTCATGACTTTCAATAAACTAATTGGTCATACACTGTCTTTCAATCCCTGCCTCAAAATATTGTAAATTTTGCTTCCCCACCCTGTACATGCAACCTTAAAAAAACACAAGATATGTTTGTCACTCTAAACAAAAGTGTGACAAGAAGGAGATCACTAGACAAAACAATTTCCCAGTTGTTCATGTCATGATTTTATTGAAGCACATTTGACACTGAGGCAGAGCCAAAAGCTCAACTCTTCTCAAACAACCTACAGTGTTTGCATGTGTTCACAGATGCAACTGCACACACACACGCACGCACGCACGCACACACACACACACACACACACACACACACACACAGACACACTTGCATTCATAGACACACACAAACACACATCCCAATGAGTGTTGTTATTGAACCGTTCCACTCAGATTCAGAGAGCCCTTATACAAAGTGGTAAATGAGCGCTGTAATGTGTAATGTAGCCGAGAGGCAGGAGTGTGAGGGAACAAGTAGAGCAAAAGGTTCTTTATTTGGCTAACAGATTGTGTCCAGTCAAAAACTCCTTATCTACAACACACACACACACACACACAACACACACACACACACACATAAATTAAAGCAGATTCAACACGTAAGAACAGATGCATCACACGCTGCGATGCATCTCTAAAGAAACACTGAACTACAGCTTGAGTAAAGTCAAGCATTCACTGCTAAAACCACTGGTATTTAATCTTTGTGGCCTTTTATTCACTGAATATGGAAACTGTGTGGCACATACTGTAAATGCCACAGAGAGGTTTTAATGAGAAATAAGATCAAATAAGAAAAAATAACAACTCAGGGGCAAGAAGGCTCTTTACTTTGGAAAGAGAGAAGATGTATGATAATAAATGCTTTGTGTTCATTAAGAGAGGTGGAAACACTGGAAGCAAAGATCTAAAAATACAGATACAGAGAGAGAGAGCAGACAAATACAGATAGATCAGACTGGTGCTCATGAGCTCCTACTATACACAACTACTGTGAGGAAGTAAAACACACAATCACAGCCACTCTAAGGGTCGGTGTTGTTATAAATCCCTCTTTTCTCATTGTCTCTCATCCTCACACACATGCTACTCTTCCAAATCAATTCTGTCCAACAGCTGATCATACGACCAGCGAGGGCAGGGGCTACTGGGTCACCACTCGACATGAGTGAGAGAAAGAGGCAGCGCCAATCCATCAGCCCTAACGATTTTAGATGATTACACCACACTCCCCGACTCTCACCCTCTGCTTCCTCTCATGGTCTGTCCCTCTTAGCTCTATGCCCTCTGTGTTTTGCAATGCATTCTGGGCTGGAAATGCCAAGAATGTCCCCTCTCAGAGAATGCCTGGCTTACTGCTCTTGGCATGAGAACATGTGCAGTCATTTAAATGTCGTAAAGGCAACACTGTGAAGATTATCATCAGTGGAGAAACCTCAAAGATGGCAGATGAGTGTGGGAACGATGAAGTTTGACAAAAAAAAATAGTAAAACATCAACTCCTAGTAATCAAAAGGCTGACATCAGAGTAAAAATCTGGGGGATTTATATGATATCATGTAATAGTTGCGGCTTATTTCGAAAAAGAACAGATTAATGTACAGACTGATGTAATGAATCTAAAACACTACTGACACCAACAAAAATTCCTAAAAGCCATTTTTTAAAAAAAGTTTTATGAAACACTGTCACAATATTTATACAAAAACTATCGATATCCATTTTCCACTTACTTGACCTGTGAATCCATATCCACTTATGCTTGGATAATGACCAGCATATGTTGGAGATGCAAGAAAAGTCAATTCCTGAAATAAAGCCAAGGCCAATATGCTGGGGCACTGATAAGAGGAGGGGCAAACATGACAAATTCATGGGGCCCAGCATTTGTGGGGGGTCCATAGAGTATTGGAGGGGGTCTAATGGATACAGGTTAGAAGATGTAAAAATTTCATGTAAGATCCACTCTATAACAGGCATAGAAGTCAGGAGTCGAACGCTGAAAGCATGTTAAGTTTCAGTTTCGTTTCACGCTAGCATAAGTGACGTTGTGTACAGACCGCAACCCCCCCACACTGGTCCGACCGATTGAGAAGATAGTCAATTTATGAGGGGTCCACAATGTTTATGCTTTCATGGGGTCCCACAATTGGTAGCCGTGCCCTTGCCAATATGTAATTAGTATCTGTTTTTGTTTTGTCTTATTTGTTGTCATGTCTTTCACATGTTTTTTTACGTAATGCATCACTTAATTTAAAAAAAGAAGGAAATAAAGGCAAGGGAAGTCAAGAATACCCAAACTTTGCAAGCAAGAAGGTCTGGATAGGAGTCTGTGTGTAATAATTCATATGTCAGATTAAGAAGAGTTTGTCTGCACACTATGGTTTATTGACAATACCCTTGAAAAGTAAAAGTGCTTGAAGCTTAATCGTAGTTGTTTGCTGATCCCTGTATAATGTAAAATCAAAGGATGTCAGGACATGGAAGTAGAGCAGGTGACAGGGACGGGGAAGCCGGAGTGGGGATGAATTTCAGACAGCAAAGATGTGGTTTTGGTTTGAGCACAGACACGGAAAGAGAGAGACAGAGGGGGGGGATTAACATGAAGTCCCGGCAATGAGAAAATAAGGAAGGCTACAGAGGATTTGAGTTGATTGTAGTGAAAGTGTGGTTGCCTGTGTGCCATTATTAATCCCCATCTGTTTTGATTACCAAAACATGTGGCTACAGCTGGGGATTCACAGCACAAACCCACCAGCATTAGTTTAAAAGGTGCCCGACCGTAAGATAAACATGCAAAAACTATAGTATGTATGAGAAACAAATGAGGGTGTATTCACTACATTTTATCTTGCATTCATTTACTTATAGTTTTTCCCCTTATTTACTGATGAGTCATAGAACAACCTGACTGAGCTAACTCACTGATCTGTAAATAAGAAGACAGAAACATGGACTTACACCTCTAGGAAAAAAGATAAAACCATATGTATGTCCACCAGACAGTTATAAGAGTAAGAGTTACTGTTATTGGGTTGTTAATAACTTGAATGTTTTGGATGTTCAGGACTGTACAGATAGACTAAAGAACTATTTAATTTATTGTTTTTACATGATAAAAATGTATTTCATTGATAACAGTGTGTCTGATTATATGTCAGTTACAAATGCTCCCTAAACATCGTAAAAACGTAATAAAACACTTCTATCACATAACATATTAGCACGGATGAAGCCAGAATCTATGGAAATGTCTGCGTGTGTGCATCAACTAGAGGAAAGAGGTGAAGTAATCCTCAGTTGGTTTGTTTGTTTGTCTGTCAGCAAGATTACACAAAAACTACTGCACTGAATTTTTGACAAAAATTTTGCATAATCCTGTTGATAGACAAACAAACAAACAGAAGAGGAGAAGACTGTAGGTATGCGAGTATCTGTCTGTTTTTTTCTCTTTTCCTTTAAAAAGGAGAGTGAGTTTATCTCTTGCACAATGCACACATATGCACTCAGTGGCGGATTATTAATAGCAAATCAAAAAGTTTGTTTCCATAGTGACTGTTTGAGTCCATTATGGAAAGTGTCTCCTGTTGTTACCAAGACAACAATCCAGCAATGGCAAATGAATGTGGTACACAGCTGAGTGATGCGATGAGCTGGGGATTGTTCCATAAACAAGCTCAGCACCAAAACAGGGGCAGGTGGGGAAAGTGAGGGGTGATAGGGAACAGGGGTAAAAGGATGGGAAAGCATTTTTTATGTGTGTTAGCTGTGCACTTACACTATAAACCAGGTTCAAAGATGTGATATTCTTTTATTCACCTGTGCATTGAGACTTTGGCTGAATCCCAGTTCACCCCTTCGCCCTCCCCCTTACCCCTACCCCTCGGTTTTGCGGGTACACGTGAAGGGGTAGTGTTGTCCCAATTCTCAATTAGACGGAGGGGAAGGGCTGAGGCGGAGGACTGTATAGCCCTCGAAACGCAGATATTTCAGGACCACACTACGAATGGAGGGGTACAAGAAATTTCCCACAATTCTGTTTGAATCATTAGCAAGATGGAGGTAAACACAGCCAAAAAGTACAGCAGTGTCATGAAAGAAACCCACAAATGTAGGTATTTTCTTCATAAACGACTTAATCATTGGATCAACCGTTTAATGCTGTTTCAGTGTTTTATAGATTGCATTTCTGTGGTTTATAGTTGATAGCAGCAAAAAGATGTCCAAAGTCCATGCAGCAGAGATGATTACAGCTCCTGATGGCATGGTGAATACTTTCAGAAACAAAGTTGTCGCATCTGTTTATAGCGGCATCAATGACTGCTGATGCGTAACAGGCCGCAAAGGGTTGTCCCATTTCATAGGGGAATGTTTCAACCCCTAACCCTTGCAGCTCCGATTCAAGGGGTAGTGCGAAGCAAAAGGGCCAAGGGGTAGGAGTAAGGGGGAGGGCCAAGGGGTGAATTGGGATTAGGCCTTTAACCTTTAACAACACTGCACCAAACATTTAAGACAATTATTAACTTTTAAGGATCTGTATTTGTATTTATTTATGTAGTTACAGGACAGTGTGTGCTGGCATTAGTTGCAAAGAACAAGATGCATGCACCAGATTTAGCAGAGAAGATAATTTCCATCTGTTGTCCTGGACAAATCACCAACAAAGTCAGTTTGTTTGTTTTGTGTTTTGTTTTTTCTTTTTTGTTTTTATTCTTTTTCTTTTTAATTTTTTTTTAACTGATCAATCAGTTTCCTTGTGGTGTTGCTGACTTCGGGCAAGTACCTCAAATTCTTTTGAATTTATTTATTTTTAACAACTTTTTTATTCCTACATTTCCCATGGTTCTTTAACCCTTTATTAGGCAAGTGACAATTTTTGGTCATTTCTGCACGCATTACAAGACACTGACAGCAACAGTTACAGTGAGGAGAGTGAGTCAATAGTCTCAGGTCCAATGTGGTCCAATGAACAGTGAGTGTATCAGCTTTGTTAGGTACCATGAAGTAAAGGTACTAATGTAAGTAATGATGTTCAAAGGGATGATGTGGATATTGACAGGTGTCCGGATCAGCACTTATGTTGTTGGAATGTTCTAAAAGTGATGTGCTAATGTTGTAAAATACATGTTCCTTTCACTTTACATGTGTTTTTCTTATATTTCGTATACTTACTTGTTGGATTTTTTTTTGTCACTTATGGGTAAGGAACCAAATATGGTAACTTCACTGACCTAGATTTTCTACATAAAGATAAAAAATTTTGAAAAATTTCACAAAAGTAATAAAGTCTTGTTATGTCCTTCAATAACACACTAAGTGTTGAATTTCAGAGTATTTCTATGAATGACTTATAAAGGCTTAAGTAGCTATTTGGTGTATATGTTTTTTCTTTTACTATGTGGCCTCTGAAAATCTGTTAGCAGTACCATCAAAGAAATTATTGATTTTTTTATGTACATTATTCCTATAACATATAGTTTACAATACAGATAAGGAGTTATATGACCTGTGTTTCTTCCATTGACTTTTTATGGCTCAAATGCTGATAACCGACCATCTTCAAGCGACACCTCAGGTTTGTAGTAGTCACTGTTCCTACGAAGCTGCTACAAACCAACTGTTAGGACGTACTTTAAAAGTGCTTTTAGCTGTTAATTATGTTTTCTAAACTTTGTAAAGCCTGTTGACCACAGAGGGAGGATAATGTTTCATAAACTTGGATAGCTTAGGTTTCATCTTGGAATCAGTTAGCATTCACACAACCTAATCCTGGACTAACACGGATGCGTGTGTATGTACAGTAAAAGGTGCAAGTAGGAGGACACCTTGGATAAACATCCTGTCTTGTGACACTCAGCATAAATTATTTAAGGCTCATAAAACAAAGAGTGACTCAGGGGGATTAAAAGTTACATACAACTGCTGCCCACTCTCAAATGCAATTTATTTCTTTTGATTAGACTAGAGTCCAAATTAATTCTTCTTCTTCTCTGGGAAAGCTTAGGATGGATAGCAGGACCACTTAGACAAGACGACCAAGTCAACCTAGGAGGAACTCAAGAAGTCACATATGGTCCTGCTTAGGTGGTGGGATACTCCTGATTGTTGGGGGTGCCAAGTTACATTTGTGTTCGGACAAGTGCGTTTTATACTGTATCTATGAGAATGGTCTTCTATCTGACCTGATATTTATAGCGGTGTCACACTATGGCCTGCCATATAAGTAGGCATTAGAGGAGGAGGGAAGCAGTGGGCAGGTCATCATACACTCCAGAAAGCAAACACACACCCATATAGTGTTTTCATGTGTGCTTCGAAGGCATTACATATACTTATCTAGATTCCCTGGAGACCTCGCTACAACCCTAACCTTAAACAACTCTTAACCCTCAGACATGATGATTCACTTAAGGGAATACATTGAGGCCAAATCCCCTCAAGAATCTACATAAATAGATGTGTGGCTCCACACTGTAAGAAAAACATATACACTGCCCGGTAAGGTAAAGTCAACAGGTTTGAGAAAATCCACATTCAAGAGAAAACAGGGCAGCAAATAAGGAGAAACAGTGGAAAGACACACCCAGATCTATAAGGGCAAAATACAGTCCGTCAACCATCTTTTCATAAAGTTTTATTGGTATGGAATTCACCCTGCAGTAAACATGGTCATACCACAAGGCAATTGACAAAACCTGCAGAACAACACGGCACACAGTGCAGGACGGAAAACATCTGCAACTACCTCTTCATGCAAACTACTTGGTCTGATGTAAAAAGCTCAATAATCAACTGTCACTCGTGATCACAGCCAACAACCAAATAATGCTCCCTGTATATAAACACAGGTGTGCTGCATCACCAGTGAAAAATGTCTTCAACATCAAAATGAAACCCTGCAGGAAAATAGCAGCCCTTCTGCAGCTGTGAACATGCACGCAAACACTAAAGTAAAATATTCAATAGCTGCTAGTTCAACTATAGAACTGATGCAGTGTAACTTGTAATATGGTTTTCTAAGTAGCTGTATATCAGTTTAGTTATGTGTTGATACAACGTTAAAGCTATTTAAATTAAATTTGCAGTCACTTTATAGGTTATACACTAAAAAAACACCTCATGTCAAACTTTGTGACTGGTTTGTTGACACTGAGTCAGGGTGGATTGATAACACCATATCAACAAAACTGATCACTATAAGCTTTGCAGAGCTATTCCATTACTGAATATATTTACTGTAGGGTTATTGTATTTAATTGCATTAGTCCGTATCCTGTTTGCATGACAGGAAATGGTATGTGGACTAATGTCATGAGCTCTGTCATTGTACACAAGCAACATTTTCAGGCCGCACTCTTGAATTTGCATTTCTTCAGGTGAAAAAAGGTGTTAAACTAGTGAAACTCACATGAACACCTAACTTTAATATATTTCCAGCCGTTGTAGAAGTAGAAAAACCTGATTCAGAGGTTGGTCATAATTAAAGGTTGTTTCCTCACCTGCTTGCTCAGCTTACATATATTGAGAACCAAGCACTCCTTACTAAGATCGATCACTCATTTATATGAATTAAGTTCCAACTCAAACACTTTAAAGAAATCCATAAAAAACCATTGGGAACAGTAACAACACACAGACATTTTCAAGCTGACAAAAACAATTTATGTATCATGCATCATAGCTTCAATAGGGTGAAAAAGAGAGCTTACAAAGCTGAAACAAAGGGATTTGCTGTTGGCGCTGACACACTTACGTTCCCAGGATCTCTTTGAAGTCATACTTCTCCTTCACATCGGAGGTCTTCTTTTTCCAGGCATGGCAATCTTCGCCCAGTGGCATCTTCTTGTTGTTACGGTCAGAAACAATACTAATGAGGGGAAAAAAAGTGGAGAAGGAAGACACGCTTATTAATACCCACCATTTAACTTCATCCACCTTACCTCCCCAGATACTTCACTGACAGCGCTCACCTTTCTGAAGTCTGAAGGAATTATTCAGAATATCAAAAGAACGACATGTAGTTTATACTTACAAGCAAAGACCTCACCAGTTAGGGTACAAAAACAGCTCTTGTTACAACTATGGGCAAATATCCTGTTGCAAAATTTGACCAATGTATTTCAGGTAACTCAAGAATGAGGCACAACCTGCTTCCTTCCTTCCTTTTCACACATACCATATCAGTGCATTTTAACAATACTTAGAATTACTGGTCACAAAGAAACACTGGGTCATTCTGTTTATTTTTTTTTATTTTTGCGAGCAAGCGAGAAGAAGATTGTGTTCATTTGAATCCTGCATCCATACTGTCCCAAACACTGCATGCACTGTATGTTATGCAAATGCCTCACAGCAACGTTGTGGTTAGTTTAAGGACCCTATATGTCAGACAGTGAAAAGGATCTGTTCAAATGTAAAGGATTCATTTCTTTATTTCAATAGGTTTAATGTATGTATTTCTGCCATTTTTGCCTTTACAATTAAACAGAGTGGAATTTGCCCCCTCATTCCCACATTCAACCCTAGTTTCTGTAAATTCGATTCATTTTACACCAACAGGTGCAATGTTTTTTAATGGTGATAAATAAATGGCACCCATACATGTAGCAAAAAATAATACACACACAATGAGGAGGGAAACTAAGCAAGGAGTGAGAACAAACAACCTTGCATGTTTTTAATGCACAGTGCAGACACTTTCATACAAACATTTCCCAACATTGGCCAGGAGTTTATTTTCACTATTGAAAAAGCAAAATAAATAAATGTATTAATAAAATTTAAAAATAAATAAATAAATAGGCTAAATAAATAAAGCTGCAGCAGTGCTGTGATGGCGAGGTGAAGCAGTGGGGGCAATGGCATCAAATGTTGATAAATTGTACTTTGAACCACATTTGGTCATTTTCATTTATTTACTTATTTATTTTTATTAACCCCCCCATTTTCCTTTTTTCCCCCCGCTTTTTTCTTTTCCTTTTCTTCTTCTTCTATCTATCTATCTATCTATCTATCTATCTATCTATCTATCTATCTATCTATCTATCTATCTATCTATCTATCTATCTATCTATCTATCTATCTATCTATCTATCTATCTATCTCCTTTTTCTTTCTCCTCATCTCACTCAGTTTCAGCTACCTAATGATTGTATTTGGTTTGTATCCCTGACTTTCATTTACTTTTATTTCTTTCCTTTTCTTTATTTTATTTGATTTGACTTATTTTGATTTTGATTTATTATTATTTCATTATTATCATTATTACTTTTTTTTCATTTTTTCTTCTTGAGAAGTCCACATCACAACAGTCACACCACATACACATCTTGCACACTACGCTATACACAGAACATTTACACAACCAGGACAGGACATTGATCTTTACTACTGACTGACATGTGTTTCTTTTGTATATTACATGCCATATATCTTAACCCCCCCCCCACCCCCACATTATGATGATGTAATATAAATATTGTATAATGCTGTACATAACGTCACTTGGTGTCGCTTCAATAAAGGTTAAAAAAAAAAAGAGAGAGTGGAATTTATAGTAGAGAGGTCACATCCCCAAGGTTAATCAGGTTAATCAGTAAACTAAATACCTATAGAGAGCTGATGTCCTGCCCCATTCTCTGTGCACCATGGGATCAAACTTCAGTAAAAATCTGCACACCAGTCAATGGAGAGGGACACATGATTTTGTTTATTCTGTTTTAACTGTGCCACCATTTACACATATGATTTTTGTTAATTTAAAAGATAATTTTACAAGCCAAGAAAGTCAAAGTTCATAACAAAAGTAATAAAGAAACATCTAATTTTTTGTTAAACTAAATGGACATATGCATATTTTATTCCATGTGATAAATGTCATGAACATTAAACTGGTGCTGCCTTTAATTCACTGTCAAAGATTAAGGCAAAAGGAGGTAACAAGGACAACAACTCCAGTCATGTTGAAGCTGCAGAGATGTCTCCTAACTCTGAACAGATCGTGAACTGTGATAGTTATGATGTTGTCACCTTTGTAACATTTTGGATGTGTGATCATTCCATTTATGTATTTTCACAAACTTCAACTTTCTTGAATTGCAAAATGTTCTTCTAAATTGACAAACATCATATGTATAAATGATGCATAATTCAAGTAGGATCAAAAAATAACTTGTCTCTTGCCATTGGCTGCAATACAATGTTTGTTTCTGAAGTAAAGTTGCATGAGAACAACAGGAAGGGGAAGGACTTTGGCTTGCTATATGGACCTTCTCACACAACAGAACAGACAACAAGGCTTTTCCTGATGTGTAATGGTTTCTATAGATGATTCAATATTGACCCTCTATCCAAAAAGAAGAAACTAGTCATCAGCTCAGCTGATCTGTCTATAAAATGCCAGCTTGTCTCTGAAGAGTTTGAAGTGTAAATGAGATGAACCAAACTGGCTTCAGAAACAGGTCTGAATGACAGACCACACCAGTGAATAAAGACTCCCGTTGGTGGAAAACTTCTCAGATAATTTAACTTCTTCTGTTGTTTCTCACTCTTGGTTTTGTTTTACTTGTTCATATTTGTTGGGGGAAGACACCATCCAGATGTTTGTCAGTCTAAAGAGTGGGAGTGGCTGCAGAGGATCCTGCTGCCATAGCTATCATCATCTAAAGCCAGAAAGTGCCTATAACTCAGGACCTCAGAGACTAAAATAGCCCTGTTCATATCAGCATGCCTCACTCCTCCTCTGTTTCTGCTGCCTGCCTGCCTGCCTGCCTGGCAGCCTGTCCATATAAGATGATATAACATGTTATGGATTGAAGTGTCTTTTTGTTAAAGACTTTCTCGCAGCACAGATCATTTAATGAAAGATTATTCCTTTTAATGGTGCATTTTGTTTAGGAGTGGCAGTGACTGAATTAACGCTGCTACTGTATCTCAGACTGAATGTTAACAGGACATGACACTAAGGTCACTCAACACATACAGTATCATGTATCATTTCCACATAAACAGTGATTTTTTTCATACATACAAACATACACGTGGTGGTCCTCCGGCTGCCCATTAATGTCAGAAGTTGGTTTCATACAAGTTGTCATGGTAACCCAAAGGAGCTGCTATGGTATCTGAAGCTAAATTGCATTAGTGTCTAATGCAAGGTGGCAGCTAAGGTAGAGTTGTCAAGATGATGAAATTTTAGGTGAAGATAGCTGTTATACAAATAATTACCACTGATATAAACTCAATAAGAGTTTATTTATTTAAACACATACAGCACATTTGGATGTAACTGTGGCAAGCCTCAGGTAAGGTAGAAACCATTGCAGTCACTTTGATAGCAAACTGTAGCTCGAGTCGTCTACAGTTTTTTGATATATTGTGCATCACAAACACAGTAAGAAAAACCTAATCTGTTAAGGTATCCACAACAGTTGATCCATTATGCTTCAAAATGGCCACAGAGCATGTACTGCCACATTAAAGCATATATAAAACCCACAAAAATACAATGAATGGGGCTTTCAAGTGTCCTTTTAAACACATTTACAAGGACATTTTAATGATTGTATCATTTCCCCCGGTGTATTTTGCATGCTACTTAAGCCACTCATGTAATAGGAAGTATTTCTAAATTAGGCATGAAAAAACAGCATGCAAAGTAATGTGCTTTGGGGAAGCAGTAAGAGGAAGTCCAGTCAAATGTGTAGAAGCCTGGCCCGTAAACCATGGTTGGAGACAAACATATAATATACACTGTAACTCTAGTCCTTGCTTCTTTAACTTGACACCATTTTCTTTCTCTGGAAAATGGGGATCCATTACCAGGCATCATTTTTTCACTGAAAAATGACTCTCTTTAGTAGTAAATGAATGCACAGTGATCGATGGCTGAGGAAAATACCTGTTTAGTGTAATGACTGGGTGTCGAATTCTTTACTACTAACAAGATGAAGACAGTGAATTTAATATTTTACAAAGTGATGAATGACGTAACATACATTTTGCCATATGCATACATTGTGACATATTTGCCTGGTTATATCTGCTTTCATTCCTCAACTTTATATTTATACTTCTATCACAAAGTACTAATTGTGATCATTATGGGTTCTGTGATGGAGATCTGTTTTGACAGTTTTCAGATGAATGGATTAACCAGAAAATAAAGATAAAAGCATCAGTTCTAGCCTTGTCTTCCTTATCTGACTATCAGCATTAAGGCAGGGTATCCCAGTTGTTTTATTTAACCTTTAGATGAAAAATAACTGCAATGGCACAAGTTCATTTTATGACAAAAAAGTGAAAACACTTTTCACATACTGCTTGTTTGTAGCATCTCACCTTGCTCATATGGTGATTCATGGTAATTCATGCACTGATAATGGTTCATACAGAGCATCAAAGCCATGTAAACATCAAAGTCATATTAAAATGTGAATCCATTAACCCTTGCTTATCTTGAATGTGTTTGCTGGCAATATACAGGTGACTATTCCTAAGGAACACACATAAACCTTGTTCATAACACTTGCATTTCACTTCGAAGGTGCAACATCTGCTTTATATATGGCAATGTCATATCACATTTCAAGAGACACATTTCAAGCCTTGTTTGACAATGAGCAAGGGGTTCTGTTTTTCAAACAGACTAATGCTAGAAACAGCAGATTCAGGTTCGGGTTTGAGACACGCAAGGGTAGATAAGGGCAGGTTTTCAAAATGTGGAACAGTAGAGGAGAGATACTGTACATGCAGGTAGTTTATGAGTCAAAAACCGCCCCTCAATGTCAACGGCTGACATAACTTTTGGAAGTGAAGCTGCTCAAAACCCAAGAAGCAACAGGATTGAAGAGGCTTGAGATAGGGAGATGCACAATACCATAACCACATTCCCAAATGTGACATGCAGCATTCACCCTTGTTGAAGGTATACATAGAACAGCTGTACTCACTGGTTTCCCATTCCTGTGATGTGCAGTAGACAGAGGAGACACACACACATACACACGAGCACAGTTAAATGCGACTGAATGACATGTACGGTGTTGGAGCGCAACAGAGAAGTTGCATCACCGCTTGCAATGGTCACATGGCATGACCACAGCACAAAAACAGACACACATCTACAGAGTCCATCATACAAACAACACACAAAAACAATACAGCTGCTGTAAAAACCATTAATCTCACAGGTTAATTAATGAACCGAGCTGAGCCTTGAGTACCTTTCAGGAAACATTCAGTTGCTTTGTGTGGAGACTCTTTCGCTCGTGCCTCTACCATAGCACTGATAAGAAAATAACACACTCAGAAGCTACTTCACTTTTGTGTGTAAATATTGTCAAATATTGATTTTGGCTCACCCTTACAACTATTATCTCACTTCTCAGCATCAAACTGTGAGGATTTCTGCTGCCAAGTTACGAACAAAGTCTCAACACGTGCCAAAGACCTACATTCTCGGAGCTGATTCACCTTGCAGGAGGCCATTTTTTTTTAAACTATTTTTTGATGATATCTTAGATCATCTGTCCTAATCCTACACGTGGCCACAGAAATTCTTTGAGAGCTGCAGACAAGGAGAAGGTAGGATCACTTTATCAGGCTGAAATCTGGCCTGAAAACCAGAGCTGAGCAGTCTTTTCACATCCAGGTGCACAGGATCACACTGCAAGTGGTGTGGATTTAACAAAACAGTATCAGACACAGAAATCAGGTTAGTTCATACAATGCATTTTAGGGTCCTCTTCCTTGTATTTTTACTGCTAGGCCTTTTTCTTTCATTTTAGAAATCACATCCTGTTTTGACTGTGGTTAAAACATTGTAACTGCTTCTAAAACCCTTTTCCAAACAAACATTTCAAATGATTCATCAGGTTAAACACTTTCACTTGCAGATCCTGGGTCTTTGGAGAAATGGGTGCTTTGTATTCAGAAGTTATTACACTTGACACATAGCAACCAGTGCAACTGCAGTCAATTGGGAATCATAAAATGACCCAACTAGTGCAATAGTGGTGCTTTGACAGATGCCAAGTCAGATGGTGTCAATGACAATAAGAAATCTCCTCTTTAAGTGAGCTTAATATGAATGAATGAATGAATGAATGAATTAATTAATTAATTAATTAATTAATTATTACAGCAGATAGATAGATAGATAGATAGATAGATAGATAGATAGATAGATAGATAGATAGATAGATAGATAGATAGTAAAACAAAACCCAAAAATAGGAAAATTACACAGTAGCTGAATGGTGTCTACTTAAATAACTAAGTAATATATCCTTGTCTTTCTCAGATAAACTATGAATTTTACCAAGCAGTTACAGCTATACTAGTTTATATAACATCAGTCTTTGCATAGTCCATGTTAGTATATGACATTCTGTTATTCTGAGGTCGCACAGTGCAAATACATCCTCAAATCCTGAACTTCAGCAGACTGCCCCACAGAAAAGCTAGGATGACTTCTATATGTTTTTGTGTCACCAAATCCCACCCAATCAGTCAAAGGCCTATTTTAATCTAAAGGAAAAGTCCTTATCAATGAGCGCACATAGGTAGTTGAGACCAGCTGCTGCACTAGACTAATATAAACACATAACCAGGGCAGGAAACCGCGCTCTAACATCTGCCTGGTGTTTGACTCATGCGGATAAAAACAGTGGCTCCTACCTGCGATTGAACTGTCAGCAAAGGTCCAGCAACCGCGTCCGTGCGTCCGTATGTCTCTCCGACTCGGATCTCTCTCACAAATCTGTACTTGGCAACCCTCTCCGGCAGCGCTCCCCCTGACGTCACCCCAGGGCAGGGCTGCGCACCGACCAATCAGAGGCCGAGCTGCGCCGCACAGGTAAACAGTTCTGGAGCGCCATTGGTCACATCTCTGCACCCGTGACTCCGTGCTGTACTCCAGATAAAGGGCGTGTAGGTGAGTTCTGAGTGCGGTTTTGACCCCTGCTGGGCTCACATGTACTTGGTGCGGTTATAGAAAGGCTGAGAGGCATTATCACGGTGTAACTGTGGTGATTATCTCTCCAAACAAAGAAAGCAGCAGGGGAATGTTTCCAGACGCAAAGCAACACATCACATCACGCCATGGGATTATACAAAATAAAGTCCTGATTTAGCCTAGAACAAAATCAAACTTTACATTAAGGCTATTACATTCACCCATGACATTAAAAGTGCCAGATGAAGCACACTTAGGGCTTTTCTGTGCAGGTTTGGGTGCCAGGTGCGTCTTTCTACTGGTTTCCACTTAGTGTGGTCACAAATTAGTTTGTTGTGAATGGATCTAGTGCGTCATCTAGTGGAATATAATATACCAAACACACAAGCGTCAGTTTTTTTAACGTCAGCTTCACAGAATTTATTGAGTCCATAACAGAGGTTGATATGGTCAAAAAAATACATCTCAACCCCCCTCAACCTTATGGACCATTTACTTTGTGTGTTTTATTGTTGTTGTTTTCTTTCTTTCTTTCTTTCTTTCTTTCTTTCTTTCTTTCTTTCTTTCTTTCTTTCTTTCTTTCTTTCTTTCTTTCCTTCTTTTTTTTTACTTGACTCAAAAATGCTCTTTCTTTACTAAAAACACCATGACTGGAGAATATACATTTACAGTTAATATTTCACAAGAAGTTAATAAACTGAAACAGGTATCCAGATGAATGATCTTGATTTTGCAAATTAGGTGTTTTTCGCTGTTTTTCAGGAAGAAAAACCTTGATCAATGAAATTCTTTGGATGATATATTGGGATATGATGATGATGACGATGATGACGATGATGATGGTGATTCTTATTAGTATTATTGTTAGTTGTATTAGTACTAGTAATGGTAGTATGTAATCAGAACTCAGACAGCCTTAACTGTCATTGTGTAAATGCATATAATAAAATCAGTTGTAGCTTCTTAAGTGATTTATTTTTCACATAAAAACACAGAACCCTTGACACTCACTAAAAAGATGAAAATGCAACTTAAAAATATTTTTAAAATACCTTAAAAATTAAAAATAATCAGAATATTCAGTAGCAGTGGTACTTATCCAGAATAAAAAAATAAAATCTTTGTTAAATTTTAAAACACTGCTTATAAATATTATCATTATCTGTATTTGTTGTTTATATTTGCATATGATTTACAATATAATTACCAACATGTTTTGCATTACCTACACATCACAAGATTATTATTGATAGATATGTTTCTGTGCGCAAGTGTAGAAAGACACTGAAGACTGGGGAGATTGCTTATTACATGACAGATGAATCCATATAGGCCTGCACTTCACAAATTAAGAAAAAAACACCATGAATAACACACTAAAACTGGTCAAATATGGTAAATATGCATTTAGCTGGGGGCAGCTGTGGCCTTGAAGGAAGGGGCTTATAACCAAACGTTCAACACCTAGATTTCCCAGACCAGTGACAGAGATAGAGTTGGCTGATATGCCCTTGTGTAAGGCACCCAACCCCCCATTTCCTCCCCAGGTCCCTGACATGGCAAAACTGAATGCTTGTTTCCCCAGATAAGTCCAAACTCGAGGAAAAAACAAATTATAAAAGTCACAAGAATGCAAGTCATAATGACTAGTGGATTTTTATAATAGAAATCATAGGTAAGAAGGAACCAGACCAAACAGAGCTTTATAAATCAGAATAATCCAGCAGGTATACCTTCATGTATTCAAAGAAGGCCATTCATCTTGGTTGAGGCACCCATATGGAGAACATCACCAGAGTCAAACAGAGGTATGTATGTCCAAAGGGAAATCACAGAAGGAGACACACACAGTGAAATATCTATCTTCCGGCTGGTCTGGGTAATTTATCTAAAAAAAGAATTTCTGTAACTATTATCTGTCAATTTAAAATCAAAACCTTTTAGAAATGCGTCCTCCGCTTTTACGTGCCATTACGACATTCTTATTACAAGTGAATCAGAATCAGAATCAGCTTTATTGGCCAAATATGTGAACACATACAAGGAGGAGGCATCGTTTTTGTCTTTGCTCACGATGTACAATTTCAACATAAACCCAAACACACTTAAACATAGACCTAATGTAAACAAACATTCAGCTAGAGACAAGGACAACAATGGATTGAGATTTACAGCAGATTTGTATTGAAATATGTACAGAATGCAAATGGAAGTTTTATACAGTGAGTGGATGTGTACAGGGATCCTGTCTATTAAAAATATATGTTGGTGTATATATTATTTACAGTGGATTTGTATTGTGGATTTATATTGCAATATGTACAGACACTGAAGACACAGCCACCAGTGTATGTGTAGGCCTATTTGATATCATGTTCTACACTAGGGGTGTCAAACTCATTTTAATTCAGGGGCCAGATTCAGTTAAATTTAATCTGCAGTGGGCCGAACCAATAAAATAGTAACATAATAATATATAAATAATGTCAACTCCAAACTTTTCTCTATGTTTTAGAGCAAAAAAAGTTAATTTACATTATGAAAAGGTTTGAATCTACAAATTATCCTTTCAAAAGATGTGAATAACATGAACAAACTGAAAAAATAAGTGTAACTTTAACAATATTCTGCCTCAGTTTATCATTTCCACATGTACAGTACAGGCCAAAAGTTTGGACACACCTTCTCATTCTTTGCATTTTCTTTATTTTCATGACTATTTACATTGTAGATTCTCACTGAAGGCATCAAAACTATGAATGAACACATGTGGAATTATGTACTTAACAAAAAAGTGTGAAATAACTGAAAACATATCTTATATTCTAGTTTCTTCAAAGTAGCCACCCTTAGCTCTGATGACTGCTTTGCACACTCTTGCCATTCTCTTGATGAGCATCAAGAGGTGGTCACCTGAAATGGTTTCCTAACAGTCTTGAAGAAGTTCCCAGAGATGCTTAGCACTTGTTGGCCCTTTTGCCTTCACTCTGCGGTCCAGCTCACCCCAAACCATCTCAATTGGGTTCAGGTCCGGTGACTGTGGAGGCCAGGTCATCTGGTGCAGCACTCCATCACTCTCCTTCTTGGTCAAATATCCCTCACACAGCCAGGAGGTGTGTTTGGGGTCATTGTCCTGTTGAAACATAAATGATGGTCCAACTAAACGCAAACCGGATGGAATGGCATGTCACTTCAGGATGCTGTGGTAGCCATGCTGATTCAGGTTGCCTTCAATCTTGAATAAATCCCCAGCAGCGTCACCAGCAAAGCACCCCCACACCATCACACCTCCCCCTCCATGCTTCACGGTGGGAACCAGGCATGTAGCATCCATCCGTTCACCTTTTCTGCGTCGCACAAAGACACGGCGGTTGGATCCAAAGATCTGAGATTTGGACTCATCAGACCAAAGCACAGATTTCCACTGGTCTAATGTCCATTCCTTGGGTTTCTTGGCCCAAATAAATCTCTTCTGTTTGTTGCCTCTCCTGAGCAGTGGTTTCCTAGCACCTATTTGACCATGAAGGCCTGATTCACGCAGTCTCCTCTTAACAGTTGTTGTAGAGATGTGTCTGCTGCTAGAGCTCTGTGTGGTATTCATCTGGTCTCTAATCTGAGCTGCTGTTAATTTGCGATTTCTGAGGCTGGTGACTCAGATGAACTTATCTTCAGCATCAGAGGTGACTCTTGGTCTTCCTTTCCTGGGGCGGTCCTCATGTGAGCCAGTTTCGTTGGAGCGCTTGATGGTTTTTGCGACTGCACTTGGGGACACATTCAAAGTTTTTGAAATTTTCTAGACTGACTGACCTTCATTTCTTAAAGTAATGATGGCCACTCGTTTGTCTTTACTTAGCTGATTGGTTCTCGCCATAATATGTATTCTAACAGTTGTCCAATAGGGCTGTCAGCTGTGCATCAACCTGACTTCTGCACAACACAACTGATGGTCCCAACCCCATCAATAAGGCAAGAAATTCCACTAAGTAACCCTGACAAGGCACAGCTATGAAGTGAAAACCATTTCAGGTGACTACCTCTTGATGCTCATCAAGAGAATGCCAAGGGTGTGCAAAGCAGTCATCAGAGCTAAGGGTGGCTACTTTGAAGAAACTAGAATATAAGAGATGTTTTCAGTTATTTCACACTTTTTTGTTAAGTACATAATTCCACATGTGTTCATTCATAGTTTTGATGCCTTCAGTGAGAATCTACGATGTAAATAGTCATGAAAATAAAGAAAATGCAAAGAATGAGAAGGTGTGTCCAAACTTTTGGCCTGTACTGTATATTTTAGCTTACAGATCACAGTGGATCTACAAACACACAAAACATTTAATAACAGGTAGAATCTTGTTAAAATTGTGTTTACTTTTCTTAAGACATTTCCGGTTGTTCATATTTGTTCAGATTCTTCATTTTTTGCAAAATTATACTTTGTTTTAGTGTAAATACATGAAAATATGTACATTTACAGAGAGAAACATTTGGAGTTGTCATTATTTTTATGTTATTATGATGGTATTTTACTGGTCCTGCCCACTTGAGATTGAATTGGTCTGAATGTGGAACCTGAACTAAAAGGATTGTTAATATTCATCCCAAGGGCCAGACTGGACCATTTGGTGGGCCGGATTTGGCCCTCGGGCCGCATGTTTGACACCTGTGTTCTACAACATACTGCAAACAACACACAATATATGACAAACCGCTTGAGGCTAGCACAACGGAGATTAAGGACCCATGAGACCAGCACTACAGGAACTGAGGGCCTTCAGATAATTACCATCATCACCATTGTGTCACTTACTATTAATGAAGCTGTTGGTGTAATACCTCCAGCCGCCTAGGGGCGCTGTGGTACACACGGCGCTGTGTTCGTGTCCAGTCTGTCTCTCTCTACATGATACACGCTGAGATGCCAGTTGCCTAGTGACGAAAAACTATCGCCTGCCTCTGATTTCCTGCGTTTTCAAAATCTCATCGCTGGTACTGAGCTAGCGCCAAGTTTTCCAGCCAGATTTGAGATGTTTATATCGGCTTAATAACTCGAATATGCGACAAAAGAACGCGGGCGCTCCCGTTTGGAATGTTGTGTAAGCGCTGTGCACTCTCTGGTCGCTTTATGGAGATTTTCGAAGAATTATGAATAATTACATTTTCATCAGGGTTGTCGGGAAAGGGAGCTATGGTGAGGTGAACTTGGTGAAGCACAAAACAGACCGAAAACAGGTGAGGAATTGTTATGCTTTTCAGTGTGAGTTCCGCCTGTAAACCTTAAACTAACTCATGTGGATGGTTTACACTGATTGTTTATGTAGTTACTTAAAACGTTAACTGAAGTACAGTCACCTGGTTTGACGCTACAAGCCCATTGTGATACTGCACAGCTAGCAGAGTTAGCTAAAGTTAGCTCAAGTGTTTATACCTATATCTGAGATTGAAACTAGCTTAAATAATTGATGTAAAATGCGTTGAATGCAACATCCACTAATGCAATTGATTGGAGAGTAAAACTACTCTGATCAATAGTGGTCTTACAGGACTCATCACTGGTCAAATAGTGTTGTAATCAATACCACCTAAACTGAGACCAGATAAAAAGGCCTTGAGAGGATGAGATCCCGGACTAGACCAGATAATGTTCATAATAATAGCAGTTACACAAAAAATGTGATTGATATAGTATGATATGGTCAAACAAGTTGATGTTTGTATCATAATTCTGAAATAACACTATCTGTAAGGTGATTTAACTTCAATGGGAAGGTTGTTTTTGTTTTGTTTTTTTTTGTTTGTTTTTTGGTATTTTAGGTGAGATGTTTTACATCAATTCACATTAATGATGGTCACAAATAAATCTGACAGTGCTCAGGTAGTTTAGTGACATCCTCACATTTTTGATCAAAACAAGGCTCAGTAAAAATAAGGTCAAGACTGAAATGAGACCAAGACCTTAAAAAATGGTCTTGAAAGTGGTCTTCATCACAACAACACTAGGTAAAAGCCTGGGAAAACTTAACTTAGTGTGTGAATACATTTGTAAGAATAAAACCAAATTCACCCAAGTAGGAATGATGTTTTTTCCATATTACTGTGCCTTTCTTTCATGAATGCTCACATTTTCAGAAACATTAATAAGGTCAAGGTAGCTCAAGTTGTTTTTTTCCCCTCCTGTCTTTCCCAGTATGTAATAAAGAAACTGAATTTAACCACCTCCACCAAACGGGAGCGACGTGCTGCAGAGCAGGAGGCGCAGCTCCTGTCTGAGTTGCGGCATCCTAATATTGTGACCTACAGGGAGTCTTGGGAGGGAGATGACTACCAGCTGTATATTGTGATGGGTTTCTGTGAAGGCGGTGACCTTTATCACAGACTTAAACAGCAAAAGGGAGAACTCTTACCTGAGAGACAGGTGGTGGAATGGTTTGTCCAGATAGCCATGGCACTCCAGGTATGATATCAAGTGGGATTTAACATGTTTTTATTATTGATATTGATCGTTGGAAGTCATTTGTGTGACTTCTGCTTTGCAGTACCTGCATGAGAGGAACATTCTTCACCGAGACCTGAAAACACAAAACATCTTCCTGACAAAGACAAACATCATAAAAGTTGGGGATCTTGGAATTGCACGAGTATTGGAAAACCAGAACGATATGGCCAGCACACTCATAGGGACCCCCTACTACATGAGTCCAGAGCTTTTTTCGAATAAACCCTATAATCACAAGGTAATTTGATTGTCTATCCTTACTATGTCTAATACATATGTAGGAGAGATGGTGGAGATTGTTTGACAGTTTGCTGTATGTCTTTCTAGTCAGATGTATGGGCCCTGGGTTGCTGTGTATATGAAATATCCACACTGAAACATGCCTTCAATGCAAAGGACATGAATTCACTTGTATATCGCATTGTAGAAGGAAAGGTGAGTTTCATATTTGCTTTACAGTTTGAACTCAAATAAACTTCATTTTTTATAAATTATCCTCTCCCATATGCAATTTAAGTGCAAGTCTTTGATCTCCATGCAATGATAGATGCTTTTGAACAATACTGTCATGGATGTAACAGCTGTGAGGTAAACATTTGGTGACTTCAGTAATGATGTCTTTGGTTTTCTCAACAGCTGCCACAGATGCCAAGTAAATATGATCCCCAACTGGGAGACCTGATCAAGAGTATGCTCTGTAAAAGACCCGAAGACAGGCCTGATGTTAAACGCATCTTGCGGCAACCCTACATCAAACGACAAATTGCAATGTTTCTTGAAGCCACAAAAGAGTAGGTGTTACTTCCTTTGAATTGTCTTGGGATTGTTTTAACTTTTTCTCAGCTTGTGTTGCTCCAGGTCTAATTAAATTATCATTTCTGTTGAATTTCTTTGTTTTCTTACCACACTAGAAAAACTGCAAAATCAAGAAAGAAAACTGTGGATGGCAGTGGTGACTGTAAGACCAGCAGTGCATCATCTGTGGCGTCACGGCAGCCAAAATATGAAAGACTGCCTTCAAGTCCCCAACCAGAACCAATTCCCAGGATGAAATGGGTATTGCTTGTTTTTTCTTTAACCCATGTTATTATTTATAACGACTATTTGGCCATCATCACAATAAGAAAATCACATTGAATCATTTTGGGTATGGTGCCACTGTTGCACTAAAAATGTAATACAATGCAGTATAACACAGTAAAGATGCACAAATGCATAACTACATTTTGGGAGCATGTTAGAGGCTTTTATTATTATCACTTTGAATCAATTTCAGTATTTATCTACAAATTCCTAACACACATGGTATTCACCCTTTCCTGTGCATGTTTAATTCAATTAATTTATTTAACTGACATGTGTTACTGTTGCTGTTAGGTGTAAATTGATATACCGCTACCCTTTAGAGATGCTTTAAGTCTAGACAGTTTCTTTCTTTTAAGCCGAGCTTTCACTTTTTTATTAGAAGAGTGTGCTTATTCCTGTTGTTTTTCATTCAAACTCAGCAAGAAGAAAAATTACAACAGCACCGAAGTCGAAATGGTGTCTCTGACCACACTCCAACCCCGACACCTACACCTCTACTTCCACCTCTTAAACCCTCTTCATCTGATGCTCTCAAAGCCAGCAACGCATCCCTGGCAACCCTCAGCAACATTAATATTGATATCCCAGTGCAGAAGGATGAGGACCTGTGCAGGCAGGTGCAGGGGCCCCAGTCAGTTATGTCACAACAACGGGCAAGCAATGAAGCAGCGCACAAAGAAGGCAAAGAAAGAGGGAAACAAGATCCTTCTCCCCCTCTTTCTCCTGTTTGGCCCCCACTGAAGCCTGTATCATGTGTTGGCAGTAGGGGAGGAGATGAGTGGAAGGCATCCAATGGATTGTTAGACGTTCATTCAAAGGCTGCACCACACCCTGGGGATGCAGTCTTTTTCATAGGGGACAAACAGATGTCAGATGTAGATGAAAAGGATGATACTATGGAGTTACTAAGAGAGGCTGGCATTCACAATCCAAACCTAGTGGTCGAGAAGGAGGGTGTTTTTTCTATCAGTGTCCTTGAGAAGAGATCTGGGCACAAACCCCATACAGAAAACATTACAGAGGTTTTGGAAACCGATATGGACAATAAAAATGACACTGTGACCCTTCCCAAGGGAACTCCAACACAACATCATCCCTCAGACATCCAAGTAAGTGCCCACACTGATCTGAAGGATGTTTTCTTTGTTTTAATGGATTAATCCAGTTTTACTTATTTCTGTTTTTGTAGGAAAGCCTAGATTCTACTGAAAAGCTGTTAGAACCGTTACCTCCAGTACTGGTGAGAGTAAAATTTGTGTTTATTTTGTAGGGTCTTGCTAGCATCAGTTAGAAAAGGATGTGTTTTTATTACTGCAAAAACCAGTAAAATCAAATAATAAAACATAAATATGATTTTCAGTGAAGTTACCATTTTAATTAGTTTTGTCTGTTTTGTTTAAGGTGGCTGCCCATAGACCTCTACCAGCTCCTCCTGTTGAAAACATTACAGTGCAAGAGAAAAAGAGAAGCAAGAGGACCACAGAGAGCAAAAAAACTAGTGTGACAGCACCAACATCTACGTCAGTTAGTGCCTCTAAGGATAGTTTCCTACCTCTACCGCAGGTGACTTTACCCTTTCCATTTGCATTCTAAACATCACCAGGTGCTGGTTCTTAATTGGCGAAATTACGGACCAATTATATTTTCAGGATCGTCCGCTGTCTGCCAGAGAGAGAAGACGACTGAGGCAGTCTCAAGAGAGTGTCTGTCAGTCAGGTACTTAGTTACCTTCTTATTGTTCTTTCTTTTTGGACTTGAGCTTTAAAAAAAGATGATCAAGAAGGAACAGAGTTACAGAAGATTTGAATGACGCAGTGGAAAAAAACAAACCTGTTTTACTTCAGCAGACTGTAGAGAAAGCATGCCCAGTTGTATTTATATTCACTGAGATTCAGAGATGCCAAAAGTACACACTTGATTTCGTCAAGATATACATATTTTTGTAAAAGTGGAAATAGATTCAACTTCTTTACTAAAATACAAGTGAAAAAGTGTAGGCTCTGAAATGTAGTCAAACTCTATAAGTAAAAGGAAGCTTTTTATGTCTTATGTCTTTCTACATTGTTTTTGCCTTGTTATTTTTCCAATTCATTTTTGTATTTTTTTGGGGTGTCAAGGATGGATAAACTACAGGAAGGGATTGTTTTACTTATATTTCTGTTTCATTCATTTAGGTTCAAGTTGGTCTTTATGCTTGGAAGGCATGCAATGATGCAAAGATGAAGGTGCAGAGAGGAAAAAGTCTCAAAATATGTGTTAAAATGTTGGGAGTAAAAGTGAAAAAAATGTTCAGAATTTAAATACTCAAGTAAAGTCCACAGAGATTAATTTACAGAAGATTAGCAAATTAGATCCAGTATGTAGAACTGAGTGATGGGGGAACTATGCAGGGAAAAAACATTATCTCAATATCAGGTTAGTTGGTCTTTCAAAGTCTTTAAATTTTTGATTTTCTTCTGCAGGTATAAATGCTGTAAGAAGGTCATCGTATGATATCACATCCACCAAGGCCAAGCCCCACAACACCCCAGTCAGCCGATCAGTTTCTGACTCCAGTGAAATCAGCAGTAAGGTGTGATAAACTAACACAATTTATTAATTTAGTATAAAATATATATTTGGTGTAAAACTTAGTATTTTATGCTGTCAGTATGTAATGCATTTACTTAAAGGGTAAGGGCTGTTTTATTTTCAATTCCCTATATGAAAGTTGTAAGCCAGTCAGAGCTGTGTATTAATGTGTTAAAACAGAAGTCAGCCCCAGAGATTTTGTCCAATTAGTGGTGTGCATTTCACTACAGCAAGAGAGAATTCCAGAACGAAGGTCTGATGAAGATGAGTGTAGTTCATCGACAAGTTCAACTGAGCGCTCAGAGGTTGACTGCAGAGAAAGGTGAGAGTTATAAAATACAAATGTGTGGACATTCTTTGCTGCTCTTATTTTATGCTCATGCATTTGCTGTTTAACATTGTATGCATACATTTTCTATACATTTTAATCAGCGTTTATGACTTCTGTTTAGGAGAGCTGAATCCAATGACATACGGGATTTAGTCCATATGATGACACAGACTTTAAGGATGGATGGTGGAAACGGAGTGTGTGATGTGGACAGACGTTCAACTGCACTGCCAGAATTTAAACTCAACAGAAAGTACAGGGACACCCTGGTGCTTCATGGGAAGGCTAGAGAGCAAGCAGAGGACTGGTCACTTGGTGAAATACCTCAAGGTGAGATAGTTTCAGCCCGCTCTATTGTCACCTTTCTTTGGGTAATTTTGTGTTTTTAAACTAGCTTGTTTCTCAAAAGGAACATCTGGTCCAGCCAAAATCCGCAGGGCCATAGAACACCTGAGAACAGATGTGGTGAAGGGTCTGGGAGTCAAGTTGCTGGACAGAGTCCTAGAAGTCATGGAGGAGGAAGATGACGCTAAACGAGAAGTACGTCTTTTAAAACACTGTGATAAACATTTGTTTTTAGTTCTTCTTTGTACAGCTAGAGTTATCTAATCTGTACAAACAATGCAATAGTAATTCATCAGGGATGAAAAAGTTGACAAATATACACATAATACATATTTGGATTTAGAGTTAGTTTTATCATGCAGAAAGTGGGACAAGCTGGCCTTCGGTGTAAATTTACTGCAGCAGAAGTACGGGGTTGTACTGTCACTGCAGTGTTTGACTTTGAAACCACCTCTATGAATTTGTGGTCTGAAACTTCACAGTGAATTATTTTAGTGAAAAATAGCTTTTACATAATTTATTAGGTTAATGCATGGATATAATGAAATCAGAAATAAATATTTTTTTCATAAACATGTATCTTATTCATTCACAAATAAATGAAGACCTTTGAGTTAAGTTGGACTGACCTGTGCTGAAAATAGTAAATTAATTTTCCAAGACCCACATGCAAACCTGCTACTTTTAGACAGATTTGCGTTGCCAGTCTTTGTTTTTCTACACTAATCTGTTTTCATAATTTTTTTTCCTTCCCTGCAGCTGTGCCTTCGTGAACAGATGGGAGATGAGAAATACGAAGCTTATGCTGTGATGGTGAGGCAGCTGAAATTCTTTGAGGACAATGCCTTCAAAGTTTAGGTGGAAGAAAAGACTCTATACTCAATGACTTTCCATGACACCACTTGTAGAGACTGTCTCCAGAAAAATCAACAAACATGTTGGATCAAGACGTTCAGATCAGATGACATTTTGGGACTATTTGCTTGTTAGGCAGTACCATTTTCTATGCTGTTCTTTACATGCAAATACACATTTTCAGATTTTGTCATAGAAATGGCACAGCAAATCTGATTTTTTTTAAAGTGTGCCACTGTAAATAACTATGTATTTTTTAAAAACCTTGTTTCAATAACATTATTAATCCTGTAATCGTAGGATATCTATGCAAAGCTTTTCAGTGATGTTGAAATGTTCACCTGTTCGCTGCTGTAGAGTACTCTGGTTTATTTAATATTATATGATAGAATTTTAATTTGTTTTTCCACTGCTGTTTGAAAACATTTCATATGTAGACATGTATTTCTTCATTTAATGTAGATACATGGCAGAATTATCTCTAATAAATACTGATCATTCTTGTTTTCTTAACTTTTCAAATAATGAATGGACAACCCGATTTACAAAAGTGAATGTAGTTTTTGTTTATTGACAGAACACATGTATACTTCCATAACTAACGCTCTAAACTTACTTTCCAATTGATTCAAATGTTAACTGTAGAACAAAAATCTAAATGATCTCCAATACAAAAAGCAGGCAGGTAGTTGTGAGTTACTTGTGCTTCTTCTTTTTGATACTTTCCTGAGGTTTTTGGCTGGATTCACCACTGCTCTCTGGTACAAGTGGCTGCCATGACAGAGGGTTCTTTCTATACATGGGCCATGGAGGCAGAGTCAGCTACAACGAAAGAGAAAGCCAAAGCAAAGCAAAGCCTGTTAGTCACTGAAGCTTCTTCTCATAACAAAAATGTGCAACTGAAGAAAATCAGCTGTGATGAAGAATGTGTTGTCAATCAAAAACTTACCACACAGGACACAGCAAAACCAGCCAAAACTATGTACACAGTCCACCCAAACTGTTCAATGATCAGACCATACACAAATCCAATTACCTGTGAAGACATTGTAAAAGCAATATTAGTGAATCTAACATTAGTTAAGAGAAGAAAACAGCAAAAATGTACGAACGAGGTGTTTATTACCGCAGAGACGAGTATTATCCCTTGGAAAATCTGTTCAGCCAGCTTTTGACCCTTATAATCCTGTAACAGAAGTGGAGAATAATAACATTAAGCTATATTACAGACAGACAAATAATACGGGATAAACAATAAATAATAAACCCGTGTAAATTGCAGGAAAAGTACACAAGCCAGATACACATAAGCCTGACAACAGTGACAATAAGCTAACGTTTCCTGACTCAGTAATGGAATGCACACGTAAATAAATAAAAACCGTTGGAACAGTAGCAACATGCCTTGTAAGATGTGTAACTTTCTCCCAGTTTACAACGACTAAATCCACTTAGCTGGTTGATTTTGACATTCGGGTGTATAGCATTAGCAAGCAAGCAGCTGTGAGCACTTCAAACACTACAAAATACAACAGCATGAAAGAAAAAGATGGCTATCGCATTAGCCCAGCCGCTAATCAGATTAGCTAAGTGATACATACCATATGTGTCGGAATGGATTTGAATATAGATAGCATTTTTCCACTTCAAATAATGCAAACGTAGAGATTTAGTTCAAACAGGTCCAAAACGACACAGTTAAACATCCGGTTTCAAAAAGATACGTCGTGTTGTAAAAGGCCCCATCCACCTCCTCCCGAGTGTCGTAACTTTAGTAAGCTGCGCAGGATCACTGATCTATATGTCATACGGATTGGCTGTAACTGCGCTGCGTGTCAGTAAGTTTGGTTAGGCATTAGTGAAAGCTTTAGGATCCGTCAAATATTGCCTGAAAAAAAAGTCTGGAGCTTTTATTTTAATATTTATATTATACAAGCACAGTTTTGCCTTCAACATCTTGTGTTTAAAAATGTACATATAGTGCAAAAGAACGATGATAGTAATTGATGTAAGTTGATAACAGAAATATATTCTATTTTTTTAGTCAGGTATATTTTTTGCCTTCTCTTACTATGTGCCACTGCGATAGCAAATAAAGTTGTAGCCGTTGAGTTGGCAGTTGGCTTTAATGTGAAATTGTTCTGTTTGTGCTTAACCGAACCTGTGGCTACAAGTTGTGCTTCTGTATTTTTTTTAAATATTTTTTTTAATTTTTTTTTTTTTAATCACTACACGTAGCTACAGGGCACTAATTAATAGACGCCGTTATTTCTGCAGTTGGTGAGAGTCGGTGCCGCAGCATTTCTAGCCAGTGAACATATTTGGCTCCACTTACCTCTGTTCAATCGGGTTGTATTTATATTCAGACTTACTGGAGGGACGGATGAGGACGGTGTCATGACACTGAGGAGAGGTGAGTCGTTTTGGTTCAAATAGATTCTCATAAATATCTAGACTGAATGTGACGTGAAACAAGAACTCAGCAGAAAGTTGGATTGAAATACAGACGCAAAAACATCAGCCGCTTACATCTGATTTGGCTTTGAAATTAATGGGTTTTTAGAGTATTATGTTGCTTGTATATCACTTCAGTAGCTGTAGTTTGAATGTTTGTGTCTTTCAGTAAACGTGATTATCCTTGTGCTGTTGGCTGTGGCCTTCCTCATCATAGTCCAACGAAATCTCCTCAACCTCAGTGACTTTTTACACAAAGAACATCAAGGTATGTTTATCCATGTATCTGAGAACTGTGAGACATATAGTATATGCTTTTCTCACAAGTATTTGATCCTATTCACCATATCAAAGTCAATGCTGACATAATAAACTGAAGCAAGTGAAATCCCCAATGTGCTTTTGTTCAGATGCAGGGATGATCCTGCCCTTTGAGTCTGAACCGTCTCCAAACCTGAGACCGGAGTATGAGAGGAAAGGGGAAGAGATTCCTATTCTTATAACTGCTGCTGAAGAAAGACTTGGTGCTGTTGTCGCTGCCATCAACAGTGTCTACCAGAACAGTAAAGCCAATATTGTGTTCACTATAGTGACTCAGAATGACACAGTGGATCACCTGAAGTAAGATAATATAGCTTTATGTACATTATTGCTGGTATTTAACACTGCACATGACAGAAAGGACTTATTAAAAATGTAAATCCTGTTTTTGTTTTATCAACAGGACTTGGCTGAGTGATACAAGGCTGAAATATATTAAACATAAAATTGTTGTGTTCAACCCCGAGCACCTCAAAGGGAAAATACCAAAAGATTCTCTGAACCTGGAAGCTGCAAAACCAGTGAGACAACTGAATGCCCTGTCACTTTGCCAGTACAAATATTCAAGGTATTTATTGAAATGTGACACTAGCTTATGATATCTGAATTTCTTGCTTTTTCAGTTGACATTTGCCAGATTTTATCTTCCTCTTTATATACCTGAGGCAGAGAAAGCCATCTATTTGGATGATGACATTATCGTACAAGGTAAATATTTATTGAATTTCTTTGGTTACACGTTTTGGGGATCGTTTTACCGCCTCCATTCACTTGTCACATTCCGTATCTGTATTCTTTAAAATGTCCAGTCTTTTTTGAAGGGTCAATAAATTGATATTTCCTGTTTGGTCTCAGGGGATATTCAAGAGCTTTATGAAACTAACATAAAACAAGGACATGCTGCTGCCTTCTCTGATGACTGTGATTCAGCGTCTTCTAAGGGCATCGTACGGGGGGCTGGAAATCAAGTGAGCACCCCTTCCCTATAGTGTTGACTGAAATAAACCAAAAGCTGTTTATTTATAACAGTCTGTCTGGCCGAGGGTTGAATATTTTACATCGTACAAGTTTTAACAGGTAAAATCAAACACTTTAACGTTGCTAAAACTATTAGTAATTTATGTTTGTGGTGTTTTCATTCCAATAGAATAACTACATAGGATTCCTGGACTTCAAGAAGGAGTCTATCAAGAAGCTGGGGATGAGGGCCAACACATGTACCTTTAACCCCGGGGTCATTGTTGCCAACTTAACTGAATGGAAGAATCAGAACATCACCCAGCAGCTGGAGCACTGGATGGAGCTGAACACTAAGTAAGACAAGCACACAAACACAAATATGTTTTCTGTAACTGTACAAAAAATTCTAATAATGGTAACTCTTTCTCTTCCCTTTCTTTTCTCCAGGGAAGATCTGTACAGTAAGACACTGGCCGAGAGTATAACAAGCCCTCCACTCCTAATAGTTTTCTACAAACATCATTCCACCATTGACCCCATGTGGCACGTCAGGCACCTTGGTACGTAAAAGCCACTAGAAGGCCTTTACAGTTTCATTTTCAAATAATTATTAAATATAACATCCCAACAACACCAAACAGTGATGTTTGTACTGCACTTCCACAATTAAACAGCTACAGCCCATAGGATTTAAGTACAATTTCATGTGATAAAGTCCTTTCAGTTTAACTAAAAATTGTAAGACCTGTTCAGGATCCATTCCTTGTGAAGGATCCACATTTTGACGTTATAGTTACTGCTCTTTCACACCAAATTGTAGAACAACAGATGACTTTTCTTCTAATCTAAAACTGTCTTTCAGTACAAATATATAAAACAGAACTGGGAGTAGACAACAATAGCAACAGGAAATTATCTTATTTTCCAGGAACTACGGGGGCTGGAAACCGGTACTCCCTACCATTTGTAAAAGCAGCCAAACTCCTCCATTGGAACGGACACTATAAGCCCTGGGGAAGAACATCCTCATTTTCTGATGTGTGGGACAAATGGTACATCCCAGACCCAACAGGAAAATTTCATCCTGTGCGAAGACACACAGAGGACAAATAGACTGATAAACATGTTGAGAAAGCTTCACAGAGAGACCAGCCAGCCCTGTCGTAGCAGGACCACGCCTTCCTATAGCTCAGGAACTAAATACTAAGTAAGGCCTTTTGTCTTACCAGCCTTTTAAATCATTCATATTGAACTTTTGGATCATTTCATTTTCACATTCCACTACACCGACAGAGTTGTCTCATCCTATACTGTTGGACCATGCAAATTACTCCAAGTTTTATTTCTCAGAAGTAAGGTGTTTTTCAGATTACTTTGACCCGTGTTTCCTTAAACACTATCAGTGAATTGTCTAACATCATCAGCAACAGTTAACCGTAATGTAGACATGTGACAGTGTGCCAAGACCTTCTTTTGCATCCAGACTGTGATTGAAGCCACTGTGTCAAAGTAAACATTGGTGTCATTTGGTGCACATAACTAAATATTTATTTTAAAACTAAAGGATCATATATACAGCTAACTATCCTGCCTTCAAGTTAACATTTACAAACTTCATCACCACTGTACTGCAGTTATGTTACCTGTGGCGATGCCTTGACATTACCTCACTTCTGTATTTTCCTGTGGAAAAGGAATATTACCATACTTTTAATTGCACATAATCTTTGCAGACCATGTTGTTACATCTATCGAGTGGCCTGTGTTTAGGTCGGCACAAGGACATTACTATTAGGAAATACTGTTCAATTCCCTTTTCCTCTCAGTACAAACATCTAAACAGTGTTCGAATCACTCCACACCTTTTGGAGGCAGGTTATAGTACAAGCCCCAGCTTTCAATACCATAAATACTATTTTGGCATTGCCTCGCTTCTTTTGCTCAACTATTTCAGACTGGTTTTTACTGATATTACACGAATACCACTAAAACACTGCATCCCTGCAGAAATTAAGAATATGTTTGCTTAGAAATGCTTCTTGTTCCATCAGGATTTTTATGCTCCAAGGATTCACCTCGCAGGTGTAAATATTTGTCACCTTTTGTAAGTACATAATAAACTTTTTATCATACAACTGATGTAATATATATATTTTAAAAATTCTCCTTGGCTTATAATACTGAGGAATACAGTGATCAGCATATCATGCAAACCTATACCTTCAAATATTGCTGCACTTGTTTCACTTTGTCAGTTAATCAGTGCCTTTTGCTACAGTCTGTCCATCTCTTCCATTTTGTATACATGCTGTTGAGTGATTTAAGGTGCCATTGTTAGTTTCTGTATTTTCCACTAAGTCAGTGAAACCAATCATCAGTAACATGTACCATTTAAATGTGTGGTGCCCGAGGGATATTCCATCCTCGGTCTCTAGTTTTCAATGTCTTACACAACTGACCATTTCCACATTTGTCTCAAATTTTGTTTCTTAGATGTGAAATCAAAATCCTCTGCATTTCATTTCATAACCAGTTCAAATTATAAACTGGTTATAGAGAAAACCATAAAACCAGTAATGGTACATGAAACAAAACAGACACTGTAGAGAGTTTCATGTGTTTAGTCAATCTATATACATTATTCTGCATTAACATAAGGGATCACAAATAACACCTGGACATTTAAAACAGACTGTTTTGGACAGACTGTACATTTCATGTGTGAAACTGTTTTACTGCTCTTCAGAGTCCAAGAGTGAAGGAAGGCCACAAATATACATGAAACCAGTCAACTAGCAGGACAGTCTCCAAATCGACCAGTGCCTTTCATCACAAGGTGTTTCAACACATCCTGATGATACTTGTATCCATCAGGTTTGTCATGTGTTGCACAAGTTCAGTTCTGTATGTCACTGAAGAAAGCGTCACTTAAAGTCTGTGTTGAAGTCATAGGCATCGTCTGTCGTAGGAGCAGAGAGGCTGATGTCTATGGGAACAGACTGGAACTGCACCTGGGCTGGCTTCTCTGCAAACAGAAAATGACGTGTAAATGTATTGAAAAAAGCTTAAGATTTACACAAATCGTGGCACATATGGTATAGGTAGAGAACTTACTTTTGAGTGGTGGTTCGTTGGTTTCATCTACTGTAACTGACTCTTCCACAGTGTGCTCAGGCTGCAAGAACAAATGTTTCAACAATATTAATCATTGCCACAAAAAAATATTTTCCACACAAAAGGTCTCGCCAGCAGGATCAGAGTTGGATTAGAAGTCTTCATAAACAAATCAAGACTTGCGTTGTTGTCCTCATTTCCAGAGCTGGGACTACAGGCTTGATTTTAAACAGCTGTAATATCAGGAATTGTTCTAGAAAATGACATCTACCCTTACTTTGTGATTCTGGTCTTCCTCCTTGTCTGTGGATCCAGTATCAGGTTGCTCCTCAGAGATGTCACAGACCCTCAACAGGCCTGCAGTTGGACCTTGAGAAATGAAGCTTATACTGCTAGCCTGGCTGGGGAATTTAACACCTACAAAAACAACAGTTGGTCTTGGTGAATTAGTCAACTGTGCTTATTCTTTCCTGAGGTTTTAATGCACTGAGAAGGTGAGTGTACAAAAGGACTACTATTCTGCCATTGTGATTATCACTAAAAGCCGGTACCTTTCAGAGTTTCCTCGTTGCCTGTTTTAACTTTGGTCAAATCCCAGCCTTTCTGCATCTCAGCAACAACATTGTCAGACAGGTAGGCAGGGAGGCTGTGGTTCTCTGGGACCCTGCAGTGGTAGCTCAGCTTGACTCTAAAGAAACACCAAGGCACATAAATCCATCTGTGACTCAAGAGACATTGAAATATTTAACACTGTTTTCTGCTTCAGTGTTTGGATCAGAGTTGGATTAAAGTCGTCATAATAATTCACGACATGATATTGTCCTCATTTCCAAATTGATGCTCTTTCACATCTGAAAGGACTCCATTCCTTCCAGCCAATTAAAAAAAAACACTTACCCTGTCCATTCATTTAGAAAAACCATGGCCGCCTGCTCTGTGTTAGGAACTCCACCCTTCTGCAAGTAGCCACGCTTTTTAGCAAGAACTGTTAAAAATTCCAGGGAGTTTCTGAAGTCTGGGATGTTATACTGAAGCATGATCTGAAACAGTGAAGACAGATGACCTGAAAAATCTCTCCTCTAATTGCTTTTTGCTGTACCTTCTCACACTTAAAGTCATTCTGCTTCTACCTGGGTTTTATCACACTGTTTGAGCAGAGTCCTGACAGCCTCCAGCACACTCTCATTGCCCTCCTCCACTTGCAGGCTCCTCAGAGCCATAGAGGCTGGTGGGTTAGAGGGTGAGGCCACAATCCCTGGGCTGTCTATTAGCTTTACGTTGTTCAAGATGTGGACCTCCTGCATGGACCTGGTGGGTAGAGGGACAGTATACAGAGGGCAGGGAGAAATATGTCAGCAATCAGTATTCAATGTTACACATATCCCATTTATTTAAAAAAGCAATTTGGTCATTAACTACTACTTCATGCCATTTATTGTACATGTCACTTACTTTGTTATGCCTCTCTTGACACCAGCATTACAGGCAAGGAATCCCTTCATACTGTTGATTAGACTACTCTTCCCCACATTAGGAAAACCTGTTTGTTCAAGGAGATTCACAAAGAGACCAATTACAACATGATTTTAAAATATAATACAAATACAATATAATTTTAAAAGCTATGAAAACAAACAGAATTAACATAAATGTCACAAGTGAAACAGACACTCAACAAGATAAATAGCTGGAATTGATCTTAGCAGTAATGGAATGTGAACAAACTTTGTATTCCAGAGCACTGATTGTTTGTGAGGCTGTTTGAATATATATATATATATATATATATATATATATATATATATATATATATATATATCACAGTAGAGATTGAAATCCAGTAGGATTTGTAATCCTACTAGGACAGATAGGAATTTTAGTTTGTCCTAGGACAAACTGAAATAAGATAAGAAATCCTTTATTTGTCCCACAATGGGGAAATTCCAGTGTTGCAACACTCATTATAGGACAGTGCAGAAAAAGTTCACACAGAAGGTTTTAATCCTACAAGAAATTAGGATCTGAAGATTAACCCTAACCGCCCCACCCCAACCCCCCCTAACCCTAACCCTAGGACAGATAGGATTTCAGTTTGTCCTAGGACAAATTAAAATTCCTATCTGTCCTCGTAGGATTACGAATCCTACTGGATTTCAATCTCTACTGTGATATATATATATATATATTTTTTTTTTTAACAATACAATGAGATAAATAACTGATGCTTCATATAAACTAATACTCTTCAATACACAATTTACTTCAGGCATAATATCAGATTGCTTACCAACTACGCCCACTTTGAGTAAAGCTTCACTCTCTGTTTTGGAAGCATAACTTGTGAGCAGTTCAGTAAGACAGCTGTTTCCAAAGCAGGCTGCTCCTCTGGATTTGTCCAATACTGTATTGGAAGGCATGATCCTGCTTTTCTTTGTTTGCTGATGAAGATGAAACCAGAAAATAATGTAAATACAACTTCATGTCATCTACATTAATTAGGGCATTTAATTAAATCATTGAACACAATTTTTGTTTTGTTCACAAATACACATATCAGCCCTTCACAAGGCAGAGTGACTGAACTGTGTGCTTTGTTTTTATTCTTGGAGGTTATAACCAGTTATAACAGCACAAACCAAGCTGCTCAACCTTCTCAATCCTCCAAATAGCAATGATACCAAAACCGTCATGAATAAACCAAATACAAGCCATCTTATAACAGGTTTAACACAGAGGGGCAAATTTAAGATAGACATCTCATGAATATGTTGACTTAAATTAAATTACAGAAACAGTGAGGTAAACACATACAAGGAGATGTCTCTATATCAAAAGCTTATGGTTCAGACAAATATTCACCTACCAGTGTTTTGTCCTGGATGTATGTTGATGCTTTGAATGCCACAACTGGAAACTCCTGCTGTAAACACTGTATCCACCTCTCCACATTTCCCTTTGGTACCAGATCTTCATACAGAAAATACAAAAGATAAGAAAACAGATGTCCATTAAAAGTCCCATCAAAAGTACTAATCAGCCTGTGCAGCATCTCATTTCCATTTACCTATTTTATTTAAAACCAGAAGCAGTTTCTTGTTGCCGTCCCTCTGCAGCACCGCCTCCTCCAGCTGTGGACACCTACAGCCCAGTGGATCCCGAGCATCAAGGACTTCAATCACAACATCAGATGCATCAATAACCTGTGAAGATGAACATCAGATTGAGGCTTTCTAATGTACATGGTGGCTGTATTTATTTATTTATTTTTTAAATTATAAAACACTATGACAGGGTGTGTTACCTTGTTTAATTCAGAGCAAAGGAAATGTTTTGAATTCCTGTCTGGTGCAGTTTGTTGCTTTCCATTCTCATTCTATGCAAAAAGGCAAAACAATGTGAGTCAACAGACCAATATATGGCATCAGTTTGACTTCACTGTGTGTGTACATCATTTGCCTTTTACCTGTCGAGCTTTCTTGGCCTTAGGTTCTGTTCCTTTACTTGCCGCTTCCTTCTCTCTCTTCCTCTTCTGAGCACGCTCCTCTTTTTTGGCTTGTTTCTTTTTTTCTTTTTCTGCTTCAATCTGCAATATAAGCATTTGTTCAATTTGCTATGAGGGCTTAAACTGTGTGAAATTGACCTGGCTGGAGGGATAAAAGTCTGGAAGTTGCTCAACAATGCAACATCCTGACATCCAGCTTCTGCAACACTGCATTATGATGAGCTCTACAAACCTGTAGCCTCCTCTGCTCTGCCTCCCTGAGGACCTCTTCCTTGAAGGGAGCACTGCTAGGCACTCCTGGATCCTTCTTCACTCGTTTGCTTACTCCTTTTTTCTTTGCTTCTTTTCTAAGTTTTCTGTTATGCTCTCGGACCTGAAAGAGTACTCATACTTTAGATCATCCATTCTCACAGACAAGAGAGGTACTTTGCTGACTTCTTAAGTTTCATTTTAAGAACTGTAATACGAATGGATAGCTGGATGATTGTTTACTGATGAGAGAGGACAAACTAGTGTTCAAATAAATGTGCAAACTTATTTCAAAGTACATCACAAAGAACACACAATCAAAACATTTCTAATCAAATGCATCCTTTTCATTGTTACTCTTTCCAATCCTAGATAATATATCTAGTTAGAATCATTCATTTATGTGTAAATTTGCACCTCTCATGACTTAATGATAAAGTGGATAGTTTTGCATATATAAAAAGTGGTTCCCCAGAGCCCCATTACTTGTTAATATCACTGTAAACAACAAAAAAAAGAGTCGAACTGTGAATAAGAGCACCAGACCACTGCCATTTAAAGTATTCAGCCCTCAAGGTAAAGCTAAACATGTCATTTGTCGGTAGTTGATGTCGAGGTCCCACCTACCTTCTTCTGTATTTTGTAGCGTTTGGCACATGATACCCGCTTGCTTGCTTTCTTTAACTCTAAAAATAAAATGGAAAAAAACGGAAAACAGCTTTGTGTTAGTTGAACAGAAAGCTAGGAAATGCTAATGCAGATATTTTGACCGTTACCGAGGAGACGACTAGCTTCTTGAATAGCAAAACATCTTTTTCAAGAACAACAGCCACTAAACAACGTGTTGTTTATAAAATCATACATTAATGCACCTCCACTGTTAATGTTACTCACTTGGTCTCCTCATTGTGAAGCTGCTAACTTTCCAATGTGACTGAAACTCTCACACGTGGAGTAGTGAACAACTCTGATGTTTGGTCATTTCCGCTTTTGTTGAAGTCCAAACTGTTTTATATGGCGCCACCTGTCGATCGGAGGCTGCGCTTACAGTCACGGTAGGTGATGCCTACTGAAACTATATTGTAAAAAAAAAACCTGTTTCTGAGGAAGATTTACGCACACATACACACAAAAGATGTAAATATTTAATGAAATATCTTCCTTATGTCAAACTTTTCGAATGTCTTTGTTATTACCAGAGGTGGGAAGAAATGAGGTGTAAATATTATAGTATAGTACACAGTATACAGTAAACAGTATGCAGTTCAGAGTTTTTGACTTTTTACTTTTACTCCTTATATTTTAGACAAATACATACACTCACCACCTCTTTGAAGAAGTTCGTCTCGTAAGGTAGTCAGATCTGCTTTATGTGTTTTATTAGGTTGTTATTATTATTTTAAAAATAAACTATGTTAAACTGCCATCTGCAATATGTCTATATATCTGCATATCTATATGTGAAAAACAGTGTAAATAATGGAACTTAATTGGCTTAGTGCATACAAGTTCTACAAGTTAGACAAATGTTGTTATTTTCATCAGGTTAACTTGTCCTGAAACAGAAGGCGCTACTTATCCCACTACTATATTAACTTGTCAGATTCTGCACACATTAATCAAATAACACTTGCAAGAAGCAGAAGGAGACGAAGAACCAGAGGAAGAAACCGAAGAACCAGAGGAAGAAACCGAAGAAGCAGAAGAAGAAGCAACTCCTTGTCACGTGATTGGGTTGAGCATCTTTTTGGTCCATTTTGGATGGTAGCGAGAGCTCTGTGCAACCCAAGAAAATGACCAAACTGCAGTTCTTAAACGTTTTTTTGACTGAGCGTCTCATGCTTGCGGCGCAGGAGATCTACAAATCTGTCGAGGACACGATTTTGGAGTACCAGGAGGAAATAGCGATAAGAGAGCGGGAGAACGACCATCTGAGACGCAGGCTGCGAGACGCTGGAATTGAAATATGGCCAGGTTAGCTCTGCTGAAGGCTAACTGTAGCTAATGCCCTCTCAGCCCAGACCCCGGTGTGGCATTTAGTGGTGATCTGGAAATGTCTGCAATCATAAAAATCTTGACCACACAAAATTAGTTTTAGACTCTTATAGACCCATCTTAAAGCATCTTAACTCTACCCGTTAGCTTGGTGTTAGCTAGTGTTGTTGGGAAGCGGCTAGCGCATTAGCTAACCTTTGTTCGTTAGCCAGCTAGCAGGCTAGATTAGCCACTAGTTTACACCCGGATTAACATGTAGCTATGTGCCTATATTAGCGAATGTATTTTATTGGAATTTTACGATGGACACATATGTTAAGTCTCTTTCTTCTTGCCACAGTTCATGTAATTTTGAAACATCAAATCTATGATATTTTTCTCACGACTCAAAGACCGAAACTCTTTCCCAAGTAGCTAATTGTCACAGAGTAGACTATAGAAACAGCCCTACAGTTAAACTCAGCTGTGGTAAACATTTTATATGAACATTACTTGACTTTTTTCTTTTAGCTGTTTTAACAGTAAACGTATCTTCATTGTGCTATCCCTAAACAATTACAATTAAGTACGTTAAATAGGAATGTCTAGATAGTAATGGCACATTACATAGTCTTTATAAAAGTGTAACTTGCGGTACTTTTGGTTGTAGTTAACAAATCACATTTCAGAAAACTTTTCTGATTAAAGGGTATTTTCAGAAGAGACCTGCTTTTTCTGGCAGATCATGCTGCTCTGCTTTATAATGTCCTGTCAAGTTTGCCCCAAACGTTTTGAGGAAGTTTGTTTTAATATTTATGTGATTTTGTTGCGTACATCTGTGTACATAGAAGATGGTTTTTGTTTTTCTTTTTTTAATGGAGGGGACTGTGCAGTGGACATGGTGATAATTGCTACAAATGTGTTAATATTTTTTGCTGAGCTCACCCCTGTTGTGTTTTCAGATCGTCCATCTATGGCATTGTTGGATGAGGAGGATGGTGAGCATCCACGACGTGAGTGGAGTCCTAGTATGGGGCATGAAGAACGTATTCCTATTCAGATTAAGGATAAAAGAGATCTCCGCCCCAACCAAGGTGATGATCAGCTTCGTGCACATGGCTCCTGCAACACACCAGAGAATATGTTCACTCCCCCGCGTGTTGGAAATGAATATCCTCAAGATGCCCCCCATACATCCAACCTCCCTCAGACTCAAGGTGTGGAGAACAGAGAGAGGGATCCTGGATCTCGAGGCCCTTCAAGGCATGGAAAGGCAGAGACTGGAGGAAACCACAGAAGTTCATCTTCCTCAAATAGCGGTGCACAGCCTCTTGCACCTGTCAACCCAAACTGTTCGAATGAGAACAACATTGACATTATAGGGGTGGAGAATGGAGGACAGATGGTTGGTGCTAAGGGAGCTGGAAATGGAGCTAACAGAGGACAGGCATCTCACATGCGCAACCAAGCAGCTAATGCTGTAGACTGCCCCCATCAAAAATCACCCCTACAAGGGCACATGTCCTCCTTCTGCTGCAAAGTTTGTGGTGAAGCATTTAGTCACATTGGCCACTTGCATGTGCATGTACAAGTGCACACCCGGGAAAAACCATATCGTTGTGGAGTATGTGGGAAATGCTGCAGTTCATCTGGCAGGCTGCAGGAACACCAACGTAGCCACACCGGAGAAAAACCTTTCCGTTGCCAGATTTGTGGAAAGGGATTCACACAAATGGCTCACCTGAAAGTGCACATGAGGATCCATACAGGAGAGAAGCCATACAGTTGCCCAGTATGTGGCAAGTGCTTCAGCCGTTCTGACAAAATCAAAAGGCATCTCCAGACCCATAGCCGTGAGGGAACATATTTCTCAGGGCAATAGTACAAATATGTTGTTAAACAACCAAGTTTGTGAATCATATTGATGTGGGAAACTTTTCTACAAAAGCTGAAATCGCTGCCAATAAGATGAGGCTTTTTCTTCCTACCGTTGAAGACCTAGGGATTCTGGAACTCTTAGAGATTTTTTTTTTTTAATCTAACCTAATACTTCTCCATGCCATAATCCCTCAATAGAATTATATTAGCCAGTTTAGTATGTCATTTACTTAATTTTGTACTTGTCACTGAGTATTAAATCTCAAAGACACAATTTGAGTTATTAGCTAGTCTTTCTGAATAATCTAGCCTTTCCTTAGTCATATAATTAGCATGATGAAGTCTTCCACACATGCCTTGAAACTGAGACAAATTACAAAATGCAACAATGTTCAGCACGGCCACCACTTTTTTTCAACCAGTAATTTCTTGTCCTTGGGCTCAGATTTGTGTTTCAAATTTGTAAACTTAAACTATTTTGAAAACAGTATTCTAGTACTGAAAATGTAGACCAGAATGAGTGAGTGACCACTCTCAAAATACTGGACTGGACTTTCTGGCTTTGTCTAACACTGCCACTATGTTTTTTTTATAGTTAAAAAAGTATCACACAGAACCAACTAAGAACACAAGAACTGAAACAACTGCTTTAAAGACGGCAACTTGTCCGATCATGTTAGTGAGTTTTGAAGCAAAATGGCAAACTTTTTTTTTTTTTTTTTAAATTTCTCAAATATGAAGAATTGCTTCTTAATTTCATAATTGAAATGTTGTTGAATTTTTGAGTGACTGACAAAAAACAATGATTTGGAAGATGGCCATTTGAAGGTTTTTTTTTTTTTTTTTTTTTTTTTTTTTTTTTTTTTTTTTTTACATTTTCCTAATTAAATATGAGAAAAATAAAATTTATGTTTTTTCCAACTTTTTATGTGAGAATATTTAAGTTGAGAGGCTTTGAACTATCCCCATAAAATATACACAGAATGAGCCTTGACTGATAGACGAGGAGTCTGATCTGGCACTTAATTTTAGTCTTTGTTATGACTGTTCTCATCAGTGCCGTTTCATTGTTGCAAAGCTAAAAACTGCCATCTCATTTTCATTGCTTCATTTTGTTTATTGAAAAATGGAGAAATCTATTGTGAGACTACTCCACTATTTTGTGAAATGTGAGTTTTTCTGTAAAATACCACTAGTCCTGCTCGATCATGCATTTAGAAACTTTCTGGTGTCTTTGTTATGACATGCACTATGGCGTTTGTCCCAGACTGCAGATATTCACTCTAAAATGGGGCCACACAGTATTAGCTGAACCCATCTGTGGTACGTCAGGGGTCTCAATGTGCAAAGAGTCACATTCACCTGTGTTTCCATCACTCTAGTCATTTACATGTGAGGTATTTGTTTTAGATTGGCCTCAGATTATTTCTTCCAGAAGTTTTTTTATTTTTTTATTTTTTTTTTTATTAATTGAATCAAGTTCTTCCTCTGCCCACTTTGACCGACTCCTGAACAACAGACCCTACAGTAATCTTTTTCCTCTCAGGACTAGTGCTGCATTCATAACATGAGGGCCGTCCAAAAGTACAAAGTCTGACTTGAATCTGCTTTTGTATAAGTCAGAAACTCAGGGTTTGTGAGTTTCCCCATCGAATTTGTCTTTACTTATTGCAGAAATAAGTTGCAAGAGATATCTCTAGAGAAGATGAGCTAAATAAAATGTGAAAAGTGAGAACCATCAGAGTGGGTTAGAGCTCAGTTTTGCTCTGGGATGCCAAACCTGGCTAAGTCATCCCTCGACATGTGATGAATGCAGCATAAGATAACCACAGCATGTCCTCACAGCTGACCAGCAGTCCTTCTCTCCCTCCACTCAGTCTACTCTGGGACGCCTATGCTCCCCCTGCACACACACTCGACTGTACAGTGTTGTATCATCGCGCATTAAATGTTATTTTTTAATAAAGTAGCTATTGAGTTATCTGTTTTGTCTCTTGTGTAAGCAAAGCACATTATCATAATAACTTCACACTACATGAGCAACTGTAGTTGATTTAAAGGGGTCATATTTTGCTAAACCCACTTTTATTAGTCTTTGGTTTATTTATTTGTGTATTTGGATCCTAATAGTTTATAAAGTTTGAATTTAATCCTTCCAGGTGCTGTAAAGCTATCTTTATATTCATTTTGGCCAAAATCGAGTGGATTTCTACAACCTGTTTGAATTCCTGCTCAATTTGTTACATCTATAAATAGTTATATCATGACATTTGCACGTAAAAGGTTAAGACTTCTGACGAACATTTCTCCGAGTATGACATAATTGTTTGTCAGCAGCAGTGGTTGTAGTCCATACTGAAAATGTGTCCAAATTTGAGCTGATTACCTAAAATGTTCAGTTGTTGGTTGAACGGGACAGAGCAGCACAGCCAACAACCTGGAGGGAAAGGGGTGTGAAGTGGCTCATTTGCATTTAAAGGGTCAGCGCTCAAAACGACTTTTCTGGTGTCATTACTCAGAAATAGGGTTGAAGATGGACCTGGGGAGTTGAATTAATGAAGAATTCAGACCCAAGCATAGCATTTACAGTTTATGTAGACCACAGGGAAATGTTTTAAAATGCATAATTCCATTTTTAAAAAAAGCAAAACATCACTCCTTTAAACATGTCCGAGCATTGATTAAGTGTTCAGCTGAGCAACAAAATATAAGAGGCAGTAAAGCACTGCTGGATATACAGATGTTTATTTTGTAGTAACAGATACACAACACCTGGTGGAGTACTTTCCACTTCAGTGTTTTCATGAGGGATTTTTGATAGTCAGTGGTAGAGTAAAACGTCTGGAATATTACCAATGATTTGTCTCTTATGAGATGGGAAATCAGTGGGAAGTAAAACAGTGGGATGATGCATATCCTGGAGGTGTAACTGTAGATGGAGAGCTTCATTTGCTCTTGTCAGACTACTGTAACTACCTAATGAGATATTCATCTACAGTTCACAGTTTAGGCAGTCTTACAAGCAATGCATTGTTACTGCATGATTTGATATTTATTGAGTCACAGGCAATGAAATCAGAACCCCACTGAGCAATCAGCAATTCACATGGAGCTCTCTAATTATTTCATCAGTATCTTTTTGGCTCCCAGTTGTGAATTAATACATATATTCACCTCATTTTCAAAGGAATTGGAATTATTCGACAATATAATCTAACTTTTCACAGTTTAATTATGATTCATCAATATACCGATTCTTGAAATGAATCAGATTTTTATTAACATTTTTTTCCCCAACTGCATTTCTAAAAGATTATTTCCCACTTGATTCAGTTGCTGTAGCAAGAAAATTACATTGGGTTTATTTGCTTAGGTTCTGAGGTGTATTAGCCCCTTTCCAGTTGTAAATTAAGTTTTGTGAGGAGCTATAATCAGGCTTTTTGTAAATTAAAATTTCCAAGCTATATTGGTTAAAAGCATTCATTCATTCAGCTTCTGGGCTGATGTTTTGTGGAAAGGCTGAGGGTTCATCATAAACCTTTATAATTATACCCTAACAAAGCCATAGCTGAAAGTTGTATCCATCGTTGTGGGGAATACACATTGTTTTTTATAATTTATGTAAAGGAAGCCCTCCCAATTGATATCTAAAAATAGCAGGTTGAATCAAAGTTTTATGAGCTAATGAGGTTTCGGTGTCTGACAGCTGTTGATGGATGAGTGGGCAGCGAGATGAGACTGGTCTCCAGGGATCTCTGTCAAATACTGATGCATCTCCAGTGTTAGCATTCCAGAGATGACAGACTGTAACCCATGAAACTGGCATACATTTTGTTCTTTGTGGTCAGTTGCTGTGTTCAGGTCCGACTATCACTCATGGGGTCTCTATAATACAAACAGAATAATGTCAGGATGTGATTCCACAGGAGCTGACCTCACCTTTGTACATAAATGCTTGAGTGACGGGTGATATTTCAGCTTTATAAAAGAAATGGACATTTTTAGTTTTTGTGCGCTCCAGTAATTCTTCTGAACAAATGCATCTGTGGAGGGTGAGATAGTAAATCAGATTTCAGTCCTACAGATTTGCTGGTCTGGACAATATAAACACCACATGCTGAGACCTTACACTTGTTGCTTTATTTGTATGGTGTGCTGTTCTTTCCCTCTTTTCTAAATTTGCGTGTTTTTGGAGGCCAAGCCGTGTGTGTTAGACAGACAAGTTTCCTGGACAACTATTGATTTTTCTTTCACCCCAAGGCAGCAGTATTCATCTTTTCAGGGTGGCCTGCAGGGAGCCTGCAAACTGTTTTTCTGCGGTCACGCTCTGCAGGCGGCTGACTCCACTCAGGGCCGAGCCTGTAAATTACATTTTACATTTTCTACCTGAACATTACTGGTGAGCACTGATATGAAAAATAAAATGTTTATTCCGAAATGATTCTCTTTCCTCCAAAGTTGTTGAGTTTGGTAGACTTGGAAATTTAGCGTTTCACAGTCTCCTATTCAATTCAATTCAATTTTATTGATAGAGCCCAATATCGCAACAAAGTCACCTCACAGGACTTTATAGAAATTGTTGACCAGGTCTATTGAATGCACTTTTACCCAGGAACATATAATATTTAAGATGGCAAAGTCACTCAATAAGTTTTCTAGTTTTGCTGCAATATCTTCCTCAAATTGATTTTACATCCACAGGTAGTAGATCTTTCTATCTTTAGGAGATCATTTGTTTTCTGTGTCTTAAAACATGCTCCAGCTTCTGCCTGCCCACTCAGTGACATATTGATCTGGCTCTAACACAAAGGAGATGGCAGGATAAGCCTGTGTCTGCATAATCCCAGTTTTATCAGAAGATGTGACACTGTCTCTGGAGGAAATTAAAGTGCATATTGTTTGGTGACAAGGAGCTTTAGTAATCTGAAGGGCAGCCTAAAAGAAAGAGACTGAAAAACATAAACCTTGGACAAATGTAGTCAAACTCAGGTTTTTTGCAATTCCAAACATTTCATGAATAAACATCTATTCACTGTTTGTTGAGTTAGACGAGCTGCTTTACTTTGATGAAGCTAAATTTCAGACAGATAGAAGAGAACGTTTCATTTCAGCTTTTATTTAGTTGATCAAAACTTCAGACTTTATTAATAGGTGTCATACCCTTTAAATTGTGTATCCTGAATCAAATACTTGGAGTAGCAGCCCATTTTATTTATTTCTCCTCTTCTCCCCTACCCTTCAAGTGTTTCTACCTCTCACCAGGCTAACATTGTAAATAAGAAGCTGTCCTTGACCTCCTAAGACCCAGGAAATGTTAGCAAGTACAAGCTTTTTTTTTGTTTTGTATTAATATTTGTATTATTTTGTATAAGTGCCTATATTGGAAACATCATGATGCAACAGTTTATTCAGATGCAGTTTTTACAATTTTTATGGAATGTCCTTTGTGGTGGACAGTTTTCTTTTCTTTTCTTTCTTTTTTTTTTTTTTTTTTTTGTATAAAGTTGTGAAACTTTTGTCCACAAATGTGGACAGAAAACCCATAGCTGGGTCTTAGGAGGTTAAGGTCTGGTAAAATAAAGGTTAAATTAAAATAAAATACAAAATAAATGTGCTTCACACAGCACTTTACAGAACTTGTAGCTCTTAAGCTGAGTCAGGTTTATGGGTCTTCTTATAAAAACCCACTTGGACTGAGGTCAGGGTTTTGTGAAGGCCATTGCAAAACATCTGCTTTGTTGGACTTAAGCCATGTTGTTTCCATTTCCGAGGTGTGCATTCATCATTGTCCTGCTGCAAATTCCAATCTGTGACTAACCTTTAGCTTCATGGCTCATGTTTTCTGGTAAAGCTTCAAAATATCCACATAATGCTCCATCTTCATGATATCATGAAGAAAAGGTTTCATGAAATTCAACAGTCCATGTTGCAGCAAAACAGACTGAAAACCTTATGCACTGATGTGCTTCATGGTTAGGATGATTTTGTTTGTAGTTGTTGTTTCCTCAATATGGAACAACTTTCCAGGTTATGATGAACAGATGATATGAGGGATAATTGAGTAGTTCTGAGAGTTTTGATTTGATGTGAGGGTATAAATAACACTAAACAAAATGTGAGCTCTGTATAAAACTGGGGATTGATGTGACTAAGAACAGTTCTTAATGTTTATTTAGTCTGAAAAGTTAAAATAGTGACATGAGACAGATGTGGTGGGAATTTACCCTATGAATGTAGTATATGAAAAATAAGCAGATAAAACACAGGTAACCCATTATCAAGTTCTATTCACTCATTTTGTGCATGTCAGTTAGCCTGAAACTCATGCAAAATAGTAATTATCAAAGTACTGAATTATGAGACTAATAATACAGGTGTATAAGCACAAACAGAAAATACAGCCATATTGCGTATTAACATATATTTTTGTCACAATCAGCAAATGTAATTTTTTTAAATTAAATCTGTAAATTTATCAGTTGTTATTACATATACTTCAACAAATGTGTATGTAATTGATGTTTTTTAATTCATTATTTCGCTTTTGAGGTGATCACTTTTTTACTTTTTGTAAGAATGAAAACTGATATAACTGTGTATTTAACATTTTAAAAAAATGAAATGAAATCAGAACAAATACCAATAACAAATACCATATGCAAAGACTACCTGAACCTCTTTCCAGAGAAGTTAGGAGGGGATTTTAGGAATGTAAATTGAGTTACAGTGAGACACATGAGTGATTCGTGAGTTTGTGGTCCCATGATGTTAATACATGTTTGTACAGATGAAAACACTAATGTCAAACATTTGGATATTCCTCCAAAAGAGGAAGTAGTCTAAGGAAGTGTATATTATTTCAAAGGTCATATAAGGGTGATCTCTTTAGATTTTCTCAGGATGACAAGCATCAGTAAAGGGAGAAGGGAGGTTCTGAAATACACCCTGAGAAATGCCCCCAACGGACCCCCAGTAATGATTAGTTGCTGCAGAACTAATTGTCTGTCAGGGGAGAAATAAAGGTCTACTGACTTTTAGGGAGAGGAACATAGAATTTCTCATGTGAAAAAAGACCAAACAAATCCAACTTTGGCAGGTAAACCTTCTTCAGTTGGTTCTTTGTATTGTATGTTGTTGTAAAGGCCATGTAAACCGAGACCAAAGTGTATAGAAACTGAAACAACTATTCATGTAGTTGCACAAGAATAGAGGGTATGCACGTGACATCACCGCTACCGGAAGTCACCGTGGTTCTGCCCACTGAGTGGCAGAAAGAGGGAGATGAGTGGCAGCGTTGGCTTCAATACTGTCTAAATTTAAGAACAATATTCAATAAAAAATGGGGAAGAGCTGTTGTACGATTGATTTTTTGAACAGGTTTGAAAAGCAGCTATCGTTTTACAGACACTGAAAGACAAAGAAAAGAGAGGTAGATTGATCCACAAATCCAGGAAACCAAACCTAGGTCTGTGGATCCTGTTTGGTGTCAGTATAACGGAGTTAAGGTATGTGGTGTAGGATTCCACTTGCCATCGCAGACTTTTGTTGTGTTCAGTACAATTTTATTTTGGGGACATGAACGCCACACCCCTGCAAGCTGGGGTCGTGCACCCCGGAAGATAGCAGCAGTTTTTCTGTCCTTTTCTCCTGGTGAGTGCACACATGTTGGTCCTGTCTTTATTTTACATTTTTAAAATTTTCTTTATGTCATATTTGAATGAGTGTTATGTACTGTTGTGTTAGTGTCATGATTGGCTCTCTGTGGGTTGAGTATGTTTTTTTTAATTGCAATGTTCTTTACGTATGTTCGTGGTATGATTGTGGAGTTAGCTAACTGATTTTAAAAAAAATTTTTTTATGTTTTTTTTTTTTTTTTAAATTTTTTTAGCCTCATAAGACGGACTGCATGATTTTCATGACATATCGTTTTTGTGTGTGCCAGGTATGTATTTTATTTACTTTATATTTACATTGTTATTTGATAAAAAGCAGCAGTTTTGCTGTCCTTTTCTCCTGCCTCATAAGACGGACTGCATGATTTTCATGACATATCGTTTTTGTGTGTGCCAGATTAAACGGAAAAGGAAGAAAAAAAAAATTGTGTGAAAAGTCTTTCACAACGTATATGTACAGCTGCTACATCAGCTAACATTAATTTATGCTGTATTTGTGGGTAAAATCATACCTTAAATGGTGTATTGTTTCGGCTAATGTTACTTCTTAGTAAAGCTCTTGGTTTCATGATCAAATCTTTCATGGTTTTTGTCTTCATTTTGTGATTCTGAACCTTGTGTTCCTGCATGAGTAGCAAACTAACTTAAACTGAGGCTAACCTATTTTTTCAAATACAAGTGTACTGGAGAATAAAGTCAAGACGGCGTATTAGGGCCACATAAGAAAATAAAAATGCTTGTCACTACGAGTATAAAGTCATAAAATATCGATATAAACCCCGTAATTTTATGAGAATCAAGTCAAATACAGTCGCAGTTATAAAAAAAAAAAAAAAACCCTCATAATTTCACAAAAATGTCATTTGTTTATGAGATTAAAGTCATCATATTCCGACAATAAAGCCATAATATTACAAGAATAATGTCGTAATTTAAAAACAGGTTGGAAAAATATCATAATTTACAAGAATACAGTCATACCCTGCTGGTCCACAGCAGTCGTATCTGTCTTGTGTAAGATACTTGATTTTAACTATAGACGTAAATCTCCTCAGTACCAGTAGATCATGCTCACTGGGGTCAGTACACGGTCTACTGTAAATGGACTTTGGATCAGCTGATTCTGGGCCCTAGTTTTGGACCCTGGTTGTCAGTGATGATGAAGCCATGTATATTTGTTTCAGGTAAAAATAGCGATAATCCCCTCCACCCTGGATGCCAGGATACGTGATTTCTGTCCACATGTCGATGTTCGTGGACCACTTGTTCTTTGGTAGCTTATACGGATCCATGTCCAGTCCAATTGTTCTTAATTTAATTTCATATTTCACATTTTCCCGGTCTGACTGTGTTTACTGCTACACTCCGTCATGTTGAGCAGGTTGGTTTTTGCCACTCAGTCTGATTTAGAGGGACATGTCCCAGGAGAGAAGTGACGTATGTGCATACTCTCTAAATGACTGATACGACCTGATAAAACCAAACCAGATTATTTTCTTTCATAACCTTGAAATAATTATCTTTAAGGCAATTCAAACTCGGGGGTAGATGTGTGTGTTTCCTTCCCTTCCGGCACTCATACCAACACTCATACCCCTTTTCCACCAAACTGGTTCCAGGGTTGAGTCGGAGCCGATGCCCGACTAAGCACCAGTTCTTTGTGTTTCCACCGCCTAATCACCAGCCAAACCGGTTCCAAAGTGATTACAGGAACCACCAACTTCGACTTGGGCTAAACTGGGGCCAGACTAAGAACTAATGACTAAACCGCCAGCGTCATCGGTGGGTGGGGATTACAGACCCAAACAGGAAAAGCGAAAACTGTGAACCGCCATTTTTAAAACTCCAACCAGCGGGTTTTTAGTTTAGATTAGTTTTTAGAAAGAGCTATAGACGCCAAAAACAAGCAGTAGTGAACTGAGGAGGAGACCCAGTGCTTTCTGGCACTGTGGGCTTCATTAGAAGTCCAACACAAGTAGGAGGGAGCTTCACGAACAAAGCCGGTGTTCGAAAAAATACAAAGACAGATGGCTACGACCGGACCTGGACCAGCCTAAACAAACTAAAGAAGGACTGCAGGGATCCGAAAAGACAGGATGGATACAGTGGCTGGCCAAAAAGAATCCCTCATTTTGACCTGCTGGATTCAGTTTTAGGTGACTGGTGAAGCAGACGACTGGTGCACTGAACACAGCCACAGCAGACACGGACTGGAGGCTTTCGATTGGGGTATGTGAGGGAAAAGTTGAACAATATTAGTAAACTAGCACGTTGAGATGTGGTAGATAATAAACTTACCTCTGATTCATTCCTTTACTTTCTTGGTAAATTCCACTGGCATTTTCAGCTGAATAACCTCTGAGCTGGCATGCCTGTTTCTGCATGAAATTTGACACCATGGCAACATGGCCCTATTGTTTATCTGTTGCTAGGTAACCCACATCAATTCTATGATTTTATGATTCTGGGCAAGGATATTGCAAGGCTATTGTATTCCAAAATTACTAGTATCTCCCAAAATATATGGTCCTATCAACTTATTTTCGCTAGTCTCTTCCTTGACCAAAAATACATTATTATGTTAAACTGAAGCAGTCAGCTCTTTCTGGATTTTGTGTTTTGCTCAAGTTGCACAGACTGTCCACTTTGATTTTATAATATAGATGATGATTTGATGCAACTTTATATGCATTCATGGCTTTAAATGTCCAGCCTGTCTTATAATTGTTTATCACAAACCACAATTTACCTTAGAAGAACTTCTTCTTTAACACGTCTTGTCCCATAACACTGTATTAGTTCCATTTCTCAACATATGCTAATGAGTTATGTAGCCTTCTCACCAAACTGTGACAAAAAGCTGCTAAGAGACTGAAACATGTACCCTGAAACAGTCAGCATAGGTGCTTTATATATGTTATAGTTTATTCTCAAGAAAGTTATGGTACATTTGAAGTTAGAAGTTTTACAAATCAAGGTAATGGTGTTGACAAATAAATCAGACAATGCATATGTCTTTTGCAGATATCCTGTGCTTGTGATGTTGACTGGTCTTAAAAATATAATTGAGACCAAGACAAGACAAGAATGAGACCAGACCAGATCAACAGCCAAGTTGTATGGCATCCAAGTTTTTCATATCATTAAACAAGAACATGACTGGTAAGGCCTGACACAGACAAACCAGATCATTTACTCCCCATAACCCTAAAATGATCATCTGTGAGGTAGTTAAACAGGGTTTCCTCTAAGTGTGTAACACTTAGTATGGAAAAGATTGAAAAAGAGTGATATTAGCTAAAGTCAGGTTACTTTATTTGCAGGACATACATATCTTTATGTGTCCTGCCTGTCTCATCACTGTTTATCACAAACCAAAATGCACTTTAGAGCAACAATTTACCACCTCATGTCTCTCACTAAGATAACGCTGTATTTGCTACATCCCTCAATGTATGGTGGTGAAATCAACTGATAAAAAGCTGACATGTAAAATAATTCTATACACATACATAACTTTATATCCCTCCTGTCTAGTGTCAGTTACCACATGCCCTGTTCCCTCAATTTCTCATTAGGCTGACACTCTTTTTGCTGCATATCATCAATTTGTTACTACAAATTGTTGCTCAGGGTTGTTATAGCTCAATATAAATGATTGAATTTGCAACCCTGTTCGTCGGGTGAGATTGCAAATAGCCGACAGAAACTGAAACCAGCACCATGAAACATACAGTATTGGTAGCTCATTTGGCTAAAGATAACCTCTTCAGAAGTTGCTGGTTGTATCCATCAATCAATCAGTCAATCAAAATGTATTTATATAGTGCTTTACAATAACGTGAAGAAGACCAAAGTACTTTACATCTAAAAGCATGATTAAATTATAAGATATTAACAGTTTAGTCAAATACCATAAATTTGCATAAAACAATAAGACACAATACACAGTCATAAAAAAGACCACAGATTAAAGCCTAATAGTGTCTCAGCACTAAGAGCTAAAAGCCAGTTTAAACAGGTGTGTCTTGAACAGGGGCAGGTCAGTGAGGACTCGTAAGTCAGAAGGCAGCGAGTTCCACAGTTTTGGTGCAGCAACAGCAAATGAACCCCATTGTTTGTATCAGGACCTGGGGACATTCAGAACCATATGAGAGGAGGATCAGAGGGCTCTGCTGGGGCGGTGAACTGTTAAAATCTCAGATAAATAGGGAGGAGCCAGACCATTTAAAGCTTTAAAAACAAACATTAAACTTTTAAAATCAATGCGATGGCAGACTGGGAGCCTTTAAGAAAAATTTACATCAAATTGCATGTAATGATGTCAAATAAATCAATACACAGGCCTTGAAACCAGTGTCAAGACCAAGACTGAGTTAAGGACTACAACATTTATATTTGTATATTCTAACACAGATTCTTTGTATATTCTAAACATATAATCCACAAGGTAGAGATCAAGTATATCAAAAGTCACATTAAAAACTATGAACTACTAGGTTAATTACTCTATCCTTGTTTTTACTTTGACAAATAAGTCACTGAGGTCAGAGTCTCTCATACTGCACAGATATGGATTTACACTAATATGATTTGCCACCTGAACTAATTAATTACTATATATAATCTTCCAGAAAATCCATAACAAGCATCACAGGAAATTAATTTGTCATAATAGGATTACAGACCTCAGTCACAAATACCATCAGCAGTAGAATCCACTTTCAGTACCTCTCTTTTTCCACAGCTTTAAGCAAATAGCTGGAGGGACACATACAGAGGAAAGGCTTAGATTTAGAACTCCACTGGTTAAATGCAGCAGTGGAGCAGAAAGATATAGAAGAAGGGAAGTTAGAGTGCATCTAGTGTGTCAAGAGGTTTTTTTTTTGAGGAATGCTGTTATGTGGGATTGGCACTGGATCAGTCTTTGAAATCAACGGGGGAAAAATAGACAGGTTTAATCTGCAAAAGAAAACTTAGAGCTGAAGGTTTTGGAAACGTTCTCTTCATAACAAACAGAAGAAAACTTATGAGAAATATGTCTAGTTAAAAAACCTGTCATTGTTCATTATAATAAAACATCTGGACAGGACTTTGTTTTTTTTCCAGATTTGTTGATTTAAAAAAAAACAGGAAAAAAGAGAAAAAAAAGAAATACAGTAAAGCTATTAAAGTGTGTCTGAAATTAAATTTACAACAGGGACTGACATATTTACCCCTTCACTCTGTTACCTCTGCCCTTTTCCCATCTTTTTCTATTTGTTTAACTTATTCTTTACCCCTTTCTTTTCATAATGTCCTTTTATATTTATCCCCTCTCCGTGTCTCCTTCTTTCTTCTACCCCTCCCATTTCCCATTCATCACCTCCTCCACAACTCTCACTTTTTCTCACAGCCCAGCGGTCTCTCAGCCCCACCGTCATATTTCACTGCGGTCTTTTAACGCTGACGTAGGTCGAGGTGAACGCTGCACGCTGTCTACGACGGTAGACACTCTGGTCGTCCATCCGGGCAAACAGGGAAATCTGTGTGTTTTTCCACCTACTGGCAGTGATCACCTGTAAGTGGCGAAGTAAATCACCCTGCTTTAGTGTTTTATGATGTTGAGTAGGGTGGCAAATCAAAAAGACATGAAGAATAAAACCAGGCATTAGATAACACACATGCTGGCTTAGGTCCGAACAGGCCTCTTCTGATAAAACAGGATATTTGTATCAAAACCACCAAGTAAATAATATTTCATATTATTTACCAGTGAAGGGTTGTGTAATCCAAAAATGTTGTTTATATCAAATTTTTCTTCATACATCATTATTGTTCAGTATTGTAAACTATCACAAGGACCTCTATAGTGCTCTCTGCTCCCTGTTTACAAGACTTTTTATGGCGTTTCTGCTTCATTGGACAGTTTTAAGTGGAGGGTGACATGGGAGACGCAAGAGGGGAATGAACACTGTAACATGCAACATACTGTATGGTTCCAACACAAAGGCTAGAACAGAAAGGAGGATCGCTCCAAAAATACCCATTTAAAACCAAACTCTTTTTTTTAACATTGAAAGTGAGCTTCATTTGACAAAAAAAAAAAAATGCATGAGTCACTTTTCAGAACAGTGTTTTATTTGGCTTCAGATATTATTTATGCTTCATGATGGTTATCAGTTTCCATTACAGCAAGTTGGTCCTGTAATGCAGGGAATTCATTGCTGAAACAACCAACTTTGATAGAAATAAAACTGTAATTTTCCCGTAAGAAGTGCTAGCTGGCAACTTTGAAGAAGTCACTGAAAACGCCTTCATTATTGTCATATTTTGCTGTGTTGTAATGTTGTCACTACTTGTGTTGGTAGAGTAAAAGAAAGAAGGAGGGATGAGGAAGGATATGAGAAAGAAAGAGAAACCAAATGAAAGGGTGAGGGGGTTGTGGGTCAGTGGGCACAGAGTTTAGTGGACCTCATTAGAGATGAGGCTTCATAATAGAGAATACTCACTAACTAGCTCGGTGCTCTGACCCCAGTGGGGCGACGGGTAACAGAGGACAGGTTTGAGTGATTACATCAGGAACAGGGGTGCCCCATTCGGGTTCCTCTCTTGTTTCGCTTCTTGAAATGAATTATGCTCGAAATCAATAACATTAATAGACTAAAGCTTTAAACGAACTGGCAAACATCCAAGAAAGTCGAAAGGATTTTAGGCACACAATAAATGATGGAAGGGATTTACTGCACCCTGTTTGCTATATCCTGCCCAATAGGGACTCTTAGAAACAGCCGAGACCTGCATGAAGATTGGGAGCTTTCTATATAATTTTAATATTATATTCATTACTTTTGCTATTATGAAATAATAATGTTAAATATAGGAGCCAACTGGGTGCTTCTATTAAACTGGTCCCTAAAAACAGGACATGGCGGCTAAAAAACTCAAACAAGATGTAGACTAATGTTATGAAGCAAGTTTGGAAGCACTTTGGGTCTATTGTAAAACTAAATATTTACTGAGATAAAAGAGAAAGTATTTTTCAGATAAAACACATTTCTATGTTAGTTTTATGCAAAAATCTGCATGTAACACGGTAAAAGGACACAAAAATTACACCCTACTATTTTTTCGAATATCTTTTTATTCTCTCACAGATACATTTTGGGAATCAAACTAATTATGCAAGGCAGAGTGTTTCACAAAAATGACCACTGTTGCAAAATCACTCACAATTTATATGTGTTTAAATGGGCAGGTTCCGCATGTAACACCAGTGGACATGACGGGTTACAAAACCTGGAATTAGACTGCCGATTCATAAAAATCCTGCATGTCTGGATTAGTAAAACCACTAGGATCATCAAATTTAACACAGTGTCTTTATATACAGTGGTATATAAGACCATTTCAAGCCATATTTTCCAGATCAAATGCACTGACACCTAAGTAGCTTTTCATGTCCCAGTTTTGGTTCTATTTTTGGCCCCAATATTATATTAAAAATTCATTAGTTTTGGGATGACTCATAGCAAGAGTATATTTTTTTGCATTTATCTGAGGTGATCATTATCTACATCCTGGGAAATATGTCTAAATTTCCCTTTTATTATTGTGTCTAAAAAACTAGCAAAGTGCCAGATACCAGAATTAAACCCAGTTTCGTAGAAGTACCCATCTAAAGTCTTTATCTGATAAGTAAATGTCTTGTAGAAGAGATACTCATCATTCCTTTAGGAAAAACCACAATAAATAGGGTAATTAAAATAATGTACATAAGTCTTTGAACCATTTTTGTAGATCTGTGAGAATGGAACGCATCTATGTTTAGAGAACTATTCAGAAGAGTAAATAAGATCAGTAATCTCTTCTTGAGTGCGTCATAAAAGCTCTTCCTTTTATCCACCACATCCTTATTTTGTTTTAAGATTTGATAAATCTTTCTTATTCTAGGTCCATGAACCTTTATTCCCATGAGTTCTGGAGAAATCTATCTTAAAGTTGGCTGTGTTTTAAAATGATAAACTCCCACACGGTAAGCTTATAGTGACCTTGGTTCAGGACAGATTTCTCCTGTGAGAGGATTTACTTCATTTATACCATATAGACTCAGTGCTGCATTTATCACTGGAACTTTATTCTCTTTAAGTTTTCAGCTCTGAACTAAAACTCCAGAACTACATCACAAGTATAATGCAATAACATAATAATAATGTATTTTATTCAAGGGTCATGGCAAAGCAAAAGTATTGTAATACTGCTACTGCTACTACTGCAGAATGCCCCCACTTCCACGGAAATACATTGAATTTCTCTCTAAAAATACAGTCAGTCATTTTATTTTTCCAGGACTCATTCCAGTCTCATGTTTTATTTGGACCCTCTAATAAGTGATCTGATCCATATTTTAAAAATTCCATCCAAAAAAAGAAAGAAAGCTCAGACACAGCCACAGAGGAGGGGTCTCTCTTCCAGGTTTCAAGACAGTGTTGTGTGTATTTATATTTGGATACACAATGAATACAGAAAACGTATATATCTGTCCCTCCAGGATTTCGTGGGATTTTTTTTTTTATTGTTGTGGCCTAAAATGCCTGATTTTGTGGCAGCTTTTCCAAAAAATTGTGGTGAAAGATGTGATGATTTGAGGTTTCTTTTATAAACGTCACAGGAACATGGGCATTTGCAAATTACCTAGAACAGTCTTTTTTGAGTTTTTAGTCTTAAAAAGCACCAGGAAGCAATGATTTTAAACAAAACAGGCTTTTTTTCATTCATTCATTCATTTGTTTTGAGCAGCCAATGAGAGCGGAGTGTCACAGAACCCAGCCAATGAGAGCGGAGCGTCACAGAACCCCAGCCAATGAGAGCGGAGCATCACAACACCAGCCAATCAGAGCAGAGAGTCACAAAATGCCAGCCAATGAGAGCACAGCATCACAGAACGCCAGCCAATGAGAGCGCAGCGTCACAGAACGCCAGCCAATGAGAGTGGAGCATCACAGAATGTCAGCCAATGAGAGTGGAGTGTCACAGAACATCAGCCAGTGAGAGTGCAGCGTCAAAGAACGCCAGCCGATGAGAGTGGAGCGTCACAGAACGTCAGCCAATGAGAGCGCAGCATCAAAGAACGCCAGTCGATGAGAGTGGAGCGTCACAGAACATCAGCCAATCAGAGTGCAGCGTCACAGAACGCCAGCCAGTGAGAGCGTAGCGTCACAAAACACCAGCCAATGAGAGCGCAGCATCACGGAACGTCAGCCAATGAGAGCGCAGCGTTACGGAACATCAGCCAATGAGAGCACAGCGTTACGGAACGTCAGCCAATGAGAGCACAGCGTGACGGAACGCCAGCCAATGAGAGCACAGCGTTACAGAACGTCAGCCAATGAGAGCACAGTGTCACGAAACGCTTGCCAATGAGACTGTAGCGTCACAGAACATCAGCTAATCAGAGCGCAGCGACACAGAACGCCAGCCAATGAGAGCGTAGCGTCACAAAACATCAGCCAATGAGAGCGCAGCGTTACGGAACGCCAGCCAATGAGAGCGCAGTGTCACGAAACGCTGGCCAATGAGAGCGTAGCGTCACAGAACGTCAGCTAATCAGAGCGCATTGTCACAGAACGTCAGCCAATGAGAGCACAGCATCATGGAACGCCAGCCAATGAGAGCGCAGCATCACTGAAAGCCAGCCAATCAGAGAAGAGCGTCACACACTGTCAGCCAATGAGAAGGCAGCGTCACAGAACATCAGCCAGTGAGAGCGCAGGGTCACGGAACGCCAGCCAATGAGAGCACAGTGTCACAGAACGCCAGCCAATGAGAGCGCAGCATCACAGAACATCAACCAATTGGAGTGTAGTGTCACAGAACATCAACCAATCAGAGTGTAGTGTCACAGAACACCAGCCAATGAGAGCACAGTGTCACAGAACACCAGCCAATGAGAGTGTAGCATCACAGAACGTCAGCCAATGAGAGCGCAGCGTCACAGAACATCAATCAGTCAGAGCGTAGTGTCACAGAACGTCAGCCAATGAGAGTACAGCGTCACAGAACGTCAGCCAATGACAGCGCAGCGTCACAGAACATCAACCAGTCAGAGCGTAGTGTCACAGAACGTCAGCCAATGAGAGTGCAGCGTCACAAAACGCCAGCCAATAAGAGCATAGCGTCACAGAACACCAGCCAATCAGAGCAGAGCGTCGCAGAACCTCAGCCAATGAGAGCGCAGCGTCACAGAACATCAACCAATCAGAGCATAGTGTCACAGAACGTCAGCCAGTGAGAGCGCAGTGTCACAGAACGTCAACCAATGAGAGCGCAGTGTCAAAGAACACCAGCCGATGAGAGTGCAGCGTCACAGAACATCAGCCAATCAGAGTGCAGCGTCACAGAACGCCAGCCAATAAGAGCATAGCGTTACAGAACGTCAGCCAATGAGAGCGCAGCGTCACAGAACGCCAGCCAATGAGAGCGTAGCATCACAAAACGCCAGCCAATGAGAGCACAGCGTCACGGAACGTCAGCCAATGAGAGCGCAGCGTTACGGAATATCAGCCAATGAGAGTGCAGCATTACGGAACGTCAGCCAATGAGAGTGCAGCGTTACGGAACGTCAGCCAATGAGAGCGCAGCATTACAGAACACCAGCCAATGAGAGCGCAGCGTTATGGAACGTCAGCCAATGAGAGCACAGTGTCATGAAACGCCGGCCAATGAGAGTGTAGTGTCACAGAACGTCAGCTAATCAGAGTGCAGCGACACAGAACGCCAGCCAATGAGAGCATAGGGTCACACAACCTGAGAGCCTGATCCTTAGTTTTTCTCTTTCCTGTTGTGCTGTTACACAGTTATAGCAAACATTTTTTGTAATAAATAACTTATATATACAAATGCAATGTAGAACAACATCACTTTCATCCAAATACATGCAATACGTTATTAAATATCAAAAGAAAAGAAGTGGTACCAGGCACAACAAACCCCGCCTCTTGCACATATTGTAACTTATTTTGGCATCGATCCAGCTGATGTCATCATGTCTGTGCATGTGGTGATGTCAGTATATCAATTGCCTCTATATATGTGCCAAGTTTGAAGTACTGAAAAAACTGAAACAAAATGGATGTTTATTGGCATTTGAAATTTCATCCATTATAAGTAAATGGGAGAAGAAAAAGGATTTTAAAAATTCCTAAAAAAATCTGAAATTTTATCTACTTTTCCCAAAATGTAATGACAACTATTCTGGATCACTGGCAATCTATAAACCTATTTGGTAGGAATTCAACCAATAATTTTGCTGTTGGAGTGTTAACACACAAAGAAACAAACAAACCATACCAAAAACTAGAAAAGCACTCAGAGAGCGCAGACCTCCACCAAGGCAGACCCCGCCCCCCCGCCACACACACACACACACACACACACACACACACACCCACACCCTATCACCACCAAAATGTAATTATTTGTTCCTTGTGACAGTATCAACATTTCCTGAAAATGTCATAACCTTTTGACTTATCTTGCTTACAGACAAACAAAAAATTCGCGCCCCCCCCAGACAGACAGATAGGCAAACAAACAAACCCAGATGAAAACATCACTGTCCTTGGTGGAGGTAACAATACCCCTTGCCTCCCCTTCGAGGGTCAGGGTAATGACTTAAATATAGGTGGAGTGATGAGAAACTGGTACAAGACCTGGACTTCACTCCTCCAGCCATGAGATGTAGACAGGACAGTTTAACCAAATACTCAAACAGACACTTCAAGATATTCACACACAAAGGACAGAAAAACAAGAAAAAGAGACAAGGACAAGTGAAGGTGTATCCAGGTCAGCAGTGAAGGAGGACCAATGAACAGCTGACATCAGGATGGCTGATGATCCAGGGTAAGGCATCATGGGAAAAGACCAGAGTCAGAGAGCAGATCACTAGAGAACATGAAGAATGATGTCTTGTATATTTTAACAGGCAGATACTGAGATGAATGTGTTATAAAGTCTACTGACCAACCACTTTTAATTAATTTTAAGTTAACATTCATTCACAAAAAAATTAAAGGAGCTTAGAATTATCAGATGCTGCAATGTATGAGTACATTAAGAGAACTTGTTTTTAGTGTAAATTCGGTCAGTAGAGGCATCTCCTATACTCTGGGGTAGTGCTAAATTCAGTCCATTCCCTGACTGTGATGGTTAAGTAAAATGCCAGTGAAACAGAGCGAGCTGAAGCCGAGGTTTGAGTCAGCTACTGTTTGGGGTCGGTTCCTCAGAGAAAAGCAGTCAGTCATAGTATATCTGCGCGAATGGGCACGCTGGTCTTTCAGGCGGTGATATATCAGACAAATGTCAAAGCACTGACCACCACATGTGGGACCCACAGCTGCTAACCTACAAAGCTTTGGCTCTGTAAATATTCCATCTTCCTTTATGTGTATATCAGGAATTTATGGCTCTAGAGTAGCATAAGATGTATAGTTGTGTCTACCTGCTTGGATGATTAATGAGCATTCAGTTCAAGTGTTTACTCTGTTTTCCCCTATCATCATTTTATTCATTCTTTGAATATGTTACATTTATTTCTCTTATTACACTTGTCCAACTAAGAATTTCTCCTGGATGGATGAATGGGTGGGTGCATGTATTTGCAGGGTTAATAGTCTGCAATCTGGTAATCAACATGGTGACTAAAATGCTCCGTTGATGACATTTGTTATAACAGAAGGGTTGTTTCGCCGTCGGAGGACAGAAAGACACTGGCAATTTGATGGTATTCAGAGCCAGTGCTACATACTGTGAAACATGGCAAATGTTATTTTTGGAATATAAAGAGTCCAAATTTCTTTGGCAATAATCAGCCCTGCAGCTGCATTCAACACTGCAATCTAGCAGATACAAAGCTTCCTGATAGTTTGACACAAAATAACAGTCATAACGCATCAGAGTCTAAATGACATTCACTGTAGAAAGAGAATGGAGTGAAAATGACAAGGGGGAGGAAAGTTTTTCCAATTATTTTTATAACTTTGAACTTTCAGCACAAATGTGTCACAATATAGCATATCCATTCCTCAGAGAAGTATCTCATTTATGTTATTGTCCAGAGTTAGATGGAAAATGATGCTTTCATGTCTGTGTGACGAAAAATGAAGTGAAACTTAACTTGGTACATGGATGGAACCTGGTGTAGCTGTATGTGTGTATACATACACACACACACACACACACACATATATCATAGCCTAGAAAACCCATTAAAATCCCTTGTTTCTGTTCCCCTTCATCCCCTTCATCTTCTTCTCATACACCAACTACTTACATGTCCTCCTCCACCACATCCATAAATCTCCTCTTTGCTCTTCCTCTTCGACTCCATCTTCATCATCCTTCAGTATATTCATCATCCCTCTCTGCACATGTCTGAACCGTCTCAAGCTGGCTTCTCTCACTTTGTCCCCAAAACGTCCAACCGGAACTGTCCCTCTGATGTACCCGTTTCTAATCCTGTCCATGTCCTGTCCATGTCACTCCCAAAGAAAAACTTAACATCTACAGTTCTGCCTCCTGTCTTCTCAAGTCTTTTTCCTAAATTAAATTACATATAGGTGACTTTTTTGCTTCATAAGATCCATGTGTACAATTTAAGGAGATCTAACTTTAGAAATGGAATACCTGAAATTCCTAATTAATTTTTTAAAAAAAGTGTAATAGTCACCAGAAAACAAAAACATTTGTGCATTTGATTCCCCTCCATAGTGTCTTTCATGTTCTACTGCCATGATTCTATAGCACGTCAGAATGACCTTTTTTTCTCTTTATTTTTCACTTACATGGACAAAGCAAGCACTAGCTCTTAAAATGCCTTTGTTGTGGAATTCTGTATTGTGAGAGAAAGAAAGACTGAAATAGAGGATCTTGTATTTTCTATTATTTATTAAAGCTTTACTCAGAGGATTCACACATTCCGAGTACAAGCAGTCTGTAAAGAAACAAACAACTCACAGTGAGTAGTGATAAAGAGACAAATCAAAACAAGAGTGAACAACAAGGTTGGAGAGCATCCACCAATCTACAGAAGTGGGTAAAATGTTTTTAGACACCCTTAAAATTTTGCACCATCTGAAATCTTTTTTGTGTTTCAAAAGGTGCGGCTGCATCAGACAGACACAAACAAACACATTTTTTACCCCACCCACCAAAGGGGAGGCAAGGGGTATTGTTTTAGTTCGGTTTGTTTATTTGTTTAACACTAGCAGCAAAACTCTTAGTTGAATTCATACCAAATTGGGTTTATAGATTGCCAGTGACCCAGAATAAATTGCATTACATTTTGGAAACAGTAGGTCAAAGTTCAAATTTTTAATAAAGTTTTTGCATCTTTTTTTTTTTTAAATTTACTTCTAATGGCCAGAATTTCAAATGTCTATAAAAACATCCATTTTGTTTCAATTTACTTCAAACTTGGCACATGTTTAGTGGTAATGCTGACATCACTACACACATAGATATGATGACATTAGCTGGATTGATGCCAAAATAAACTACAATACGTTCGACGGGCAGGGTTTGTTGTGCCGAGCACCCCCCTTTTTTTTTTTTCAGTGGTAACAAGAAAAAAATAAAATAAATTCTTGACAGTTTCAATATGTCATGCCCTGGATGTGTATCAAGGGGCATTATCTTGCTGACTGTTTTGACTGAATTTCAACAGAACAGTGCATGTGCAGATTTTGTGAATGGCACAAGAGTTGGCAGAGTTCAATGACTGAAGACTGATTCTTAATGTAGTATATCACAAATGCATGGAGTGTCCATAAACTTTTTTTCCACCATTGTGTCTGATAGAGAACAGGAGAAGAGCACAACAGACTAAAGCATACTGTGGCAATATCTAAGCACTACCACTCATCATAGGGGTGTGTGAGGGAGATTTTCAGTTGGTTGTAATCTGCAACTTCACCACTAGATGCCACTAAATGCTGTATTACATATTGAATGTGATATTGACTATTGCTGTTTTTCTCAAGATAGCCCTGGAGGTGTGTTCCTATAAGGCAATTTATTTCTTTGACATTCATTACAGCAATTTTCACAAGTTATAACTATCTTCGTTATCAAGCTTCAAATTCACATTGTAGCAGCATCACACTGAATGTCAACATGCCAGAAATCCACTTAGCTGAGATGAGCTCTTGGCCTGAGCTGAGTCCTCATACATTGATAGGACTGCCCTTCAAAGTGTAAAAAAAGGAGAGAAGGTCTTTCAAACCACTATCATACATATGTAACGTGTTATCAGTGAAGCATGCTCTCCTGAATTCTACATGAACCATTAATCTCAAAGAAGTAAGATGTTTGTTTTTCAAGTATACAGTAGACAGTGTTGTTAAACCTGAAACATAACTATAACAGACACAAGAGTCTTCTCTACTTTATTTAACCTTCTGCATAATTTGATCAGGGAATTACAGGGGACGTTCTGGAGGACGTTCTGACCTGAAGGCAAATGAAAACAAAAAAAAAAAAAGAATGCCAGCCACACAGTACATACTGTAAAACACAGATATGTGTATGTTTGTGAAGGTTACTCTAACAGATCAGTGAGGAGGGACAGTTTTCCAGTTGTACTGTGAGCTGAATCACAATGAACCCTGGTTCTCAGTCTGTCTGAGTCGATACTTGAACCACAGCAACAAATAGAAGGAGGCAGAGGTGAGGGAAGGCAGGTGATAGGAAAATAAAGCCAATGAGAAGGAGGGAAAATATTTGAAAATAATACTGCAACTAAACCTTGATAGCTTTATTATACATTTTATTTTCATATTATATCTAAATATTATCATCTTATAATAAGATTTTGTCATTATGGCAGATATTTTCACATTATAACAATTTTTACCTTTCAACAAGTGTTTTTTGTCTTAAAACAGGCCATTTAGATGTTAGTGAGGTATTTTTTTTTATACTGTAACAGGATATTTTCTTATTAATATTATACCTATAAACTTTTTTATAACTAGTGATCATATTTGAAATGTTATCCATTAGCATATAAATGTCCCATTTTATATTAGAAGATATTTATATGAAAACATCTTGCTGTAACATGCAAACATTTTGCTTGTGTATGAAAAACTTAATTATATGTCAACATTTCATGACATTATATTGATTCACTTTTTTTTTTTTCATCTTCCAGCTGACACTACTATTATAAAGGTAAATTAAAACAAAAAAATTCTGGCAAGTCTAGTTCACGCTCAATGATGAACACGTTAAGTCTCTGTGACACGTGAAGATGGTGAGCACATGTTGGACAGCTGTTCTTTCTGAACAGCCAAAACAAAACCTCTGAAATACCTGATGTCATGCAGCAGACACTTGGGGAGGTCCAAACTGAGCACGACATAAATCTCACATCTGAGTGCCATGTGATGGTGACTGAGTATGCAGTCGCCTCTAAGGGAAACAATTTTGGTGTAACTGACCTCCTGTAAAACTATTACTTATGCAAGACAGTTTTTTTGTGTATGATCTGAAACTTTATGGCAGAATCAGCAGATCAGTAAACACAGTCAAACCAGGACCCCTTTCCAAATTTTCTGCAGTAACCCTGTAATTTTTATTATAAAAGGCAGAATCTCCAGCCCCTGAGGTCAAGTCCACCACAGTGAATAATTCCACTATGATGTGAAAACAAAAAAATACCAGACTGTTAAAACATACTTAAGATTTGGATTCATGTGTTGTGTATTTCATAGGGCAACAGCATATGTGGTTAAAAATCACTCTGTCAGAGGAATAACTGCATGAAAAAATGAAAAAAAAAAAAAAAAAAGTCAAAAGTGTCCTTTTTTATGAATTCTTTGGATCTTCTTCCAGGAGGACTGAATATAATAGACCTATCATGTGTGAATACCACCAAATATCTTCCTCAAAGATGAAGGTTCAGCCCCACTAAGGTTTTAATAATGTGTTTTTAATCCAGTTTCAGTGGTGTCAACAATCCCCTTAGTTGTTTTCTTTGGTTGTCGCAGGTCAATAATTTGACCCTAATGAAACAGTTACATTTTTTCCCACCGCAATGGGATATGTCTCCTAGCATGGTCATTTAAGAAAATTAGATGCAACTCACTGCATCAGTTGGGTTTAAAGAACTATAGATCTGAACTGTTTAAATAGTTAATTCCAGGTGGGGACAATTTTTGGCCCAGATGTTACACATATACATTTTATTTTGGTTTTAATTATTCTTCCGTACAGCCCTTTGGTCCACTGTGGTTTTAAAGTGCTTTACATATAAAGTTGGATTGGATTGGATATACATATACATACACACACACACACACACACACACACACACACACACATATATACATATATAAATACATACATACACATGTACATACACACACATACATACACATACATATACAAACACATAGACATACACACACATACATACACATACATATACATATACATACACATATACACACATACACATACATATACACGTACACATATACATATACATGCACATATATACACATACACAACAATCTGGATATTACTCATGAAATTGTTATTCATGCTTGGTTTTCAGCTTAAAGTGGGTTTTCATTACAAATGGTAATGACACTGGTAAAAATAAAAAGGAAGAGAAATGACTCAAAGCTCACAACAAAGATCTGGATTTTCTGTACTGCATCTTTTTAATGCTAATGTCACATTGGGTACCAATGAATTTGGGACAAGATTATTAAAACAACAACAACAACAAAAAATCCACAGGTATTCCCTCCAGCAATACCTTCTAGAGGGCAATTTACTGCCGAGAGCTTTTTACCAGGTGCCTAATTCATATTCTGCTCCAGTAGCTTCATCTAAAAGATGTGATGAGAGAGGATATTCTAATGTAGAGCATGATTTGCATACACCTTTGATTAAAATGGAAAGTCAGGGATATTAAATTAACCAACAGGCAAGCAAGGAATTTGAATGAGAAGCTGAATCCAATGCTTTTTTATAGTATACACCATCTAACAGAATATTGTCCAATCAGGAGAGCTGTGGAATATAACTTGTCATAGGTACCCCTGTGAGACAGTCTATGGCTACAGTTCTGCAGTCAGTCAAAAAAAAGTGAAAATTAAAGTGCTCCCTTATCCTGGCAGTTTGCATTATCACGCTGTCTCAATGCTGTCTCAGGAATTTGCAAATATAGGTGACAATGGTACAATAATGTTTAATAGCTTTTTTGTTTTAGCTTCATCATGAAGTATTTGTTTTTTGTTTCTTCATGGAGAGTGGGAGAAGTAGTCCAAAGGAGAAAGGTCGAAGCAGGATTTGATGCTAAAGCCAGGAGGCGATGTGTTGGTTCAACATCAGCAGCACCATAAAAGTGCACCGCTGAGAGCACTGAGAGGGAGCAAATTTGGGATTTGGTCTCGGGGAGGAGAAAATTGCTTTTTTTTTTTTTTTTTTTTTAGCAGTGACTGGACCAAATACCAACCATAAGATGAGAGAGCTCACCTCTTATCTCTTGTTATTTCATATTATTAAAGTCTTTCATGCCAATTTAGAGTTATTACACTAATAACAAAGCTGACAGCATGAAGGACCTTAGCGTCATGAATAACAATTGGTGATTAAGATTTTGGAAATTGGAGATGTGAGTTAAAATCAATCAGAAGATAAATCTATTTATGACTTGCAACTAATGCTCAGCATCCTTTACTATGGAGGAGCTCATTTCCCTGGGGTCTATCAGAGTGATAGATGGACAGTGCTAAGGTAAACCACAGCCTCAGAGCTCACTGAGAGAGGACTGAGTGGTACAAAATCTGAAATCTACTTAAGGAATGCAAACACATAAACTGTCTGGCAGGAAAAACAATATTTCTTATTTTATCACAGTTTTCAGCTGTTGTGAAAGAAGTGTTCAGATCCTTCTATGAATAAGCTATGGACATTCTCAAGTAAAAATTCTGCCTTTGAGACCATACTCAGCCTGTTTGATTATATAAATATTATCATTAAATTAAAAAGCACGATGGTTTGAAAAATGAAAGTTTTAAGGTTGAGGTCATTTTAATTTATGAGCCAAGCATCATACTCCATAAGATCATCATGTATGAAGTGCAATTGTCCCATGAAAGCCACGTATCTCTAAAAAAATTAACTATTCATTAGTTTCATTAAAATAATTTGTAATTTTAGAGACATTAAAGAGGTCATTTAGCTTAGTAAGTAAACCTCATTTTCTCCAACCATGAAGGAACATTTAATCATTTTATTCATGGTAAAGATTCAATAATCAACACATTTAAAGAGGTAGAAAACCTGAGATGCAACTAAAGCTGTACTAGCAGCTAAAGAGTATAGGTTACTGTATAGGAGTAGAAGTTACATAAATGGCAACGCTCCAGTAAAGTACAAATAGTCTACTGATAGTAAGATATACACTGCCCAGTCCAAACAAAAACCCACACAATATTTCATTGGATCACCTCTTGCTTTGATTACAGGATGCATTCATTATTCCATGCAGCACTTCTACATTTTCACAGTAAATGTAACAACATTTATTTTCATTCAGACTGGCATTAAGTTTAGGCCAAGATCAGTGGGGACTTGTCTGTAAAGAGTGCAACACAGCATGATGGACATATAATTCAGTGGTCAACATTGCTGACTTTCATGCAGTTGTTAGGATCCTAGTGTTTTTTCTTGTGTTCCCCCTCCCTTTTGTGGGCGTGTGTCTTGTTTGTTCTTTCCCTGTCTTGTTTGTGTGTGTGTTGTGTGGAGCTGGGTGGAGCTGGGTGGAGCTGGAGTTCACTTGTTACCTTTCACCTACATACCTGCACACCATCTTCAATCAAGCCACCTGCCACCAATCAGCCACTTCCACTCCTCTGTATTTAAGCCCGGTTGATTGCACCACCTCCCCCTTGAACTGCCACCTTACTGTGGTGGGGGAGTTTGAGTGCCCGAATGATCCCAGGAGCTATGTTGTCGGGGGCTTTATGCCCCTGGTAGGGTCTCCCAAGGCAAACAGGTCCTGGGTGACGGGCCAGACTAACAGCAATTCAGAAGCCCCTATGAAGAGGAAACATCCGAAGAACGTGACGTTGCCAGGCATGGTGCAGCTGAGGCCCCACCCTGGAGCCAGACCTGAGGTTGGGGCTCGTAAGCAAGCGCCTGCTGGCTAGGCCTTTGCCCATGGGGCCTGGCCAGGCCCTCCGATGGACTCAGCACCCACCGAGGGAGCCATAGGGGCCGGGTGCAATGTGAATTGGGTGGCAGTCGATGGCAGAGGGCTCAACGACCTGATGAGGGAAGTCTGGGCATCCCTGCTTAAACTGTTGCCCCCACGACCCGGCCCCGGATAAGCGGCAGATAATGGATGGACTGCACCACCCATCGCCAGACTGTCTGCTCACATCAGTGGTAGTATATAAACTTTGGCTCTATAGTTTGATTTGCTACTTTCCTGGATTTTTTGCTAACTCTGATTGCGCTGTTTTCTCCCAGTTCCTGCTTCTGCCCCCCCGGATTCAACTGCCACCTTTGTCCTGCTCCAGCTCATTGTGGAATAATCATTAAAGATTTTGTCATTTCACAAGTTTTTCTTTTGTCCTTTGTCTGCATCGTGGGTCCATCTCTCATCTAACCCTGACAGTAATAGGCTAGAGTACAAATCCTGGCAGTAATCATAATAGTGCAATTGAGTATGTAATGTAACTTCTGACTTTTAGAAGCCCTGGTCTGAAAGCATTGGCTATACTTTCAGTGGAAAAGACACTTGTCACGGACATGACTGACTTTAACAGTCAATCTGTGGAAAAAATGGCATGTTTGAAGGATACATGGGTGAAATTTACATATAAAAATAAATGACTGAAAAAACGTACTGTGTATTTTTTATTTAACCCATAAAGGCCCAGTACTACTCTTATGTCAGTTCACAAAAAAATTTTCTCTATATTTACCCTTTTGTGATTTATCACCTTTTGTTACACCTTTTGTTTGTTTATTATTCTTTGTTTCTCTGGTAAAAATCTGGTATTTTTCTATATTTAATTTACTGATCATGTAGGTATTCATAAAAGCTGAGTAAATTCAAAAGTTATTTTATCAGAAACCAAGATTAAATGGAGAAAAAGTGACTTTCTCAGCAAAAATCTGTCATTAACTGAGCATAAGTGTCGTCATCCACTGTCACTGATCAAACTCCATGGGTTTTACTGGTGAATCAATGTTGTAGAAGATGATGTTTCCACGTTCACTATGGAACGTCCAAATGGGTCATATCTGATGACCATGAAAAGATGACAAACTGCATTTTACACCAATTATTTACATGTATGATAGGATTAGTAGATGAACAGGTATTAAACATTTTAGAACAGTAGATGCTTTTGGTCGTTTGTTTGGGTCTTTCTGGGTTAAATTAATATTTTAAAACTAGAAGCACTCGGAGAGCGCAGACCTCCGCCAAGGCAGAACAGTGCCCCGGATTTGGATGAAAATTTCAGGAAATGTTGATACTGGAACAAGGAACAAATGATTAGATTTTGGTGGTGATCGGGGGTGGGGGGGCCTACTGATCTGCCTTGGCGGAGGTCTGCGCTGTCTGTCTAGGAAAGCACTCGTAGAGCGCAGACCTCCGCCAAGGCAGATCAGTAGCCCCCCCCCCCCCCCCCCCCCCCCCCGATCACCACCAAAATTTAATCATTTGTTCCTTGTGCCAGTATCAACATTTCCTGAAATTTTCATCCAAATCCGTCCATAACTTTTTGAGTTACCTTTCACACAGACAGAATGACAGACAAACAGACAAACCAGTGCCAACAAAAACATAACCTCCTTGGCAGAGGTAATAATGGTGCATGTGCTTTGGCATATCCTAGTGGTGGTATGTGGTTATAGTGCATCTGAAAACTGACTTGCAAAAAATAGGTTCACCATCTGCCACTGGCCAAGATCTTGTGTTGATGATGGACAGTTTAACTAATGTGTAATGTCTTCTGTATCACATCCCAGTGTTTCTCAGTGGGGTTCAGGTCTGGACTGTGGTGGTTAATCCATGTGTGAAATGATGTTTGACGCTCCCTGAACCAGTTGTTTCCATTTTGAGCCTAATGAATCATGGCATTATCATCTTGTAATATATACACGTCATCATCAAAGCTGGTCATATAATTTATTCAGGTAGTCAGCTGACCTCATTATATGGACACATAACTTTAACCCCAGATCATAACACTTACCCCACTTGCTTGTTCTGTAGGCACTTGGCATGATGGGTAATCACTTCACCCTCTTTACTGTCATCACTCTGGAACAGGGTCAATCTGGACTCATCAGACCACATGACCTTTTTTCTATTGAGACAGTCCAATCTTTATGCTCTATCAAACTGATGATTGTTTAAGGAATGAGATGCTGCTCACTGCATCGGATAAGATTCACTGCAGTCATTTTCCAACAGAACAATCCACTGTGTGTTATCGCTTTCAACGTCCCTCTCAATATGTGAAAGAACAACAACCTCTGAATAATTACACCCTGAAATGTTTAGACTGGGCTGTTTTCTTTGTAAAGGTTTAGTCATTTTATTACTATTATGTGATTCCTCATGAGCACATGGTCCACCAAAATAACTTGCCATCCAGAATTATTTTGCAAATGCACTGTTACAGCATCTACAGCTACAATTGTAATCAAGTACAAAAATAGGTTACAAATAGGCTATGCAAAACAATTTTTGCACCATTTGTTACATTGCACACATCTTCTATTTCTGCTATTTCAGAAATTTTCAGAGCTGTGAAATCTTTGCAATTAATTTCATAAGTAATATGAAGGGCAGCACAGTGATTCTCTTTCTTTCTGTCTGTGTGGGTTTTCTTCAGGTATTCCTCCCACCTTCCACCTCAATAGGTTAATGAGTCACTCTAAATCACCTGTGGGTGTGAATGTGGGAGTGATATATGGCAGCTAGGATGTGCTTCAATGCTCCTGTGACCTCCAGAGGATGAAACCGTTCTGAATGAATGAAAGTGTTGCTTCTGTAAAAATCCACATGTGCATTGTACATATTATTCTTGAATTTTTTTCTAAGAAAATTGTGTGTTATTGCTTTAAAGTGGAATGACATTTGAGGACCCACTAGGATGACTCTGGGCCACGTTTTCTAGGAGGACCATTAAGAAGACTGACTTATCTGGCAATGGTGATGACAGAAGACTTTCATAAGACCTTGACACTAATTCTGCATTTCATAGCTGACATGTCTGCAAAAGTAATTATTGCATGACAACTATTTCCTATATTTACTGAAAAGAACTTTATCATCTGCATTTTTGTGTAAAAGCATCTTTGTTTGTTTGACACAAATGGAAAATAAATCCCGCTGAAATCCAAACAGTGCTCTCATCCCTGGGTCCTGTATCTCAAGAAAAATGACCAGTTGTTGACCACAAGCAGATGCCGAAGCCTTTCAATTTTCTACAACACAGCACAAGAGCAGATCTGATGTTGGCTGCAACCGCAAACAAAAAGAAGGCTGGCAGGTGTCACACAACCTTTATGAAACCCAGCAGGGCCAGCTCATTGTCCAAGGCCACTTTCCTTCTGCAATGAGCCAAACACAGATGATGTAATGGTCATCATCAAAGTGAGCATGATAACATAGTATTTCTCTATCATCTTAATTGAGATAACATGCTGTGGAGGCAGCTGGTCCATCACACTTACTCCCATCTACAGTAATAGCTACGGGCATTAGTGAGCCATACGGCTTATGATATGATTTGCAAGGTAGTGAGTGTGTGTTTTCTTGCACAGACATGACATTTTAGTGGCTGAACATATTAAAAGTGCAGACAGATGCAGTCCATGAACATTTGAGCATGTGTCTGATTAATGAAAAAAAAAAAAAAAAAGCAAATATGCCCAGATTTACAAGACAATTTTGTGGCTGTTGTCAGCGTAAAACTGGTGCAAATGACACAAACATATACATCAACAACAGAATTTACTATTCAATTCATTGTGCTTCATTTGCAGGAAGGTTATAACAATAGCAACAAAGCGACACCCTTAAAGACCCTCAGAATCATTTTTGTGTTGTTTACATATGGATTTTCCTCTACATTTTTTTACATTTCTGCAGTTATTTATCATTTTTTATCATATACTGTACTCTGCATTTGTATTTCTCAGTGAAAATCAGGCATTTTCCTGTATTTAATCCACTGACCATGTAGATGTCCGTATCTAAAAGTTGTTGTATCAGAAAGTGAAAACTGAGGATAAAGTTACTTTTTCAGCAAAATATGTCAAACTGAACGAAAAAAGGAGTGTCTACAACCACATTTGTCAAACTACAGGTGTTTTACTGGTGAATCACTTTTTGGGAACATGATTGTGTTTCCCTGTTCACCACAGAGACACTGAACATCCAAATGGGTTATATCTGATGTTGCTGAAAAGCTGAAAAATTCAATTTTACTTGACTTATTTCTTAGTATCTACCAGATAAGAGGTTATTAAACATTTTAGATCAGTAGATGCTTTTCATGGCTAGTGGCTATTTAAGTTTTTGAGGGTGAATGAGATACTATTACTTGTATTGTTCAAGGAAATAACACTGAAGTTTAAGAATTCAGAAGAAACGTGTTTTATGTGTAGTTTTAGGTGAAATGTAATGTTGTTGGGTTTTTTGTTCTTTGCAGACAGCAGTAATGCGAGAAGCAGAAAGTTAATGTTCTTGCTGATAAACAAAAATTAGATTTAATACTTCAAATCAGTGGCATATATGATACTGAAAACATGAGCAACGCAGTTTTGCAAGTTATCACATTGAGTGATGCAAACAGGAACATCTGCTTCGTTTAAGCTGTATGTAGACTATTACAGCTCTCATTCCTCACACTGATGATGATGTGATATACCAACTGCCGTATGACATCTTGCTGTAAATTACGATCTTACAAATGTAAAGTTATTCCTCCAATTATCTGCCGGGACCTGCTGAGAGCGTAGAAGCCTGATTACAATGCAGCCTGCCTCCTCTGTCTGTGGTTTATCACTTCCACTTGTTTATTTGCTGGTTGTTTACACAGCTCTGTGGGAGTGAGACAATGACGACTGATGGAAGGGTTACCAGTGTGTTCAAGCAGACGAACAACTGAGAGTAACCCATCAAGAACCTTTATAACATCTATTTAATTCCAGTGCATTACAAAGTATTTCATGACAAATCGGATTATTACAAAACTACTTTACAAAACACAAGCACCTGAGTAGTAGTGTCAAATAAGTAGTAAACACATTTGAACTGAAATATATTCAAATACAGAGAGAAAATACCACAAAATTTAACAGGATAAACTGTCCAGAGATAGAAATAAGCACCTATGTCTATTGACATGTTTCTGTGAAAGTATGGTCCGTTTGCACTGTGATAATGAGCAGGACTCTGTGTTTACATTTCTTATTTCATCAGGGGTATCCTTCAGTCAAGTGAAATCCGATTATGAGGGATTTAAAGATCACCTTTTCATGGGCCATTGATCCACAGCATTAGCGTCACAGTCCAGAGAGACCACTGGTGAATGTCAGACTTGACACTGTGTCAACCTTGAATTCCCGCTCAGGCTTCTGAAACAAATTTTTTAGTAAATTCCAGTATATGAGAGATGACAGAAGCTGACTTGATTTGAAGAATAAGTATCTATGCTTAATGGTTATAACTAAGTTCCAGCTGGATTAGAACCATTAAAGTATAGCTGGCCATCTGGTTCTTCCTCTTGTCTCCTAATTTTATGTTGCATCGCAGTGACTTCCACAAAGGAGTCCTGAGGTGCATAGCAACATAAAGCAAACACACAGCACAGGCAATTTACACATAGCTAATGTCCATTCATTACTGACTCCATGTGGGAGTTGCTCTTCCTCAGGTCATCAACGCTGCTTTGCTCTAAAATACACAATTAACATTTTATTCACCTGCAACATTCAACAAGCTGTTTCTTGGTGTGTAGTGTGTGGAAAATATGGCAGAAGCAAATACATTTGTGCATTTTTATAATGTTTGCAGAAGAAAGTAAATAAATGCAAAATTAAATAAAACATGCAATATATTACTCTTCTGTAAAGTTTTATATGAGTATGTTGTTATACAAGTATGCTTTGGATTACAGAATACTCAGATTCAGCTGTTTTGTCATTCAATCAATGGTACATGATAGAACGGAATATAATTACCCAGGTCTTGTTTTTTGTAGCATAAGAAAGATACAACTATATAATATGCAGCAAAATATATAAAAGGTAGATAGGGTAGAATAAAAACTACCATAAAAAAATGCAAAGAAATTAAAAACAAGTGGTGCCAGGAACAACAAACCCCACCCCTCACACATATTTCCCCCATTATAAGTAAATGGGAAGTTTTGAAAATTCGTAAAAAATTTTAACTTTGACCTACTGTGCCCAAAATGTAATGAGATTTATTCTGGGTCACTGGCAATTTATAAACCAAATTTGGTATGAATTCAACCAACAGTTTTGCTGCTAGACTGTTAACAAACAAACAAAGAAACAAACAAACTGAACCAAAAACAATACCCAAGCTTATCCTTCGGGGAGTGGTGTAATAATAAAATAATTTCTTAATATGTACATGTTTACACAGTATGCAGTAACAGTACAGGTAAAGTGATGGTGAATGTAGCAGCAGCATGAGCAGCAGCAACAGTGAAATGAAGTGGTAAGTGACTTCAGCAGCATCATGATAAGGTGCATGGTGGACAGTCTGTGGGGGGTGGAGCAGGTCAGCAGTCTGACTACATCCGGACAGAAGCTGTTTTTCAGTCTGGATGTTTTTGCCCAGATACAAGCTTGTGTCTGAAATGCAATAACCATAGGCTGACTGGCCATGAGAGCTGTAGTAGTTGTGGACTCATTGTCGCATACTAACAGACTTAACCACATACTGTTTTCTGTGTGCAATTCTAATGAAATCTGATGTGCAAACATTAAAATGTTAGAAGTATGTCAACCACATGTGCTCTATGAAATACGACTGCTGCTTTTCAGGGAGAAACGGTGATACATTTTTATTTGTTTTGTAAAGACTGGACGTCAAGAATGACCTTTCCTTTTTTTTCATATTAGTCTGTCTCAGTCTGGCTATCAGCAGGATTACACAAAAACGCCTGCACCAGCTTCCAGAAAACTTGGCAGAAGAGCAAAGTGTTGGCTTCATTGAAGCATTTTTTAATACACAGCAGACTGTGCAAAATTATACTATGTCTTGGTGCTGACCAAAACTAACACAGTTTCCAGTGTCATTAGTTTAAATTAACTTATCCACTCAGATCCAGATCCACTATGTGCTCAAAAACTTTGGACTGTTTCCTCTTATTTTATTAGTAACACTAGAAAAATAGGGTCAACACTGAATCCAAATCAGTCATCGGACGCACCTGAGGTATAGTGTTTATGTTTTTAATCTATTCTTGTATTTTACTCTGTTATTTTGGTTTTTATTTACAACAGTTTGGTCCACTGTGGTTGTTTTAAAGTGATTTACAAATAAAGTTGGATTGGATTGGACTGGATTGGATATACATATATAGAAACATAAAAAACAGCTGTCTGCACATCCAAGCAGTGTTTCATCATTACTGTAATAAATATAAAGACATTTTTAAAAGCATATGGTCATTTTCATCTGGTTAAGTTTTCCAAATGATATAATTATGCAATCAGATCCACATCTGCTGCCAGTGATCCCTTTTTCCATCATCTGCCTTATAGAGTCCCTCTTCCCGCCACTGATATTTTCAATCTTGTCACCATCTTCACTCTTATCATACTAGAGGACCCTACCTTCTGTCCTCCTCCTCTTTTTTAATATTGCATGGTGGACAGCAGGGATACCAAATAAGCTAAGGTAACAAATGTTACCTGACAAATTTCTTAAAAAATGATGCCTAGAATTAATCTTAATATGAAAACAGCCTGAAGAAATAGAGGTCAATTTTTCATTCTGCAATCTCTGTTCCTGGCACTCAGCTTGCCTACTGTGTATTGCTGTGATACCAACCAAGAATCACAATCATTTTAAGTGCCTCTGTCAGTGAATGGTTTGCTTTCTCTCCTGTTATCAAACTTTGAGTACAGGTTTATGCTTTGTTTATATAATTTTTTGGCAGTGTCAATCAGCTACTGCATGAAAATGGCTTTCTTGAAAACCACTTATTAAAAAATGTGACAGTCTGTGACTTAACTGGAAATGCTGTAGCTTAAAACAAGCTGTACTATGACATGCAGACGTGGTATTTTCTCACACTGGTCAAACAAAACAAAGATTATTTCAAGCGGACTTCCAAAAAACAAAAACAGAAGACTTTACAGAACACTATGTTGAAATGGTCACATGAGACAAAATTGTGTCCCTCTGGAAAACATCATGTAACATAGTTTTTATAGTAGTCACTATGGTCTGTAAGTACTACATCCTTCCCACAGGGCTGATATTTTTAATGAAGATGGTATATTAGGCAAAAGTAAGAAAGAGTGAAAAATAGAATGCACAGTCGAAAATAGAAAATATATCAAATGATTATACTGAGAATATGTAAGATTTTAAAGCAACTCTATGGAGTTTTTCAGCCTTCAAACTATATTTTCAAGGTCATTTTGGTGGTACAACAACTCACGATAGGTTCAATTACACTTTCGTCATCACTCCAGAGCATCTGTATTACCTGCACTGGCACTATGGAAGTTCTGGTTTCGGGTTGTAACCCCTACACAAAAAGAACAACAAAATTTGACTGCTTTACAGCATATGTCCCAAATCTCCCCGCACCTTCAGAAGACGAGGCAGATAAACGAAGTTACAAGATGATGTTTTTCCAGGTATGTAAGCTGCCTGACACGTATGCACCCTCATACCATCCGAGATGCAGGCTTTTTAACTGAGCACTGATAACAAACCAAATGGTTCGTCCTCTGGACTAAAGGGGAGGGGGGGGCCACGGTTTACAAAAAGAATTTTGCAGCAACTGTGCTCCAGGACAGTGTTCCTGAGCCGATGCAGTGACTTCCATTACAGAATCATGTCTGGTTTAATGCAGTGCTGCCTGAGGGCCGAAGATCATGGACATCCAATATTGATTCACAGCTTTGTCCCTGGTGCACAAAGATCCGCCATATTCTCCAAAACTTTGTATAATATTATGTACTGTAGATGATGAGGTTCCACAATTTGCAGAGGGAAATTTTTGCGTATTGGTGTACCTCTGTCCATCTTAATTGAGAGAGATTCTGCCTCTAATAGATGATCTTTTATATCTAGTCATGTTTCTGGCCTGCTGTCAGTTCACCATATTAGATGAAAAAAGTCCTCCAGCGGTTCAGCTGTTTTAGTTGTTTGGTGCCTCTTACTTTTCCAGCCTTTTGTTCGCCCCACCTTAATTTTTTGGAGATATGTTGCTGCCATCAAATTCAAACTACTTTTTTTTCTCACTTTAAACATTTGCTGTGTTTTCTTTGTTTTATTGTGAATAAAATATGCATTTATAACAAAAATTGTAAATGACTGCGCTCTGTTTTTATTTACATTTCACACAGCACCCCAGCCTTTGGAAGTGGACTTTGAAATGTGGGGAATCCTAAACTATTCCAAACAGAAAACATCATGTTTTTATTATCCTTTTTTATTGAGAGGTAAAAATATTTGTGACCTGCTTCTTGACATCTATGAATCTGACTTAAATGTTTCAGATGGACAGATATTAAACCTGGTGCTAACACTGACCTTTAGTGATTTGTGAATAATTTTATCTTAAAAGTTTAGCATGTAAGTCCATGATAGCATATTTAAGATGATACGTGTTAAGCATTTTCAAATGTCAATGTCAACAGTGTCTCTAGGGAGACATGTTGTGTACGGACTCGACATTGAACAGAACAATCTGTAATGATTATTCACAGAAGACTCTTAGATGATTAAGCAAACTGATTCAACCTTTATGGGAACAGCAATGACTGGGGATCATTTAAGGATTTTTTCAGGTTTACTAAAGTGGACTGTGTTGACATTTGAGGATAGGAAGTGGTGGTTTAAGGCTGTCATTGAAATTACTTGAGTTTCCACAGATGGTCACTAATTTCCTCAGCGTTCTCCATGAGTGATCAAGTATCAAATAACATCTCAGATTAAATCCACACCCACATGGGGCTGTGGAAGAGTCTTGCTGCAAGATTTCATGTGCACTTATTTATTAGGACTTGAAATAGTTTCCTCACAATGGATGAAGTTAATAAGATCATCACTTTGTAATGCTAAAAAACAAAGAACATAATTAAAAAGTATAGGACTATATTACAAGACTATAATGACTGTGTAAAATACTGCAAATATATACAACAGATGTTAATGTCACAAATGTCTAACTGAATCATTTTACGGTCATAACATTTTGATTTAAAATTCCAAATGACTTATTTATTATTAAAGATTAATGCTCACATTTCTTATTTTTCTTATTTTTTCCATGTCCTTCAATATTCTCATTTGTCTTGTTGCTCATGCTCTGTGACTCCAGGTCCGTCAATATGATTTCACAACTACCTTAAACAGTCTTAACATGCTTGAACACCCTCATGGCACATCACGTGTTGTACACAACAGTGTCACATTGATGTTACAGTAGGTAGATTCTTTGAGCAAACACAAACAGATGTACTGTGTGTTAATTCCCATATTTGATCTCTGTTACTTCATCATTTATGTGTTATTTGTAACACTTTAATAAATCATATATAGAGGCATCTGAGCTTGTTTGGCAGCTCTGGAGTAAAATGTTCTTTAATTTTAATTACTATGAGCTAATGATCCACTGATTGAAATCTTCAGCCTTGGATTTTAACAAATAAATCCCATAATGCAAAGTGTCTGGGCAAAAACACCAGGTGACATGTTGCACATATCGACTCTAGCTCATACTCTATTGCATCCTGTATGTCAGCAAATTATGTGGTCACAAGACAAGACTCATCCAGTCCGAGCAGTTCGCTTCATTTGCTTTCACTGAGAGCTGGAGAGGGTTGATGAGAAGCTGCACGTTCTCTCCCTAAATTAAAATGCTTCAGCCACTGCACAGATTCAACACAATGACCTCGAAAGAAGCTGGCAAGCATTCAACAGGCCTACAGTACAAAAGTTTGGTTTTGGTGTGTAGTGCACTGACTTATCAATTATTAACAATCAGTTAGGTTTGTAATGGATAAATTCTGGAATGGGAACAGTTCATAATTAGATTTGCAGTTATTTTATTGCGTTGACTGACATTTTCATTACGGCGTTCTGTGTCCTTTATCTGTATTAACACCACAAATTACGGATAAGTACATTATCTGAGGAACATATGAATGTCATTTGTAATATGTACAATGAGTCAGTTTTATATGCATTCATTATTATGAGACTACAACCCAGTGATGTAATAATCTGGCAGTCTAAATGTCTGTCCTTCATAAATCAAGTCTTCACACTAAACCTGCCTTCATGCCCTGAGCACTGGGTTTGTGATCATAGTCATTCTCTCTTTCCAAGTACGCTACATCATTGTTTTTACTGGGCTGAATCTCTCGGACTGAGCCCTGAGCCTGCACTGAAATAGAAAATGCAGCACTGAATGCTGCTGGATGGACTTGCATTCAAATGAAAGACAGGAAGAGAAGATGTTACAGACACCAGCAGTGTTATGGACACATTATTTCATAGCCATTGGTTATCGCTAGACAGAAATGAATCCTGTACCTGTCTGAATTTATATACTTTCATTGAGCTCATGGTCTGATGAGTCCTGCCTGTTAAACCATCTGTTCATTTACGGGTAGGATTACAGGATTACAATTTTGTAAGAAATGCCTTAATGATGTCAGTGTTGTTATGGAAAAATGGTAAATAAAGTTGTTAAAAAAAATTCAAGGTCAACGAAGTTACCATATTTGGTTCCTTTATAAATAAATAAATCCAAGAAGTATACATAAAAATACAAGAAAATACATGTAATGTGAAAGAAACATGTACTTAATAACATTAGAACAGCATAAGTGCTGATCCAGACACTTGTCCACATCCACATTCTCCCTTTCAACCTCATTCCTTACATTAGTACCATTACTTCATGATACCTAACAAAGCAGGTACACTCACTGTTCATACACAGGTGGACCTTACAGACCCTGTAGACCACATTGGACCTGGGATTGTTGACTCACTGTCCTGACTGGAACATTTGCTGCCACTGTCTTATACTGTATGTAAAAATGACCAAAAATAGTCACTTGCCCAGTAAAGGGTTAATTAAAAAAACTTACTGACTGATACAGTCCGATCGGGTTCATACTGTCCACTGAAAATATAAAGATTTCATTTTCTTTTTTGTCAAACAGATAAAAACACGTAGATTTTTACCTTTACATGTTTTGGCTACAACCTGTAGCCTTCCTCAGAAGGGTCACTTGATGTTACTGTGATGTGTCTTGTGCAAGTTGTAGCCAAAACACATGACGGTAAAAATCTAATTGTTTTTATCTGTCTGACCAAAAAAGAAAAGGAAATCTTTATACTGTCTGACATGTTTTATGTTTCTCCAGATTTACATTTGTGTGATACAGTGGCGGCTGCTTGTCTTTCAGACAGGGGAAGCTCATTGTCGGCTTACATTAAAAAAAAAAAAAGTCAAGTTATTTAAACATACATTCGGCCCTCTGTTCCTTTTAAGAAAATGGTCAGTGACCTTATCGTACCAATTAGGCGTCTTTTCCAGGGACTGGACCAGTGTCCTCTCTATGTCCAGCAGAGCTGGGCTGCTTAGGTTGCCTTGGCCCATTGTGTTGTGGGTGTAAGACTTCAGCCTTTTTAAACTACAGATGCTCCTTTCACTCCGACCTAGCCGACAGTATGATTGATTTAACTATCTACAAAACGATATTAAACTCGAACAAGAAATGATTAAATTATGTAACTGAAAAAAGAAAACGCTGAAATTATGTTAAATTGAAACAAGGAAGTCCAATGAGTGTGTTTTATTTACAGTGCAAGAAATGAACAAGTAATTTCATAGTGGTTTCTCTCTTGATTTCACAGCAGAATATGCGACGATATTAAACTGAACTGTGTCAGCGAAGGAGTAGATCTGAAAACAGCTGTCAATCAAACGGGATTCAGCCTTTCGACTGATCCTCCAATCAGCACATGGGATTCTGGCGTCCAGCCCGGCAGAGCTCCGCCCACAGCTCCATTCACCCCCAGAGACACCCGGCGTCCAGGGGCAGGACAACATCGTGGCATTTATCCAATTACCATCCAGTTTTGAGGCAATGAAAAAAACTGTTCCACTCAGTCCCATTGAAGCCCAGAGACGCCCGCAGTCCATGGGCAAATGCACTGAGCAGAGATGGAGGAGAAAACAGAGACACTGGAATAGAGGAGAAGTGAACAACATCGAGTCTGTTGATTTGTGATAAAGCTGATTCTGAACAAACTAATCTTTGAGATGAACGTGTTCTAACACATTTGTAGTCAATAAAATGTCAACACAACTGAACATATTTAACCATTTAATTTCGTAATTTTAGGGGAAGCCGGGCTTCCCTTGAAGTTTATGAGAAATCGCCACTGGTGTGATATCATCTGCACTACTGTGAAGGGGCTACATGTAAACAGTTGCTGTTTGCTGATGTTGAAAACGAGGGTTTGTTACTCTATATTTGTCTGATTGCAGGAATTTTATGCTTGTGTCATTAATATTCAAAAACCAGAAGCATCCACTCATCTAAAATGTTTAATCACTTTTGAACCATTAATAATATCAATACAGTTGAATAATTCAGGTGAAATGCCATCTGTCAGTTTTTCAGAAGCATCAGATGTTTCTTTTTGGATGATCACATCACAATATATACTACATACATACTGAGTCACCCATAAAACCTTTGTAGTTTTTCAAATGACAGTGACTGTACGCTTGTTTTATGTTCAGTTAATGATATATTTTTTGCTTGAAAAGTCACTCATCCTTCATTTTTCTCTGTTCTAATATAATAACGATTGAATTTACTTGGAGCTTTTATGAACATCTACAAGATCAGTGCAATAAGTATAGGAAAACACCTGATTTTCACAGGGAAAAAAATGCTGGATAACATAATAATAAAAGGTGATAAATCACTAAGCAAATGAGAAAAAATCATTTGGAGGTTGCTACTAAAATAGTTTCAGGACTTGAAGCGTAAAGTGTGGAATTGTTCCCTAAAAAATCTTATTGCATAAATGTCATACGCAGGTTGTAAAGATAAAAACAAATCACTGACAGACTATTAGGCTGCTCCAGCAGAGATCCTTTCAGGGTTGGAGAGATAACAACTTGGCAACAAGTACCTCATTCCATTATAAACTTCTTCAGAAGTGCAGGCGCAGTGTAGCCAGGAGGCAGAAGGACTGTGTTTATTATTTTCAAACAGACACAACACCAGCAAGGCAGCATTTAGGCTTAGTATAACCATTTTGGGATATTATCTGACAGTGCACTCATTTTAAAACCCACAGCCAAATGCACCAGTTATAGGAAGGGAGACCACTGATATAAACCACCCAAAAGCCCCCATTTACTAGGAAACACTAGACTAAATCAAGACAATGATTCAGTTACATCAAAACGTCAGATAAGTGCAAAAATTAGCAACGGTCTTTTAACTATTATCTATATTTATAGAAATGAAGCAATCACAATGCATGTGTAATTCACCACTTTTGTATATTTTCCTGAGAATAAACAATGAGTGTATGAGCCTTTTCAAGGTCATTCAGCTTTGATAGAACTCATCTGGTTGTAGTGTGGTTGCAATGATGCCCTTACCTTAAAAAAAGTCATAGAAGATAAATGACAAATGAAAGACAAGGACATAAATCACTTTTAGGAGAAGGACATTCCCTGTAGTCAAGGTGAGACACCATAGCCCCAACCTGTAAATGTCCATGTGATAACGATGATTCAGTCTATTTTTAGACAGTGATTGCTTAAAAATGATACAAAGGGTCATTATTCAGAGAACATTCTGTCATTTTCCAATTCAAAACAATGTGAGTAAAGGCAGCATTTGTATAGTTGTGTATCTCTTGCACCCTGTTTGTGAGTCTCATCCATGCCTTTGCCCCTTTTCACTGATAAATTCATATTGAACAGGATTTTTTTTAATTATTGATTTGTTTCAACATAAACCATTTGACCATTTGTCTTCAGAGGCAGTATTTCACTTCATTTCTCAGGGCTGATAAAGCCTCTTAATAGAGTTACACTGTCCGCCCTTATCATTTTCAGCATTTACCCACTTAAACAATCAATGACATTAGCGATATTGTAGTGAGTAAACATTGTCTTCACAATTGCATAATATATGGAGTATGAAGTAATAACTCAGGTAAGATACATGATGTAAACACCAGGTTTTTAAATGGAACAGTGATGTACACTGCATTACCTCATTATTCATTCAGGTGAGGATTCAGTCACAGTGAATTTGCAGGAAGAAGATAAGGGGATTCATTACTAATCTGAATTTACTGGGTGGGTTTTAGGCAAAGTAAACATATATTTAACCACTGAAAGCCAAATAAAGCGCATCCAATGATGTACCAATGGCGCAATTATTAAAATGTTTCCGATTTGCGCAAAAACGCGCACAGTTGTTAGTGTTTACTTCTCAGACTTCATGAGTTATAGTGTGTAAATAAACAGTTCTTGGTTAATGCTCGGTTCGGAAACCTGCATGTGACTCATTCAGTGCCCTGTCCCGTCCCTCCGTTAACAGGACTGCGGGGGCCACTTCATTCTCGGAAACACCGGCTCTGAACAGACGTACACCAAATTACGCGTCTGGCGCGCTCCTCGATGGTCTGGACCAGATCCTAAAACAACGGAACATCGACACGACCTCTTCTTCTGTGGATCATAAAACATGCGAAACCTAAGTCCGGGGGTCTCAGTCGGTGCCCACAAACTCAAACAGGGAACTCCCACGACGTGTTCAGGCTGTTTCTCTCCTTTGCGCACACTCTTCCAGCATCCGTGACCATGTCGTCGGGTCTGCCTCCATCCCTTTATATCGTGATGGAGGTGGTGATCGCTGTGTCGTCGGTCATCGGGAACGTTATGGTGGTCTGGGCTGTGCGTATTAACCGGTCTTTGAGAGACACCACGTTTTGTTTCATCGTCTCTTTGGCCTTGGCTGACATTGCAGTCGGGGCTCTAGTCATCCCTCTCGCCATAACCATCAGCATCGGACTCCAGACGCACTTCTACAGTTGTTTACTGGTCGCCTGCACTGTGCTCGTCCTTACGCAAAGTTCAATCCTGGCACTGCTGGCCATCGCAATCGACCGCTATCTGAGAGTGAAAATACCCATGAGGTAGGCCTTAAGGTGAATTCCTTTTAGTTTTCACTATCTCGTCCAGTTTGCAGAAGCCTTTGTGTCTGGACTGCTTTCATCATGGACCAAGGGTACTCTCCAAAACCGACAATACAGGGTTTTCATTTCTTCTCCAGACTGAAATTATTGTAATATTGACTGGAAGGCTGGTTTAATGATTTTAATTAGACTAATTATTTTATTCAGTTAATTGACCTTGTTAATCTTTTGGGAATCTATGACCAGTTGCTACTTAGCTTTACAGCATGTTTCCAGATCACATATTTAGTTTATTCAGTTAAAATACGTTTGTTGTAATATATCAAAGACATCAACATGTAAACTCAAACACTAAACATGTAATGACTGGAAAAAGTGCAGAGAAGATCTGATGTCGGCATCTTTTCTTTGGCAGTTAAAAGCTGTTGAATTTCACATCTGTGGAGAAGCAAGTCTTTCCTACCTGAGCTAAACTTGTGCAAATTGTTGTGGAAATTGTAGGTTTTGTACAGCTTTTCCATCTTATTTGTGATCTGGCTTCTGAATCACAGCTCTGTGATAAGCTGGCATTTCTGTGGCATGATAAGAGATCTCATTAGCAGGAGAGGTTCAATTATTATCAACATTTTGCCCTGTGCTTCATTATCCTCATATTTTTAGTTAACAACTCAAGTTTCCACTTTGAGCTGGCTCATTTGACATGAAGCCTGGAGAGAATGCATGATTGGTCAATAGGCTCATGGTGGCTGGTTGATAGATTACATAATTTTTCAAGCTGGCATTCAACACACTCACAGACACACACAGAAACATGGACACACACCACACTTTGACAATGCAAAGACATTAATATAGGCTGCAATGACCTGACACAAGAAACACATGAATACACACATGAACTGGATAGAGTTAATAAATGACAATGCTCTGTAAATGACACATTATTTATGTATAATTAAGTAATTTCACCCAGTAGGTAAATATATTTGATCCCTATCTGTATCTGTATATACGTAAATATGTCAGTTTGCCCTCCATAAGGCTTCAACAACAGCCTTCTGTTTTTTGTTTTTGTTTTTTTTTTTGTAATGGATATAATTAGCACTTTTTCCTTAAAATTCCTTGTGTAAGTCATAGTCCAACATCTGTGATTTTGGTGTTACAACCAAAAACTACATAAAAAACAATAAGAAGCAAATGAAAAACACATTCTACAGAGAAACAACTGGGATAAAACTGACTTTCACTTCATTGTTGGGACATTTAAGACAGAGAGTACCATTTACATGTGTTTTATAATAATAATGTGTTGTAGAATTCATTTTCCCCGCCTTAAAAACCACGGGGTACAATTTAACAAGCACTGATTGCTTTTTATAGCAGAGGTGATTTGGAAGCATGTCATGATAACCCTGGTCTATCTGAGGAAATGTGTTGCCAGTATGCATAGTTAGATGATAGATGAAGAATACAACCCTGTAGAAAACAGATGAACGACAGCTGTATACAGATGTTTATTTTTCGGGAAGATTTCGTACACACTTTGAGTATGCGTTTATAAAAAAGCACTATATAAATCTAATCCATTATTATTATTATAATAAGGTGTGTGTTCTGAGAACTGGTCTGCTTTAGATTTTAACACAGCTGTTTGGTGGTGGGAGTTGTATGTGCACAAAAATTAGGAAGAAACAGTCTCTTTCAACATCTTTTGTCATAAGGACCTCTTTTATTCATCCATCCTGTTGTGTCTGATTCACATGGATGAACTTTAAATGTGTGTTTATTTAATGCGACAGACAATGTGAGGTCACCTAAAAGAATGCAAAGTGAGAAAAGTGAGAAAATATTGTTAATTTGGAACAGTCACGTGAAATATTTTGGTCTGTGATTCTGACAAAGAGGCTGTTGGATGAAAAATGCAGTGTTATTCATTCACTCCCTTTGTCTGATTAAGTTGGTGCTGACTAACAATCAAAACTTGACCTAAAAACATCAGAGACTAATCTCAAACAATGACTAAGGCACTCACTGGTCCAAAAGTCAACCATTGTCTGGGAGAGAAAGCACAAATGGATTCCTATAAAGATCCCAAAAGATACGAAAAACCTGTCAATGTAATGAAGCAGCAATGTCCAAGTCCATGTAGAAGAGAAGTAAGACTTGTCTGAGATTGTTTCTGTTTGACATTTGAATGCATGACAGCAGTGGTTTCTATGGAAAAGGGGTTTGAAAGAAACTACATCAAGAGGAGTGAGAATGAAGTAGAGATTATAATATGTATAAACTACACCCTCAAAGAGAGCATTTATTATAAACCAGACTGTGGTGTGGTGTTGATTACATTAATTGAATTAGCCTGTGTCACATCACATCATGGTGTTAATTAACAGTAACTGCATTTGCTGATCTTTCCTTCTGATCAAACAGTCTTGATTAAAACCACAGCACACAAACAGTTCTCATGTGTCTGTCCACAGTAGTTTTTCTCACCACGTTATCTTCTCCCTTGTTGCTATAGCTACAAGCGGGTGGTGACCCCTCGGCGAGCTGGCACGGCTGTGCTGCTCTGTTGGCTGGTGTCTATCGTGGTGGGCCTCACACCCATGCTGGGCTGGAATAATCTCCAATATCTCCGCGACAATGGCTCTCTGGTGACTGATGATCTCCTGGTGACCTGTGAGTTTGAGACAGTCATCAGCATGGATTACATGGTCTACTTCAACTTCTTCGGCTGGGTGCTGCCACCCCTGCTCCTCATGCTGGCCATCTATGTGGAGATCTTCTACATGATCCATAAGCAGCTCAACAAGAAGGTGAGGTCTTCCTCCTCCTGGTGAAGATGTCTGACCATAGACTAAAAAAGACTTTGTAGTTTTATTGTGTTTTGTTTGAAAGATCAGTTAATTCTGTGATATTCAGGAGACTATGAGTAAAATGTTTACTGCAAAAATGATTGAACCAGTTTCACATAGGGTGGCAAAGAGGTGTGAGGTGGGAGGATGTGGTGGAGTGGTTCCTGGAGAGGTGGTTATACTCTCAATTTTTGCCTTTTTTTTTTTGTTTTTTTTTTGTTTTTTGAAGTAGTCCAGAAACTCCCAAAACTCTATTTAGTTTACCTAAAAATCTGTCAGTAGTATTTGCTCACTATTATAAAATTATTATGACCTCATCTGGAGCAGTTTGTAGGTATTATTGGTCACATAAGCAGCTGCATGAAGGCAAACTAAGGAAAATGTTAGTCTTTCTTAATATTAGCCTTTCAGTACTTTAGCCTTTCATATTGTCAGCCTACTTACGCAGTTTAACTAATGGTGACAAAACCTCTTCACTAAATGTGCAGTCATATGGACAGTAGTTTAAAACAGTGACTCATTTGGAAACCACCTTAAACTTGTGATCTGTCAATCAGGTTCCAGAGGTGGCCAGCGCTAGTTAGCAGTATTTTCCTTGGAATGACCCGCCCTACTCTGCCTCTGATTGGCTCATCAGTCCTCATGTTTAAAGTTAACCAATCTAATCAGTGAAGGCAGAGAGTACTTGCCAATTAGAGACAGAATAGGGCGGGTCATGGCTTCACCACCTGAGGGGAAAAAATTAGCACTTTGGCTCGCAGATATTACTGAATGGTGCGCATTAGGGGGATTTAGAGTGGGTATATGCAATGCTGACAAAACAATGAGCAGGTATACACTAGGGTGCATAATTTTCTCAAAAGTTGAAAAAACAATCTGTCCCCATTCTAAAATCATGCCAATGTCTAAAATATGGCACTCTGTACAATATCTAGTCAAAAAATTATGTTAAATGGGTCCACCTCAGGGATGAATATTCTGAATATTTGACCAGAATCGGCCATCATCAGCGATTGACACCAACTATTTGATTTGATTTGAAGTTTTTTTTTTTTTTTTACAATTACCTCTTAGCACATTTAGTTTTCATGTAATTGAAGACTATTAAACTCTTATATTTGAAAGCAGTATAACCCCCAACTATATCTATGTGTGATTTGATAAAGGTTTAGTTCATTGATCCAGTTCCAGGAAACCACCCCTGGGCTATAGACAGCATATACTGTATACAAGATGATGTCATCCGATCATCTGGAATTTCCTTTTCTTTGTAGCATAAGCCGTTAAAACTACTTGCAGTGTGTGCACAATTTTATAGTCACTCAGCATTTTATTGAACTGCCACCGGTCTCTGAACACATCCATATCTGGCTTACAGAAAGTGAAAGAAAAGCACGCATTTGAGCTCAGTAACTAAAAATTTGGTCTCACACAGAAATTTAATTTGATAGTACAAAATGGATACTAACATTATAACTTATTGACTGGTTATTACGTTATCGGCCTGGTAAAAATAATTCTTTGCAAATGTAATAACTGAGCCAATAACGTAATAAGTTATAACGTTATTGGCCAAAAGCTATTGTGTTATTGGTTCAGGACTTTTATTATGTTATTGGCCAGATATTACGTTATTGGCCTATTACATTTTAAAAATAGCAAATTTATTACATTATTGGCCATTATTACATTATTGGTTGTTATTACATTGTTGGCTTCTACAGAGCAGAAGAAAAAAGCACTTTGGGTCAAGTTATTCTTTGCTTGAATGCTTATGGACTTGATAGTGGTTAGTTTTTACAGGTTTTAAGAACAAGTTAGTGCAAGACAAAGTTTGAGCTACAAGGTGAATTAAACTCACAAAGAAATCTGTCAAAGCTAGTCTGCTAAATGTGACATGATGCTAGGTTAAAGATGAGCTTCTTTATTTGCAATTACAGTTGTGCTCATAAGTTCTCATACCCTGGCAGAATGGATGTTCCAACATGGCAATGACCCAAAACACAACGCCAAGTCAACCTTTCATTGCCTACAGCAGAAAAAAGTGAAGGTGAAGGAGTGGCCATCTCAGTCTCCTGGCCGGAATATCATTGAGCCACTTTGGGGAGGTCTCAAACATGCAGTTCATGCAAGAAAACCCAAAATCTTAAAGGAACTAAAGGTGTTTTGCCAAGAAGAATGGGCAGATTTACCATCTGACAAAATAAAGTGCCTCATCCACAACTACCACAAAATACCTCAAGCTGTCATTGATGTTAAAGGGGCTAATACAGAGTATTAAGAATAGGGTATGTAAACTGTTGATCAGAGTCATTTGGACAGTTTCTGTTGTCAGTAAGATTTAAAAAGAGCAGACACATTTGTTTGATAATAAATGGCTTCATCCAACTGCTAGCCACAAGTGAAAGAAAAGTTTTTGTATTATCATTCATATTCTCTGAAAAATGGCCAAACAATCACAAATTCTGCTAGGGTATGTAAACTTATGAGCACAACTGTAGAGCTGGGAATTCATTGATTGATTTTATGGATCATCAGACAAAACAAATTCAAGGGATAACATCATAAAGAGCAAACATTTATTTCCAACATGGTCCTGAGGTGAGATCCAAGTATAAGTGATCATTCATGGTTCAGATATGGTGGCACAATTTCATGGAACATTTGGATAGATGCACTTAGAGTTATGATCAGTTCACCTAAAATGAATGTTGTGAGCAGGGTTTTTGTTACATGAGTATTGGGCACTTTATGAATGACACTAATATAAATCAATTAGAACTGGATTTGTATTTAACGAGACTAAAGCCAGAGCCACAGATTGTAAATTTTAATTGAACATCTGAGTCTTCACAGAATTGCATTTATTGATGATGTTTTTCTGTGTGTAGGTGACGGCCAATCACAGTGACCCGAGACGTTACTTTGGCAAGGAGCTCAAGCTGGCCAAGTCCCTCGCCCTTGTCCTTTTCCTCTTCGCCGTCAGCTGGCTCCCCCTCCACATCCTCAACTGCATCACCCTCTTTTGCCCCAGCTGTGACAAGCCGATGTTTCTCATTTACATCGCCATCATCCTCACCCACGGCAACTCGGCCGTCAACCCCATTGTTTATGCTTTCCGCATCAAGAAATTCCGCACGGCTTTCCACAAAATCTGGAAACAGTACATGCTTTGTCAGGATCCAGTTGGTCGGCTTCCTCAAAGAGGGAGCCAGAGAGGGCTAAGTCATGAGAGGAGGCTGAGGCAGAATGATGACGATGACGATGATGTGTGACCTTCAGCGGCTAATTGGATTGCTGTGTAAGTTTTACTCCAGTGGTTCACAGAATGGACAGGACTGGAAAGGTTTATATTCATGCTTGAGGGATTACTGGTCAAACTGCCTTAATGGCAACAGGACGTCAGAGGCATGAAACAAATGAAGGAACTCAAGACTGAAAAACCTGTGCGTTTTAAGACGACAGGAAGACAAATCAGCATGGAGAATAGACCCACCCTTACTAAGTCAGACTGTGATTTAGAGGAGAGTATGTTTATTTCTCTTCAGTGATGTCAAAAGGGGTAATGGGCTTTTCATCAGTTTCAACATGAACCTGTTGAACTTGAATCAGTGAGTGTAAATGTGTAGCACATGAGGTATTCTAGTAATATTTGTACTGTATTTTTGACCTGAACTACAACTCATGGCCTTTTATCATGTGAATGATCTCAAATAGTTAAAGCATTTTATTTTCTGCTACATTCACATACTGAGTTCTGTGGCCTTAAAGGACAGAAATTAGGAAGAGAAAGTGAGGGAAAAAAATAGGATTGTGTTGATTCTTTGTGTGTGAACTGTAAACCTGTGGAGGACAAGCCAGAGTGTGTGTAACCATCTTTGGGAAGGAATGGGACACAGGATTTTTGTTAGGGAATAGATGAAACAAACTTACATTGTGTTTGTGTGCGGATCTCTGTTATGATGAACCCCCCTGGTCCGACAGCGCCACAGTTACCCAGTAACACAAAAGACTCATGGCCTTAATAGACATATTGTGCATTAGTGCGTGTTAAGGTAATGCTTTTAGGCATTTTGGAGACCAGATCATTGACAGGATGACTGATACGAGGTGACGCTTGCAGCTTAAAATGCTTCAATGCTATAATTAAATCCATAAACATGTACATTTCCCGCTAATGTTTACATCGGAGCAATCTGTTGAAACTACTGTATGTTCCTACTTAGTAACTGAACAAGACTGTGAATCTGAAAATGTCAGAGCTACTCCACTTATGTTTTATTTGATATTGAAGAAAATCTGACACTGCTCATGCTTACTTTTTCAAAATATGCGCTCAAAATAGTTACATCAATGAAACGTCCTTTTTTTTTTTTTTTTTTTTTTTATGTACAATTAAATGACTTAAATATTAACATGAAAAGGGTCTCCTTAGACTGACAGTATGTATTATTTGTTACTAATGTACTGTATGTAAAAATCTTAATGGGAGATACTGTACAGACATTTGTGATACATCAGGAAATCCACCTCTCAAGCATATCATTAGATTTTATTGTGACTACTACAAATTAAAACACGTTTATTAGTAAAATACTGCAGCAACTGTTAGTGCTTTATGTACATTTGCAGGTGAAAACGTCTAAATTCACTGTATTTACTCTATACATCAGACCTCAGTGGCAGTAGGATGTTTTCCTGCAAGAATCAAGGCTGTCACTGATAGAGGGCAATTATTTATCTGAACCCACCGCCAAGAGCAGGTCCGTGTGGGGATTAAGGGAGGAGGTTACAAGGGTGTCAGAGTCTGGGGGTAAAGTTGGACAAAGTGGGAGGATTAATCCGTTAACAAGGCAAGCATGAAGTGAGAGTGCAGCTCTACAGAGATGACTTTGATGCCTGTAAATGTGACCCTGTTGATCTTTGTCTTAGCCTACTGTAGCATATAGTGTGTATAACAGTATAGACAATACACACACATCTGCTTTTATTAGTATATTCACTGCATTTCCAAAGCTGCTTGTGTATAGTTGTGTTTTCTCACTTGTTTAAAACCTGCATTTGTGTAATCTGTTTTTTGAAAGGGAAATATTTTTGCCTATAAAGACCCAGTGCTACTTTAATGTCAGTTTCCAAATGATTTTTTTTTCTCCTTTTTAACCTTTCCTAAATGATTTATCACCATTTATTATAATATTATCCTGTGTATTTAGCATTTTTTTTCCAGTGTAAATTAGGTATTTTCTTATATTTATTCTGTTGATCATGTTGATGCTCATTAAAGCTCAGAGTAAATTCAAAAATTATTAAATCAAAAACTGAAGAAAAAGTGACATTTTCAACCAATATATCAATAACTGAGCATAAACCAAGTGTCTCCATCCACTGTCACTGATCTAACTCCATGGGTTTTACTGGTGAATCAATGCTGTAGAAGATGACGGTGTTTCCATGGTAACTACAGAGCTTCTGAATGTCCAAATGGGTCATATGTGATGACCATGAAAAGATGAGAAACTGCATTTTACACAAATTATTGACATGGATTGATGAGATTAGTGGATCAACAGGTATTTAACATTTTAGAGCAGGAGATGGTTTTGGTCATAAGTGGCTGTTTGGGTCTTTATGGGTTAAAATAGGTTTTGCTTTGTGGAAAATATCCATGTGTGGTGCTTTCAACCTATTCATACATCAAGAGAAGGTTGGACTATTATTAAGTTGGTCAGGGGACTCACACTTGCTACCACAGTGTGAAGTTTGGGACTCAACACTAAGAGGCGACAAGGTCAGATTTTTTTTTACTGTCCATACAGTGGCTTTAAGTTCTAACCTGTGGACTTTTACTGAACCAGTGTGATCAATTAAATATGATCTGTGCAATATTCTCAGATATACAGTAACAATATCAGCACTGGCAGACGTTGATCCGTACAGTACATGCTACTGAAGTGAGCTGTTTTGTCTAATTACGAAGGGAAAAATGAATAAAATAATCAAGTCAACAATTCCTCTATTTCAGTTGGATGTGTACGTGGACTGGGTACTTCTGGAAAATAAACTTGAAAGACAGAAAACAAAGTTACTTTTAATGACGCCCTCAAAGGACTTGTTGAAGTACACTTGAAACTCTTTGAAATCTGTTATTCAAGGTCATATCTTGGCAGGTTTATTAATATTGCATAAAGGTAATACCTGCACACTCACTCCAAACCACACTGCTATTTTTTATTGATGACAATGTTTCATCAGATCAGAAGGACCCCTGTGACCTGATGAAGATCCAAGCAGGATTGAAATGTCGGATATGGGGTTTGAAAGCTGTCAACTTACATGTGACATGCATAAAACCACCTGTTAAATAATTTGATCAGTATTACTTGAAGTGAAGGCTTCTCTCAGTATAGTCACAGATACAGTATGTTAGTGGTAGAGGAGCACTATTGCACACATATACGTTTAATAATATAACAACACCATTTAAATAGTGTCAATTTATAGTCATATGATGCTTTGATTTATATTTCTAGAGATTTGTCATGCACATTTGTACCCTGTATAAATATAATTCTCAATAAATGAATGCATTATGGAGCTTTTTGATGGGAACACAGGTTAAAAGCATGCACACACCATGTTGGAATTATTCAACCTATAAATAGAGAGAAAAGATTCCAACTCTTTCTGAGGTCAAAGATAATTTTGCCCGTTACCCTCATGCATGTGGCTGCAGACCCACCTCCAGGCTGGTTTCATGCCAGGCAGCTTCAAAACTCCGGAGTTGAAATGTGGAGACGCCCAGAGCAGTAAACAGCTACACTTTGGGAGTGGTGAATTTCTGCTAGTCCAAGAATATAGTGGCTGTATGTTTGATAAATATGTGTACATTCTTTTAACTTCAGATTCATTGGACTGTGAAGATGCTATCATGGATGTGTCTGTTATATCAATATTGTCAGCAGGAATTTCTCAGTTATTTATGTGCACCCTTGACATTTCGCTCTCTTCTGAGGTGAAAATCTACAGTCAGATGCCTTTACATCTCAGTGTTAACTGCAGCCAAAGGAGCTGCCAGCAATGAAAAGACTCTATTCATTGAGGAGGAAATCATTCCTCTGAGCAAATATTCTGCAGAGGGAAGAGAAACTTTGAAGCTGCATTTGTAAAAAGTTTATTTTGTACCTCTTTTCTTTTAAATATTTGTATTGTTATTATTATTATTGTTTTTTTTTAAATGTGCGATGGTTGGCATTAGTTGTGACTGGCATATTGAATAGTGGCATGTAGTGCTAAAAGTGTTTACTGCTGCACTCTGCTGGTTAGTGCTTGGAAATGAAACAATGTGAGAGCAAAACTGTAAATAGATGAACTCATACAGCACTCAAATAGTTTAAAACTTTCTGAACTGAATGTTCTGCATCTGCTACTGATTATGTTTTCCTTTCATCGAGGACTAGATAATTTACCAGGTTTAATAGAGAAACATGTAAACACTTTTGCATTTAAAATGTTTTACTTTAGCACATAACTATAAAAATACACTGCCCAGCCAAAAAAAAAACCTCTCCACCCAGATTGAACACACCAAATTGGTAAGATTTCCACTGGAGATTAACTGGAGTGTTCAGTATATATCAGCTACAACAACTTGAATTTAACTGATGCAGTGAGCGCTATTTAATTTCTAAAACAACCATGAGTTTGATACAGAGCATAAGAATTGGACTGTGTTTCAATGGACAAGGTCATGTGGTCTGATGAGTCCAGACTGACCCTGCTACAGAAGGATGGGTACATCAGGGTGAAAGGTGGATGAAGTGATTTACCCATCATGCCTAGTGTCTTCAGTTCAAGCCTGTGGAGAGGGCGTTTTGATCTGGAGTTAATTCAGGTGATCAGGTCTAGGTTCAGCTCCATTATTTGTCCAAAAAATTATGGATATGAGCAAAAGCTTTTTGAAACGATTCCACAGAGAATGTGTGACATAATAGATAAAGGCAGTGCAATGAAATATTAGCGCAGGGACTTTTTTGGCCAAGCTGTGTATATATTCTATTTTAAAACTACAGCTATTGAACCTGAAATATTTCAAACTGAATATCAAGCCCGGCACATTATGCTATTTAGTGCAGTGAAAGAGACCAACAGAAGAGTCAGTTGGAGTAAAAAATACATATATCTGCTTTTAATAAAAGTTTTAAAACCATAGAACATTCTGAGTCCTGGGTTTTCATTATATGTGGACATATAATTACACATGCTATTTCTGTATTATAAAAAGCCAACAATCGTATGTTTTTCACGCATAAACTGCTGCCCATTTCATTAAAATGTAACAGTGTGGGTAGCATTTATTACAGGTGTTCACAGCTTGTGATTATCTGTCTCTGTGAAATAACAGCTACAGGCAATGTGGAAGCACAATAAATGATAACAACCATGTTGCATTTTTAACCTACAGCATGGTGTTTTACACTATGTCTGAGGAACTGTGTTATAAAATCAGTAACTGTAGGCTATAATCTGTGATTCGGTAGCAGAGATGATTTTGCATAACTTTTCCCAACCCACCCACCTCTCCCCTGGCAGTTCTGTGGCGTCCTGCTCAGAGTAAACATACAGGTTCTAACACTCTGGATACAGTCACCCTCCAGCAACGAGGAATGGAAGCTGAGACCAGACCAGGTCAAAGCAGACCTGTCCTACTTTCTTTACTGTTTTAAATCGTATTTATAATCTCTGGTGTTCTGTCATGATGAGACAGTTACAAGGCAGATTAAAACCCTTTAGTGATATCAGTATCCTGGTGTGTGAGAACAACCATCTCTAAAAAGTTAACCAATAACTCACTGATGACATCATACAGTCATTCCTGGAGGTCAAGTTACATCAAATCACCTTAAGGGGGTTCTATGTAGTACTGATGTTCCAAACTTTCAACAGCAGGGGCAAGTCATGTATCAGACCTGTTAGACTACCAGAACCACCAACAAATCAACACTATATATCTACAGACTGTATCACTCACTGAATAAAGTGTGAAACTTATTGTTTACACACATCTGTGTTATGGTATCACCAGGTTTTCTTCAACAAACATAAACTCACAGTGAGTTATTTTGATAGTCAAATTAACATTGGGTCTTAAACTGGGGCGGCTGTGGCTCAGGAGGTAGTGCAGGTTGTCCAATAACCAAAGGGTTGGTGGTTGAAATGCTTCTCCATCCTCGTCATGTGCTGCTGTGTCCTTGGGCAAAACACTTCACCTACCTTGCCTCCAGTGTCACTCACACTGGTGTATGTGCTGCAAATGTACCCTACCATCACCAGAGTGAGAGTGAATGAATAATGGATCAATAATGTAAAGTGCTTTAGGTGCCTAGAAAAGTGCTATAGAAATCCAATCCATTATTATAAATATTCACATGCTGCATTAGCTGATAGTTTACATTACAGCTCTATTTTAGACAGAAAACAGCCACAGCAAAACCACAAATTACTTCTGTACAGTTGTGTTGTCAGTGGCTGCAGTGAAGATCAATTTCATCCAAAAAACATCTGAACTGTAACAGTTTAGTCTGAACTGTGGACCAACAAATGGCATACTTAATAAAGATAATAACATCACATAATAACTTTATACCTTCACAAACCCCATAATCAAACTCACTTGTGTAGAAGAAACGCTGCCATTTCAGCATCAAACTCCAAAGTTTTCATTTAGAACTGTGTCCAGTGGTGAAAACAACAGTGCTTCTAGCTTTTATCACTTTTTTTTGGTCTCTTTCTCTGGCTTTAAAAGGCATTTCTTAGTGGTTGTCATCCCATCTTATCACTTTCTGATGCTTTGGTCAAAGACCAGCAGTGACCAGTGACTCACTACTCCCTCTAGTGGTCACTTGAATCCACTGGCCGGTCAGTGTAAATAAATTCAGCTCTTATCTGTGTAATTTTGTTATTTTTAACTATGTGAAAGTGCAAATACCACATACAGCTCAGTTAACCATCAATCACCTGCTAAGCTTAACAACATTCTTTATATACGAGTCATCGTTTCTGATTGGGTTTCATGTTTTTCTCTGGTCACTGCTGAGGAACTCTAATAAATACTAATGTTCACTTTTACATGCCTCACATGCATTCATCCTAGTTGTAAAAGTTATTGGGGTATTCTTTTTTTTTTTTCAGAGGACCCTTGAATTTATATGTTGTTGACATTTGATCCTAATCAGTAAAATGAGGAAATAATAAAATGTTGTGCAAGGCCATTTTCTGTAAATGCTTGTGATTTACTTGAAAAGGTAGAGGTTGTGCTGTCAGACATTTTCCTGTAAATGATCCTGGTTTGAAAGACAGTCTCAAGATTCAGTTTGCACAAGCCTCTGTCACATGTAACTGTGAATATTACAAAATCTTGTGGCCTGTAGCCTCTAGTTTTGATGAATAATCTTTGCCTCTCATGACTGACAACAGAATATACAGTGCTTTCCAAATGAGATCACATCAAGACATTCTTTTGCCTACATGTAAAATCTGACACATTAGTATTTTGTTGCATATTTACAAAGACTTCAAATATGTGAATCCATATTTTAATGACAAGCAATTCACAAAATTTCACATTTTTATTGAAACTGTATAAAATTACAAATATCAGAAGTCTTGTACAAAAAGAACTACAAATAAAAACAAAGTTGTTTTTTATTCGAATGATTTTATGTCTTGAAGATTTGTACTCAGTGATAAAACTTACAAGACCTGAAATTGTAGATATCAAATTTTCTACCTATTTTAAATACACATTTCTCAGTTGTGCACGGACATGCAAAAGTGATGACATTCATTAAGACACTGACATTGTAAACGAAACCCAAAAGCAAGTTTTGAAAGCATAAGACACTTCTCATTATACCCGTATTAAAAAAACAAAACAAAAAAACAAAACAAAAAAAACAGCACAAATGGACAGAATACCATCGTAGGTAATTCATAAATCATACCCCAAACATTTCACCATTATTAATACACAGATCACATCTATCACCAATAGTTTGTGTGTTTATCATTTCTTTTATCATGTCACTTACAAAGTTACTAGCACTTAGCAAGACCTTTTCTGACAGTGAATCAAATATTAAGATGCTAAGTGAATGCAAGCTACAGCTGCAAAATTAAATAGTTTAAATTCACTTCAACTTTAAAGTTTAATGAATAAATATCCAACCGAGTAAATCATATGGATGAAAATAAAGCTAGATAATTGGTACACTCATAACTTATGTGTCTCATATTTAGACGATCAATGTTTCATACTAGTGCTACCAAGAATGTAGTGATGGTAGGATAGTGTGTATTGCTTTTTTTATTAGAATGGAAGTGTCTTTTTAAACCTACACTGATATTTCCCCAATAATAACACAATGAAAATAATAATTAATTTAAGTAATTTACTGACAAACACTTCAAGTCAGGAGGAAGTGAAACCATTTTCTTTTTTTATTAACTTCCATAAACTGTTAGAATGGTTGGTTAACGTTATTTCATTACCATGTGACATACTGGTTGCACAGGCTTTGTGCCAGATTGTCTCTAACAGAAACTCAAAGTGACAGTCTAATGAAGAAAGACAGTACACAGAACGCAGATAACAAACCCAAGGTTGCCTGCAAAAATTGGTCTGCATTATCTTTGTTCTTTGTCAAGATTCTGGTTCAGCAAGATCAGCAAGCCACTTTACTCTGAAAGAAACCACAAAAAAAAAAAAAAAATGTCATGAACACAGTGGAGAGGAGGCATTGCACATGTGACTGCAGACTTCAAACTATTGTAATCAATATGTTTCTCTGTCCAGAGTCTGGATAAACTCAGTTATACTATTGAGAAAATACAGACATAAAAACATTAAAACTGATTGTATTTGTGGGACAAAATAACACTATTCTGACAGTGCTCCTACAACATTACATTATTTACACTGCATTAAATGTGCACTTTCATGTGTATACAGTGGATTAGGGATGGACAAAAAAATTAAATCTCATTTTTTCCAGTTTTATGGATGATTTTGCCCACATCGATCAATCATATTTCATTAATTCAGGGTAAAATGTCATTAAAAAAATAGTTATCTTTACTAAAATTATACAACACATACAGTACTATGCAAACGTCTTAGGCCAACATTAGGTTTGCTGGTTTAATAAAGTTATAATGACAACACATTTGCATTTCTCAGTCTCTGAATTAAGATACGATCTTGATATATGGGGAGTATGTACAGCAGTAAAACCAAAAGTGTCTGTGAAAAAACAAAAAAACAGTTTCTAAAAACCAGAGTGGTAGTATTTAGTGTGACCTCCCTTTGAACTTAACATGTCTTTAACACCTTTTTTTCAGACAATATGTGATTTACTGCACTTATTTTCTGATGTATACCATGTATACCATTATACCAGGTCTTTTTCAACACGTTTCCAATTGTTTGTGCTGTTTCTTGTCATGGGGTCAGGGGTCACACTAAATAGTAACTTTAACTTTTAGAACACATTTAGTTCAGTTTTTGTGTGTCCTTTAAGGCTGTGAAATATTTCCTGTTTTCTTGATGTATCTGAAAAAAGACAATGAAAACTAAATATGTACGGTCATGTCAACCCCGCAAAAACAAGCAAAAACAAAGTTAAGTGGCCTAAGACTTGTGCACAGTACTGTATGTGCAATTTCAGTGTCACATGAGTATGTTAATGAGCATTATTTATCGAAAATAAAAATAGTTGGAAATAACATAAAACACCACTGATAAATATAGACTGAAGAAACATATTCACAATGTGTTTATTACAACAAAATATAGCTTGTATTTTGAATTTATATTGAACAAGAAAGATCCCCAGAGGAATCACTTATCAGTTGTATAATCAGGGTTCCCACTCTTTCCCTGAAATAATTGTCCAGGACTTTACCAGGACATTTTCAGTCGCTACAGACAAGTTATCACATCATACACTAATACATTCCCCTGTCCCCCTCATTCTTTGGAGGTGTTCTTTTCTACAGTTGTAACTTGCAATTACTCAGATTGCTTCTATGTTTATTGCTCACATATTCGATGTGCAGTCAATGACTATAATTTGTCTATGAAAAATAATTATGACAAATGTATCATAGAATAATGCAAACACACCCACAGTTTACAGCGTAGCACTTCATTAGCCTGATAAACTGGAGTTACAATGTTCAACTGGACAATACCCAACTCTATTTTCTTTTCTATTCTACTTCCTCTCCTGCACTTCCTCTAAAAATATCTGTAAGTTTTCGATAAATTACTGGAAAAAAAATCCTCTTTGTTATATCTCAGTTTAGGCACACGAAGTCACAAAGCAGGGGGAGGATAAATAATTTTCCAGGTAACTAAACCGTTTCCAGGACATTTGACCTTTATTCTCATTCTCCATGTTTTCCATAACTGGAAAATGGTCAGTCATTTTCCAGGTTTTCCAGAACATGTGGGAACCCTGATAATTCATGAATTTCTGAAGATTTTCATAAAGCAAAGACTTGATTAATCAAATAAATTTGATATGTTGCCCATATGTGCAGTGTACCAGATAACCACCAGTGAACACAGTCTTAGCTTAAATTTACACATTTTAAGAAACTGACACTTCTAATTAAGTGTTACTGGTTTTCTGATATTACGCATTTGCAAAAGGAAGTGGTGTGATCACATCAAATGATCTGAGTGCAGCAAGTTAAACAAGTTAAATCAGGTGTCATTTTATGAGAATACAGCTGGCATAACTGACAGAAGTTTCAGAATGATTGTAGGATAAGCACAAGGCAAAATATGAGACCACATTCTGGTTATTTTTATATCAGGGGAAATTCTATTTCACAAACAAATTTGGTTTTTGCCAATAGATACAAATTGCAAAACAACTATTATTTTACTTCTGTCCATAAAACAAAAGTAATCAGATATTATCCTAATAGTACTCACCCATCCACCCTGCTGAGTCACCCAGCTGCCCACACGCCTGTTGAGGAATGAGGTCATGGCACTCTGGACTTTGTTTTTCAGATCTGGAGATGATTTTTTCACATAAAGACCAAAGGCCACTGTAGCTCTGATCAGCTGCATCTCTGGAGCCACCTCAGCCCTCTGAGAGACCTGAGTCTGACACACGACCTCCACACAATTCCCAAATGCCTCGTCCACTACCTGAAGAAAGATGTAACAGGCATCAAGAAAACTAACAGGATTATAGACAAAAAGGCCCCAAACACACCTCTAAACCTAGTGATAGTCTTCTGCTCCATGATAGCATATTTGTCACAAACATACTGGTATAGGAACATACTGGTATGTAAAGCTGCTGATAGTTTTTAGCATTAATGAGCAAACGTTACTCTATTTCCCTAATCTGTGGGTTAATTCAGATATTTGGAAAAGTGGCTTTACTTTTCCACAGCAGCATGAAGCACCACCAGGTCAATCATCTTTATATTTGGCCTTTTGATTTCATCTAAGAGAAGACAGATGCTGAGGGAAAGTGGATAAATTCTGGCATTTTACCCTTATTTTGGCTCCTGGAGCTTTAATTAGGTGATATTCTACAACTATCAATACAGACTACATGAACAAATAATTATAATAATCAAATAAAATAAAATTTTTTGTGAAGTTATTAAAGTTATGCACTTCATCCTGGGTTAGTTCAACCTGCAGGAGCACATAAGCAAAGCAGACTGAAATTAGGCCTATGCTTTACCTCAGCAAAAAAAAAAAAAAAAAAAACGCAGCTGAAAAAAATATAGCATGAGGCTGTTATCATAAAAAAAATTTTCATGCATAAAAAAAAAGAAAGAAAAAAAGCAGAACCTAGTACTTTCCTGGGTTTCAGGAGGTTGATTAGTTTTTGCTCAAAATGTGATAAATAAAACCACAACTATTTGCATGGGAGGAAGATATATGATTTCCTACAGGCCCACTTCATTCAATTTTAATACATAATAGTATAACAAGCATTAATAACTGTTTTTTAGCAAAAAATGTTCGACATCCTTATCATGAATCTGTTTTACAATGTTATTCTCAATCTGCCCTTTACTGTACGTACAGAGGTATCTGAAATTGGTCTAGATGATTATAACCTTATTTTAAGTTAGTTTATAATGAGCTGAGTTTGCTTTTTACATTTCTTTCTTTCTCACTTAATTTCATGGTGTTACTCTTCTTTTTGTAAATACTTGGACATGTTTATGAAAGTTACTATCTACTACTAGTTACTATCTACTTCAAACTTTGCCACCCCAGTGAGACCTCCCATTCAAACCTTTATAAAAATGTTTAAAATGGACATCTTCTTTCCTCTTATAATGGAATTATATAAATGTCACTCATTCCTCTGTTTCCTACTTCCCGAAATGACAACTGAATTTTTACATTTTTTTTTTGTTGCAAAACCAGGTTTTCAACATAACACTATGAGATGCAGAACAGATGACAGTTGAAAAATATACATGCTATTACAAGTTCTCATAGTAGAGCCACTCCTTAAATTAAGAAACATCCTCTATTCAGCATGAAACACCCTTCTGCATAGTTAGTCAGAGATTATTATGAGAACATGTTTCTGAATGGAGGGGACATATGGTCAGTAAGTCTCCTTTAAAGCAACACTGGAATTTCCCCTCCAAAATACTTTTTATTTTTATATACATATATATATATTTTTTTAAATTGTGTGATCAGATACCAAGTGTAAATAGGACATTCAGGCCTGTGATGTACCTCCTGTGCTGCAGCTTTCTTCAGTTCACCAAGAGCTTCTTTAAACTTCGCATCTTCATTCAACGCATCAGCCACTTGTCTGAGTTTATCAGCTATCACAACTGGGTCAAAGTCGTCACTGTCACCAGCTGCACAAACACACAGACACATAGGAAGGTCAAAAGAGATGACAGGTAGAAAACACCACGAAAAGCCAGTATAAGGTTTGTCTGGTGCGCACATTTTACACGCATTATATATCAATAAGCTACATTGTACTGTCAAACATAATAAACACTTTAATACTGCTTAAAAAATCTACCTTAGTCATCCTTACTATCAAGTAGCCTAGTTTCCGGAAAATGAAAGTGTTACACAGTGGCGTCCTCCAGTACAGAACATACAGCCGCTTATGGACCAATAACACAGAACAGGCGGAACTTACGACTATCCGCTTCTATTCTGCCCCAGTCCGAAGACGAAGCCTGTCGAAATGCAGACAAGTTGTCGTCCTCGAACAGACAGAGGATGATCTGTTGGGTCTGACTCTCGACCTGAACTGCTGTAGGAGCCATTGTTGTCTGAGGGGCGGTTTCAATGGTTGTGTATTTCCGGTGGTGCGTGCCCTGCAGACGCATGGCACCTGCAGTCTGGGCGTGGGCTAAACCACTCCGATAGATGGTTTCTTAAAGGAGTAGAAACTACCAGGCCCTCCAGGATTTCACGGGATATTTTTTGTTATTGTTGCGGCCTATAATGCCTGATTTTGCGGCAGCTTTTCCAAAAAATTGCGGTGAAAGTTGCGATGATTTGAGGCTTCTTTTATTAAAGTCACAGGAACATGGGCATTTGCAAATTACCTAGAACAGTCTTTTTTGAGTTTTTAGCCTTAAAAAGCACCAGGAAGACATGATTTTAAACAAAACAGGCTTTTTTTCATTCATTCATTTATTTGTTTTGAGCAGCCAATGAGAGCAGAGCGTCACAGAACACCAGCCAATGATAGTGGAGCGTCACAGAACACCAGCCAATGAGAGCGTAGCATCACAGAATGCCAGCCAATCAGAACGGAGCGTCACAGAACGTCAGCCTATGAGAATGCAGCATCAAAGAACGCCAGCCAATGAGAGTGGAGCGTCACAGAACGTCAGCCAATGAGAGCGCAGTGTTACAGAACGCCGGCCAATGAGAGCACAGCGTCACAGAACATCAACCAATCAGAGCGCAGTGTCACAGAACATCAACCAATCAGAGCACAGTGTCACAGAACGTCAGCCAATGAGAGCGCAGCGTCACAGAACACCAGCCAATGAGAGTGCAGCGTCACGGAACATCAGCTAATGAGAGTGCAGTGTCACTGAACGCCAGCCAATCACAGCGAAGCGTCACAGAACATCAGCCAATGAGAGTGCAGTGTCACAGAACATCAGCCAATGAGAGCGGAGCGTCAAAGAACGTCAGCCAATCAGAGCAGAGCGTCAGTGAATGTCAGCCAATGAGAGCGGAGCGTCACAGAACGTCAGTCAATGAGAGTGCAGCGTCACAGAACATCAACCAATCAGAGCACAGCTTCACAGAACGTCAGCCAATGAGAGTGGAGCATCACAGAACGCCAGCCAATGAGAGCGCAGCGTCACAGAACATCAACCAGTCAGAGTGTAGCGTCACAGAATGTCAGCCAATGAGAACGCAGCGTCAGGGAACACCAGCCAATCAGAGTGGAGCGTCACAGAACGTCAGCCAATAAGAGCGCAGCGTCATGGAACATCAGCCAATGAGAACACAGTGTCATGGAATGCCAGCCAATGAGAGTGGTGCGTCACAGAACGCCAGCCAATGAGAGCGCAGCGTCACAGAACATCAACCAGTCAGAGCGCAGCGTCACAGAACGTCAGCCAATGGGAGCGCAGCATCACAGAACGTCAGCCAATGAGAGCGCAGCATCACGGAACGCCAGCCAATCAGATCACAGCGTCACACAACATCAACCAATAAGAGCGCAGCGTCACAGAACATCAGCCAATAAGAGCACAGCATCACAGAACATCAACCAATCAGAGCGCAGCGTCACAGAATGTCAGCCAATGAGAGCACAGCATCACAGAACATCAACCCATCAGAGCGAAGCATCACGGAACGTCAGCCAATGAGAGCGGAGCGCCACAGAACGTCTGCCAATCAGAGTGGAGCGTCAGAGAACGTTAGCCAATGAGAGCGCAACGTCACAGAACGTCAGCCAATGAGAGCACAGCATCACAGACGGTCAGCCAATAAAAGCGCAGCGTCACAGAACGTCAGCCAATGAGAGCGGAGCATCACAGAACGCCAGCCAATCACAGCGGAGCGTCACAGAACAGCAGCCAATCAGAGCGGAGCGTCGCAGAACGTCAGCCAAAAAGAGCGCAGCGTCATAGAACATCAGCCAATGAGAACGCAGTGTCACGGAATGCCAGCCAATGAGAGTGGAGCGTCACAGAACGCCAGCCAATGAGAGCGCAGCGTCACAGAACATCAGCAAATGGAATGCCAGCCAATGAGAGTGGAGCGTCACAGAACGCCAGCCAATGAGAGCGCAGCGTCACAGAACATTAACCAGTCAGAGTGTAGCATCACAGAACGTCAGCCAATGAGAACGCAGCATCATGGAACACCAGCCGATCAGAGTGGAGCGTCACAGAACGGCAGCCAATCAGAGTGGAGCGTCACAGAATGTCAGCCAATAAGAGCACAGCGTCATAGAACATCAGCCAATGAGAACGCAGTGTCACAGAACGCCAGCCAATGAGAGCGCAGTGTCACAGAACATCAAACAGTCAGAGCGTAGCATCACAGAACGTCAGCCAATGAGAGCGCAGCGTCACAGAACATCAGCCAATGAGAGCGCAGCGTGACGGAACGCCAGCCAATGAGAGCGCAGCATCACAGAACATCAACCAATCAGAGCAGAGCGTCACAGAACATCAGCCAATAAGAGCGCAGCATCACAGAACATCAACCAATCAGAGCGCAGCGCCACAGAATGTCAGCCAATGAGAGCACAGCATCACAGAACATCAGCCAATGAGAGCGCAGCGTCACAGAACGTCAGCCAATGAGAGCGCAGCGTGACGGAACGCCAGCCAATGAGAGCGCAGCGTCACAGAACATCAACCAATCAGAGCAGAGCGTCACAGAACATCAGCCAATGAGAGCGCAGTGTCACAGAACATCAGCCAATAAGAGCGCAGCATCACAGAACATCAACCAATCAGAGCGGAGCGTCACAGAATGTCAGCCAATCAGAGCGCAGCGTCACAGAACATCAGCCAATCAGAGCAAAGCGTCACAGAACGTCAGCCAATGAGAGCGCAGCGTCACAGACGGTCAGCCAATAAAAGTGCAGCGTGACAGAACGTCAGCCAATGAGAGCGCAACGTCACAGAACATCAGCCAATGAGAGCGTAGCGTCACAGAACGCCAGCCAATCAGAGCGGAGCGTCACAGAACGTCAGCCAATAAGAGTGCAGTGTCACAGAACGTCAGCCAATGAGAACGCAGTGTCATGGAATGCCAGCCAATGACAGCGCAGCGTCACAGAACGCCATCCAATCAGAGTGGAGCGTCACAGAACATCAGCCAATAAGAGCGCAGCATCACAGAACGTCAGCCAATGAGAGTGGAGCGTCACAGAACATCAACCAGTCAGAGCGCAGCGTCCCAGAACATCAGAGAACGCTTTGTCACGGAATGCCAGCCAATGAGAGGACAGTGTCACATAACGTCAACCAATCAGAGCGGAGCATCTCAGAACGTCAGCCAATGAGAGCGCAGCGTCACAGAACACCAGCCAATGAGAGTGCAGCATCACAGAACACCAGCCAATCAGAGTGGAGCGTCACAGAACGTCAGCCAATAAGTGCGCAACATCATAGAACGTCAGCCAATGAGAACACAGTGTCACGGAATGCCAGCCAATCAGTGTGCAGTGTCACAGAACGCCAGCCAATGAAAGCACAGTGTCACAGAATGTCAGCCAATGAGAACGTAGCGTCACAGAACGTCAGCCAATGAGAGCGCAGTGTCATAAAACATCAGCCAATCAGAACGAAGCATCACAGAACGTCAAACAATCAGAGCGCAGCGTCACAGAACGTCAGCCAATGAGTGCAGAATCACAGAACGCCAGCCAATGAGAGCATAGGGTCACACTACCTGAGAGCCTGATCCTTAGTTTTTCTCTTTCCTGTTGTGCTGTTACACATTTATAGTAAACATTTTTTTGTAATAAATAACTCATATATACAAATGCAATGTAGAACAACATCACTTTCATCCAAATACATGCAGTACGTTATTAATCAGTCTCTCCAGGATTTCACAGGATTTTTTTTGATTATTGCGGCCTAAAATGCCTGATTTTGTGGCAGCTTTTCCAAAAAATTGTGGTGAAAGTTGCAATGATTTGAGGCTTCTTTTATTAAAGTCACAGGAACATGGGCATTTGCAAATTACTTAGAACAGTCTTTTTTGAGTTTTTAGCCTTAAAAAGCACCAGGAAGCCATGATTTTAAACAAAACAGGCTTTTTTTTCATTCATTCATTTATTTGTTTTGAGCAAAGAAAAATTTTTATATTTTTTTGTGTACAAGGAACTAATATCAGAGCAAATACATTAATAAAGATGATCAAGACAAAATCACAATTGCCATGTACACTAGTAATAACAAAACAAATTCAATATGTACTGCTCAGAAAGGAGTGCGAAGAAGAAAACTTATTAAATCCCACCCCCATCTCACATTCATACAACACAACACATGACGTTTGTTTCCTTAATGACATAGTAGTATATTTAGGGTTAGGGTTAGATGGGTTACATGCACACACACACACACACACACACACACACACACACACACACACACACACACACACAGGTCAGCCAAACTTGGGTTGCTTTCTATCTAACACATAAGAGTAAACATTAATATTAACACCAAGTTTAATGACTATTTTCATTTGTGAGCTTGTTTTTTAACTCCACACACAGACTTGCGCTCGCACTCCCTAACGCACACACGCATGCGTGCACACACACACATGCACAATCCACAGAAAGGAAAGCATGCCTCCACAGGTTCTTTCTTCTTCTCTTCTGCCTTATAGCACAGGTGTCAAACTCCAGTCCTCGAGGGCCTGTATCCTGCATGTTTTAGATGTTTCCCTCTTCCAGCACACCTGACGGTCGTTATCAGGCTTCTGCAGAGTTGGATGATAGGCTTATCATTTGAATCAGGTGTGTTGGAAGAGGGAAACATCTAAAACATGCAGGATACCGGCCCTTGAGGATCTGAGTTTGACACCCCTGCCTTATAGAGTATATCTGCGCTGACCTTGACCCTTTCAGCTCCTGCTATTGTTCTGGATCCAACAGCCTCTGTCGTTGGGACTTGTCTCGTCTTTCCTCTTCCAGTTTCAGCCGTTCTCCTGCATGTTTTGCAGTTGAAAAGTGTCTGTGGAGCGTCCACTTTTGTTTGTGTTCCACCAAAATACTGCAGGCAGTGCAGGACAGTATACTTCCACTTTTGTGGAACACATCTGGAAACTGACTTGCACGAACTTTGGCAGTGATATTTATCAGTAAATGGGTGTTTTGAATCGCACATGTCTTCATCTTCTCAACCGTCAACAAGGAAGTGAACGTGTTGACGTACATGTCACATAGACAGGGGTGGGCAAAAGGGGGCTAAGGTGATTAGTCAAATTTGTGGAAAATTCGCAGTGATCGGACGAAATTGCAGTGCCGCACAGAATTTGCTGTGATTGGTTGAATTTGCGTTAATAGTTGCGATCGCAACATCGCGAATTCCTGGAGGGACTGAACTATTGCTTACAGTAGGGCAGGGGTTCCCAAAGTGGGGTACGTGAACCAACAGGGGTACTTGGAAGAAGCCCAGGGGATACTTGAAATTTTTTTGGGGGGGGAAATACATTACATAAAGGAATTGATGCTAAAATATAAAACACAATAAATACATTCATATAATAGTTTTATTGTCAATCATCTTGTTTAACCCTTTATTGGGCAAGTGACTACTTTTGGTAATTTCTGCATACATTACAAGACAGTGACAGTAACAGTTTCAGTGAGGACAGTGAGTCAACAATCTCAGGTCCTATGTGGTCTACAGGGTCTGTAAGGTCCACCTCTGCATGAACGGTGAGTGTACCTGCTTTGTTAGGTACCATGAAGTAATGGTACTAATGTAAGGAATGGTGTTCAAAGGGATAATGTGGATGTGGACAGGTGTCTGGATCAGCACTTATGTTGGTCTAATGTTCTAAAAGTGATGTTCTAATGTTCTAAAATACATGTTACTTCACATTACATGTGTTTTCCTTGTATTTTCTATATTTACTTGTTTTGTTTTTTTTTTTTGCTGCATATGAGTAAGAAACCAAATACAGTAACGTCAATGACGTTGATTTTCTACTAATTAAAAAGTTAGCAAAATTTTACAAAAGTATTAAAGTCATGTTATGTCCTCCAATAACACATTAAGGTTGAAATTATGAATTTCAGAGTATTTCTATGAGTGCCTTATAAAGGGTTAAGCTTTAGTAACATTTTAAGAACATTTCTATTTTATATTATTCAAAATGAGTTTATTTGAGTAGCTAGGTAATATTTTTTGTTTGATGAAATGTTCATTTATTAATTAATGACCAATTTATTTATTTTTCTTATCAATGAAAGACGGCACTTTTCAGTTTATATTTTGCATACAAAATTTACTTTTTTTCCTCTATTTTTTTAATATATTGCAGTTAAATACATGTTGTTTGTTTACAAAGTTTTGAAAATATAAACAGATACCTTTGGCACAGGAACAAATTTTGCCAAATTTTTTTCACTCAAAAATGCTGAAGTGAGAGTTAGGAGTACTTGGCAAAAAAATTATATTTCAGGGGGTACTCCACTGTAAAAAGTTTGAGAACCACTGCAATAGGGCAATGACAGATATTAGTACAAGCCGGAAGGAAGTAGGTCAGGGGTGTCAAACTCATTCAGGGGCCAAATTCAGCCCAACATGACCAACATGGACCAATGTAATCTATTTATAGGTTATCCCAGTGTTATTGTACTGTTCTGGTCATTATGTTCATTCACTACAACTTGCTGATAGAATACCTTTATTGTCATACATATGTACAATGACAATATAATGATAAAAATATAGCTGTTTCAAAATAGCAATGTCAAAGACTGATCAGATGAATTGCGTCTAAGTTAAAATATGAAGCTGTACCTTGTTAAAAGCTGAAAAAAAAACCAACACATAAAATATTAATATTTAGATAATGATCCATGTTTCTCAGGCATAAGCAGACACAAACATACAAGGTGTTTTACTATAGTATATATATTATTACCAGAAGATGGCGACATCCACCACACAGTGATGCCCTTGGTGGCACACTGGAGCACACACACACAAACAGAAAATTTATAATAATGGGAAGAATTTTCACTGTAGCTGTGTGCATTATTTACATTCACCCAGTGTGTGTTCATGCGTACAATTCATGTAAATGTACTGATCTGTGTGTGTGTGTATGTATATAACCAATTAACTCATATCAGGATGGGAGCCTCACAAAACCACAACCTAGTGGTTTAGAGGAAACTGGCCATACTTCAGCTCACCAGTATCATGTGGTATCAGCTCTACGTGAATCCCACCATTTTAAAAGACAATTCTCCTCATCATAGTTCATCTCTGACTAGTTTGCAGGAGCCAATTATATGACTATAAGATGTTCTCCTGTAAAGCACTGCCTCCATCTCTTGACAGCCTCGCCCTGATGTTACCAACACCAACACATGTTTTTCAAAGATTAGTTTTAGATGTTTAAAAAATGTTGCAATGTTTCTGCTTTAAATATTCTATATGTCATATTTGTATTTTCAATATTAATACTAAATCTGACCTAAAATTATCCTTAGAGTGTTGTGTAGAATAAAGAGCTATGAAGTCATACCAAAGATGCCAATATATTCGATCGTATTAATAATTCACACCGATGGACCAGTGGAATTATGTGACCACTAGAGGGAGTACCTGGGTATGAGTTAGTACTTGAAGAAGAAAACCTGATTATACCATTATATAGATGAGTTTCATGTGACGTATGCATACATTAAGTCTTGGAGGCAGAAGTCACGCCAAGTTTGTAGCGTGTTAAACGATGAACCTGCTAAACTCCTGTGTGCCGTTTATTACTTAGCTTTCACCAAGTATAAGTTAGGCAGAAAGACCGCTTGGTTCCATTTGTGGCAGCGGTGGTTCTGTTCTGCCAGCCGCTGTTCATGGTTATGACTGCGGTTAGCGTAGCTTCTCAGTATAGTTAGCCTGCGTGCCTGTTGTGCTTGGCGGCGTGGAAAAAAAGAATTGTCATCATGTGGTATGGTGATGAAGACCCCTTTAAACCTACCAGGAGGGCTTCCCCTGGCCTATCACCCTGTAGAGAGAGAGTGATTGTGGATCTACCTGCTCCCTTTGCCAGCGATGGCAGTCAGAGTTTCCTCAGCTGGGTGAGGCAGCTGGGAGTGGCAGTGGGAGCTACGGCTTTTCTACTATGGGACAGCCTTCCCGATGCGGTCCAGTCAAATTATGCGGCCGTGAAAGAGAAGATGGGATCAGCTTTTGGACAGAGACAGTTAATGGACCGTTTTAGAGTTAACATATCGGCTCGTTCACGAGTTCCGGAGAAGAACCTGGAGGTGTACACGGCTGATGTGAGCCGGCTGGTAGTTGGTACTCGTGTTTTTGCCTCCGAGTTGCGCGCGCATCACTGTTGTTAGTAAACATTGAAACTCATCTATAGATGTGTGTAAACAATGAGCTTTGTGCCTTAATCACTGAGCGATACAGTCTGTGGATACATAATGCTGGTGGTTTTGGTAGTCCTACTGTATGCGTGTTCTGGTATGTGACACCCCCCTGCTGTTGAGAGTTTGGAATTTCAATACTACACACAACCCTTTTAAAATTTCGATACTACACACAACCCTTTTAAAATTTCGATACTACACACAACCCTTTTAAAATTTCGATACTACACACAACCCTTTTAAAATATTAAGAATGACCTACAGTTATGGATTGGGTGTCATGTGTTGTATAGCATAAATATCAGCAGTTAGCACACTAACCAGCTAGCCATGTCCTGGCCTGTCTCTTAATGCCATAACTAGTGAGAGTAGTAAGTCACTGTAGTGTCCACTCCATTGTCTGTCCTATAAAGAAGAACTAGCATTGTGGTCGCGCAGCTGTTCATTCACATCCATATTTGGTGCTGACTGAAATTGGAGTGACACTCTCACCACAAGCCTGCTATTTGTTTATCAACTACATTGTAATAGGTTATAATACCAGTTGTTAACAGCTGCACCTTGGTAGGGAAGACAAAACAGACAGTAGCCACTTTTACATGGGGGTCCCAGAAAAAAGGCGAAGTGGTGATCCCACCTTTTTTCCACCACTGACCAATTTCCACAGCCAAGCCAAAGGATTAACAAAGGTGAGACAGGCTGGAGTTTAACAAAGCAAAGCTGTGTTGTGGAATCAAAGGGGCGGTGACGCACCGCAGTGTGACGTAGCTATAACTTGCACATTGGAAATACCCCAAGCGTAGTGGTGTTGCTAATCTCTCCAGAGTCGCCCCGTGTTTCACCGTTCCACAAATGTTAGCATGGATAGAGTCCTCTGCCCGAAGTGCCAGCAGTTCTTGGATCTCGGCATCTCCCGAGTTCGACATCTATCTGGTCATGTTGATATGTTTGTTGACTGTACACAGCCCGCACTCATTGTAAAATCCCCCTGGCGTGGTGTTTGTACACACAATACGTCATCAAAACGACACCTTGGTTGCGAAACTAGGTGTTCCTGTTACACAGCGTTCTGGAATCATGATTCCACCTTTATCATGGCTCCTCCAGAGGTGTTACAAAGCCACAATAAAGGTGGGACCAAATGATCCCACCATTTCATTTACACCGATGTCGTTCCGGAATAAAGGTGAAATATTCCCATAACAGAAGTGCTGGGTAAAAGGGGCTAGAATTTCAAATTGCAATACCACCAATGACTACTAGATGCTTCCATAGAAATAAATATTTTCTCTATTATTTAATTGGGACCATAAAATAATTATTGTGAGGATCCATTAGTAAATGACTCTTTCAGTAAAAAGATTTTAGGTCAGATTGAAGTACCTTGCTTGATCTGTCTTTGACTGACAGGTGCCTTAATATCTTCTTACCTGTCACGTTAGACTTTAAGAGCTTCTGTTTAATGAATAAAATAAAATATTTTTATCCTGACAAACAGCTTTACTCTAGCTGTGGTTAGACTAACAAGACCATCAATAAATTATATTATTGCACAAATGTTTGCTAAACTTAACCGATGTATTATGTCAGTAAGCTAGCATTTTTAGCATTTACCCACCATATGTCTTCTCACTCCTGCAGCTTTAAAAGTCAACATGGAGATTATTAAATCACAAACTAAAGAGGGTCACGAACAAGACAGTTCACAGGAAAGTAATTTTCTGTTTCAGTGTTGTTTGGGAGACATCAATGCAATGTACAGATTTTTTCTTCCTAAAGCGAACAGAGATAATATAAAACCCCCTTTCAGATGTCACATATCTTCAGAACATTTTGACATTGAAATTTTTATATTAAAAAATGACATCAAACTCTTGCTTGACCTTCCAACAGAAAGCTTGTCTAAAGAGAATAAAGTGAGCAGGGGAAAAAAATGTTGTTATGATTAAATAGTCAGTTACCATTAAGACATGATATTATAGTAGTTTACTTAAACCTTATTAATCTGCTTTCATTTATTCACATCACACCATCTATAGATGATCTTTATGCAAACTGAAGGCTTAACAATAGCAATTCAAAAACCGATTGGTGGTGATGCACTTCTTATATACAGTCTAGCTAATACCATTAGCATAGAAATAGACTACGCTTATCATGATTAGGATCTTTTATGCACCACATGCTGATGAAAGACTACAAAAATAAAGAGTTTCAGGAGGAGAGGTCTTCAGTTTGTTGTGAGAAAGGTCTGTTGGATGTCGAGTAGCCTACATAGCAAGTGGTTACAGGAGTTTGACAATATATACTAACATCACATCTTTATGATTAAATGCTACTCCTATTGCTGAGTCTGAAGTGATTTTTACATCTAAAATATTACAAATATAACCGTTAAAGATCATGTCACATGTATAGATTTTCTTGCATTATGAGCCCAAATGCAGTGGTCAGTATTTTGTGTATTTTACTCAGTGAAATATCATATTTTTCGTAGCTGCCTTCTTTGTGAAAATTGACACCAAAAATGAGCACAATAAATAAGCACACATTATACTTGGGAACTCGGCAGATGAGATGAAAATTACAGAGCCCAGTCATGCAGTTACTTTTCTTCACAAAAAATAAAGCCTTGATTGGGAATCACGCACAGGGATAATCAGCAGAGATGTCACAGCCACTTCTGTGCTGTCAGAAACACTAAAATCTGTGTGACGGCAATACACACAACATCGATTCTCACAAAATAAAATGAACGCCACCGCAGCTAAATAACCCACAGCCATACCAGGATTTCCACACATAACCCACACCCACACATGCTTTAATGGATTCTGCAGGGATGATGCATATTCACATATATTCACATTACTATTTTTCTGTTAGCTTATATTTGACAGTGTACCACATTTTAAAGCATTAGTCAGTCTATTGTTTTAAAAGAAACAAAGGAAAGAAAAGTAGCAGAAACACTTTCAGTCCCTTTTGATTTAGCTTGAAGCCTATTCTTAGGCGCAGCATTGAAATAGGAAACCTGTTCACTGTTGCTGCCTTTTCATGAGCTCTTTTTGTGATGGATTTTTTTCTCCAGATCTGGTACCAGATATATCTCTTGCACATCACTCAATGTGTTATCTTAATGTTCTACATGGTTTTAAAATGTCTTCTTGATGCTGGGTTTATCCTGTTGATTTAATTTTATGGATAATTAAATATGAAATGACATTTTTACATGATGTTATGTTCCTGCAGGTACAAAAACGATGTTGTAAAGTGTGTGCACTGCAAAAAAGGCCTGTACAAAATTAAGAAAAATAAACTTATCGTTGGGTTAAAATGTTCTATTTCAAGTGAAATTATCTGCCAGTGCAGGAAGGAAATTGCACTAAGCAAGTTTTCCTAAAATAAGAAAATATTATCTAAGGATTATAGAATGCTAAAATTCTTATTTTAAGCAGAAAACACTTGCATTATCTATATCTATCTATATATCTATATCTATCTATCTGTCTATCTATCTATCTATCTATCTATCTATCTATATATATATATATATATATATATATGTATATATATATATATATATATATATATATATATATATATATATATATTAGTGGTGGGCATCGCATGGCTTTCTTAGTTGTTGGGGGGGGACGCATCAACAGCATGTATTGCCTTTCAGTGATATTCCAGACTGGAAGTACTCCGGTGATAAAAATAATTGCACGTCAGTGCTTCCAAACAACTGTGTCCTCCCCCCCCCCACCATCTGAAGACATTTAAAATGAAAATGTCCATGTAAAAAACCACTACTTTTACACATGTTTATGTCCCCACCAGTGTATTTACAGTTGTGAGTGATTGACAGGAGTCTTAAGCCCACTAATCAGTACTAATGCTAATAAGCCCATTAATATGTGATGTTCAGTTGTTCAAAGCAAGCAAAAGGGGCCCTGAAGTGGTCAGAATAAGTTGCACTAACGTATGTTTTGTCCTTTCCGTGTTACCGTAGGTAATTCGGACATAGAACTAACAGACATGTTTCTTTCACTCTTGTTTGTATGGCCCCAAAAACGTTTGCCTGTGAGTATTTTATGTTCAGTTGTTGTAAGAATAAATAGTATCAAATATCTCTGATGTGAGCCTTTGTTGCTGAATAAAAAGAAGTTGTAAATCTTTAATTAACCTGTAAATGCTAATCGTTAGCGTGTCTATGGATTTTCCCATTCAAGTTAGCATCGAGATAAAATGACTGCTAATACAACATTCACATCGTAAATGAGTAAAGGTTAGTTCAAAGGCTGACATATTAGACCTAAACACAATCAATGAATTTACATAAACTTAGCATGAGCCTGCATAAAGAATTAGCAACCCATCTCCGACTGCTTGCATAAACAAATTAGCTTAAACATCAGCATTACTTGTAAAGTTCGCCGGTTTTCTCCTCTCAGCTGCACATACACACAGCACCGGTGTGTGGACCGGCAAAAAAAACAGCATGAGTTTCAAAATAAGAGTCCGTATGTATAAATCAACTAAGACTTGCTTGAAAGGCAGAACAATAATAAAACGGCGTTAACGTGAGATAAAAAAAAAAAAAAAAAATTGTCGGCGTTATTTAATGAATGCGTTAACGCGGTAATAACGCGTTAACTTGCCCACCCCTAATATATATATATATATATATATATATATATATATATATATATATATATATATATATATGTGCTTAAAATTAGTTGTAATATCTAAGTGGGGTAGCTCAAGATGAAATTTCTTGGAACAAGTCAAACAATCTTAACAAGGTTAAGTCTCAATACATAAATAAATATAAAAAAGGATCTTTCAAGATAAATATTCCCAATTCATATCAGTTTACCTAAGTCAGATATTCCTTTTTTGCAGTGTGAATCCATTTCAGAGCCGCTACGTTTCACACTATGCTTGTACTGAGATATAGTACTGTATATCAAACATACCTTTTTCAATGAAACAGCCTTTTCAGACAGCCAGTACTCTTCTGTTTAGTCATGCTGGAGTTCATTTTTAGAAAATGTCCTTTACACTTGTTGCTGCAGTCTCTGACATTAAAGTGTGAAGTGCTTGAGAACCATCAATCATTTGTCTTCATCAAAGTTTTAGTAAGTGCTTCTGACTTCTCACTTTAAGCCAGAAGCTGGACTCCCGTTTCCTCTTCTGCACAGTGGACTCTTTGTAAACCTGACAGCTTTCCCCAAAGGATTTACCAGTGGCTCTTGGATCACTGCTTCACATCAGCAAGGTAGGTAGTCGCTGTTAGTCTCAATGTGCATCTAGTGAGTGGAGGTGGTGTTTTTGTCTTTGTGTGTTTTTTGTGCCATTGCCTGAAACTCTGATTGGTATAAACTGGTGTTTTTTTTTCTCACTCTTTTCCACTCATATGCAATACTGTTCATTGGTATTGTAAGTGCGTAGTGAACTTTGTTTTGGTAGATGTTTGGTGCATTTGTCACAGTGCCTCATTAAGATAATTTTCTACTGGTTGTTAACCCAGTGCTGAAATATAAATATTCATGTGCACTTGTTAACAGGCTGAAGTGATTTCTCCCTGGGTTATTGTATGTCTCTTGGGGAATTTTCTCTTGACTTACTATGTTCAGGTTCTTTGCAGTGGTTAATAAGAGGATGGCAGAAGGAAGTAAAGTGTTGTGTTGCACATAATTCATTCAAGGACATATTTTTTAAATAATACAGGAAACTCTTTTTTCACTCAACTTAACTCAACTCTCAACAAATGTCATAATAAATCACGTTGTAAACCACTGGGCTGCTGTTCTTCAGTGAACACCAGTCAACCATTGCATTATGACCGCTGACAGGTAAAGTGGTAACTGTACTGATTATCTTATTACAGTAGTGCCTTTCAGTGAGATATATTCGGCACCAAGTGAACATTTAATCGTCAAAGTTAATGTGCTGGAAGCAGTAAAATGAGCAAGCATTAAGATCTGAGTGACCTTGACAATATCCAAATTGTGGTGGTGAAATGATTGGGTCAGAGCATCTCCACAACTGAAGGTCTTGTCGAGTGTTCATGTTCTGCAGTGGTTGGTACCAAATTGGTCAAAAGAGGGACCACTGGATCTCAACCCAATGAAGTATCTGTTGTAACAAAACATTCTTACATCCTGCTTGAGTTAATTGATGCTCCCTTTTTGCTGCCAAACAACACTAACCTGAGGCACCTTCTGAAGTTGTATTGTTGTATCTGGTGCCAAAACATGAGGAGCACATTCTTTAATTCATGTAAATTCTGAGGTGGGGTCTCCATGGATTGGGTTTGTTTGTTCAGCCCATCCTGTGGAAGCCTGATCAGATTGAAACTGGGTTGCCCTTTGATAGTTCACTTGTGCTAACCACTGCAGACTGGGAATTCCCAAAAAAGACCTGCAGTTTTGGAGATGCTCAGAGTACCCGGTAAGTTTTCTAGCAAATACAAAGTGGTTCTCAGTCAGATACCGATTTATTTTGCTGCCTCTGACCTTTCAACTTAAAGACTAAATGTTCACTTGCTGCTCAATACTGTATATTCAACTTACTGAAAGGTGACATTGTAATGAAATCAACAAAATTATTACTGCCTTACCTGTCAGTGGTATGTGCCATTACTTATCCAGATACCAACTTTCAGCACATGGCCATCATCTGCAGGTCATGTGCTTGTTGTGGCACATAACACTTAACAAGAAGGCCTGATTTACTAAAGGTCTGCGCATGTAAAAACGTGCACAAACTTGACTGCGCACGCAAAAACACCTTGAAGCTTATCTATTAACAGGGCGCACCAAGGTTTGCGCCTCTCAAATGGGCAAAATAGCTCATGCAACCCATTTAGCATGTTTGCCCTGATGAATATGCAATATGGGCGTTTCTGCCAGAATGCGCAAAATTATTGGGAGGAGTAAATGCAAATATTTATTTAGCACGTGCAATATGATTTACCAAACCTGAAACTGATTGTAGTGGGTGATTTTGCGTCTATATTTAGCGCGTCTGAAAGGCAGGTTTTAACTTCGCGCAAAACTGGCTGCAGTAGCTGTGGCGAGGAGGAGGCATTGGCACAACGCAGCGAACCAATCTGATCTGATCACATCAACATTTTTGGAATGACGGAAGAAAAAAAAAAAATTTGAGACATGTGGCTTCCCACTAAATGGGCCTGCCCCCCACGCCCGGTTCCACCAGTGGCACATCACATTAGGACCCGTCTCCTGAGCGACGTCTCTCTCTCTCTCTCTCTCTCTCTCTCTCTCTCTCTTGCGCCGTGTGCGCGTGCATGCAAGTGAGACCGAACGGGATGGGTTTTAGCGCTGCACAACACACACACGCACACACACAAACAGCAATGTCCATGGTGTTGTGACTGGGCTCCTGAACCGCCTATATAAGCACTGATGTAGAGGGTTTTCTCTTGTGCCCACGGACTTAAAAGTTTTCGTTCACCAAGCAGAGCGACATAAAGAGAGAAGGTATTTATTTCACTAATAACACACTTCACCGCTGATAAACAACAACAGAGAAATACCTATTCACCCCTCTGTGTGGAAAAAGAGCAACTTCATATTTATGAGTGCTGGGATATCCCAGAGCAGTTTTTACAGCGCACTGTCTCCATGACGACAACCAGTAGCGCACGCAAAATCCTCATTTAAATAGGGCGGTCTCCAAGACTTTGCGCCTGTTGTCATTTGCACAGGGAATCTTAGTTGATCACCCCTGACACGCAAATCAATTGCACGCACATATTTTAGTGCGAGCACATTTGCACCTGTTACTTGCGATCTTAGTAAATCAGGCCCTATGTGTTAGACTTGTCAACAGACCATACTTTTACGACGAGCATAGAAGGTCTACATGGCATGTTAGGGGTTTTGTTTAGTACCCTTCTGCCCATCTGTGTCAGTGTTGGATTAATGTCTGTCCAAAGGCCACAAAGCAGTCAGTAGATTGATCTTTGTACATTGTAATTTCCCATGTCTGCTGAGCTGTGCTTTCTGTTTAAACAGATCTTTTCCTCTAACGGGTATTTTTGACTCTGCCAGAGTGGGTGCTATAATTTGTTCGACACACTTACATATTTTCTTTGCAGATACTGTATAGTGTGTCTCACTTAAATATTTCCAGCATGTTCTGCTCTTTCTATTTGTGCACAGTTTTACTGTTGTTTTTATTCAGTGCAACACCTATGGATGTTTACACACCTTCCTAATGAGACAAGGGTTTATTTCAATTAAACTAAAGCCTCTCAATTATAGACTGTAAATTATGTTATGATTGGCAGTGTGGTTTCATCTACAGTGGGTACGGAAAGTATTCAGACCGCCTTAAATTGTTCACTCTTTGTTACATTGCAGCCATTTACTAAAATCATTTAAGTTAATTTTTTATCCTCTTTAATGTACACACAGCACCCCATTTTGACAGAAAAAAACCCCCAGAATTGTAGACATTTTTGCAGATTTATTAAAAAAGGAAAACTGAAATATCACATGGCCATAAGTATTCAGACCCTGTGCTGTTACACTCGTATATTTAATTCAGGTGCTGTTCATTTCTTCTGATTATCCTTGAGATGGTTCTCTGCCTTCATTGGAGTCCAGCTGTGTGTAATTAAATTGATTGGACTTGATTAGGAAAGGCACACACCTGTCTATAGAAGACCTTACAGCTCACAGTGCATGTCAGAGCAAATGAGAATCATGAGGTCGAAGGAACTGCCCCAAGAGCTCAGAGACAGAATTGTGGCAATCACAGATCTGGCCAAGGTTACAAAAGAATTTCTGCTGCACTTAAGGTTCCGAAGAGCACAGTGGCCGCCATAATCCTAAAAATGGAATATGTTTAGGATGACCAGAACTCTTTCTAGAGCTGTCTGTCTGGCCAAACTGAACAATCGGGGAAGAAGAGCCTTGGCGAGAGAGTAAAGAAGAACCCAAAGATCACTGTGGCTGAGCTCCAGAGATGCAGTGGAGAGATGGGAGGCAGTTGTAGAAAGCCAACCATCACTGCAGCCCTCCCTCCACCAGTCGGGGTTCTATGGCAGAGTGGCCTGATGGAAGCCTCTCCTCAGTGCAAGACACATGAAAGCCCACATAGAGTTTACCAAAAAACACATGAAGGACTCCCAGACTATGAGAAATAAGATTCTCTGGTCTGATGAGACCAAGATTGAACTTTTTGGCCTTAATTCTAAGTGGTATGTGTGGAGAAAACCAGGCACTGCTCATCACCTGCCCAATCCAGTCCCAACAGTGAAGCATGGTGGGGGCAGTATCATGCTGTGGGGGTGTTTTCAGCTGCAGGGACAGAATGACTGGTTGACATTGAAGGAAAGATGAATGCAGCCAAGTACAGAGATATCTTGGACCAAAACCTTTTTCAGAGCGCTCTGGACCTCAGACTGGGCCAAAGGTTCACCTTCCAACAAGACAATGACCTTAAGCACACAGCTAAAATAACGAAGGAGTGGCTTCAGAACATCTGTTCCGGATGCCTCCTGGACGCCTCCCTGGGGAGGTGTTCCTGGCATGTCCCACCGGGAGGAGGCGTCGGGGAAGACCTAGGACATGTTGGAGAGACTATGTCTCTCGGCTGGCCTGGGAACGCCTCAGGGTCCCCCCAGAAGAGCTGGAGGAGGTGTCTGGGGAGAGGGAAGTCTGAGCATCCCTGCTTAGACTGTTACCGCAGCGACCCGGCCCCGGATAAGTGGCAGACAATGGATGGATGGCTTCAGAACAACTCTGTGACTGTTCTTGAATGGCTCAGCCAGAGCCCAGACTTAAACCCGATCGAACATCTCTGGAGAAAACTGAAAATGGCTGTCCACCAACATTTACCATCCAACCTGACAGAACTGGAGAGGATCTACAAGGAGGAGAGGAGCATAGGATCCCCAAATCCAGGTGGGAAAAACTTGTTGCATCATTGCCAAGAAGACTCATGGCTGTATATTAGCTCTAAAGGGGGCTTTTACCCAATACTGAGCAAAGGGTCTGAAAACTTATGACCATGATATTTCAGTTTTTCTTTTTTAATAAATCTGCAAAAATGTCAAAATGGGGTGCTGTGTGTACATTAATGAGGAAAAAAATTAACTTAAATTATTTTAGCAAATGGGTACAATATAATGAAAAGTGAAAAATTTAAAGGGGTCTGAATACTTTCCGTACTTAATGTACATAATAGTTTACTCTTGAAGGAGGGTTTGGGCTTCTCTTAATTGTGTGTTTTAGTTTTTTGTTTCCCTGGAGAAAAAGAACCTGGACTTCTAAGTCTATTAATTAATTCTCAGGCATCAGACTCCACCACTTGTTTACCGCTGCGCTTACTAATTATCCATGTCTCATTATAGTTTTAACTTCTTTTCAGGTTTATACAGTTTAGACTTCCCAGATAATTGGGTCAAAATTGTGAATTATCTCACTATCCAATTTGGATAAAATAAAGGCTGTTCCTTGAAAAATTCATCCTTTTGTTTGTGACTTTTTCTGGTAAATCACCCAGTTGTTAATTATGCATATCATTGTTAATTTCTCTAAAATGACATTGTTGGCAGCAGTAGTCTACTGTTGTTTATGAGCATTTGGATTATTTCAACTAGTTCATGTCTTTGGAGTAAGTTTTACCTTTTCAACTTCCATGGTCCACCTGGATGCTCACAGACACTGTGACCTTCCTGTGTCACCTCACATGTATTATGTTGTTTGTGATATTCAGTCCCATGTGGAGTGGACTGCATTAGAGGGGTTGTGGAGATGGGGGACCAGTGTTGCTGCCCTTTTTGTTTAGGTACGGGTGCCCTTTTGAAATGGCAAATCAAAACTGTTTTGTTAAACATGACTTGTGCCTGTGTCATGTGACTGAAGATCAAATGCCATAAATAATGAGTCAAAAAACTCTTTAAAAAATTAGCAGAAAGGTTTGCAAATCCTTCTCATCATGAACTAGATTTCATTCTTATTTCCCTTCTCACATGACTTTTATCATCAGGAGTAGACTAACACACTTCCAAAAATCACCAGTTAATCTCAAAATCAGCTACTTTCTTGAACATAAAAACGAACTTATTGCTACAATATGATATTGAACATACGATATGATACACTTTATCGTCCTCTCAGGGAAATTGGTCTTGGACTCCAAAAGCAGCACAGGTGAAGCTGCCAATTAATAACACAGAAGTATTAGACTAGAACAAAGATGCGATCACATAACCCACACATATTGCACAGACTCTGTGAATCAGTTGTATTGTCTTACTCAACTTGCATGACTGATGGTTTCAATTGATCCTCATACTTTGTTTTATCAATCTTTTGTCATTTAATGAGACAAACAACAGTTTTAATGACAAATGCAAATACTAGCCTTGGCCAAAAGTTTTGGCAGTGACACAGACTGTGTTTTTGTAGCCTTTTAGGGTTTTTTTTTTTTTTTTTTTTTACATGCGTTTCTGAGGTACATTGAAGAACACTTTATAAGCACTTTCAAGTTTCAAAGATTTTCATTGGCAAAAAATCCCTTTTACACAAAGAGTCAGTTTAGTCACTGCCAAAAGCTTTGGCTGCAACTGTAGGAGACACAGTATGTATGGTGCATGGGCAGATATAATAAAAATCAGATGGTTGTTTATAGTTGTGGTGGGCAAGATAGTAACGGATTGGAAAAAGAAGAAACATGCAAAATACAAACAGAGACTGGGCTTTTGATTTGATAACCGCAGTTGGATGGAAATTGACTAAGAAACTTCACAACCTTGTCTCTTTTTAATGTTTTGGTAAAACATATCAAACATTTGACAGTTGTCACTCTACTGAACGTAAAACTATGATACATTCAAACCACAAACACTAACTGTAGATATTGGGCATTTAATCAATAGTTTTACTGGCTTGTTATGCATTTGCGTACTTTGTGATGTGAGTTGGATGTCATGTTAAACTGCCTCACTTGCACTAGGAAAAAAAATATGTCTTTTTACTCAGTGGTTAATGTTTGTAGAAGCCATTTTTGGGTGATTTTCCATCTACAGTGATGTGGGCGTTTGGCTGCTGGTCGTGTGTATCTGGGATTTAGGTGCTCAGTATTTAATTCAGTTGAACATCTGTGATATTAAACACACATTTGATGACTCCAGTGATTGCCAAGTCATGTAATGGCTTTTTTTGGCAGTAGCCGGACAATTGTTAACATCCCAGATGGTTCTACTGTCATCTCATGTTATCAAACTGCTGCAGAGAGGTCACCTGCTACCTAGTGCCCAAGCAGTGATGGTATTTGATACCCACAATTCATCAGTGAGTCTTGGTGAAAAAAATAATACATGTTGCACAGTATTTCAGTTATTTTATTAGTGTGGATGGAGACATGGAAAGCAAAAGAAAAGAGAGATTGGTCATCATCTTAAACTATGCCTCCTCTGTGCACTTTACAAACCCCTGATGTCTTACAGAGCACATTCTGGTAAAAAAACAAAACAAAAAACCATTATATAATTTCCTAATTATATTGAAGAGCAGCAAAAACTGTGTGTTTCTGCTTCTGAATCGTCCACAAGTTACATTTATTTGTGTTCACTTGGCTCCTTAATCAAGACAAACCACAGGTACCCATGAAGAAAATCATGACATTTGGGGTTGGGTTTATGCAGGCTGTGCTTATGGAAGGTCTTCAGTAAACGAGTGTAAATCTATAAACCCAATATATGTGTGTTAATCAGCTAAAGTGACGTGTCACACTTTTACCTTTGGATTTATTTTCTAATAGACCAATAAGTAACCCTATCTCGAAGATTAGACTCATTATTCTATTCTATTCTATTCTATTCTATTCTATTCTATTCTATTAGGCCTAAAACCTTCCATTTTGACAAAGGTTACAGTTAGAACTGGTTCTGGTGAATCTGAGCCGTAGTTTCAGTCTGTTGTAGTTTGTGCTCTTTGTCATCCCTTTTCCTCTTCCTTTCTCCAGGTATCTCTGGTTCTGGTTCTGTTCATTCCTGATGTGTGGTTCTGGACTCCACCCTACCCACTGTTTGCCTTTGTCATCCATTGTCTGTGTTGTTTCTTGTTCTTTCTCCACTTGGTTCTTTTCTCTTGCTATTACCCACTAAGCCCAGCTGGTCAAGGCCGCCTTCCCTGTTGAAGGTTTTTCTTTCTGTAAAAGAAACGAAATGTTGGATTTTTTCTCTGTAGTCTTTTTAGGACTTTGAGCTGTATTTGTGAAGCACCCTGAGATACTCATATATTATGATTGGTGCTATATAAATTAGACTGAATTGAATCAAAGAAATGTTTCTTATGTGTTTTTACTTTCTAACTTTAACATAATTAACTTACATCTTACATTAGTGTGTTTGTAGATTTCACAACTATTTCACAAAAGCATTACCTACTACTACTACTACTACTACTACTACTACTACTACTACTACTACTACTGTTACTACTACTACTGCTACTACTATTACTACTACTACTACTACTACTACTACTACTACTACTACTGTTACTACTACTACTGCTACTACTATTACTACTACTACTACTACTACTACTATTATTACTACTGTTATTACTACTACTACTATTACTACTACCACTGCTATTATTACTATTACTACTATTACTACTACTACTACTACTACTACTGTTACTACTACTATTACTACAACTGTTAGTATTACTACTACTACTACTACTACTACTACTATTATTACTACTTCTACTACTACTGCTATTATTACTACTATTACTACCACTACTATTACTACAACTGTTAGTATTACTACTACTATTACTATTACTGCTACTATTACTACTACTACTACTGCTCTTACTACTACTACTACTACTACTACTACTATTACTACTACTTCTACTACTAGTACTACTACCATTACTATTACTACTACTACTACTACCACTACTGCTATTACTACTACTACTACTATTACCACTAATACTACTACTGCTATTACTACTACTGTTATTACTACTACTACTACTACTACTACTACTACTACTATTACGGCTATTACTATTACTACTATTACTACTACTACTACTTCAAAATGGCAGTGGACAGTCCAATGGGTGATGTCCCATTGGTCTGTCCACTATTTATACCATGGTCTGCTGGTTTTTAAAGTTACACATCATTTTTTCTTTTCTTCCTGAATGTTTGACAGGACTATACTTGGTGAATGTATTGCACAAATTGAGCATAAACTTTTGACAAGCTAGAGCACTGTCATACATTACCTATAAAAACAAAATCAGGATCAGGAAACACTGCTTTTTTATGCAATCATTATTTCGATAGTCTTTGATACTCATTAGTTGGACTATGTTTTATGTGACTATCTTTCTGTATATACAGTATATCAAATAGCAACATTTTCATGTGCAAGTGAAAACTTCACTCTTTTCCCAAAACACCTTGTTATTTCTTCTTGACCCATAAACTAAATAAACTGCAGAGCTCAATGGAGTGTATTCAACTGTGTCCCTAACAGACAGTGAATTAAACTTGACATCTGTCCAGAAAAGTCTTTTCAGACATTACAGGACTGGATATTTGTTGAGTAGAACATCTTTATAAAGCTGGTGAGATGAATGCCTGTTTATAGTCTATATACCCTGGTGCCATGTTGATATTAACAGGGCTCTGCTTTTGAAAAGAGGATACTGTCACTAAAGTTAATCTAATTTTTTTCACATGCAGTTTTGGCTTTGATTCATTTTTTTTGACAGCCGTCATCTCTGCCAACCTCGCCACAAACTGCTGAGACAAGACATGTACATAGCACATAATGCAAACTGAATAATTTAAGTACAGCAAACTTTTGTAACCTGGAAAAGAAACTGTCTAAAATGTCTAAGTTTCCACACTTGGTGTCAAGGAACTTGGAGGAAACTTAGCATGAAATGCTTTTCAAAGGATGATGTTGTCAATTACTGTAAATTCTCTCAAATTTTTAAAATTGAATAAGAGGCTAGATTAACTCAGTAATCTCACTTATGATTGCTACTGGACTGAAAAAGAGGGGAAAATAATGTGAATTATGAGGCTGATGTTCATGTTATTATGAGTTTCAATCACATGGTATGCTTCTTCAAAACAGTTTGCTGCAATTTGTGTTGATGCATGAGCTAATAGTTACATCTTTAATGCAGTTTTCCTTGCCTCAATGTCACCTCCTTTTAAGATTAAAAATTGTTTATGACTTTTTTAAAGTTATGAAAAGAAAATAGATGGGAAACTACACTGCCTGGCCAAAAAAAAAGGCGCACATGCAACATATTGCATGTGGGGCTTTTTTTTTGGCCAGGCAGTGTATTAATTGCTTTATGGATATCATGCTTTTGTTTTACAGGGAAAATAGTAGACAGTAGATAACAGAAAATTACATTGTTACAATAAAACTCCTCTGCCAGATTCAGACCGTGCGGTTTGTGGGGGTTTGTGGTTTGTGGTTAGTACTTGGATCTCTCTGAGCAAATTACAACAAGAATAAAATGGAATCCGCTCCTATGTTACATAGACCAGACTGCATAAACCTCTCATTCATCTGTTTGTGTCTCTGCTTCATTCCATATTGTTTTGCTGAATTTAACTTCTTTTATGATGAAAATATCAACACTTCTGTCATATCGTTACACACATAAACTATGCAGATTCTTGCATCATTAATCATATGTAGGAGGGGCAGCATGGTGTAAACTATTCACACAACACTCACACAAACAGTCATAAATAATATAAATGTTTATGAGGATGCATCCTGTCATTGTTAATCAGAAACTAGCAACATGACGACAGTTTAAAATGGAACTTTTTAGTCTTTGCTGCTTTAAACTCAATAATGAAAACAAAGTATAATGCACCAAGAACTTTTATAAAAGTAGACATTTTTTAATTAATTTTCATTTAAGGCAATCCATTACAAAGCATTTCACAACCCACCATATAACAATAATCATGTACAATTAAAAACCTGTTTAAAGAAAAAAATAGTCATGCAAATCAGAAAACTTGAGATATAAACAAGATAAATTGTGTTATTAGACAAAATAAAATGTGTAAACTGTAACATGCTAAGTCGCTACAGTTTTCACCACTGGTGAGACAAAAACTGTTTGGAGAACCAGGCACAAGAGAGAAGAAATAGCAAACAGTCCACAGAGGTTACCGCCATGTTTGGCTCCAACATGCATGTAATCTGGTTGGGCTGGTTTCTATTATACAAATGTGTGTGAAACACTGTACCCAAGAAAACATGCAGTCCATCCATCACACTATAAATCAGGGCTTCGAGGGGAGATGATGTCACTATTAGACAGAGACGGCAACAGTAATGGCTTCTCATATAAACTCTAAAAATAAATCATATCTTCAATGCATTTCCCAAAAAAATATATCCGACATGTACAGTGAGCACTCTTCTTGAGGATAAAGTGCCATAGGGATCAAATGCATTTACATTCTAACACAAATCCACACCCATTTGTCTTTTCACTTTTTGTGACCGTTTCCTTGGTTTTATTATATGAAGATTTATAAATTGCTGTTTGCCATTTTGACCACCCTTAACTATTTTTCTCTTCTCTTCCTAATTGCCACACTTACCCACCTGAACAGTTTTTCACTACTGGACTAAATGAGATGGAGAGACTGCCTTTCACATCATTAAGGCCGTTATCTTGCTACATTAGATATTTGACTAAACCCTGTTTTGCTCACATTAATTCTACCTCTGCTTTGTTTTGTCACTTTGAAGAGAAAGGACACATTTTACAGTCTATTAAACTCTACATTGCAGAATTATTTTTGCTTCTTTACTTCCGTATCAGTGTATAGCGTGCGAAGTGAAAGTGGATGATTAAATGTGGTAACAGACAATGAAAGCAGCGAAAAAGCATCAAAATAATGAATATGTAACGCAACAGCTACCAACCTAAGGGATTAATAGTCTTGAAATGAAGTTGTGTGTACAAGGCTGCCTGCAGATTCATTTCTTGATCGTTCTCAGACTACCATGCCTGTTGGATAAAGGCCTCGTAATCCTGACAATGAAAATATACTCAGAGGAGCGGGTTTCAGACAGTGTTCACTGATCCGATAAGAACTTTGTTTGAAGCATACTGACCCATAACAAATGTACAGCACTACTCTGTGAGGCTGTGCCTGGAATCACTTGTACTTTAAGCCCAGTATGCAATCACCCTCATGATAAAAACAATGATGATGTTTAGCTTATTTTAACATATTTATCAATTTGTCCTAAAACTTATTGCACAATGATTACAGGTAATTTCTCATGTCAGTCGGAAGAACATAACATGTACAAAAATAATGGGACACAATGAATTCCGATGGTTAATTACTAACGGGACTGGGCTATAAAACAGCTAATGACAATTTCTTTACATCATATGTTTCAGTGTTTGTTATTACTTCATTTTACTCAACATTGTTGTTTTTATCATTGTTGTATTTGCTCAAAATGCCCTGCCTCTAGGTCTCTGAAATATTTATCATGTTATGATGTTAAATAATTATTTTAAACCAATTAACCATCAGGTTTAAACAATCCACCTTCAAACTTAAGCCATGAAGACCCAGACATCCACTGTTGACCAAAAGGATCTACTGATCTAAAATATTTAGTAACTTCAGAATCACTAAACCTATCAATACATGTAAATAATTGTTGTAAAATGCAGTTTGTCATCTTTTCATGGTCATCAGATATGACCCATTTGGACATTCAGAGGCTCCGTGGTGAACGTGGAAACACCATCATCTTCTACAACACTGATTCATCAGTAAAACCCATGGACTTTAATAAATGGCAGTGAATGGAGACACTTATTTTTACATTCTGTTGTTGATATCTTTGCTGAAAAAGTAACGTTTCTTCAGTTTTCTTTGTTTTTGAGATAATATCCCTCAACCTTAAACTGAGCTTTTATGACCATCTCCACGATCAATAAATTAAATATCGGAAAATACTTGATTTTCACAGAAACAAATGCAAAATACACAGGATAATATTATAATAAATGGTGATAAATCAATTTAGAAAGGTTAAATATCCCTTTAACTGCCTGTTCAACCATATGGTTGAGTTACTCATCAGGTTCTTCTTAGTGGGGTAGTTAAAGGGTTAAAAAGAAAAAAAAATATTTGGGAAGTGCCACAAAAGTAGCTCTGGGTCTTTATGGGTTAAAAAGAGATATTTATCATGATAATTACTGACAACTAACATGAACATTTTTCAATAGAAATGGGAGGTCCTAAAAACTCTAGATGTGATGTGTCACAATATTTTGTCCGTATTGTGTATCTCTAGGATGAGCTGGAGTTTTTCAGCTTGAGATCCAAAAGAGAAAGTTAGTGTCTCCTTAGCACTCAACGTTACAAAAAGTCGTCATGAATTGCTGTGACATCCATTTCATCTTTTTTTTTTTTTTTTTTACTGGTCATTCCATCATCAAAACCGTATTCCCTTACACAAGTTGATAGATGAGAGAGTGATAGCCCTGGACAAGGAATCTGAGCTTAACATACTGTTAGCATTATAGCATAATAGCCTAAGTTGTAGCCAATGATGCAAAATGAAGCAGCAGTGTTAGGAGAGTAAAGTTACAAAGATATCATCATTTGACCAATGATATTATGCTATGAGGCTAATGATATGTAGAAAAAAAAGAACATTCTTGGAAAACTAATTCATATACAGTACATCATATCATTATGTATTTTAATCTACCAATTAGTGATCCAGTTGACATGGATCTGTCACCCATTTGAGTCCCGACCCTAAGTTTAGGAAAAGCAGCTCTAGGAAACGGAATTTCAACACACTTTATCCATTGTATATTTGGATATTTACAATAAGTTTGCATCAAGGCAGAGGTCTCACCTATGCTCCAGTCCCTAAAAACACATCTTGTGGAAGTCTTATTTTTCATCATGTACTGTATTTATGACTGCCTTTCAGTGTAAGGCCTCATATCCCTTTAAAAACAAACAGTAGAAAGTGTGAAGCGATACCACAATGACAAAATAATGCTACCTGGAAAAGGAACCCCAACTTGCTGTGCACTGTTTCTCTTCTCCTGTTGACTGTTAAAATACCATCCTGTTCAACATCCCCACTTTCACATGGACTTTATTCCTTACATTTTTATGCTTAATTGAGCTCCTCATGTTTGAAGGACATCTCATTATAGAACAGTGGTGGATACCTGCTGTTGCATCACTGTGTATGGCAGCATTTCATATTCCAAGCATAAGTACTGATGCTGTGAAACTGGGGTCACAGTGTGGAAGGCAGTATTTTTGTTGTTTCTTTCTCATTGTGCCACTAAACTGATGGTGGACGCAGGCTAGGGAAAACAAAAATAAGATTAGCATAAAAGGAAAGGCCGTGCATTAATCCGGTAATGACAGATTGATCATGCAGTCAGAGATATGCTCGGGTTTGGTTATTATTTTATGCTTTGCTATATATTTTCCTGGTCTGTTTTTATTCATATGGTAATGCGTTGTTTGCTATAAATCCAAAAAATGCTTATGGATTATAAAGACAAAACAAAACAGAGGCTATGACAGTGTTTGTCATTTGTAACATCCACCATAATGAGACTTTTTTTTACTGCATGAGAACACTACTTGCTCTTGCAGTACAAAAAAAGTTGATTTACATGAACAACATGAGTATTTTGTTCAGAAGTATTGATTTGCAGCATTCAAAAAGACTTAAATATGATTAACCTGATAGCATAATTATAGTTCTTGTATCCAGTGTAGCAACAGGTAATTTTGTGCTTTGTATATGCAATCACTTAAAATCAGTTGGTGACCACTTCAAAATGAAGTCTATGATTTTCGAAACAGATTTATCATTTGCCATGCCACTCTGAATAACATTCGAGAATAAATACTGAGATATGGGGAATAAATACAACATGCTCTTATAAACATTTAAGTAATAAAGTAGAGAAGAGGTGACACGTTATGGTATGAAAAGCCTGAATAAGTGATAAAACAAACTGTAAACCGCACACCTGTAGTTTTTCCTTCATCATAACTGATGCATTAGAAGATAATCCCCAATATAAAAACTAATTCCAGAAGGGAAAAGGTGCCTAAAAAATATCACTGTATTAGGCCACAACGATAACTGACGAGCAAGGTTTAGGTCAAAGTTCACATGTCCTGATACACTTATGAAACAACCACAGACAGGCACAAGTTTTGACCACAACATGACCTTTGTGAACCAACCTGCTGTCGAATTAGACAATAAACAGTCACTGCCTCGGTGTCAGTGAAAAGGCTTTTACCAGCGTGTCCAAAAGTCTGCAGCTTCTCCTCAAGAGAAAGCAGCTAAACAAATTATATTACAGAAAAAAAAAAAGAAAGAAAGAGACTGTTGTTCCAGTAGTCATTGGGAGAGTACGGCACAAAATTCAACACCCATCTCCTGGTAAGTCACCTCCTGTTTGCACCGAAAACACAGGAGATGGGAAGTTCCTACTGGACTCTGAATGGCTGCTGCATGCGGTCAGTCCTCAGCGAATGAGGGAATGGCGTCAGATCTGTGTGTGGTGGTGTGTGTGTCCTGGTGGTGTGTAAGGGGGTGGCGCTGGGTTGGGTTTGATCCCCCGACTCTTCATGTAAGAGATAAACTGATCAGGGATCTCTGCGAGCACGTCTTTTGCAAGCCGTGCCATACTTAGCACGTGGTTACCCGTTCGGTCCATGTAATCCCTGAAAGGAACAAACTGAGGGAAAAGAAAATAATGGTTAAACATCTCTGCTCATATACAGTCAAAGGAATTTCACAAATGATGCAAAATATGCTATAATTTCTCAACAGTTTCAGTTATTTCTAGGAGTTGCAAAAGTCTGACCAGAACTGGGAAAGAAAGCCTTTAAATGTTCTGCTCCCACTGCCTGGAACAACTTACAGAAGGACATTAACCATCATTAGACATCATTAATCCTCCACAGACAAAAACACTGATTTATGTTCATCTATAAAGTTCTGCTGGGTAAACTCCCAAAATATCTCAGTAATCTTTCTGTTAGCTCTAGCAGTTTCCATCTACGTTCCTCCAAGTGGTCGCTCTTGATTGTTCGCCGAGTTCTGACAGACTTTGGAAAAACAGCATTTTCCTTCCATGCACCACGGTCATGGAATAATCTTCAAAAAACTGTAAAACTACATACACTCATTTCTGTTAATGACTTTAAAAGTATCATGGAGAATGCAGTTAAGGAGGAATATCACTTTTTCTTGATGCCATTATGGTTGAATTGTTGTTATTATGTTTTATTGTTCATTGTGTATTATGTATGTTTTTTTATGTTGTTTGGACTTTGTATGGTTGCTAACTTGGCCAGGTCTCCCTTTCAAAAGAGATTCCTAATCTCAATGGGACTTCTTGGTTAAATAAAGGTAAAAAAAAAAAAAAAAAACGAAACTGAAGAAACTGGTCCCTTTGAATACATTCAAAGACATTCTAAATTAATGGGAAAAGGATAAATCAGTATGTAGATGTTTCTATAACTGACTGAATTACTGTTTGAATGACTGCTTTGAGATGCTTTTAAGGAACATTGTTGTTATACTTTCAGTGCTTTTTAAATTATTGATGGTGTTTTATATGTATGTTCTTAGTTTAGTGATTTATGTATGGTTTGAGAGCTGATTTCCATTGTGTTTTATGTATAATTTTACTGTAAATGTATGGTTGTGAGTTCTATTTTGTGTAACTTCTGCTTGGCCAGGCCACTCTTGAATAAGAGATTTTTTTTTATTTCAATGAGGTTTTTCCTGGTTAAATAAAGGTTAAATTAAATATATATATATATATAATATATATATATATATATATATATATATATATATATATATATATATATATATAATTTTTTAAAAAAAATTTTTTTTAAAGTTAATATCATTTTCCTTTGGAGAGACTGACATACATATGAAAAGGAAGCCAGGATATGTTTGAAAAGATATGGAAACCTTTTAAGGTGTTTGTTAAAAGTATCGATTTAGCAAATGATAATGAGGATGAATAAACATTCAGTTGTGTAAACCTTTTAACAGGGTTAATGAGTTCAAATACCAGTAATTGTAACAAGGCATTAAAATGTGTACAAATGTTTACAGCTGAGAAGTTTGTGATGTGTATGTGTATTGTTTATTACCTCTGCCAAGGAGGTTATGTTTTTGCCAGCGTTGGTTCATCTGTCTGTCTGTCTGTCTGTGTGCAAGATAACTCAAAAAGTTATGGACAGATTTGGATGAAAATTTCAGGAAATGTTGATACTGGCACAAGGAACAAATGATTAAATTTTGGTGGTGATTGGTGGGGGGGGGGCACTGATCTGCCTTGGCAGAGGTCTGCGCTCTCTGGGTGCTTTTCTAGTTTGTAATTTGTTTTTGTTTACAACACTTGTAATACTGCAGATGCCTTTGTTAGTGAGGCACAGGTCTACATACTTGCTATAACTGTGTGTATATTTACAAGTGTATGTGTGTATATATAACAAAAAATGTCAATAAATATATTGTTAAAAAAACAAGTTAATATCTATTCTAATACATTTATAGAACTTTAAAGCTGACTTGATAATGTTCAGCGTTGTCTAACATGATGTACACAGTTAGATTTTGGGAGTAGAGTGGTAATCACAGCCTAGCTTTAAGCCTTCCTTTTGATCATCATTTGGGGATACAGCTTTAGAACATGGATCTGCTGCTAATCCTGCTCTCTGGTTTTTCTCAGGGGTGAGTTTAACCAAAAAAGAGACATCCCCATTGCACTCCCTCCGATAAAAGTAGTATGTCTCCTCTGGACTTCCTTTATTGTCATTTGTTCGACTTGATTTTTTATCCATCACTTCGCCCATCCAGTTGAGCAAACCATGAAAAATACTTGTCAAAATATCCTCAAGGTGCAAGTGAAGATATCTTGTTTTGTCCAGTCAAATGTCTAAACCAAAAAAAAATTCACTTTACCCAAAGAATGATGTTTTTGAGCATGAAACCATAAATGTACCAGTGATATAAATAGTCAGATTTTTCTATATAAGAGACATCCTGTTTTGATATCACATTACAAGTCATGCTCTAGTCTTGCAAATGTTGACAAACAGGTGAATGCCCCTGATAACATAAATGTAAGAATATGGTGAGCTATATACTGTATATCAATAGCACATGGCAGGCAAGAAAATTGTGATCTATATCAGGTGGCTGCACAAATCAAGTCTTACTAATTTTATTGTCTATTATCAGCCACTCACTATCAGCTGAACATGTAGCTACCACCGAGCTGTCTGTATTACTCAGTGAACTCAGACACCAAACTTGATTTCCTGATACTGGTCTCGAGGTCTGCAGTGAATCCTTGCAGAGTTTCTATCACATTTTAAAGGCCAGTCACCTGAACGATGTCTCTCTCCGCCAGTTTCCCCCGGGATGAGATCCTGATGTCATCACCATCTAGCTCCACCATCGCTGGAAGACACAAATTCACACACACATTCATGCATGCATGCACATACACAGTGTGAGAGAAAGCAAAGACAGACAGCTTTAAGGACAGAGACCAGACCAATTCAAAGGTATACACGCTTCAACATTAGAGCTGTTTGCACTCGCTACGGGTAGAATATGCTGTGCAGTACAGCCCAGATCTGCTTTTATTGCATGTCTAATCAACTAATAACTCCTTTATTGTCGTCACTGTGCAATTTAAAATCATCTGTACTAAACACTGCAAACCCTGCAATTAACCTCAGTCATTTCTTCTACAATTATGCCTGTATCCACCTACGCGTATCCTTTCTCCACTGACTCAAATGGGCTTGTACAGTAATTGTCTCTTGGGTATTTCTCTGAATTAGTGCCAGTGAGGTTAGAGCTGGTTTTAACTGTAATAGACTGTGGATTGTATAAATTAACATGTCAATGATCGGCTCATGTTTTAGACGTTTTACCAGACGACTAATACAGAAGGCAAAATGATCAAATATAGCAATGCTGATGTTTTAAAACACTACATTTTGTAAGTACTGGCTGTATACAATTACAACAATATTTATTACTTGCATCCATGCAGCAATTAAAAAAAATTAAATAATAAAATTAAAGTTAATGTACCGTCAAACTCAGCCTGGCCCACTCCAACTATGATGATGGACATGGGAAGCTTGGCTCCCTGCAGACAAAGAAAGGGGAGCAAGTGATGAAATGAAATGCACAGAAATGCCCTCCTTGCATTCACAGGTCTTCTAGATTACCGCTGACCTGTGATGGTCATTACCATTCATCAGACAACGTGGCACTTACACGCTTGCCCATGTAAGTTACAACCACATTAATGTTCCGTGTCACCTTTGTAACTAGCTGAATGACCTTTAAGTTAGAAAAGGGGCCCACAGAGGAACAAATTGAACAGGAAAAAGGAATCAGAGAAAGACTGTAGAGGAACAAGATGCTAATGTTGAGTGTCAATATGGCTATAAAAAGCCCTTTCCTTATCCCAGATGTTTTATGTCCCTGAATCCAATTTTCTGTCTTTCAAAAGCTCCCCCTGCTCATATCTGGTGATGATCATGCGGTGTCCCTCTGAATGCTGGTTATGAGCCGGAGAGTGGAGATTAAACTCTCTGATGACAGCCTCCTGAGATACAGGGCCAGCAGGTCAGCTGTCAGAGCTCCAGTTTCTAAAACTCTAATCTGAGCAGAAGCTGATTCCTCACATGAACGGTGCAACCTAAGATAACATCATATTCATCGCCAGAATTCCCGTCAAGGATTGACAAAATGCTGACCTGTAAAAAGAACCTTGTGTTGACTTTACAAATCCGGTGAATCTAAAAGGAAACATACATCCACAGGGAGGGAAAGAAAGTGATAAATTTGTTGGCAGAGACCTTGAGAAGGTCTTACATGGCAGGGGATGGATGGTGGAACTTGTGAGCTGGGAGAGGAGAGAGGGAGGAGGTGCCAACCTTATTCAGTACAGGCGACCGTCCTCAGTCGCCCACCCAGCCACTCCCAAACCACACCTCCAGAGACAGAGCTACTGCAGTGTTTACTGTCCCTAAACAGATGGAAACACTGGATAGGATGTCAGCCAAATACATAAAATCAGCTTTAAAATCACAGTAAAAAACAAACAGAATTTAGAATTCTGAAAAAACGCATAATGTTATGGTTGGAAAAGATATGCCATTTATTTATGGACTAGTAAAACTAATGTAATATCTCTAAACTGTTTTGATAATCAATACCAAAAAGTCAATTTTTCCACAAATATACTAAAATATTCCAAGTCTGTAGCTTCACTGGTGTTAGGATTTGACGTTTTTCACTGCTAATGTGTTTGTGAAGTAAAAAATAACTTAATTGTTACAAATCTACTTCATCTCAAGGAAATAATAACCTTCACTGTTTTCTATTTTAAGGCATTTTATTTGATCACAGATTATTACTCAAATAAGCATCTTTATGATTAGTTCTGGGCTGGAAATAAATTGATAGTGAAAATAATCTCTAACCATATAATTAATAATTGTTCAGTTAAATCACTTCAAATCATAAAAAAATACATTTTTCTCTAATTTAGCCTATTGCAATAAAAAAAGAAAAACACACTATTGCCCATAAACTTGGAAAATAAATATTTTTACCCTTTCTAATGAAATAAGTGGGACCATGTGATTTATTCTTGACACATAAAGTTTAACTGGGACTCAGTATGTAATCATTGTACCTGGTCAAAGGGGATTATTGATGTGTATAAATAGGAATAAAATGAAGAATGTGTCTGAAAATAAAATTATTGCAACGTTAAGGGCAACAGAGTATTATTAATATTACAGTTACATTAAGATACAATATTGAACAGATACTGACACATGCAAATACATATGCGTATATTGTGTGTATATTGTGTTTTTTACATTGTTCATGTTCAATGCCCAGTCAATGCTCAATGTTTTCTGTAGTCACATATTTTCACAAAGCCCTTATAACAATTAAAAAAAAAAAAAAAAAAAAAAAAAAAAAAAAAATATATATATATATATATATATATATATATATATATATATATATATATATATATATATATATATATATATATCTGGCACAAGACAATGTACTGTGACAAACCAGGCAGCCTCTTTTGCCACGGGGATGAAAGTGGTTTGTGTCGACATCACCTCAGTCAGAGCACATCAAGGCGATTATCAGTGTTCTACACAACTTGTCAGTGGCTGTCCTCCCACACACATGCACGCACGCGCACACACACACACACACACGCACACACACGCAAACACACTCTTGTGTACTCCAATGTACACTTGTGGGTGTGTAGTGTGAGACATACACACACGTTTAAACATCAAATGCAACCAAAAATAACCTGGCAATCCACCATGCCCCACTTTTACCATCCTGCTGTCACCCTCAGTGGCAGCCGAGATCCATTCTAATGAGACAACAAAACAAAGCATCAATCAGTATCCATTACTCCAATGACTCACTCACTGTGCCACTTAAATCCAAATGCCATGAGTGGGGTGTGTTCTTGCATATCATTCTGTGCACATGCACACATTAACTGGTTTAGTGATATGTGTTTAGAGAGGTGAATGCCCTGTTGACACACAGACTGAGTGAAAGACCATCACTCACTGACTGTCACAGAGCTCAGCACAGAAATGAGCTTAAGACAGCAGATTCAGGACACTTGTAAAACCAGCCACTCCTCACAGCAGAGACACCTCTGTGGAGCATCACTGTCTGTACTGACTGTTGCATCAAACTGATGTTTAACAAAAACTGTGCTGAAATGATGAGAACCTCTCATATTCAGGCCTTTTACTCCAAGTGTAATCACAATACAGGTTTATTATCCCTGTTGTCTGACAAAACACCATTGGATGAGTTAATATTCCTAGTAGTAGCAGAAGAATGCTAAACATTAAAATTAAAATGCTGGCACAAAAACAGGATTTAGGTTAAAATATTGGACTAAAAGTAATTTATTAAGGTTGGAGCACCTTTGGCATCATGGTTACAATAATAAAAAATCCTGCTAAAGTTTTGCAGAGCAGTGTCTCATCATCAAAATCTAAATCTCTAATATCTACTCTGTTGTGGGAACCCTGACCCTAGTTTAAGGTTAGTGTTAGGCTTATGCAGAAATATACAAGCTATTTTGCATTTAACATATAACATGTGACTGAAACACAGTCTATACAACATGTGTTTAAACATAGCTCAAATGTGACCCTAACTCTAGAAGGGGTCGTTGGTCACCCAGTGAATGTTAAATAAGAATTGAAGGAGTGATATTTTGCTTTTTTTTTTTTTTAAATGGAATTATGCATTTTAAAACATCTCCCTGTAGTCTACATAAACTGTAAATGCTATGCTTGGGTCTGAATTCTTCATTAATTCAACTCCACAGGTCCATCTTCAACCCTGTGTAGTTGTTGGCTGTGCTGCACTGTCCCGTTCAACCAACAACTGACCATTTTAGGTAAACGGCTTGAAGTTTGGACATATTTTTAGTATGGACTACAACTGCTGCTGCTAACAAACAGTTATGGTATACTTGGAGAAATGTTTGTCAGAAGTCTTGACCTTATATGTGCAAATGTCGTGATGTAACTAGTTATAGATGTAACAAATTAAGAAGGAATTAAAATGGGTTGTACAAATCCACTTGATTTCTGCCAAAATGAATATAAAGATAGCTTTGCAGAACCTGGGGGGTTCAAACTTTTTGAACTATTAGGGTCCAAATACACAAATAAATGTACCAAAGCCTAATAAAAGTGGGTTTAGCAAAATATGACCCCTTTAAATGAGATGTGAGGAAATCTGTTAAATGTAAAACCAACCATCAATGTGAGTGTTTCACACTGGAGAAACTGAACCCAAAATTGCCTCTTTTAAATAATATATGCTGAATAAAATATGTCTGAGAATTAAAATGATTTGAAATGGTGTTGGCATTGAAAATTATTTGGTATTATTTTGGTTGTTTTTTGGGAGCTTGGATAATCGTCACTAAAAATACATGTGTTCCACTTCCATGGTACTTGTTGCTGTACTGTCTGTTGTTGTGGTGACACTTCAACACAACACTTAACTAAATCACATAGTTGAAATGCTAACATGATTTCTTTTGCTTATGCAATAAATTGCTGCATCCAATACACAATAAAAAGTGATGACATGATACATTGCTGCATCCAATACACAATAAAAAGTGATGACATGATTGTGAATTGGTTTTGGTTGCTGGCATTGATAAAAAAGATGAAGCACATGAGATTGAAAAATAAAATGACAGAGATGAGCAAGGAGAGAAATCAAAAGTAGGATAGGATCGTTTTTACTGACAGAATGTGATGACACAAATATGGAGGGAGCAGATAAAGACAACAAAGACGTGAATCTGTGAGGGACAGTGAGGTGAGGTGAGAAGTCTGTGTGAGTGAAGTAGCATCATGGTGCAACAGGCAGCAAAGGGACCTGGACTGTGAACAGAGGAGGGGAATGCAGACTGACTGACAGGGAGTTGTTTTGGGTTTTTTTTTGCAAACTGATAAACCATTTATTCCCAAACTGGGACACCATGGAGGTACAGTGCTGAGGATGAGCTAGAACTGGAGAGCCAAACCTGGAAATTTCCTGCAACATCTCTGCACATTGACCCTAAAGATGTGACATCAACGCTGGCAAACTCCAGCAGAAAAGCAGAAAAACAAGTGGTGTCAGTCACAACAAACCCTGCCCCTCACACATATTGTAGTTTTTGGCATCAATCCAGCTGATGTCATCATGTCTATGTGTGTGCTGATGTCAGCATATCAATTGCCTCCAAGTTTGAAGTAAATTCAAACAAAATTGATGTTTTTATAGACATGAGAAATTCCACCCATTATAAGTAAATGGGAGAAAAAAAGATTGTAAAAATTAAAAAAAAATTTGAACTTTAACCTACTTTTCCCAAAATGTAACCACATCTATTCTGGGTCACTGGCAATCTATAAACCCAGTTTGGTATGAATTCAGCCAATAGTTTTGCTGCTACAAACATGTGAAATTTCACCCATTATAAGTCAATGGGGGAAAAAAAAAGATTTTAAAAATTCATAAAAAATTTGAACTTTGACCTACTTTTCCCAAAGGGTAGCTACCTCTATTCTGGGTCACAGGCAATCTATAAACCAAATTTGGTATGAATTCAACCGATAGTTTCGCTGCTAGAGTGTTAACAAACAAAGAAACAAACCAAACCAAAAACAATACCCCTTGCCTCCCCTTTGGGGGCGGGGTAATAATCAAAGACCCCTCACACACTGGACATACCCTCTTCCCCCACCTCCGCTCCAGAAGGAGATTCAGGACACTCAGAACTAAAACAAACACACTCAAGCATCGTTTTTATCCACAAGCAGTTAAATGTGCCCCCCCCACCCATTGATTGAACAACCACCACCCCCAGTGTAATAGACAGTGCAATACTCACCCTACCTCAGTGTAATAGACACAACACATGCACTTTGTTTTTCTTAATCTACCTTGTACAAATCGTATATTACCTCTATATATCCTTATTTGTTGTACTTATCTCTCATCATATTTAGCTTTTGTATATTTCAGTAGTTCTAGTAGTACTTTAGTAGCATATGTGTATTTAATATTTTATTCTGGATCTTTTGCTAATGCCTACATTTTTATTTAGTATTTTGTGTGATATTTCTATACAGTAAAGTGTTTTTGCTACTAAATAGATCAGAGCTGCTAAACTGATTTTCATTGTTCCTGTAACAGTGACTAAAAAAGGCTATTCTATTCTATTCTATTCTATTCTATTCTATTCTATTCTATTCTATTCTATTAGGCCTAAATTGTTCCTTTATTTATAGAGCACATTTCATGCACAAGGCAGACTCAATGTGCTTCACAACAGGTATATAACATAAAAACACAAAAAGACACACACAAAAAAATTAGTTGGGTATGAAAACAAGCAACAGTCAAATAAACAGTAGAAGAAGGGAACGGATTAACATCTATTCTATTCTATTCTATTCTATTCTATTCTATTCTATTCTATTCTATTCTATTCTATTCTATTCTATTCTATTCTATTCTATTCTAAAGATGTAAAATCACCTGTGTAACCATCCACCACTACAAGCTCACCCCAGATGTTCTTAAAGCACATTCAGGGTCTCACTTCCTGTCACTCTCCCTGCTCATTTTTCGAGATGCCTTCCAGCATGAATAAGTATGACTTCTACTACAATGTAACCTCAGCGGTGTGTCCTCCCTCGCCCCAGATCCGTGGAGAGTGAAAAGGAAAGCGTCAGGAGCGCCAGTTGACAGTCAAAGTGGAGGCAGTGAGATAGAGCAGCAGGCAAGATCTTAAAAGGAAGGTGTGGCTGTTCTAATGTTTTGACTAACAGTCGCAAATTCCCTTTAAATCCAGTCTGCTGGGTGTTCTGTGCCTGCGGCGAGCTGAAGAGGAGGAGGAGAACAGAGGCCGAAGAAGAGACGAGGAAGGGAAGCGAGCCCAAACCTACTATTTAAAGGTGAGAGCAAGAAAAAGCATGTGTTGTGGAAAGCTCAGAGGAATAAAGCACAGTATTGTGTTTTATTTACTGAAGAACCTGCATCTTTTCAAAAGCTGCGTTTCATAAATATGCTCCTTACAGTTATAAGAGTAGGGAGGAAACACATTTGTATCTTAAGGACAGTGATAGATTCATTCACAATATCAGTGTCCTTAGATGGAAAACCTGATGGTGAGGTACTACTGTGTAACTATCAGCTTAATCAGAAGTCTCTAATTTGATCTCGACTCAACTCAGTATGTCGTCTGTGCTGTCAGCCGTTATATGCAAGTCTGGCTTCACCGATTGCATAATAAGTGCTAACGTCACATGGCTCCAATTATTTATAAATTAGAGAAGCAAAGGCAGTAAACATCTGAGCTAGAAGAGGCTCAGTACCCACATTTTTCACAAAATACAAACTACTGTTCCAAAAGCAACTTCCATAAGTTAATTCACTGTAAATCGACCAACAGCAGATTTGTTAAAGTTTAACTGTTCAAATAATTTATAAAGAAAGAAAACCAAATCTCTGTTGCTTCTATTGAAAGGAATGTACGTATTTCTCCATTTAAAACAAAAAAAAAATCACTGGGTTTGGGACAACTAAATTCAAGAGTTATTATAGCAGAACAAATAATAGTCAAGCAAAAGTGATTTTTCACCCAAATATATCATTAAATGAATCTAAAAACACCACTACCTTTTATTGGGCTTCTGAACAGTGTTTCCACATTCACTATGGAGGCTCTACATGTCCAAATGGGTCTGATCTGCTGATGATGAAAAGCTAAGAAACTGCATTTTACCTGAGTAATTTGAACGCATTAATAGAATTAGTGTTTCAAAACATATTAAACATTTAAGACTGTAGATGATTTTGGTTGCCAACAGCTATTTATATCTTTGAGGATTCATTCTCTGACTACCATCTTCACTTCACATCACATCACATAACGATTCATTTTAGAGGAATTTTGCTCTAATGCCAAATGGGACTGGGTTTACTGTATGTTTCATCATGTATTCACTTGAAAAGCACAGCCCTTTCCCATCCTTACATTAACAATGGCCTCTTTTGTCTGGGCCATGTCAGAAATGACGCCATCTGTGATGATGAGGAGCACAAAGTACTGAGATCCATCCTGCACTGCTGCTGCATACCTGCAAACCAATACAGACAGAAAACAGAAGAATATTATTGCACTGAAATTCATCGAATCATTAACGCTTGGCATGCGCAAACTGATTAAATTATCTTTGTCACTGCTGTTGTAATACTCATTGAAATATTTCAAGCGTAGACACAGATTAATCACTCCAAACAATGAAGTTTAACACAAAGCCTGTTGAAATGTTTGATTCTCAGATTCGTTTTGTAAATATTTTTCCTTGGATTCACTTGTTCAAATGCTAAATAATAACTGGTTGTGTGTTATTACAGCTGCAGAATCCTGCAGGAGTTAAATCTGACTCCATTTTATCAGAATGGCATTTTTAATTACAACAGAGCATCGGTGTAATCAGATGGAGAATTGTTTTTTTATGGCTCAGCAAGTGAGGGAAAGCACACAGTGATGGGTGGAGGTGCATGCTGGGAACACTCAGGTGATGCCAAAGTTGAATACGTTCCAAAAAAAAGTGACAAATATATCAGTCTATGCTACAGTAATGGCTACATGATAGTGATCAGCTAAACTCATATTCAAGTATGTCACATCCTGTTTACTGTGTCTGGCAGGACTGATATTCTCAGTAAACCAGCAGCACAGGAAATCACCACAGCCAGCTGTCAAAATGTTGATGCAAGTGTGATTTTACTTTTGATAAAAAGCAGAGTTGTGGAAGACATACAGACATTATGCTTCTGCTGAGCTGTTGACAATAAACAGATCAATTACATATTTTTTATTTATTTTATAATTTATTTTAGGGATACACCGATACCACTTTTTTCCAGACCGAGTACGAGTACGAGTACTTACATTTGATTACTTGCCGATACTGAGTACCGATACGAGTACTTAATAATCCCATTCCAGTTGTTAGTTCCTTTTGTAAATGTGCTTTATTGTCGTTGTCATCAGTCTGACTGGAAAAAAGTGCTGCTACTGACATTTAACGTGTTGGAATGAGCGTTTCTCAATTAATCCACCAGGGGGCGTCGCTCTGAATTAACCATACTGCATAAAGACCATGAAGAAGAGTAAAGTTTTTTGAGAAGAAGAAGAAAGTCAATAATAACAAGCATGGAGACGACAGAGGCAACACTAATGTGATACTAATATTGCAGCGTTTTCACAGGTAAGGTTTAAAAGCTTAGCTTCAGCAGGTAGAGAAATGAGCGAGAAGTTTCGTTTTCACTTCTGTTGGCGGCGGTTTGCACCGCTCCGTACATCCGCTGGTATTCTCATTCTGTTTACGCATCCGCGAGCACCTTGTAAACGGATGGAATGTACGCAGAGGACGGACAGAACGCTGCGTCCGTGTCTGTCTGTGTTTTTAACGTTACTTGCAGTCAGCGTTACGTTTATCACCGTCATTTATTTAAAAAAATCTCCACACTCTTCACACTCCCCACACATTACTCCACCGCCGCGTACCTGCGGCACTGAAATGTGAACGTCACACCGCCGTAAGTGGTATCGGTGCATTTGTATCGAATTACTTTTACGAGTACGAGTACACACACTGAGTATCGGAGCCGATACTCGTATTGGTATTGGTGCATCCCTAATTTATTTATTTTTTTTTAGAAATGCACAAAACCATAGCCACTGTAGCTATGACAACCTCTAAGATATGCTTTGTTTTACAAGGTCTTGTCTGCTCGTACTGATCAATACTTTTGTTGGTTATGGCCAAAATGTGCTGTAGGCATTCAGTCGGCTTCACTATTGTTGCTTTATCACTAGTGCTACACACAACCAGGGTGCGACTTATTGGGGGGATCACCCCCCCCCCCACCTCTTGTTTTTACATCCCTACTTCTGCTCAATAAATTTTATCCTTGGGGGGGGGGGGGCAACCAACTAACTGAAATAACAGGCAGGTTGTGACAGTTTTCTTACACCTATATCCTACATTACTGGCACTAATGTTCACCTGAACCGAACTGTCAGCAGTCTCAGAATTCACAAACATCCCCATACATTGGGGCACTGTAAACGGGGTGGGGGGGGTGGGGGTGGGGGGTGTTAAACGTGACAATTTCATGGGCCCAAGCATTCGTGGAGGGCCCATATAGCAGTGGAGGGGGTCCAGTGGATCCAGGTTAGAAATTGTGAAAATTTTGTGTAAGGTCCACCGTGTAATAGAGGAGTGAAACCCAGGCTGGGACTTGTCCTTTCACGCCAGCGTTAGTTAGGTTAGTTCTGGACCGCACTCCCACGTAGATAACTACTGCCCCCCACTCCAACTACAACCCCCCCCCCCCCCCTCTGGTTTTTGACAAATCGCACCCTGCACACAACTATCACTTATAGTCAACTGGTCATCATTTCATTCATGCCAAATGCTACACTAGAATCTGTGCCTTTACAAAGTTCCTTTCACTTATAAAACTGCCTCATATCTCCGCTCAATGCTTAACTCCTATAACTTGCGCTAAAGCAATTTTATCCACCTGCACCTCCTTCGGCATCTCCTTCCACTTTGCTGCTTCCAGTGACTGGAATCAATTACTCATCCCATTTTCCTCTTTCAAAATCTCATTTCAGTCAATAGTCCATGATCACTGCACTTGTCTCTAATTGTTACCTGGGTTTAGCACTGTATATTGTGATTTTTAAAATTACATTTGGTATGAGACGTCTGACTGCTGCCTCTTGGTAATGTCGTCATTGTAAATGAGAACTGGTTTCAAATGGACCTACCTGGTAAAATAAAAGTAAAATAAATCAACAAAAATAAACATACTGAAATCATCCTAAAACATAAATGTGGGATATGTTTTGAATGTGCTGAAAGTTGCAAGTAATTTCTATGCAAGAGGTTACTTTCCCTAACAAATACACAGTGGAACAGAAGAGTAAATCATGAATAGAGGTGTGGACTAGTCATGAGGGATGAATGAGACAATGTTGATCTACATCACAATAAATATTTGAAAACAATGCAGAAAGCCTGTCTGAAAGCCTATTACACACTATTGTCTTTGCAACTGTGCCTTTGTGCATGAATTTTGTGTTTTGCTTTACATAAATGATAATCATAAATCTGCATAAAAAGTGGCAAAAATAAAAGGAAATAGAGTATCCCCATATCTGACTTAATGTGTCCCCCAATACACAATGGGTATTACTGTTTTTAGTCATTAGGATTTTAATAGGTGTGTTGATCCAAATACTGTTACACTGTTAATAAACTTGACAAAGAGAGGATTTTTGGAGTTTCAAGTTGATAAAGTACAGGGGTTGGACAAAATAATGGAAACACCTTAAAAAATCAACAAAATATAATTTAATATTGTGTAGGTCCGCCTTTTGTGGCAATTACAGCCTCAATTCTCTGAAGTATTGATTCATACAACTTGTGAATTGTTTCCAAAGGAATTTTTAGCCATTCTTCAGTTAGAATACCCTCCAACTCTTTTAGAGACGATGGTGGTGGAAATCGACGTCTTACTTGAATCTCTAAAACTGACCATAAATGCTCAATAATGTTGAGGTCTGGGGACTGTGCCGGCCATACGAGATGCTCAACTTCATTAGAATGTTCCTCATGCCATTCTTTAAGAATTCTAGCTGAATGGATTGGGGCATTATCATCTTGAGGTGAAGGTGTTTCCATTATTTTGTCCAACCCCTGTAGGTTAAACAGCCACGTGTGCAGATCCTCAGTTGAATAAAACAACAGTTCTTTTTCTGCAATTGGAAAACAAGTATAAACTGATGCATGAAACACATTGAATTATTCTTTCACCTTGCAACATGGTTGACCACAGGGGCAAAGTTGGTTGGTCCGTACAACTGCACAGTCTTCAGACTCTGGTGGTACGCCTCTAAGATGCCCTCGATACCGTTGCAGTAAGGATTTTCCATGTTTCCATTCTGAAGAGAGGAAAAACACCCGGACAGGCAGCAAATCAGTTCAAGTCCACTATAAATATATGATAGTTGGATATTTTCAGATACATCCCACACTTAGGTGGTTTCTTGCCAGTAGTTTGAGGGTTGATCCTTGGTTATTTGTCAATTATATGTGAAGCTATAGCCACTAGATGGTTAATTTAGCCTAAATTATCTTAACCCTAAACCACAAATACGCTTTTATGTGCCAAAAGGTAGATGTAATATTTCAACCCTTTCATGCATAGTGGTCACTACAGTGGACAGCTATTCTATTGATGTTCTCTTGTATGTTCATGGATTTTGTTGTTTTAGTTCCATATCAGCCAACATGCATCATACCATACACTGCAATTCAGACCATTACTGTAACTTTGCTATTCTTGATAAACCTGATCTGCACTAACATGTTTGAGTGTAAATTAAATACTTGTTATTGTTATTAGACTGCAATTAACAGTTTTTTTTTTTTTTTTTTTTTTTTTTTTTTTTTAACACAAAAGTTGTTTTATTTTTGCATATTATCTCCATGAAGTGAGTAGTGACAAGCATTAGAGTATGTCAAAATGTGAGAAAACATCAGATTAGCAGCATTAAAAATGTCTTTATTTCATAGATTTCTCACAGTATATCAGTAAATACATGTTTCTTTGCTTCAAAAATGAAATGCATGGTGTCCAGCTTCAACTCCATGAAAAATAGGCTCATAAAAATTTTTCAATCGCATTGTTTTTTTAACGTCTAAAGAGGAATAAAAACACTCTTGATTAAGGGTCTCATAATTCATGCATGAAAGGGTCAAATAAATCTATGTTTTGCATTAAGCCAACAAATATTCCTGTTCTCATCTTACTCTTAGTAAACAATTTCCTAAAATGTCTATTATGTTTGTAGTCATACATAAAAAAAACATAAATAGCCTAAAGCTGAGCTAGATGAACAAAGTGTTGCAGTTTATTAAAGGTCAGGTAGCGTGAGGTTCACTTCACCAGTGGAAATTCATGTGACACCCGTCCGTCGGGGGGCAGTTTAGCTCCAAAGCCGAGAGCAGGGAACATCTTGTCACTGTCATAGTCCTGAATGATCTCCCCGACAGCCTTCAGGGCCATGGCATAGGCATTCAGCTGGTACGGGTTCATGTAGTGCAGCGAGGTGGACTGGGAAGGGTTCCCTGTTGAGATCAATGGTGTCACATTATCACCACCATGGGAAGGTATCACCTCTTGGATGCTAAATATTACTGATGCAGCATACACACACAACATTAATATTTTTTTCCCTTGGAATTTATCAGGTCAACGAGGTAGTGTTATTGTGTTCAATCCAAATGTGATAAATTATAAACTATTTTAGAACTTAAACTGGCAGAGAATGGATGTCAACCTCCAGATGACAAATGAAAAGAACATTTAGAGCCTAATAAAGGTCATTTACTGTGACTTTTTCCAATGTCCCTAGTGTAGAGACAGATGAGTGTTAGCAGCACAGTTGGAGGGGTTTTGGAAATGTCTCTGAAAACATTGCGATTGCACTCGGAGTACCAATATTTATTGACATCATATATCAGGAATTCTGCTGCTTGGCTCATCAAGCTGTGTACTCAAGTCAGGATTGGAAAAGACATGCTAATATAATTTTCCTTTAGTAATTAGAAAATCAGAGACCCTCCAGCATGGTGGATCTTACAAATCAGCTCCTTAAAACCTTTAAACATACTCCCAAGGATTCATGATACAGATTCAGGTTTTTCTCAACAGTTGTTTTGAAGTTGGCATGGATTTATTATTTGTTTCTCTTTTATGTCTGATTGGTGGAGCCTGGAGTCATTTTAGTCATATTTTATCAGGTATCGACAGTTTCCATTATGTTGCATGTTACTTTGCTTTATTTTTTGCCTGTTAAAGTGGCAGTTATGAGCTTTTTGCAAAACATACCTACAACTGCAAATAAAGTAGCGTAATGCGATTTCAGTTCAGTGTCATTATCTGTTATCAGACGGAGTATTAATGAATCGAAAAGGAAACATGAATGATCAGTAACTGGGTGCTTCTATTAAACTGGTCCCTAAAAACAGGACATGGGGGCTAAAAATTCAAACTAGATGTAAACTAATGTTATGAAGCAAGTTTGGAAGCACTTTGGGTCTATTTTAAAATTAAATACTTACTGAGATAAAACAGAAACTATTTTTCAGACAAAACACATTTTTATATTATTTTACATTATATTAATACAAAAATCTGTATGTACCACGGTAAAAAGGACACGAAAATTACGTGCTACTATTTTTTTTAATATCTCTTTATTCTCTCACAGGTACATCTTGTGATTTGAACTAAGTATGTGAGGCAGAGTGTTTCACAAAAATTACCGCTGTTGCAAAATCATTCGTGATTTATATGTGTTGAACTGGGCAGGTTCCTCATGTAACGTCAGTGGACACGATGGGTTACATACAAAACCTGGAATGAGACTGCAGATTCATGAAAAACCCGCATGTCTGGATTAGAAAAACCACTAGGATCATCAAATTTAACACACTGCCTTTATTTATAGCGGTATATGAGACCATTTCAAACCATGTGGTCCAGATAAAATGCAATGACACCTAGGTAGTTTTTCATGTCCCAATTTTGGTCCTGTTTTTGGCCCCAATATTTGATTAAAAATTCATTAATTTTGGGATGGCTCAAAACAAGAGTATAATTTTTTTGTATTTATCTGAGGTCATCATTAGGTACATCCTGGGGGGAAATACATCTAAATTTCTCTTTTATTATTGGGTCTAAAAATCTGGCAAAATGCCAGGTACCAAAATGAACCCAGTTTCATAGAAGCACTCAACTGCAAATGCCAAATCTGAAATCAGCATTCAAAGATGATAGATTTAAAACTATGCTCTTAGTTTTGGATCATCTTGCAAATCAGTAAGAAACTGATTGTGTTGCAACATATTGTCATGTATTGTGCGTGACTTTATCAGAGAACAGCAGCTTTCATTTCAGAAAAAAAACACAACGTCATAAGCTGCACTTTCTCCCAATGGTCAAAGATTCTTCAGAAAATTCTATAATCCGGATCCACATCCAGAGCTGAAAAAGTAAAACGTGCTGTAGATTTTGATTTCCAGGTGCAGACAGACACACGGACAGATGAATCTAACTGCAATGTAATTATAATCCACATTAATGAATCAAAAAATCCATAGAGAGCAGGCTAATGTATTCAGGCTTAATTAATTACGGATGCGATATAGTGTAATTACATTAAAGTGAAGCTCTCGTATGTAGAAGACTAATTTTAATGTTGTCTTTTTCTGGTGGCTAAAGTTAGCCACCACTAAGACACATTTATTCTGGAGTAAGCTCCCACTGTCGAGATAATGTCTCAAGTACTACAAGTACTTAAGTCTCTGGGGATAATAGCAAACTAATGATTCTAAGAAAATCCCTTGAAAAACAAGCTGCCTCCTTGTTAAACCACACTTACACATTTTCTGTTTCTATATGTGTTAAGTACCGAGTATTAGATGTGTGGGTGTGCAGGATTTGAAGTTGTTTAAGGATGCTTTTGGCAGAGATAAACACAAGCAATGAGTGAATTATGATATTACTGAACTACTCTAATGCTAATTTTAGACTAATTTTAAAAATATCACATAAAATTGCCAACAATCATGTATAAAGACTTCTAGAAGTTAATAATAAATGTACTTTGTGTAAGACTGCACAAAAAGTTAAATTTTACTTGTTATATGGTTGCCTGTATGGTAGAACATTTTGGAAATATCTTGAGAATTGTGTATTTTGCAAAGAAACACATGTATGTTATTGAAGGGTATATGTAGTCATTTATCTTCAATACAATAATGACATTTTATGCACTACTATTACTTTATTAAGGACATTCCATATTCATTTAACTAAATTCAACATTCTTTTAAGTCATTGTGAATTGAAAATTTATTTTATTTTGAATTTCATAACTTTAACTGCAGCTAAAATATACTTAGAAGTGTTTGTTTTAAGAGGTCATAACTAAATTTTATTTTTTATTTTTTGCATATTTTTTTAAATTATTATAAAATTGGGCTCTGTGGAGTATTTCATTAGACATTTTTTTTAATTGTTAAGAATAAAGAGCTCTGAAGTTTAACCAAAGATGGATTATAGAGATATGAACAGAATATATTAAATCCAATGGGGGTTGAGGCTAATGAAGGTATAAAGTTATTACCCAATGTCATTATCTTTGCTAAGTTGCCATTTGTTGATCCACAGTTCAGACTAAACTGTGAAAGTTTAACCCTGTTCAGATGATTCCACACAGATCTTTCATGCAGTTATTGACAATATGAACCACATAGGATGCAGAGGAGATTTGTGGTTTTACTGTGGCTATTTTGTGTCTAAAAACCAAGCTAAGCTAACAGAGCTATAATGTAAACTATCAGCTGATGCTGGATTTGAAGATAATAAAACAGTGTTATTTTTACTGAAAAATAACCATTTATTTGAAGACAAAAACTTGATGATACCATAATTTGGATGTGTGAGCTTTATATTCATTTAGTGAGTCAGTCAATCTATGGATATACAGCGGTGATTCATTAATGGTTCTGGTGGTCTTATGTGTGTTCTGGTACATGACTTAACCCTGTTGATAGTTTGAAATATCTATACTTTATATCACCCCTTTAAATGAACTAGTGTGATTTATATAGACACTCATATGTTTTTTTTTTTTTTTTTTTTTTGAAGATATTACTCTTTTAGACATATGTGTAATGAGAAATCAATCAGTCTTTTCAGGTAGGCTGGTCAAAACTAATGAATAGAGGGTTTAAGTGTTCTAACACCTGCTAAAACCATTATTTAGTACATTTAGGGATAAGAGTTGTCCATTAAAAGGCTATCACTCAGGTTACAACGTCTATAGAGTATGTGTGTCTACTTGTGTGTTTGTGTGATTGATTCTGAAATTGGACACGCCACAGTCAAAGAGCACTACTATCTGTTGTTGCCCCCATCAGACACACACACTCACACACTTTGTTGTTAGTATCACTCACCATTAGATGCTGTGAAATCAATGGCCACAGTGAAATTGATCTGTGTCCTATAAGGTAGATGGAGAGGAGGACATGGTAGAGGAAAAAAAGAAAAAAAAATCAACGACTAAGACCAGCAAGTAATAACAACATGCCAGACTTCATTAAACATCAGCGCCCTCACCCTGAGTCTCACACACACACACACACACACACACACACACACACACACACACACACACACACACATTATATACAATCGTATGGCATTTATTTTTGAAGATGACAAAGTTGGAAATGGATCAATATTTCATATTCTCATCACCATTTCTTTCCTTTTTTTCTCATTTTGATTCGGACACAAAGTGCACTAACTTAGCTATCAAACAAGATTTAAGCGATTAATCTATTTATCTGACTTTTGAGGATGAGGAGGAGACAAAGAGGTGCTGAGGAGCCTCTGAGACACTGAGCTGGGTAACAAGCAATTAGACTGATGGAGCACTTAAGAGCAAATCATAATCCAATTTTCCCTGTTGATGAAGCACTCCCCTCTTCTTCCTAATTTACGACAATGAGACGAGGCCTTCGGGGGCCTGAATGACGGTCTCTCATTATCTGTGAGGGCCACGAGAGAGAAAGTGAAAAGAATGATAATAAAATGAATGAGTTAAAGATTCACATTAACCTTTCAGTTTGTGATGGGAATGGAGAATATGCCACAGCCTGACCTTGCTATCCTTCGCATTAATTGTGTGATTTTATTAATTTATGAGGATTCTTGAATATATGACTATCTCTGCATGGGAATAGGTTTGCAAACTGTGAACAAGTTCTTTTTTTCCCCCCTTTCTTATTAAGGAACTTCCTAAACTCTGACATTCACATATGCAATCTATGTTTGTACACGTTCGATCTTAAGACTTAAAGGTCAGTGTTAGAAAAAACTTACTCTATGCAGTATTTATCTCTTTTCCTCTTTTTCATTCTTTTTAACATGACTACAACAACAAAACCCTAAATATTCCTATTTGTCTGACCTAGACACCAGCCCACTCAGTTTTCCTGTCTGAAGCTCATCCATTTTCTACCACTATTTCAGCCTAATTTAAATTCTAGGGAGGTAAAAGCTAAAGTTGTCTAAATCATTAATCCATATGATGTGTCCTGAAGCATCATTACCATAGTGAGATGGACCTGATATTTATATTCCAAGCATATCACGTCCTCACTGTCCCACTTCTGAACTGTGCGTAGTCACACTTTTACAGAGCGTCTCACTGAGCTGAAATACGTTGAATGCCTTGAACAGCCAGAATATTCCTCTCTTTTTAGGGTAGCAGTGGTTGTCTGGTAAGATATCATTTCTACTGGTTTGGTTTTCATTATGCTGAAAACTCTAAAGCACCATAATACAAAAAATGGCTTTAACAACTCTAAATTCCCAAAATACATGTGATGTTTCTCCCCCAAAGAGAAGGTGAAGTGACATATCTTCTTAACTTCATCAATGTTACATCACTGAAAAGCAAAGACTCCACTTTTGCAAGAACCAGTGCTAACATGTCATTCAGTAAATGCCAGAGAAATGTTCGGGGGCAGACTGATGAGGATGATATGTTTTGAAGTGAGGCCAATAAACCTTAAGGTTATTGTATCGTAGATCAGCCAAAGCCATGAGCTGTCAGCCAAGTCTGTCACACTTGTCAGCCCTGGCACAGCCCATAAAACCCCCGACAGCCGACCCGCTGTGATGGGACAGTGGGGATCAAAGCAGAGCCCAACCAGCCTGAGAGGCACACTTCACCTGGGAAATACTTAATATTCACACCCCAACCTCCAACTCTGGGACTACGGATGTGAAGACACTTTGATATTTTAACACTGCATACTGTGCCTTCTATGAACTTCTAGATATCAACATCTCACTTTAGCCACTGTACTACGGTGCTACTATCAGAATAATGAAAATAGCCCTTTCTTTAGGCAAATAAACATAGTTAAACCACTTTAACTACATGTCAGCAAGCACTTTGTTGCATGTGTTGCCTCCTTAATTTTGCACATCACATTAGCGAAGGTAAAAATACAATTTCATCTTTTAAATTATTGATTCAGTATGGTCAAAAATGTTATCATGATACAAATTTTCAGGTCAGTCTATAGTGATCATTATCACAATAAAGGTCAAACCATTAAGCTGGTTTATGATTTGTTAGTGTTGTAGTGCTCGAGACTGGTCTTGGTCTTCAGACCACTTTTTTTAAGGTCTTGGTGTCGTTTCGGTCTCAGATGCATTTTTTCTCAGTCTTGTCTCGGTCGGATTTTACCCATAAAGACCCAAACATCCACCAGCGTCCAAAGCTATCTACTGATCTAAACTGTTTAATAACCTCTGATCCACTAATATTATCAATACAAATAAATAATTGGTGTAAATACAGTTTTTCATCTTTTCATTGTCATCAGATATGACCCATTTGGACATTCAGAGGCTCCGTAGTTACCATGGAAACACCGTCATCTTCTACAACACTGATTCACTGGTAAAACCCATGGGGTTGGATCAATGACAGTGGATGGAGGCACTTGTGTTCTGCTCAGTTAATGATATATTTTGTTGAAAATGTCACTTTTTTCTTCAGCTTTCTTTGTTTCTGATAGAACAACCCTCAATTTCAGTCTGAGCTTTAATGAACATCTACATGATCAGTAAATTAAATATAGGAAAATACATGATTTTCACTGAAATAATGCAAAACACAAAGGGCAATATTGGTTGGTTGGTATTGCAATAAATGGCGATAAATCATTTCAGAAAGGGGAAATTTAGAGGAAAAAATCATATGGGAACTGCCACAAAAGTAGCACTGGGCCTTTACGGGTTAAGACGCAACCAGTCGAGACTACCGCTGTTAAGTTATCTGCTCACGCCACTGATTAGAGTGGAAAGGGATCTATATCAAAACAACCAGTTACTGGTTGCTTGATTTGTTTCCCATGGTTCCCCAGCAATGACTGCATACAGACACAAAGCATGAGTGACAACACGAGTGACAAAAAATAAACTAACAATTGGGATTTCCTGCATTGTGATGCTCTGAAAAAAAGTGCAGAGCATGTTTGTCACTGTTACTGTTACTGTAAATCAGTCTTAAAATAGAGAATTCTTACTTTGCTCACTCTTCTAATAATTTTTCATTGTACGTACAGTCTTGGTCTTGTCTCAGTCTCCACCTGCCTTGGTCTTGGTCCCCACTTGGTCTCGACCCTTAAGTCTTGGTCTTGTCTTGGTCTCAAAACCCTCTGGTCTCTGAAATGTCTTGGTCTTGGATGGTGCGGTCCTGACTACAACACTACAATTTGTTATGGTTTATCTCCCACATTGATTAAATGTGCAAAATCTTCCAAACTGTAATAAGATGAATTGGAAAACAAATGAGCAAAGTGCTGGTACGCTCATGTTTTCAATGTATAACTGTTATTACACTTATATGTACATCTATACAATAGAGCTATAAATCTTACACTAGAAACAGTCTGAAAAGTTAATGTATTTTAATGTGCAGACTGTTTTGTAGTAGATCTAGTAGCTCTGAGACAAACACTCCTTTTGAGTAAATCCCATTCTCTCATTAATTTTCAGAATTTCTCATTTTGACCTAAGACTGTGTCTTAGAAACTACATGATTTTTTTACTTCTTAATTAGTGACTCAAACTTGGTAAAGTTCCACATCTTTTATTGTGGAGGCATTTTACTTGTAGACTACTGTTTCTTTCTCTGTTATTTCAAGTTTAAGCGTTGATCTTTGGCCAAAAGATGGTAATTTAAAACTTTTCTAAAAATCAAAAAGTAAAATGAAGTAAAATAAGAAGAATAAAATATTCTGTTTTATTTGACAGTTTAGTTCAGTTTAGTTTAGTTTAGTTTTGTGTTTAGTTTAGTTTAGTTCAGTAGTTCATTTGTTCCTTTCATAAAAGTATAAAATAATACAATGGAGCAGTATGAAATATGATTATTATTTTTAGTCTGTGTCTCACTAGTGTACAATAATAAACTAAAAACCCAACAACACACCAATACGGTTAACTAACACAATATAAAACTATATTACAATAATCCAAATCGCTGATTTCTAAGAAACATCATGGTATACAGCGAAAAGCTTTGGCATTGACATAGATTGTGTTTTCACAAATGTTGCTGCTTCAGGGACTACAGGTTTATCTTCTTCGTGTCTATGAGCTACACAGACGAACAGTTCTAAACATTTTATAAATTTAAAAGATTTTACATAAATAATATTTATGCAAAGTGTCTCAGCCAAAACTTTCATCCATGACAGTGGAATAAAAGTTAGATTTAGATATGATATAAAATTGTGTCACGATAAATTATTACTGTTTTAGCCTATTTTAAATATACAGATGTAATCCAGTACTCACCCTCCTTTAATATAATCTAAGAATGTGAACTCAGACTCCACTGAGAAAGACAGAAGGGTCACCTGAAATGAAAGGGAATTAGAGACGTTTGATTAAACACAGTGGTGTGAACATTTTCGCCCTGAAAACGTAAAAAAAAAAAAAAAAAAAAAAAAAAAACGGCTTCAGTTTAGGTCTTGAGGATCACTCTGGTCTAAAATGTGAGCCGGCTGTGTCCTGATAACTGACTCATTTACTTTGCCAGAGGACAGGTTTGCAGAGAGGATGGGATGCATTTGTATGCATTACGTGAACACAGTAAGGAATGGAGTTGTGTGAAAATGGGTCTGTCAGGCAGCAGCTTGTGATGGCCGCTTTGAACTTTAGGATCTTTCCCATTAAATTCTGTGGTACGTTCATCTTCTGTTCGGTTGCATAACACAAAGCACATCCTATTCAGCTGCATGTGGTCCAGAATGTAATATACAGTTTGTCTATGTAACACAACATAATCATACAGCTATACTGTTAATGTTTGCACTGTTGTTTTAGTGAATTTTTTGAAGTTGACCAAATCAACAAAGCCTCAGCGTCCTAATTATCTGGTGTGTGATATAAGAAAACCTGCTTTCACAACCTAGAAAGCACAGACTGGCATCTTCTTGCATGATAAGAGGGAATCATTTAACAGAGGAGAAGTCGGTGCAGAGCAGAAAAGAGGCACGGTGCCAGCACTCATTAGCCGGCTGAGCAAATACTCACTGTTCCAGAGTTGACATATTTCTTTTTCTTCATTTTCTTCTTGGTGTTTATCACCTAGAATTAAATAAGACGAAGTACAGGTCATCTCCAAGGGAAAATAGCATGGGTATGCTGTCATTTTACAAGTGAACTGCAGCATTGAGGCTTAAAGCTGCAAACAATGCTATTTCATGAATATTAATGTACAACCCAGTGTAATCATGTGCAACATAACACACACAATTGAAATATTAAATACGCCTGCTATAAAATCTGTTTCAGAGCCAGTGTGTGGGATTTAGTGGCATGTAGAAGTGGAGGTGAAGAATGAAACCAACTAAAAACCCTGTCGTTTCTACATGTGTATTAATGTCTACTGTGGCTTTCTCTTAAATGTCAAAATGCTGAATGCTTGATCTTAACCCATAAAGACCCAAACATCCATCACCGACCAAAAGCATCTACTGATCTAAACTGTTTAATACCTGTTGATCCACTAATCCTATCAATACGTGTAAATAATTGGTGTAAAATAGTTTGTCATCTTTTCATGGTCATCAGATATGACCCATTTGGACGTTCAGAGGCTCCGTAGTGAACGTGGAAACACTGTCATCTTCCACAACATTGATTCACCAGTAAAACCCATGGAGTTGGATCATTGACAGTGGATGGAAATGCTTGGTTTATGTTCAGTTAATGATAGATTTTACTGAAATAGTAACTTTTTTGCAGTTTTCTCTGTTTTTGATATAATAGCCCTCAACTTTAAAGTGAGATTTTATGAACATCTACATGACCAATAAATTAAATACAGGAAAATACCTGATTTATACTGGTAAAATCTGAAATATGGAAGATAATACCATAATAAACGGTGATAAATCACATAAGAAAGGTTAAATATAGAGAAAATTTCATTTGGGAACTGACACCAAAGTAGTACTGGGTCTTTATGGGTTAAACAAACAGGCAATATAATAATAATAGTTAAAAAATAATAGTTTACAGGCTTTTCCAGTTGATATAGAATCACATATAATAGCATACCACACTTGGCAATAGATACAAAAAGAGGTCTTTGACAAAAACCTGAAGCTGGATTTAGCTTTTGCTCCACTGAAACCACTAAATCTGGATCATACTGTATAATGCGTTTTCAACTTTTCCCCAGTTTTTCAAAGCTGTGGTCAAACACTTCTCTGAGTAGCCCTACTAATGTGGTGGCATTTTGTCAGTGGTTTCCATCTGTTTCTTCTGCTTGTAATTTTTATGTTAAAACTGAAAATGCAAATAAAAACAGCTAGATAGAAATTCACAAAGTGTTTGTCCATTCTGGGCTTCTGTAGAAACATGGAAGCAAAATTAGAGGTTCTTTGGAAGTAGATCTGCTCCTTATGTTCAGTTCATTTCAGTTTACAGGTACAATATGTACACAACATTAAGCTGAGGGAAAGAATATTACACTAGGTTTAGCTACAAGCAAATTTCCATTTGCAGTCCTTGGCCAGGTAAGCACAAATATAAAACATATCCATATCAGTATAAACATATATGCATGTCTGGTCACACTGTTCAGCCTAACTCCCAAAATCCAATGCAAAATGCAAATTTTAAAGCAAAATGCTCATTTTATGCAAATGAAAGTGATGAAACTGCAGTTGTTAGTGCAGTTATACTAATTTTCTGCTGATCCCCATAAATTTTACACACTTCTCCTTTAATGATTTGTTTTTCAGCCAACGTTCTTCATTTACATTTTGTGACACAATTAGTCAACATTTTATCCATCCCACTAAACTGCAAGATTATAAGCCTATAATTACTGTGACACTCCCTATAATTTCTTCTTTTCTGCATTCATCTCACATCTATGGTTTTTTTTACTCATTAATATCAAAATGTTCACCACATCCTTTTCGCAACCATAACCTCCCCATGTTTACACCTTTTAAATTGGCAGGAATATATATAGGGAAAATGTGTATGTGGGTGGGAGACAGGATGAATGATAAGTCTGTGTGACTGACAGAGCAGAAACAGATGGGAAAGCTGGGTGAGATTGATCGCACTGTAAAAACTGAATGTGTAAACAGTTCATCTTATACATACCAGGACAGGGGGAATGTTGAGAATTCAGGCATGAATCGACTGGTGAGACAGGCTTAAGGTTCAACACTTGCCTTTACTTTAACCACTATCCTACCGGTTGTACGACAAGAGGGAAATGTCAGTCCTGAGACCAAAGACGTCTCAGCTCATTACCCAGATTTTCTATGGCTGCTAGGCATGAAAGTGACAGCCCCTAATTTAACATAGAGGGATAGCAATTTGTCTGACACACTGAACAATCTGCTGATGCAAAAACTAAAGGGCCTTTCAGTCTCACTAGGAGGTAGAGAGGAATCAACGGTGGCGTGTAATGGGGCTGACATCCAAAAGGCAGGTATTTGTCCATCGGCTAAATACCACAAAAACCAAGGAAGCATAAAGGTATTGACGTGTCCGCGCTTTTGATTTCAAATTTCAGCTAGTTGCGGAAATTTGAAAAATGCATGTTTAACCCTATAATGCCAAACGTATCATATTTGATACATGAGTTTTGAAGCCCTCTACATGATCGATGTGATTTTCTTTTTCTTGAAAAAGCTGATGTATAAAATTAGATACATGCAATACACAGATAATCCACCAGGGGGAAGGAATTCACTCATCAGAGGCTTTTCAAGTGACACTACAATTGAGGAAGGAGGCAGAACTTTGCCAGTTTTGAAAAGGAATTACTAATTTGTTAGACATGTTTGTGTTATAGTTACCTCCGCCAAGGAATGGTGGAGGTTATGTTTTCTGTTTGTTTGTCTGTTCAGCACTTTTCTGCTGCTTTATAAATGCAGTTTATTATCATTATTATTATTATTATTATTATTATTATTATTATTTATTTATTTATTTTTTTGTATTGTTTGTTTGTTTGTTTGTTTGTCTGTTAGCAAGATAACTCAAAAAGTTCTGGACAGATTTAGATGAAATTTTCAGGAAATGTTGACACTGGCACAGGGAACAAGTTATTAAATTTTGGTGGTGATCGGGGGGGGACTGATCTGCCTTGGCGGAGGTCTGCGCTCTCCAAGTGCTTTTCTTGTATGTTATTGTTTGTTCAAAAGTAATAATATTTGAGCATTGAGACCCAATGTATCAAATATAATACAAAATTGAATCTCATACATGGAAATTGATATTTGAAAAAAAAAAAACATTGGGTTGTTCAGAAGGACCAATATGGCTCCAGTTTCAAAGAACTGGAATTTTCTGTCAATGATTTAATGGTTCAGGCTTTACAGAGTTAATTTTTTGTATGAAATCATAATTTGGTTCTGTTTTGTTCCACGCCATTCACCGCAGCTGTGTCATCTCTTGCCTTGCCCATCAATGCTAAAATCTGTGTTGAGACATCGTGTTCGTTATTTGCACACAGATCTGTTTTATCTATTTTGTGCCGTAAAGGGACAACTTAAGCCGTCCCATGAGAGGCACTGAGAAATAGCTGTGATGTGATTCCATATCCTTTGTTCTCCTATTAATCCTGCCTCTACACCCCTGCTAATAGCTCCATTTCTATGTGCATCAGCATCCATGTGATTATAGTGGTAAAATAAATCTTGAATTTTGAAAAGAAATACGTGGGCAGAATCATTTTAATTGGATATATGACCGCTTGGGGAGATGCATACCATGCCTTACAAATGCCCTTCATTAAAAATCTGTGGAATAACTTTCTGTTTTTTTTGGAACATGAATAAATGCATGTGTTGACTGCAGAAAAATGGGATATCCATGGAGAGGACTGTGTGAAAGTAATGACAATCATAACAGTGATGTCAAAGATACAGTAGAAATGTCACTCGCTTCTGAAACCAGATCCAAGACATTCATCATATTCAGGGACTTGGGATCTCAAGAGCAGACATAAAAAAAAAATAAAAAAAAAATACTGGAATTACTTACCTCATACACATTGAACTGGCTTTGCCCTCGAGCTAACTCTCGGTAGCTGGTCGTGAAATCCCCGATGAAATCATGGCTGGGAGAAGGAAGGAATACAGGAAGAGAAACACCAGTGGGTATGAAAATATTAGGTACAAATAACGTAACAGACAGTTGGAACAACACGCATCTTTGTGACAGGATAAAAAACACCACTCAAAGCTCAAATTCAGTCATGTTTCTGCTCGTATTATTTGATGAATTTTAAGTGAATGCTGTAACGCTGTGTTCACATCATAGTAGTTACCTTCCATCCCGGTCCCAATCATACACCTCCACCTTGATTGTTCTGGATAAAAAAAGAAACATACATTTAGATGGTGATGAAATGTGGGATTCGGCACCTTGAATTTAAGACTTGTTAACATCTTTTAAAGATGACTTAGAACAGAATTTAATAGCAATTTCATGGCCATACTGGCAAAAATTCATGACTCCTAGAATTTAACCCTATAACGCTGAACGTATCATATTTGATACATGAATTTTGATCCGTGTGATTTTTTTCCCCTTGAAAAACCTGATGTATACAATTAGATATATTCAGTAGATGGATAATCCACCGGGGGGAGGAATTTGTTCACCTTTCCACCTTTCCATTCGTTCGCCTTTCCAGTGACACTACAAGATTGTCAGGAGGCAGAACTTTCCCAATTTTGAGAAGGAATTACCAATTTGTTAGACATGCTTGTGTTATATTATGTTTTTGTTTGTTCAAAAACACTAATATTTGAGCATTGAGACGCGAGGTATCAAATATGATACAAAACTGAAAATCATACATGGAAATTGATATTTGAAAAACTTTTTTTGGGTTGTTCAGAAGGACCATATTTTCTGTCAATGATTTAATGGTTCAGGCTTTACAGGAAAGAGAAATAAAATGTATTTATTTACTCCAGCACTTTGATTCCCATCGTTCTGTTCCATTCCTCACGAGGGGCTGCAAAGTTAGCGATAATTGGTTCCTAATTTCAGAATAAATTGTCAGGTTGGAGTGGATGGAATTGAGTTGACTAACGTTTCTTTCTTTGCAGCTTGGACCTTTAACAGACACAATTAAACACAATACAGTGAACAAGTTTATGGTAACATAACTAAAGACCTACCATATCAAATTTAATACCTTTTAAAGACTTTTTTTTAAGGTATTAAATGCATATTTAGAAATTCAAGACTTTTAAGACTTTTTAAGACCCGTAGGAACACTGTTAATAGAATCTGAAATACCCATGTCAAAAACAAAGTGCTTATTTACCACATAGCTTTCAGATACAATCTTATGATGTGCTAAGTGAAAGACTGTTTACTGCAACGTGGTTCCAAGCTGTCTTGTTGGTTGTCCTCAGTGTGATGACAAAATAACTCTAATTTTATAATTTTGGCATTAGACCAATTTGCAGCCATTTTCTGAAGAAGAGTAGCTCTCAGAAATCACAAAATGTTAATTCATTTGACAATAGCTCAAAGGCTGCTCTCAAAAATGTCCAAATAATTTCTAAAATTCAAAGATACCCCTAGAAAAAATGACTATTGGGCAAACATGTAAAAGCATCAGTGTTTTTTGGAAATATAGTGCATGTATGAGTAAGTGTGACAGTCATTGCACTAAGGAAAAATAACTACAAGCCTCAGTGACAGTTTCATTATCATCATTATAGCTTTTATAATTAAAAAGGACTGTAGGCAGAAGCAACAGGCATGTATCCTCAGAGTATTCAGTGACAAATATTGTAAAACATCATGATGAGGACGATAATAATTTATTTGTATGATTAATTCTATTGTAATGACTGGAGTCTTCCGGGGATTTAATGGATCTTATGCAAATCAAAATCTCAGTAGTTAAATAAGCTACGTCAAAACCTTGCAGATATCCTTAAATATTATCCTGGATACAAATCTGCTTGTAAATGGATTTTTTGCTTTGAGTTAATCAATTAAAGTGGCTATCGCATGAAAACTAAGATCCTCACCAGCCTCAAAAGAAGCTGCTGCGTGCAAATGAAAATGCCAGCTTGTGTTTCTGAAAAAAAAAAAAAAAAAAAAAAATCTGCCACGCATGTTGACTTCATTCAAAGGAGCATCATGAAAAAAAGCCACGTTCATGACACTTAAGACAAATGCTGCAGAAACAATGCCCCTGCAGAGTGAGGAGGAAAATAAAACTTTCTTTTGTCTCTTTCATTGCAGAGTCACATTGATCTCACCTCCATGCTTCCCCTCTCTCCCTTACTTCATCTTACACAAGTACTGACACCAGCCCAGATCCAAAGAAAATAGAAGCAAGCAGTACATCAGAGACTCTTTTCTGTCACTGAGGAATTGAAAGATGCCTGAAATAAGCCCAACTTCTCTCTACCACCTGGCCCCATGTCGTTGTGTGGTGACAGTTTGTTCTTTTGAGGTTATCTTCAAGGCTGTGAGGTAGGGAGAATGTGCTTCCCATATAGGTGGTACAAACAGAATGCTTCTCTTCCAGCATGTTAAAAGAGAAGAGAATAGGTAGAAGTGAAATAGATGGAAAAATATATGTAAAACAATGAGAAATAGAAAGTATGGTTATGCAGGAGTTTATCCAATGTTCAGTGGAAGTGGTTCTGCTGTAGTGCAAGTCACGTTAGACAAATAAAGAGCCTAGAAACGGCCTCCACACTAGCTCTATTTGCTGTCATTTTATTTCAAATATCTTGAATCTTAACTTGCAGATGTATCAAAAGCACTCAGAGACTCATCCTTTCAGTAGCCCTCCAAGTGTCAGAACAATATCCACTCCAAAACTAATCAACCACAGCTACTATTCTAAGGAATATTTAATGAACATGACTCATCTTCAGATTCATCTATTTGACACAGGATGGCTCTACAGCTCCAATTACTCAGATCTGTCTGTGATCATTTATCAGACATCAAAATAGACTTTGAGTTATGTTTCTGAATGAGATTCTGAATGAGAAATAATTCATTCTTTTGATGTTTTTAATATATTATACGTATTATGATTTAGGTACCACACAAAAAGCAGGCATAGTTTACAAAGTCAGTGTGAAATATATGGAGAGTGAAGGAAATAATTTGCTTTTTTTTGTTTTCCTTTTTTTTTTTGCATTTAATGTTTAGCTGAATTTGCAACTTGTGGTAAGTGCTTTCCATTATCCACCCCTCTTCACATCCTCATCATCCTCTTTGTGATGTACTCATGTGGAGTGGAAGCTTTGAATATTCAAGCTCTGTTTTCTTTCAGTTGTATTTCAACTACACCTGCCTGTTTTCATTCCTCTTTCCTTCATTTTTCCTCTCTTTTGTCCTGTCACATTTCCTTCCTTGCTCTCCTCCTCTTTGCTAAAATAAGTCTGTTGCTTCCCAAGCACAGTGCATGTAGAGGAATGGATTTGATCATGGCAGATGTTCGCTGTCACCAGGGACTAAAGTGGATTCTGCTACTTGAAGGACAGTCGGCCTAATCACTGATGTAAGGTAGATGTGCTTTAACCTTGCATGTGTGCATGCTTTTATGTGCATGTGTGTATGCACATGTGCAAGATTTTTTAAAAAGCTACCAGTAGATCTGAGTGAAAAATGGTGGACAGATAGCCTGTGGCAAAGATTCAGAGGTGGAATTTGTTGCATCAGTAACAAGCAAAAGCTGAATGGTGCATAGTCAAGATGAGCCTTTTCACCGTGTGGCTGATACACAAAACGTGTGTTTTTGTTTACTAGACATTACACTGCATTAGACCCCATTCCAAACATGAAGTTTTAATGCAATCATTATTACTAAACTGCATTTATCACTAACACAAATCAATGTTTGTTGACAGATTTCCAAACTCAAGGAGGTGAGTATGTTGGAGACATTTGGACATTTCAACGTATATATAATCTAAATTGCCCATAGGTGTGAACGTGAGCGTGATTGGTTGCTTGTCTCTATATGTCAGCCCTGTGATGAACTAGTGACACATCCAGAGTGTACCCCACCTTCACCCACAGGTAGCTGGGACAGGCTCCTGCACCCACCACGACCCTCTCGAGGATAAAGTGGTTCAGAAGATGAATGAATGAATGAACATAGATATAACAAATGAAGGAAGAGGGAAACACTGGCCAAAAAATATGCATCTAATTAAGACATGCATAGTGAAACTGGAATGAAACTGACAATATTTTAAATTTATCATTAGATAGTGCTGAGATGTTTTCAGTCTTCAAGAGGTTATTTATGAAGAGATGTACAGGTTAATCATGGGTATATGACATATGGAAGGAAACAAGCAAAATGTGTAAAATTATATGTAGCATAAAGTAGTAATCATTAACCCATAAAGACCCAATGCTATTGTTGTGTCAGTTCCCAAATAAAATTTTCTCCATATCTAACCTTTCTTAAGTGATTTATCACAATTTATTATAATATTATTCTCTGTATTTTGCATTTTATCAGTATAAATCAGGTATTGTCCTGTGTTTATTTTACTGATCATGTAGATGTTCATAAAAGCTCACTTTAAAGTTGAGGGTTATTATATAAAAAACAGAGAAAGCTGCAGAGAAAGTGACTTTTTCAGTAAGATATATCGTTAACTGAACAGAAACCAAGCATTTCCATCCACTATCATTGATCCAACTCCATGGGTTTTACTGGTGAATCAATGTTGTAGAAGATGACAGTGTTTCCATGGTAACTACAGAGCCTCTGAATGTCCAAATGGGTCATATCTGATGACCATGAAAAGATGAAAAACTGCACTTTACACCATCTTTTTACATGTATTGATAGGATTAATGGATCAACAGGTACTAAACAGTTTAGATCAGTAGATGGTTTTAGTCAGTGATGGATGTTTGTGTCTTTATGGGTTAATATAAGTATGTAATGATTGTAGTCATTGATACTGTCCACAAATGAAGTACATTGATTGTATAGATGTTAGTTATATTGGCAGTAGAATAAATTTTTATTGCATTGTTTAGGTTGAAATACTGTAAAAATTAGGGACCCCAATAAACAAAATTAAACCAAAGTAGACTAAACTAAAATAAGCATTTAGGATTAACTCTATAATACAGTATCAGTATGAGAGAAAATGTATCTCGGCTCATGTGATACAAGAGCTTAAGACTTGCCTAAAGGAAATGAATCTAAAAAAAGTGAGAAATGTGTTTACAAAATCAAACAAGAATACATAAGATAAAACCTACTGTTTAACATTTACTATCACACCCTCTATGAGACATAAATGGTGATTGACAGGGATTACAACTAAACAAGCCCATATAATATTTTTTTTAGTGGAATCCTACATAAGATGCTTTTAAAAATCAGTATGCGTTATTTTGCTCAGACGAGGCACAGAAAGCCAAGCATTATTTCTCAGGTGCTTATTCTGTACTTATTATTTTCTTGTCTAGAATAAGCCTTGCATTTGATGAAAAGGCTGCATCATGTTCTTTAGCAGAGATGTGGCAGCTTGCTCTGTTTTCTATTCTTCAGATATGGGAGTTGGGAGAGGAGTAGAATACTGCTTTGAAAATCTCAAGAATCCTTTGTTAAACTTGCTCCAACTTCCACTATTATCCTTTGGTGCATTTAATGAGAGAAACACATCCAGCACTGATCTAATTAAAGTCAAATAAATCTGCAATAGATCTTCCACTGACATACTTGTGCTGATCGAGGTGCTTCAGTCTCTTCTCCAACATTTTTTGGACTTGGTAGGAATGAGAGTAGAGGGGTGCCAACACAGATAACAAGCATTTGGATCCACAAGTTCTGTTACTACACCCTAATACATCAACATATGGTTTTTCTATATGTGAAATCTGCATGGTGTCATTTTTGGCCACATCATGTCGCATTCTGCTTTCACTGAACTGCTTTTGAGGTCCAGGAGCTTATGTGGAACAAAAATCTATTTCTCCTACTAGGGATGCACTGATGCCATGTTTATACTGAGTACCAATATGAGTACTTAATAATACCATTACAGTTCTTAGTTACCATAATTTCCGGTCCATAAGCCGCTACTTTTCTCCATGTGCTGTTAACCGGCAGTTCAAAAATGATGCAGCTAATTTACGGTTTCCGGGCTAACGATTGATCCGACTGTCGAAAAAGGAAATAGAGCTGCTGCGCGTAAGCTTGGCATCAATGAATCGATGGTGAGATGTTGGAGATGGGGTGGGTGTGGATTATAGTCAAGTACAGCCAATAGTCCGCAAAGTATGGTACTTTTGAAAATGTGCTTTACTGTTATTGTCATTAGTTTGACTGTAACGAAGTGCTGCTACTGACATTTAATGCATTGGAATGAGCGTTTCTCAATCAATCCACCAGAGGACGCGGCTCTTATTAACCATACTTGCCAAATACCACGAAGAAGAGTAACGTAACGAGTAACGAGAAGAAGAAGAAAGTCAGAAATAACAAACATGGTGACAACAGAGGAGGTAACACTAATGTGGATACTAATGTAGATACTGATGAGGGTAGTTGTCATAAATATGTCAGTAGTTTTTCACTAACTTGCACAGTCGCTCTCTGAAAATATCCGCAACTTCCACGGTTCCCGGTGGTACTGCTTCTCCATCTGGGTACGCACAGAGCCTTTTATATAAGATAATATGATGATCTTTATATGGCTCTGGGTACGCATCTGCTAGCTCCCGAAAAACGGACAGAATTACGTGTGGAATGTACGCAGAGGACCTACAGTGCACTCCATCTGTATCTGTCTGTGTCTTTAACGTAACTTGCAGTGACCATTACTTTTGTCACCGTCGTTTATTTTAAAAGATCTCCACACTGCTGACATTACTCCTCCACCGCGTACCTGCTGCACCATGAGGTGAAAGTGACATTGCCGTCAAGTGGTATCGGTGTGTTTGTATTGGAGCACTTTTACGAGTACGAGTATTACTACACACACACTCAGTATCGAACCGATACCTGATACTGGTATCGGTATCGGTGCATCCCTATCTCCTTTGAGTTATTATATGATTATTAAATGAGTGTCTGTGTTTGGAGGGAATCAAGTCCAGGAACTGAATATTGTATTTATTTCTATCACTGATTATAGGAGTGTTAATATAATTGTGATTGTGCGCAACTTTTAACCAACATTTGTGATCTCCATTTCTTTCAAACATAGACTTCTCCAGCAGTCTGACAGTGATACATGTGGGAGGAATTACTCTAACCTGCTTTAATTTATGTTCTGTTAGCACATTAATGCTCTTTGAATCATTTGGAGCTCTCTTTTCAAGGGGAAGTTGATGGATATAAACAGTAATTTTATAGATCAGAAGCATTGACAGCCTGAAGTGCTGTTTGTTGAATTCAGCTTAATCTGTTAGCGTTTCTGTAGAAGTCTATAATTACTCACACAGACCTTCCCAACTCCTCACGAAAACAAGCAGACACTGAAATGCTAAGTTTATTCTTCACCCACGTACAAGGATATAACCTGTTTATAGTGCTGTCTTGGTGATAGCTCGGGACTTGCAGCATTTCAGGCTGTTTCAGCTTGTGGCTTGTCACTTTTCATTATTCTCCCTCGGCATGTGTGTGGGCATATGCGCATGTTTGCATGGTACACAAGCATTTTCGGAAGTGCTTTTGATGCACAGCTCAGTCCCTTGTGTATGATTAGCTCTGACAGGGTAGTGACCTCTTCTTTAGTTTACGTGCAATTGGCGGGCTCACATAGTTTCACCTAATAATTCCCCAAACAAACCCTCATACATCCATGAGCCAACTCCATCAGTAGCTCTGCTTCTATGTGTCTGTTTGGGATTTATTCCAGTTTCCCAGCACTCACCAGCTTCTCAGAATTGTCAGTAATTAGAGTTTGACTGCATGCACATAAGACAGGACAGATGCCTTTGTGAGAGACTAATAAAGAAGGAAAAGCGCAAAAAAGACACAGTATGTCATGAAATATTTCCCCCACCAAAGCAACCTGTCTCTCACTCTTTTTTCATCTTCCCTCAGCTCCATCATGATTTAGCTTGTTTTCTTCCCGGCACATTCTTTTTAAATTAAAACTGGGCAGATAAGCTGGGATGAAAATGAATTCATATCCCCTCTGACACAGACTGTCTACGTTAATTATGTGCCAACAGGGAAGAGTAACCTATCATAATTTTACATATTTAACAACTATTGTAAGCCACTGCTTCCAGAGACAAAGGCTACGTTCAGACGGCAGGTCTTAATGCACAATTTGGATTTTTTGGTGGAATCCGATTTTTTGTGGGCTTGTTCATATTACACATTAAATGTGACTTCTATCAGTTTTGAGTATGAACTGAATGCGACCCTGAAGTGACCCGCATGCGCAAAAGAGGTCCTGATGTAATACATGACCACGCAGGCACACACTGTGTTTACAGAAGTAAAAATGTTTTTCCCACTGCTCCTCCTCTTGGGATGCAGAATTGTGACATTTGTTGCATTTCAGTGGTGTAAAGGTTGGATAAATGTGACCTGGCCATTCAGACTGAAGTCTCATTGCAAAATATCAAATATGTATGATTTGTATGTATGATTTAGGACCACATATGAAAGCGGCCTGGGTCGCATTTGAAAAAATCGGACTTGTGCTGTTCAGACTGTCTTTAAGGGTGCTTTCACACTGCATATCTGAGTCCATATCTGAGTATTTTTGACTCCAAAGTCCGCTTAATTTTATCAATGTGAATGCAAACGTTCCGTGCTCAAGTACCGTATCTGAGTCCAGCTGAGAAGGTAGTCCTGGGCACGGACTGCGTGGACTCCTGTGTGGTACGTTGCAGTGTGAAAGCGATCCATGCCCGAGAACGGACGTGACCTAATCACCATGAGACCATAGACAGCGCTCCTGTTGTCTCCTGAAAAAGCCTTGGATCCATGTGGTATAGGCTCGCCTTATCGACCGAACCACTCAGTGATATATCAGGGACAACAAAGGTCGCTCTTTCTCACTTTGCCTCAAACAGGCTAACAGAGAGAAAAGTATTACCACCATTGTAGAGAAATGAACAGAACAGTCACTTGGTTGATGATGAAAGGGTTTGTCTTCTTCTGACTTCCGCATTGGTTGGATAGTGACAGAATTCTTTCCACACCACCACGTACCGTTTCGGCCCTGTAACACCCACTCGTACTCGAGCACGGGCCACAGTACGTGCTTGTGAATGCAACATCTGTGAATGTATCCAAGTACGGTACAGACTCAGGTATGCAGTGTGAAAGCGCCCTAACAGATCGGATACAGGTCACATATGGGCAAAAAAATCGGATTTGGGCCACATTTGCTTGCAGTCTGAATGTAGCCATCGTGTGGAAGCAAAATTATAATAAGAAAACACTGCTAAATATAATTAAAGCCCCCAACATGTAATCCCTGTCATTAACATTGAGAACATTAACATTGGCCCTGAAGGGGGGCCAACGTGGTCAGCATACTTGTGGTCAGCATACTTGTCAGCATACATGTGGACATGTGTTTTGAGGTTTGCAGAGTTCAATCTTGAGTTAATGTGCTGCTCGGGAGTTGTTGATAAATATTCTTATTGGGCCGTTTTCTGCCTTAAAGCTATACTGTATGATGTGGCATTTTTACACTTTTCTTTTGTCATCTTAAAATGCTCCTAATAAGTGTGTGTCAAACTAAAATGTAAAAGAAATCCCCAGGTATTGAAACTCAAAAATGTTTAATTCTCATATATTTCTGATAAAAGTCTGACCAATCATTTTATTTGGTCCGAATAAAATAATTGGCCGAACCTGGCTGAGCCCCCGTCAATCATCCATTATCGCCGTCCCCACATCCGATATGTGTCCCTCTGAACCTGACGCTTCACTTGCGCTGCTTCTCCTGTCACTGACCACAGTCTACTGTCTAGGATGTGTATGGATAAAACTCAAATGCGCATGTGAAAGGGAAAAAACGGATTTATTAACAGAAACAACAACCAAGGGGAACAAACAGGAATCTGATGAATGAAGGATGGAGATAAAAGTCCGGAAGTCAGCTGTACTGGACTGAACAGGTCTGCACAAAGCTCAGATTTTATGACCGTGGGACTCATACAGGTGCATGTACATGGTGTCACACAGTGTAGGATTATGTAGGATGATAAATGTATGGACTATGAAACCTCAAATGTCCACGGAAAAATTCGCGGAGGCCATGTGTTCACAGTGCGTGCGCCTGTCGCCTGGACATCTCATCCCTGTGGTGCAGTGAAGACACTGACCCAGCGCTGACCAGACCACACCCTTAAATACAGGGTCTACTGATGGAACAGGGGTCACGGCAGGTGGATGATGTATCTGATTACTGAGGAAGAGGTCCGCGGACACACCGAAGCGGACCGGACCTCCACCCCTGCTTCCTCTGTGCACATCAGGTGAGAGGAGGAGCCTCAGAGCTCAGGCAGAGGGAAGTGGGTGGGGCTTTGGTGGGAGGTGGGTTGTTCATGTTCAAACTTTTACGAAGTGCTGTGAGCAATGCCACATCGGTAGGTATAGCTTTAAGCCCCATTTTGTACTAGTATTACCTGTGACACTCTGGTAAATTGTAATAATTGTAGACGTCATCTGTGATATTAAACCTGTGCAAATCAGCCACAAATTTCCAATCCTGTTTCAGCAAATGCAGATGCTCTGTGATAGTATCAGTCTTGTGCAAAATCAATATCTCTGTAATTTTGTGGGATTTACAACATTTTTTGTTTCCTTCAAGCATTTATTCAACCCATTTCCTGGTCGAGGATGATGGAGGCTGTGTTGGTGATGATAAATCAAAGTTTTAAAAATGTGAAAAGGTAGAAATCCAGGAGGCTCATATTGCAATATAGCAAGGATGTTCACTGAAAGAATAAACTTAAATCTTTCAGAAGGGTGACATCTCCGCAGATGAGATGGATCATATACGTGACAGCTACAGTCAGGAACATTTCTCTGTCTTTCAGCATTGTTCTGTAAGTGGTGAACCTGTCCTTGGCATCAGAACTGAGGAATAATGTCGGTAAATTTGATAAAAAAAAAAGACTTTTTCTTAGCCTGTGTGAATGTCCTGCATGAAACTGATATGGTGGGTTAATTTCCAAATCACCGAGGTCCACAAGTTACTCTAGTCTGTGTGAACAGGGCTGTGATATGCTAATATCATTCAGATTCTAGGAGGATACTTTGGGCAGGTGAAAAGCTCATTTATTTAAAGGTATTATTACAGGTTTCAACCAATTTATGGTGAGCTGGTGCAGAGACTATGATTTTGTCTAGTAGGGATGGATGCTCCAATGAAAAGGCAACATCTGAAGTGTGGAGGATGAAGTAAACCTACTTTTAAACATTATGAGAGAGGATACTATCAGGATTTTGGATATGAACAAAGTTTTTAAAAAATGACCTTTTCAAGAGGGCGTTTGAGGGAATGAGAGTGTTCAAACTTCTGCCACAAGTGAAAATCCTACTTTGCTTGTTTCATGTAAAACAGAATATTAGAGCAAAAAAAGAAATTTTAGAGCAAAAACTGGAATATTTTGTACTTGTAAATGTAATCACTGTTGCTTGAGAAGAAGAGAAGAAATTACACATGTTTTTATTTCTCTGGAAAAACCCAAAATCCACACAGAAATCAGTTTATACATCATTATCATGGGTGTGAAGAAAAATCACTATATGTAGGTGCATTGTTCAGGTATGTAAGGATCCATTTGCAAACAGAGAACAAAGAAGCAGTTTATGTATGTACATGTTTGTCACATTGATATACACTGTGCCATTGATAAAACAGTACTGCTCTTTTACCCCGCCCCCCGAAAGGGAGGCAAGGGGTATTGTTTTTGGTTCAGTTTGTTTGTTTGTTAACACTCTAGCACCAAAACTATTGGTTGAATTCATACCAAATTTGGTTTATATATTGCCAGTGACCCAGAATAGATCTCATTACATTTTGAGAACAGTAGGTGGAAGTTCAAATTTTTTCTGAATTTTTCAAATCTTTTTTTTTTTTTCCCATTTACTTATAATGGGCAAAATTTCAAATGTCTATTGCAGTAAAATTATTGCTTAAATTCATACCAGATTGGGTTTATAGATTGCCAGTGACCCAGAATAGATGTGATTACATTTTGGGAAAAGTAGGTCAAAGTTCAATTTTTTAATGAATTCTTTAAATCTTTTTTTTTCCCATTTATTTATAATGAGCGATATTTCACGTCTATAAAAACATAAATTTTGTTTCAGTTTACTTAAGACTTGGCACATACATAGAGGCAATTGATGTGATGACATCAACACACATAGACATGATGAAATCAGCTGGATTGATGCCAAAATAAGCTACAATACGTGCGAGGGGCGGCGTTTGTTGTGGCTAGCACCACTCCTTTTATTCTGCACTGCTCTGATAACATCTATAGCATCTAAACTTGAGTGGTGTAATGGTACACAACTCAAAGATGATGATATGTGTATAAATGAAACACCACAAGGAGGTCAGTGAAGATTACAGTGGCCTTTTGTGTCAAACCTTTCTCTTCAGGATCAATGCCAAAGGATGGCCTAAACACATGGTTGAGTTTTAATAATGTGACAGAAAGAAGAATAGGTGGCTTAACTCTGCAGCATGTTGGACTGATATTGATTTCTACTGGTTAAACCCTTCAAGGACCAGGAGGTAGTAATGGCTGTCATCAGTATGCTGTTTGCCAGTCACAGAGACTTTGACTGGGGCCATGAAGGCAGTCCATAGATCGAACCAATAGAAATCAGTGATAGCTAAAGCCGATATTATAGACCAGTCTGGGTATGCGTACAAAAGCTCATCGCTGTGAGTGATGAGGTATAAGTAGAGGGGATAAACAGAGTCAAATGCAGCTGTGAAAGGATCAACAGCAGGTGTGGAGATCACAGAAGGATACAAAAGGCAAGTTGAACTTTACCTGTCATAGTCTCCGTTGCAGAGCGCTCGCACTGGGATAGTGAAGGGCTGCCATACCGGATTTAATGTGTTCTTTACCACCTCTGTTTTATGGCAGATAGTAAACCTAGAGGGGGGAGATGAGAGGAGGATGAAAAAGAAAAAGAAGCATAAAACACAAATGATTAATTGTTAATTATACAAGCTGGTTGGCAGTGAATGTCCAATAGAGGGAGGAGCTTGCACAGGAAGAGACAGAGGCTACAGATGAGACAATGTCAAAGCCCACGATGACGGCTGCTTTAAATAGGACAGTACTCAGCTTTGTTTACCACTTGGCCTGTCTCCCAGCTATATTCTGTTTTAGACCACAGAGAATAATTTAATATTTCAGTCTGGCTTTTAAATCCTCTCCATTGACCACAAGTGTGGCAAATGATATGCAAATGGATTTCTGTGATATCTAGAATATTTCACAGAGCAGAGGCAAATAAATTCCTATCTTCAGCCCCCTCCCGAAAAGCAACATAGTGTGACAGTTTTTTTTTTTTTTTTTTTTATCCAAAGCACTGGATTGCTTTTGCTGCTCTAAGTGCCCAAAGCCTTTTAAAACCCTGTGAGTCTTTTAGCCACACAGTCCTCTAATTTGTACCCCCCTCTGGCACCAACAACAGATACTTCTCGCAGTCTGTGGGGATCCATTTCCCACCCTGTAATGTATGAGAAAAAATACTGAGAAAAGCTGGAAGATAGCTAACAAAGCACTTGCTAAAGCATCTGTGGCTAGATGGGGCTGACGCTGCCACAACTGGAGCCCCCTGGGATAAGTGTGAGGCGACGGGAGAATGTTAAGCATCCCTACATATGCACTCTCTCAGAAACTATGTTGTTGTTGTTGATAGAAAATAATTTTTTTCCATCTTGTTTTTTTTTATATTAATTGCCTCTCTTTCCTATTTGTTCTCCTGGAGACATTTATGTAAGGCACAGGCATGGGAGTTGTGGTTGTGTTGCTATTGTCTTGTGAGTTTGTGCATGCCTCATCCATCCTTTCTACACACTTTTCTCTTCTACTGATTAATTTTCTTTTCCATTTTTCCAGCAGATTTCTATTTAAGTTGTTTTTAAAGCCTTATGCTACTGCTCTTTTGAACTATTTTTTCCTATGTCTTAGTTGTCCATCAGTATTATCTTACTTTTTATTGTGGACATTTTTGGTTACACAAAATACTGCAACTGAATAGCTGAATTGTAAATATGGGATGGGAGTAACTCTACCACACAGATACTATCTCAGTGGATTATGTGATGTGCATCTCATTGGGGGTTTCCTTTGCCTGCAGGCATAAGGTAGCACCTACACATGCAGCTTTTATATCAGATATCATGTATCAAATATTTGATGCATGAAAGCAAAATCACATCAAGCACTCACGTTCCATCCTCATTGCTTCTGTAGAAGACCATGAAAGGATCTGACTTGCCAAAGAAGTCCTTCTTGTCCAACTTGTTGGCACAGAACTGCATAGTGGCACTGTCCTGCAGGGAGGCATGAAGATATTATGAAAAGAAGAGGTAGACAGAGAGAAGGTGGAGGATGGGAAATCATAAGTACTTTGTGATGAAGAAATGGGTGCTATTATTTATTTTTTCCTATTTCACTTGTCTTCTCATACTCCCTTTTTTTAAATCACAGTAGGACAGTGCATAATGAATACTCCATGTAGAAATGCTTCATTTCATTTAAACAAGAATCAGAAGTGTGTGTGTGTTTGTGTATATGTCTTCTATATCTAATGTTACACATGGGAATATACAGTACAAGCTTTATATGTTATATTTTTCATTAAATCTGCCTCAGAGCAATAAGTATATTAAAGCAAATCAGTCAGACCAAAAGAAGCCTGTGTGCATATTCTTCCATATCATCACAGGTTTTGCAACATTTTTCCACGAACATCCCTGCAAGGTTGTAATATACAAAATACCAGTAATTAATAAAATTGAGGCAACTTTGCTATTCTTATATCTTTAATCCCTGGCGTGACAAAATGTGCTCAGTGGAAGCTGCAGTGCTTGATAGTTTTTTAGCATCACTGGGCAAAAATTCCATAATTACCTTTCAACATATTGCAGTTCTAGTGGTCTGGGTGAACATGAAATTTCTGCATATATTTCTTGCTATGACTGCTTTTTAAGGTGTAGAAAATCTACCCAGCCGTGCCCCAAATTTGGCTAATCAGTTGTTTTCAGTCAGGTAGGAGGGTTAAATATGTGACTGACAGCTGTAATTACTAATCACTGAACATGTCAGATGGGACCTGTAAAGGACAATACATACTGACATAGAAGCTTAAAAACATAGCTTCACTGTTCCATAATGGCAAAAGACAACATCAGGCCATCTATACATATATTTAGTCTTTTGATATGGACTGAGAGGAGAGCTGAAGAACATCATGTAATTTCACATTTATTTTTTTCCTCCAGATTCAGGCTCTTAAAGCTCTAAATATTTTTTTTCCCTCGTGCTTAGCTAACCAAAACAGTGAAGGAGAATATCTGAAAGCTGCACAGAGCTGAAGAGTAATGTGTTCATTATAGGGGGGATATACAGTACTAACAAGTACTTCAGTGTTCAGGGAGTCAGCAGGTTCAAGGAAAGCAGCAAGTACATCGTAGAATAGAGACTTGAACTGGATTGAATCTGAAGTGCACTGAAATGGACTTCCATTTCCAAGGCAAAAATACTGAGACACTGGCTATTCACTATCACTGAAGTCCAGTACATCCTCACACACAGAGATAGTGTATATGCTCACACACCCATAAATTCAATAGAACAAAATTTAGAGCAGTATGTCATGAATCACATTATAGAAAATGAGTAGCTTTTCACTGAATTAAAGGGATTGTGGGTGCAGACATACAATCTGTTGTTCTGTTCTATCTCCTCTGAAAGTCACCTGCTTGTGCTGCCACTCAACAAACTACCATACTGGCATTCAGCCCACAGTGCACTCTAGCTTTATCTCTGAACATAACTTAATGGCTGGTGAACTGTATGTTTGCATGTGTGTTTTCAATAAGGCATGTGTAGTCCTAAACCTTTGCTCTGTATCCACCCACCAGAAGCCCTGCTAACATCAGTGCCCAGCTGTTTACAAAGTATAATTCCAAAGTGAGTCATCGAACTGAATACATCTGATACCCGTCACAGCATCTGGAAGAACAAAATGCATTTAATCCTCAGAGAAACTATAGACAACTTTCTTTTTTTGGGTTTGCATGTAATATGAAACATTACACTGCATAAACTTACACACATTTTCTCTTTTATTTAAACCTTTGAAACAATCTATAAATGCTATATTGTGTTATATTTTCAGAATAGATCTTTTATTCTTCAAATCTATTAAGGATTAATGTTGGGTAAAATATGCCAAATGTTACTCCTCTCATTCTGGTTTCTCTTGTAAGTGGCCCTTTGGTTCTGTTTCTCATGTGACTGGTTTAGTCTTAAAAGAGCAATATGTCATTTCTAGGACGTTGACCCATGGGGGAACCACGGGTCATATTTAAACCAATATCTAGGGACTTAAGTTAGTAAATGCAGCATTCCTGTTTTTAAGAGCTATCTAGATTTCTGTATTTACATTGTAGTTACAAATAATGTACTGTATACTCTTGAAATCTATAGACTAAATACTTGCCAACAATTAATCACTAAACAAATTCTTTATGCAGTATATCAGTATGACGTATGCACTTTCTCTGAATAAATCCTGAGTCTATTATGAATTCAAAAGACAAACTAACAAAGATCGTGCAAACATTACATATAGATAAATCAAAGACCAGCAGCAGATGCAGTAAAAAGGAATTCTCCCAAACTAACTCTTACTCTTCCTCTATAGTAAACACACTCTCTCTCAAATAAGGCTTATTGTGCAGTTTCTCCACCAGTAGTTTATCATGAAATGTGGCAGTTTTACTGAAGCCCAAGTATAAATCACTGGCCTGGTGCAGAGCCTTGTACTACTTGTTTACTATTACCCCTCCCTCTGCTTGGCTCTCCCTGAAGTGTTCACAAAGGGCCTGACTTATCTCTGACATATGGGCTGTAGCTAATCTCTGAAACACAGTGGGTTCATTACAGTATGTTAAGATGCAATAACAGTAGATGCTGTTGTTGTCACAGCCTGAGGCCTTACACTGGGCAGCCGTGGCGCCACTAATGATAACTTAATAGCTTTTTAATGTTGTAGCTAGCACCTCCTGACTGGCATAGTGCCGAGGAGCAAATCAGCAAAAGAATGTGTGCTAGTTCTGTAAGTGTGACAGATAAGGAGTGTTTCTGTCCATGTATGTTGATGGCTGTTTTATTTCCTGTCTGCATCTTAGTACATTGTCCTCTCTGTGTTTATGAGCCACAGTCAGGCGCCTTGCTGCACACTCATCCCTCTGACACACTTAGAAACACATCCCTCCACTCCCGCAGTGAGAGGATCTGTACTCCTGCCCTCACCCTGAGGACACACACGTCATGTTACTACACAACCCTATTACAGAGAAGATCAGACCTAAACATCTTACGCCATTTCATTCCCTTAAAAACACATTTAAAAAAAAAAAAAAAAAAAATTCTCATGGGGCATGTTATTGCCCCTGCTCCTTTAACACTGACACACAAGCAATTGAATTGAATGCTTATGTGAAACTGGGAATTTGTGTAAAAACAACAGATTCCTCCTCCTTTCTGTTTCTCCTTTATTTCCTATCCAGAATACCAGATGTGTGTGTCTTTTGTGGCTTCTGCTTCAACAAGCACCTGACTTCAACAAGTAAAGCCAGGGGCATTGTACAAAATTAAAAAGGGTCATATGCATTATTGATATTCCAAACTCTCAATAGTAGGGAAAAGTCATGTACCTGTATAAACTTACCACCCACAAAACCACAGACGAATCAGTGCCATGTACCACACACTGTGTCACTCACTGAAGAAAGTATAAAGCTTATTGCTTACACACATCTGTGTTATGGTATCAAGAAGTTTTCTTTCCTTGAAACAAAACCACATTGATTATTCTGACAATTGATCAAAATAACACTGTGTCTTCTTCATGTCCTGCATCAGCTGATAGTTTACATTAAAGCTCTGTTTTTAGACAAAAAACTGTACAGTTTGTGTTGTCAGTAGCTGCACTAAAGATCTGTCAGGAAAATCAGAAGTCTCAGTTTAATCATGTTTTCAGCTAAAACACAAATGTTCCTGTATTTTTCTTGTTGCGACTTAATTTATAGTGAAAAAATGTTTTAGTATTAGAATTATTTTGAATGTAACTGTAGATTTCTTAAATGTTAACAGGGTCATATTTTGCTAAACCCACTTTTATTAGTCCTTGGTACATTTATTTGTGTATTTGGACCCTAATAGTTCAAAAAGTTTAAATTTGAACCCTCCAGGTGCTGCAACGCTATCTTTAGATTCACTTTGGCAAAAATTGAGTGGATTTCTACAACCCATTTTAATTCCTGCTTAATTTGTTATGTCTATAACTAGTTACGTCACGACATTTGCACATATAAGGTCAAGACTTCAGTTCTCGCCATAATTGTTTATCAGCAGCAGTGGTTGTAGTCCATACTGACAATATGTCCAAACTTCGAGCCGATTACCGACAATTTTCAGTTGTTGGTTGAACAGAACAGAGCAGCACAGCCAACTACCTGGATGGGGTGGGGTGTAAAATGACCATGTGCATTTAAAGGGCCAGCGCTCAAAATGACCTTTCTGGTGTCATTACTCAGAAATAGGGTTGAAGATGGACCTGTGGAGTTGAATTAATGAAGAATTCAGACCCAAGCATAGCATTTACAGGGTGGGGAAGCAAAATTTACAATATTTTGAGGCAGGGATTGAAAGACAGTGTATGACCAATTAGTTTATTGAAAGTCATGAGAATTTATTTGCCACAAGAAAATTGACATAATAGAAAATGTTTTTATTCTATGTGTCCTCCTTCTTTCTCAATAACTGCCTTAACACGCTTCCTGAAACTTGCACAAGTGTTCCTCAAATATTCGGGTGACAACTTCTCCCATTCTTCTTTAATAGTATCTTCCAGACTTTCTCGTAACAGTTTTGCTCATAGTCATTCTCTTCTTTACATTATAAACAGTCTTTATGGACACTCCAACTATTTTTGAAATCTCCTTTGGTGTGACGAGTGCATTCAGCAAATCACACACTCTTTGACGTTTGCTTTCCTGATTACTCATATGGGCAAAAGTTTCTGAAAAGGTATGGATAATAGTGTTAGGTATGATTATGACATCAATATATGTTTGGTTTCAAAACAATTGACGTAGTGCCTGCTGAGAAAAAAACAACTAAATGTTCATTGTAAATTTTGCTTCCCCACCCTGTATAGTTTGTGTAAACCACAGGGAAATGTTTTAAAATGCATAATTCCATTTAAAAAAAGCAAAATATCACTCTTTTAATGTTCAAGCAATAAATGATATTTTAAAGCCAAAAATATATGTGTTCTAAATTTTGAGATTTATTGTAATAATTATCTATATTACTGGTATGATCATGTTTATTTTGATAACAACCCTAACTCAAACTGTGCAGAATCGCAGCACACGTACTGTTTAAAAACTCCCAAGACACATAGTTTGTCCCTGTACATGTCCTAGAACAATAACTCCAAGGTATGAATGTTTATAGGTGTCAAAGCTTCCTAGGAACTCTAAAAGACATTAAACATGAATCTGTTGCATTACAGGTCTCCTAGTTTGCAAACAGAGTTAACTGGAAAGCTGCTCTGAGTCAGCGAGTCGAAGGACACACCAGATTTCTGTGAGGCTAATAGGCACATAAAAGCATTATGGTGATAGAATGTGTTGGGGATATTAAATATGCATCTGCTCTTGCCTCATTTAGATTCCGTAGCACGAACACATACTCTTGCTCAGGCCTGTGATCAACCGCCATTCGCTAATATGGAGAGAATCAGCATATCAATATTTAAAGAGGGGGCAGGCAAGGTAGAGACACATTCACACCCTCGGGGGAGTTACCAGGAAATGTTTGTGACAGGAGAGGAGAACTGTGGGTGTCCCTGCAGTAAGAGTTAAAATGCCACTAATTAAGATTGGATATATGGGGAGAGATGTTAAAAGGAAAGACACCTATGCATTTGTATTAAAGGCACATGCTTAAGTATAGATTTGGTGCAAGTGAAGGTGTTTGTATCTCTAGGGATTAAACATCGAGAAAAGATGAATGACCAGGTATAAGGAGGGCGATAAAGGATGGAAAAGGCGGTGGTTCTGTACAGCTGAATGAGAGTGGAAGGAGGAAAAGAGGATAATATGAGATAGAGATGTGGAAACTTCTTAACTCATTGCGATGCAGACATAATAATCAAACACTGAGGGATGGTGAAGCATTTCACTTCTCTAATGCACTAAAATGAGTTTAGGCAGACGACCATCCTTCAGGAGTCTGGGTCTGTTCGAGGTTTCTGCCTGTTAAAGGGAAGTTTTTCCTCGCCACTGTCACCAGTCACAAGTGTTTGCTCCTGGAGGATTCTGTTGGGTTTCTGTAAATTGGCTTAGAGTCTGGTTTTGACCAACTCTATATGTAAAGTATCATGAGTTAAGTTTTGTTAGGATTTGGCGTTATATAAATAAAATAAAATTTGATTGATTGATTTGATTGGTTTTCCCCTGTAAGTCGCTTTGGAAAAAAGCATCCGCCAAATGTGTAAATGTAAATGTAAATAAATAAATAAATAAATAAATAAATAAATAAATATATATATATATATATATATATATATATATATATACATACACACACACACACACACACACATATACACACACACACACACTCAATCAATCTGTTTCTGCAAAGCACAGACACATACAACATCAATGTAATTTGTCACTTACGGAATTCACTACTTTTTTTTGTATTTTTCTCAATAGTCAGGAGGTTCTTGAGGTGGATGGTGGATTACAAAATCCAGGACTTTATCCCCAGGGAGCCAAGTTCACATCCCAACTCCCACGGTTTTTAGGTTTGGTTGGGGTTAGATAAGAGCATGGGTGTGTGTAAATATTAAGTTTTTTTTTTTTTTTTTTTTTTTTTTAACCACATTTTTGCAGACCTTTTCTCTTTATCTTATGTGAACCAAGTGCTGCCAGTGCCTAATCCCAACCCTTAAGAGTTTAACAATGTTGTTTCTGAGAGATTGCTGTTGTTATAGCCTCATTTTAGTACATTAAAATGACAAAATGCCATCACCAACTGAAACACACCAGTTTGTGAAAGTAAAACACTTGATCTCTTCACACTTGATGTCAGTAAAATGGGCCCTAGATTCAGCTCAGCTGCCACTTTTGTATTTAGAGAAAGTGTTTGTTGTTTCTTTGTTTGCATCTTCTAATCATTCTGAAACGCTAGGTTTTTTTTTTTTAGTTTTTTCCTATCTTGTTATTTTTCTATGCTGAGACAAACCCCGTTTCACTTTGCTACTTCACAAATGTGGACATTTCTGTAGATTTATTGTGCATTTGAAGAGAAATGTAGCTTCAACAACAACAGTTGAAGGAAAAACTGGAGGGGAGGTGAACAGATGGTAATGTGTGATGTAAAAGGAAGTAAAGACATGTTTAAAATGAGAGTGTTTCTAATGTAATACAGTATAGGCCTTATTAGTCAGCTGTGAAATCAATCTATTCCGATGGTCAAATTGTATTGCACTCTACAGCATCACAACAAATGCTTACACTGACATCTACGAAATACCAGCCCGGAAATGGCTCAGTTGACTATTTCTGGCCAAAAGACAGGCTACAAAAACTGCCCAGCTGTTAAATTTGTGCAAATAAGGAAAAATGCAATCCTCTTGGGGTTGTATCAGAACACAGCTTGATCTTTTGATGGATATTTTGAAGCGAGACAGAACACAATGAAACGCTTCGGGCGAAATCACACTACTGCTCTGCTCCAACTCTGCGCTGCTCACATACACTATTGAAAAAAATGAGAAAAGAAGAGAAAAAAAATCCTCCATGGACTGGCATTAGATTGCCTCACTGGACTGGAATCTTGTTGCTCCTATATTTTCATGAAATGTATTTGTAGATCGCAGCCAAGTGTGAAGCGGCTGGGATGAAGATCAGCAACTCCAAGTCTAAGGCCATGATCCTTAGCCGGAAAAGGGTAGAGTGCCCACTCCGGGTCAGAGAGGACTACTTCAGGTGGAGGAGTTTAAGTATCTTGGGATCTTGTTCACGAGTGAGGGTAGGATGGAGCAAGAGATCAACAGGTGAGAACAGGGCGGTGTCTGCAGTGATGTGGACGCTAAACCAGTCCGTTGTGGTGAAGAAGGAGCTAAGGCGAAAGGCAAAGCTTTGGATTTACCAGTCAATCTATGTTCTGACCCTCACCTATGGTCATGAGCTCTGGGTAATGACCGAAAAAACGAGGTCTCAAGTACAACCGGCCGAAATGAGTTTCTTTCGCAGGGTGGCCGGGCTCAGCCTTGGAGATGGGGTGAGGAGGGTGAGGAGCTCAGACATCCAGGAGGGACTCAGAGTAGAGCCGCTGCTCCTCCACGTCAAGAGGAGCTAGTTGAGTAGCCTGGTCAGCCATCTGCTGCCATCTCAGTGTATTCAGTACTGAGAAAAGAGTTTGGAATTGGGCCAGTCTCTGTGAAATATGCACTATCTATTCTATACCGACCAATCACCAGTCTGGGGGGCGGGTGTTTCGCAATGTGTCATTCGCAGTGACTTTTTTTTGTTGGTCAGTTCTAAGTCAGTTCCAAGTCTGCAAATCTCTTCACAACTGTTGTCGGTTGTTTACTTGATTCAAAAATAAGGATTGAATTATAGATTGCAACCTGTATTCTCAAGTTTCTCTGACAAAAGCAACAAAAATCATTCACCAAAGTTTCTACTTGACTACCACCACTGCACACTATGATGGAAACATGCTGAGGTTTGTTGACATTAGGGATCTTCTCTTTGCATAATTACATCACATTCATCTTATCTGTGATTGGTTTACTCACCACCTGTTAGTCCTGCCTTTATATTTATATTCAAACCCTGCGATTCCAGATGGATTTCTCATTGAGAAAGACGGATGGCTGGCCAGGCTACCAGTTGAGGTGGTTTGGGCATCTTGTAAGGATGCCTCCCGGCCGCCTCCCTGGGGAAGTGTTTGGGCGTGTCCAGCCAAGAGGAGACCTCGGGGCCAACCCAGGACACGCTGGAGCGATTATATCTCGTGGCTGACCTGGGAACACCTTGGGATTCCCCCGGAAGAGCTGGTGGAAGTTGCAGGGAGAGGGCTTTCTGGGCTTCTCTGCTGAGGCCACTGCCCCCAAGACCTGGACGCAGATAAGCGGAAGACGACGAGTACCAGTACGTGTATTTGTAGATCATATTTTAAAAGTTGATCTATGACCACAACTGTACTTTTATTAATGTATGTGTGTCTTATTTCAGCTGCATAGTGGGTGGTTAGAGGGTTTTCATTCATCCGATATGCTGCAGGACTGAGGTCACTATTTTGTGTCAGTATAGTGAACAATAAACAAATAGATTCAGGGCTGTATGTATTGATAGCATGGAGTGTGATACTGATAGTGTAGGACTTAATCAGATTTGTGTCACTCAATATTTTGATAAAGGCTATGTGAAGATAGCTGCTGCAAAATATTTAATAACCAGGACATGGAGTTGGTGCAGTGTTTTAATATGCTTAAACTGATTACTTTAGCACACATCTCAAAACTTTGATCAGACAGTATTTTCCTAATTGTCAGTTCTGTTCATGAAGCTCTCCAGAGTATTTTCTTCCATATGGCTGAAATTTAATGAAGCCAATCTGCTCTGGAAATCATTGACTTCACACTGTTCAGAAAGGTGTGTGTCCTAGATTGATCGAAGTAGGAAACAAGATGCAAAAGACAAAAAAATGGCTTGCACAAATATAAATTTTATTAACAGAAAGTACTGGGTTAACATTAGCTGTTGAGAAGCAAACATTTCCATTTGTGTAACCGTTCCTATTTACAGTTTTTTGTCTCCTTTCACTGTCGGAACACTACCTTTCAGAAAAGTACAGAAAGCTGCATAGCCTGCATTAAACACATTGGCACAGATGTACGATATTATGAATGAGGTAGATGTTTGACAAAATAATTTCTACTGTTGAATGTTTAAATAAGAGTAATAATCAACCACTCACCCACCAGATTCACAGCTTCTCTTGTGTGACTACACTACAAATGAATAATGTCAGTTCATGAATGCTAAATGTGTGTTAACCTCTTCAACCCTTCCAGATGCTTCATCATTATTAAGCTGTGAAGATAAGTATTCTGCAAAATTATAAAACACTTATCTAAAATTCTGGTCAGAATTTTTCTATTTTCCAAAAGATTATGCCTGACTGTGTTAGAAGAGGATGTGTAAAATTACACAGAGAATTTTGAAAATGTAAGTGTAAGCCCCACAGAACTTCTCAAAAGCACTGGAATAACAATAAGTAAAGGATACATTTTTGTCAGGTAGTGGTCTTCAACTAAAGCTGCTGGAATTACTGGGAAAATTAGTCTTTTAAGAGCTTGTGTATTACATATTTATGAAATCCCTTAATTTTGCAATAGGCTTTTAACTAAAAATGTCCTCAGCGCCCCAAAAGAATCATAATCTGTTATGGAAACTAAGACACTCACCACTTAGATACAGTGAAGAAAATAAGAGAATCTGCAGCCAACCTCATCACATAAATAATAATATGCATTGATAAGTGAAAAGAAACAAAATGACCCATGTTTAAATGTTTCGAGGTTGTATGATTAAGTGTAGGAGTAAAGACAAAGGGCCTGTTCAGACCTTGAATTAAAAACCTTTGAGATATCTGAACATGTGTGTTCAACTGTAAATTCATTTGTTCATGCCTGGTCAATATGCAAACGCAGCCTAAAAAAAGAGTGTGCACATTAATTTCAAGTTCATTTCAACTGTAATATTTCATTGCAAATTTAATTTAGTGTGTGCAATGGGGGCAAAAGTATGCTAAATAGAGCAAATAGATTAAATATCCCTGCCTAAATCTAAAGTTATGTATTTGCAGACACAAGGGAATTTGTGCAGAGAAGGGTTTAACCCATAAAGACCCAAATATACACCAGTGACCAAAAGCATCTACTGATCTAAAATGTTTAATAACTTTAGATCCTATCAATACATGTAAATAACTGGTGTAAAATGCAGTTTATCATCTTTTCATGGTCATCAGATATGACCCATTTGGATGTTCAGAGGCTCCGTAGTAAACGTGGAAATGCCATCATCTCCTACAACATTGATTCACCAGTAAAACCCATGGAGTTGGATCAATGACAGTGGATGGACACACTTGATTTATGTTCAATTAATGATAGATTTTTACTAAAAACGGCACTTTTTCTCAGGTTTTCTCTGTTTTTGGTATGATAACCCTCAAATGTAATCTCAGCATGATGATTAAAGTACATGATCAGTAAACTAAATATAGAAAAATACCCAATTTTCACAGGGAAAAAAAACAAAAAAAAAACGGAAAGAATAATATATGATAAATGGTGATAAATCACTTAATAAAGGTTAAAATGATTTGGGAACTGCCACAAAAGTAGCACTGGGTGTTTATGAGTTAATCGTCATGTATTTGAATGGAGTTCGGTGGATGCTACACTCAGGCAGTAGGGGCAGCTTGGGGTCCTTTGAGGTCTTTATAGAAATGTTGTTGTCGATGAAGTGGCCACAGAGTGACTGATTAGAAAGTGTGTGTCTTATCCTGATATGTTTTCATGTGTTACAGTACAGATGACAGTAAGCACAGATCTACAGTTACAGTTAATCCACCCATACATGTGCTACAACTGTGCTGCTGGAAGGTGACTGGTGGTAGATCTTTAAGGTGGACTGTTTTCTGCCCATTACTCATTGCACCTTAAATATAATAACAATATGACAAATTTAGGTTTTAGCTATGATTAAATCTTCAGGCCCTTAACAAAACATGTATATTGGATTGTGTGAACTATGGATATCTTATTTCCTTGCGAAGAAAAAACAGTAGCAACGTCTGGCTTAAACATTGTCTGCATGTGAACAGATTTGCCAGGATGGATGTTAATGGTAAACAGTCCTTAAAAAGAAGCAGTTGCCGAAATACATTACAGGATACCTAGCTATGCTGTGTTTGCTTTTTGTTTTGTTTTGTTTTGTTTTTAATAATCACCATGTAACATTCTTCTTTGGGTCCCGTCTCTTATTGTGGCCTTAACCAAATTGTTTTTGAGCTTCAGCCTAATAAAACACCCCATCATATTGACACAACAAATGCAACAGTGGTCTAATATCACACAGTATCATCAGTATTCTGCTACTTCAAACTTCCTGCATATGTGGGAGTTACTGCCAGCTGACCTATGTTGTCATGTAGGTGTGGGGATGTGGTGGTGTGTAGCTGGGTTAACTGAAATGCACCATGTTTGCTGACTTTTAACTGGACATTAGCATGAGGCTACACAGTCTTTAGCCTCCAGTGAATTCATTAGAATCATGAAAATACAGCTAGAGCAGGACTGAGATACTCCACTGTTACACCATGCCAACAAAATGCCTTGTGTCATCAAATTAAAATTATATTAAGCTTGAACTTGTTTCAGCGGTGTCTTCATGCTTGTGTGTGTATCCGTGTGTTTATATTCACTGTGAATGTGTGTATGTCTCCCATGAGCTACAGGGGACAAGGTTAGGCAGGTCTGCATTTTAATTAAACAACGCTTGGTCTCACACTATCATCATCCAAGCTGTTTTTAATAGCCAAGGGCTGGTACACGCTGGGCATGAAACAATCCTCTATTCACTCCAGCATCGTATCAGTTTCTATCTGTCTCTCTTTTCCTCCTTCCCTCACAAACACACACATACACACATTTCTATTCCTCTTCTTATCACTGCTTGTTTGTGCTTTCATTTTCATTGTGTCATTTTTCCCCTTATCCTGTACTCCCTCTCTGCCTCTTTGTGCCATTTGCTCTGTTGCACTCTCTTACTTCTCAATATCCTCTTCTAATCTGCGTGCTGGGAAACCACTGAAGCATCCAAAGTTTCAACACAGCGCTATTTGAAGGGGCCGTCAATGCTCACCCCATCATGTTACTAGTTCTTGAGCCATTTTATTAGAGAGAGAGCGAGAGAGAGAGAGGGAGGGAGGCGACAATGCCCAGTGTCTATACTGTTATATTCTGACAGTGGTGAGTGTGAGGAGATTGAATAAAACAGCTAACCATGCCATGCAGACCTACTAAATATGAAGAAAATCTGCAATGTGTGATCACATTGTTGAAGAAAACAAATGGAATTCACTGCAAAACCATATTATGCAATAAAATAACATACATGGCTGTATTGTTTATTTAGGCATTCACAAGTTTATCAGTTTGATCCTTAAGGATTCATGTGTAGTCTGTTGTTTTTTTTTCTTGGGGAGTTTAACATTTTAAGACCTAAACAGTCACTGTTGACCAAAACCGTCTACTGATCTAAAATGAGTAATAACTTCTGAACCATTAGTGCAATCAATATATTTGGATAATGCCATTTCTCAGTTTTTCACTGTCATCAAATATGACCCATTTGGACATTCAGAGGCTTTGTAGTGAACACGGAAACAGTCATCCTCTTTAACATTTATTCACCACTTTTCTCCTATATACATTGTACATAGTCTTGATAAACTAAGTCTTTAGTGTCTCTTATATTGATGTATATTTTCTTGAGTGTTTTTATATTATTTTCTGTTGTTATTTGTATCCAGCCGAGAGCTACTTCTAAGAAAAATTTAGTTATGTGCACATAATGACAATCAGCATTCTTTTAAAAAAAAAGGAGTTTGGCAAATGACACTGGTTATAGATGCTAGTTTTTATGTTCTATTAATGATATATTTTGCAGAAAAAGTCACTTTTTCATCAGTTTTCTGTTTCAATCAAGAAAAGTTAGAAAGTTTTGAGGAACAACCTGAACACTAAATAAAACATAAGAAAATACCTGATGTTCACTAAACGGTGATAAATCACTAAGAAAAAATTAGATGTACAGAAAAAATAGGAAGTCAGCCCAAAAACAGTTCTAGCTCTTTAACAGTTAAAATGTACTGATGTGTATTATAGTGTGTTATGGTAGCATACTGTGATGACCGGTAATGTTTATTTTCTATTTTGTACATGTAAAGTGTATGACCCCAGGAAGAATACTCACTGCTATGCTAATGGTAATTGGGATCTAAATAAACACAGCAAATGGTATGCCTTGTAATAACTAAACTAACCAGGGTGTTGCCACTAAACTGACAACAGTTAATTAAGAATCTTGTACATGTAACACACACAATGAAACTGACCGTCTACTTTTAACCCATCATTAGCTGAACATGCAGGAACACACCACACACTGCAGACTAAGAGCAGTGGGCTGCCATGTCAGGAGCATGGGGAACAAAAGGGGGTTGAGGACACATCAGACATCAGTTTCTATGCCAGTCTTGGGAATCCAACCTGCAACCCTTCAGTCACAAGCTGATTCTCCAACATTCTAGGCTGCTGCTGCCTCTAAGAGTAAGAGTGTCAGCTAGCATTGAATGAATGATGTTCATTAAATCATTATTCATTGTGTTAAAGGCCATTGAAAAATAGCTCCATAAATTTTTAGTTACTTCATTTACTTACTACATTTACACAATCCACTTTATGTTAGAAGTCTGTTTAACCAGGCTTCGCTGACAGATGTTTGTCTGCTGATGTGTGTTTGTGTATATTCTACTCACTCGACAGTTGCTCAGCTCCTCTGCAGACAGGACGATAGTGCCACATTTCTTCCCTGGGATCCCTCTGCGGAGGAAGCCAAGAAAGGAAACAATAAAATGTTAACAGATGTGAAAAGAAAACACCTCTTATCAACCTTTGGCTCTTGATTTATCAGTAGCAACACTGTAAACGTCCATTTTCAATCTGCAAAATGGTCATTCCCGAAATTATTTAGATTGATTATAATGTGAGGTCAATAGTAAGACAATGTTCCAGTTAGATGAGAGAGTCTTTCCTCTATAATGAATACAGCTAATGAGCCTTAAGGAAACAGGTAAACCCAACAAACCATGCAAACACAGGCACTAACCATCTCACACAATAATACCCCCCCCCCCCCCCGCCTTTTTTTAATATGTTAGCTCTTAGCTCTTGTTAAGTTTTACTTTACTTACATAAAGGTTTTACTTTGTTAGAGTGGAACTAATGGAAGAGCTGCTCCTTTACCATCCAGACAGCCTCCCGTTGCTGTTCTGTCGTCTAATGCTACAGCTCAGACCAAATGTATTACTGTGTTCCAAAAGAAATAAATGTGAAATTTCATTGGATTAATATGACATTTCCCAAACTTAGAGTTGGAACTCAAAATACATCATGGTGCTGCCTTAGTCACAAGTAATACCCTATGAGAATTCATCTTCCTAATTAAAATAGTGCAAGAGTGTTCTCTAGACGAATTTTATGTTAATGCTGGTAAAGCCATATAAAATGAAGAGGAGAGGTAAGAGATGTAACAACACAGAAATGCCACAGAAGACTCAACAATACCTACATGACATGAAAAAAATCATCAAGATAACAACCATGTAAAAGATGTAACTAGATAAAAGTGATATTAAGGAAGACACATAGAAAACTTACCAAGATAAAAATGATGCAAAATATACAACAAAATGAAGAAAAAATGAGGAAAACTATGTAAAATAAGAGAAGAATAACAAAAAAAAAAAAAAGGATTCAGACTATTTGTTTGGACAGTGGAAGCTCCTTTATCATACGGTGGTTAGTAAATAAAAATGGTTGAACACTTTTTATTTATGTTAATTTTATGTTCAGTGGTTGTACATCCTTTCAAGTTGAATAAATAGTAACAGTAAGTACACAATATAAAGTCTAAGACTCTCCTGTATTTCAGAACTATTATTATTTGATGTTAGCTTGGGAACAGCTGATGTACATATATCAATGTGGCTGATTATTTAATCACTATAATGTCATAAAATGATTCCTACATAAGTCCTTACACATCCTTAAACTGAAATATTCATGACTGATCATTTTTTATTTTGCTTATACATGTCCGTGGTCAGTAACGAACCTCCTAAATTCTTTGTCAGTCTCTGCGAAATAAGTAATGTGCTGCACAGCTGATGTTTAGCTATGAAAAATTCCAAAACTTTCTTCTAAAATGTGCTTTCGATTTATAGGTTTCATTGACTCATTTACCATATGAATGTTTAGGAAAGTATAAAAGCATGAATGACTATAACATCAGTGTAACATTATGGACACTTTTACTTATAGTCTATTAAATTATGATTTTAATTAGTGATAAATACAGTGATCTAATGATTTTGTTGATACATAGTGTAGACACTTTTCATTGAAACATACACTACCAGGCAAAAGTTTGGACTCACCTTCTTATTTAAATGACATGAGATGGACCACAGATGGCCAACAAGAGCTCAGCATCATTTGGAACTCCTTCCAGACTTTTGGAAAACATTTCAGGTGACTACCTCATGAAGCTCATCAAGAGAATGCCAAGAATGCACAAAGCAGTAATAAAAGTAAAATGTGGCTATTTTGAAGAATCTAAAATATAAAACATGCTTTGAGTTTTGTCACACCTTTTTAAACTACATAATTCCATATGTGTTCATTCATAGTTTTGATGCCTTCAGTGAGAATCTACAATGAAAATAGTCATAAAAATAAAGAAAAACCAGGTGAGTCCAAACTTTTGCCTGGTAGTGTATTAACCCTTTAAGTTCCAATGTTGCAATATAGCAACATAACTGAATGAAACAGACCATAGCTCCAGACAGAGTTAAATCCTGTTACCACCTCCCACCAATAAATGGCGGATATGTGCCTTTTCAATCCTAACACCACTTGAGGGCATGTTTCTATTCAAAGTGAAGAAGAAAATCAATTTTCAAAGGTGTGGTCCCAAGCTGCTTTAGAAAGTAAGTAAATCTTGATATCAAAATTTTATATTTTTTGAAAACAAAACTCAGTGCTGTGTGACTAAATATACAAATATTTATACCTTTAAGCTGCATTATCACATTTCTTCAGCCTTTTTGTGTTCTGGAAGCTTGTGAGGCCACACCTGTCTCATTTTATAAATGTTAATCTGAGTTGCAATTTTTGGGGAATCATAAAAAACATCAAAATGTCAACTCTACTGCTTTTATTATTTTCTCTGCATTATTTTTGTCCTTTTTCCATTTGACTTACTGCTGCTCATAGGTAGTACAAAATAAATTACATTGGTCTTTACGGCTAATGTCTCTGTCTATGTAAGTGTGTGCATATATTTAGGCATTTGAAGCAAAAGCTTATCAGGCATCATTAAATCCTTTAATGTGCTCAAGGTGACAGATGGAAATTAACACTAATGCCCAAGAAACTGGATTCAAAGGGCACAGGAAGTTCTGGAAAATACATCCAAAGGGAACATTTTGTATGTCTGACCAAAAAAAAAACATCTCTGCTTTGATTAGTATATTTTTATGTCACTCACACCTTTTCATTCTGTCTCCAACTAGTTCACGAACCTGCGCCTTGGCTTTTAACGATATCAAAAAAGGGAACATATTTTTCTATTTCTACATCTTCTCCTTGTTGCTTCCTGTTACCAACAGGAGTTAAAAGCTTGTTTTTTTCGGTCTCCACAAGACTGACTGTATTTATCCCTGCTTACAGTTTGTCCTCATAACATGCTCTCCAGAGACCTAAAAATCTCAGACCAAAGACCTGTCTGTTTCTTCTGAAATTCCATTCCTCTGACAGTGTTATTTCAGTATTCACCAGATTTTGTTGTTTTTCTGAAACTAAACATCTAATGTCTACATTTATGCACCGTTGTTCTTTTTTGAACTTGATATGTTGTCCTTGTTTTTGAGGGCTGTTCACAACCTCGCAACCCAAACATTAATATGCTTATTACAACCACCTCCTCATAAACTGATATCACAAAATTTTTCTTTGACACTGAGGGTGCCCCCATCAGCATCTTTCTGAGGACAAACCCCATCATGATCATGTGTTTGAAGGGTTTGTTTTTTCACCAAGTTTTCTACAGCTGAAAGACTTGACAGAAAGTGCTCTCCAGCTGTGTCTTAAAGTGCTTTTTGCTCGATGTGCGGAGAGGTATGTGTTTTAAGAGGTAGATGGAGACCTTTGATCCACAGAGTAAAAGACTCCCATTGATCTTCAGGTGGGGAAACCATCCTGAATGGATGGTTGATGCAGGAAACAGTAAGTGTTTATAACTGAAGATTTTACGTACCCACACACTTACAGACACATGGCACCCCGTCTGCGAGCCACCGGCTCAAAAACACAGCTTTCAAAAGGTTTACATTTGCCTCTATTCCCTCCTCTCTTGACCTCCTGTAACTTAATCAATTACTTCTTGGATTTTCCCAGAAGTAACTGAACAGCGCAAATGAGTACACTCGAGTTTGGATTACATGGGTCAAACTATGGCTATAAAATGACTGCAGAGCATGTACCCGAAATATGCATAATAGTCTGACATATTGTAATTCTACTTCTTATGTAAAATACAATTTTATTAATAATAATAATGGATTAGATTTATATAGCACTTTTCTATGAACGCATACTTAAAGTGCGTAAAGTGGATCCATTATTCATTTACAGTCTGGTGGTGGTAAACTACACATGTAGCCACAGCTGCCCTGAGGCAGGTTGACAGAAGCGTGGCTGCCAATTTGCACCTATGGCCCCTCCGACCACCAGCAAACATTCATACACATTCATACACCAGTGTGAGTAGCAGCAGTGGAGGCAAGGAGGGTGAAGTGTCTTCCCCAAGGACACAACAGCACATGACTAGGCCAGAGCTGGATTCGAACTGCCAACCCTTTGGATATTAGACGACCCGTTCTACCTCCTGAGCTTTGGCCACCCAATTTAGTATTACTTATTACTTATTTAAATTACTTACTATTATTATTTTTATTTTTCGTATTGTTTTTTCTGTTTTGTTTTTTTTTGCACTACCCCATGCATCCACATTTTCTTGCACTTTCTCCCGTTGCTGCCTTGAATGTTGAATTTCCCCTTTTGTGGGATCAATAAAATTTCATCTAATCTAATATACAGCCACTGGACAGTTCTTGTTTCTTGTTCTTTCATAGATGAAACATGATAAGACTGTAGAAATGAAGTACATGTAAATAAGAATATCCTCCTGAGACCCAGAAATGCATTTTTGTCCTCTGTAGGGGACAGGAGTTTCACAGTTTTACTTAAAAAAAAAAAAAAAAAAAAAAAAAAAAACTAATAAAAAAGATGTCCACTGCAAAGAATTACCCCCCCCCCAAAATAAATAAATAAATAAATAAATAAATAAATAAATAAATAAATTTAAAAAATAAAAAGTATTTGAAAATCTGTGGCATCATGCCATTTCCAACCAAGGTAATTATTTAATGTAAAAAAGCCACTGCTTCCCTGGGTCTCAGAAGGATATTCTTTTATTTTGTCATGTTTTCATCCTGATAGTGTAGGAGTCCATCCATATATCTCTGCTAAATGTTGCTCTAGGTGTCTAAGGTTAGAAAACTACACTTTACTAATAAGGCTAGATAACTCAACTAAACCTCAGTCTTCTGTTGCATTTGCCCTCTGTGCCTGTGCATGTTGCAATTACCACCTATTTTATTACCTAAGAAAATAATGCTTGAAGGAGCACAGAATTCACAAATAAGATTTTACTCACACCATGTTATTGATTTGTAACAGGGGAAAAAATTGACTTAGACCTAATTTATAATCAGTTAAGCCCTGGCTACCTCCCATGGGTGTCCCACCATCCTTAAAAGTAATGAAAAACGGGAACGGTAATCTAATAAATATGTCAGGTGTGAGCGTTCTTCTTCATTGCTCTCCTTTGAACCTTTGAAGAGCCCCTGGAAAAAGATCTAAAAAGAAAAACACATCTTTTTTTGTCTTCTTATTGAATTACTGAGGAGTTAAAGCAATGGTGCATGCATAATGCAAACTGTCCATTAACACAATACTTCAAAGGATGTGGAGGTATACACAGTGCTTTTGAACCTCCGATATTACACAAAGTAGGGCTGTATATTAACACTGCATACACATACACACACACACACACACACACACACACACACACACAATCAATCAACACGTGAGCCTAGAAATTAGAATCGGTCACAACAAAAAGCATAAAACCCCAAGCACACCCCAGATGGACAAGGCGTTTCCAGGTAGTGGTGACGATGATTAATCACTCCATGGATCAAAAAGTAAAGCAGATTAATAATCCAATTCTGATTAAGGGTAGATTAAATAAATTTTGTGAAAAGATGATAGAAGAAAGGACAGAGCAGTGTAAAAGTGTAACTACTGTGACTATAAACTGTGTGTAATTCATGTTGTTACATTGATAAGAAAAAGGTTATAACACTAACCCGTAAAGACCCAATGCTACTTTTATGGCAGTTCCCAAATGATTTTTTTCTCTATATTTATCCTTTCTTAAAATTATCTTCTTTATTTTTCATTTTTTCAGCGAAAATCTGGTGTTTTCCTACATTTAATTTATTGATGATGTAGATGTTCATAAAAGCTCAGATTAGAGTTGAGGGTTATATCAAAAACAGAGAAAACTATAGAAAAAATGACATGTGGACAGATATTCATGAAATTTTCAGGAAATGCTGATACTGGCACAAGGAAGAAATGATTAAATTGTGGTGGTGATGGACAGATCTGTCTTGGCGGAGGTCTGCGGTCTTCGAGTGCTTTTCTTGTTAAAATTGTACTTACTTCTCTTAAGACATTTCAGGTTCTTCATATTTGTTCAGGTTATTCACATTTTTTGCAAAATTATACTTTGTTACTTGTTTTAGTGTAAATACATGAAAATATTTACATTTACAAAGAGAAAAATTTTCAGTTATCATTATTTATATGTTATTATGATGGTATTTTACTGGTCCTGCCCACTTGAGATTGAATTGTTCTGAATGTGGAACCTGAACTAAAAGGACTGTTAATATTTTAGAGTGATTTTTGCATTTGACTAATTAATCCCAAGGGCCGGACTGGACCCTTTGGCCCCCGGGCTGCATGTTTGACACCTGTGTTCTAGTTGAAGAAAGTCTGTCTCCAATAGTAACAAAAATAAATAAATAAATAAAGAAGGAACATACAAATAACTATTCCTAAAGAAATATGGCTTTGAGTAAAAGAAAAAAAAACCAAAAATAGAAGCACAAAATCTATGACCAGTGGAAGGACCATTGTACAGTACATAAGTAATCAGACTTTGTGAGCGTGAGATTGCACTGGAGCATCTCCAGAAAAGCACTACACCAGAGGTATCTACTGTAAAGAATAGCCTTCATTGATTCAGCCTTTGTCCAAAAGGGAGAAAGGAAATTCACCAGTGATCAATTATGGGTTTGGAGACATCATTAGACACTGAAGAAATGTTATGTTTGCCTGTGCATCCATCCATTTTCCAAAAACCTCAGTCTATTTCGACTCTTTGTGGGGGATACCCATTCACTTCCAGACCAGCTGGGAGATATAATCCCTCCAGCAAATTCCTCCCTGTTCTGTGGCCAAGATAGTTATCTGTCAATACTGGCAGTACTATCAAATGTTACCTTTTTTTCAGATTTTTCTCCTCTAAGAAAGGTAAGGCATTACATAACACATGTCTGACAAAAATCAGTTACCTTAACAGAAAAACAAAGTCAGAAATGTTACATGGTTTGTGTTTGAAATGTGTTATTTCACAGCTCCTTCTGAGTATGTCTCAGCTCCAATGCCTGTGCTGTGAATCTAAAAAAAAAAAAAAAAGTCAGTGTTGACCTAGATTTCATATTGACACAACCAAATACTCCTTGTTTCATTCTCATTTTATGAACTTCGGATTCACATTACAGAATGGTGCCACCGCAGTGTCCATAAATAACCTCATTTGTTATATTAGCATCTTATTAAACCTTCAATGAGAGTGTGTGAAATCCTCCAAGTTCTTCAATTATATCTACCAGCAGAATATGTCCTTCCACATGAATGATTTTTCATCCTGTCACTCATCAGCTCAGTTGTTAATGTTTGCGGTAGCTTCACACTAGCCATCAACACCTTTTGCTTAGTTCATATGAAGGATGATGTGTAATTATCTTCTGTAGTAAGTCATGTGTCTGTTAAATTCTAGAGAACATTGGCAATGGAAAAAATGAAGACAAACAATGCAACTTTTGTACATTCTGTGTATTTTTTTATTTTATTTTATTGTATTTTTTTTTTTTAATTATTTTCTAAATTTATGTTTTTGTTGTTATTTGTCTCCAATACACTAAGGCAAATTCATTGTATTTGAAAATATACTAGGCCATAAAATTTATTCAGATTATAATTCCAAAAATTCCAATGACCAAACAATACTATAAATCAGGATAGTATCTATATTATAAATAATAAAATACTAATAAGAAGGAATTAACTTTCCCACCTTAGACATCCAGATAGTGTGTAATGGTAAATGGACTGCACTTTTATAGTGTATTTTCTACACCTTCATGGTGCCCACAGCGCTTTACAAGGCGTCCATTCATGCACACACTCACACACCACTGGGCGCTGCCGCTGCCCTACTGGGAACTTGCCCAAGGACATTTTGAAACGTGGACAGTCAGAGCTAGGATTTAAACTGCCAACCCTTCAGTCATTGGACGACCTGCTCTACCAACTGAGCTACAGCCTCAAGAAAATACCATGAAAAGCAATACATTTTGAGAGTTATAATCATTAATTAAGAAAAAAATTATCTTGTAAAAATAAAGTATGGGAATACTGTTACTTAAGCAAACAAACACATCGTTCGTAAGCAAAATAAGATACGTAATATATGGCAGTAGCTGTGATCACAGGATCTCCCTATCAATATTTTAGACAGAAATCATCATTTATTAAAGGTATTGAAGAGAGAAAATACAACAGAGATGTTAAAATTGCACTTCCCAATTAATGTATTAATCAGGGTTCTGTTGTTAGAGATGTCATGAAATTTGATGGAGGTGCCTCCTAAGGCTGTTTACTGTAAGTTGCCTATTAAGGACCTGCATGATTCCTGACCAGAAGGGAAAAAAGGCATTCAAAATGGAACCCAGAGAGACAACCATCTGTTGCCAAATGCCTCCTTTGGGGACATGTACTAAATTGAGATATTTCAACACTAAAGTAGCTTCACTGCAAAAGTTGGCAACATTTTAAACAGGCCCCAAAAGGCTGAATTTCTCTGCAGCATCCCACCAAACTATCTGCGAACAGCTGTTAGCTCACTTGTTAGCAGACACCAAACTGCCCTTTTCCCCTGTGCTACATTTAACTTAGTGCAGGATGTCGTTTATGTCAACATGAACAGTTGTATTATGAAATCATCAGTGCAGCCACTGCTTCTCTCTCACCGGACCCTCCTGTTCACACTCTTTGCCATATCTCTTGCTCTGCTTCATTCCCTGCAGCCTATCTGTACCTCTACTCCCTCCTACCTGCAGCCTTCCCTCCAGAATTCATGCCAGACACAGAATCTATAACTGCCCCTCGTGTCCTTCCTCATCCTACTCCCTTCCATAAGCGCTCCAATATCAGCAACAGAACCCTCACCCCTCCTCAGTATGACAGCTAATTTAATAAAGCTGAAGTTAAAACCTCTTCTGTATTGCTGAGTCATACAAAGTAATCCTAAAAATTAATCTCTCAGAAGATGTTTCCATCTTGTATTTTTTATGTGCATTTTGTAAATGTTGCATTTGAAAAAGTTCCAGAAAAGCCATGTGTATATGAGTATTGTAACCTATGTAGTCACTTCTGATGACACCGCAGAGTCTAGTTAATTCCAAAACAGTAAATGAAAATTTTTCTAATCCATTTTTTTTTTTCCTTTTAAGCAACATTTCAAATTCCCTTGATAATTTTAGCTATAGACATATTTTCTCTCACATTTTGCACCAGTCGTTCCAAGAGAAGTCAATCCCCAGTCAATCCCCAAGGCTCCATAGATGGGCCATGTTTGAAATGATCATGAACATAACCACAGTGGTGGAATTTCCAGATACTATGGCATGGACTAAACAGCTGGTCTTTAATCCAACCAAAAGAAGTGAACTGTGGTCTGGGTCTTTTACAATGATTGGGTCACACTATTGGACCAATTACATGGATATCTTCAGAAAACAAGACAGAAATTAAGAATTAGCTTAACTGATGTCTGTACAGTTTGTGAGTCATATATATAAACCAGTGAATGTCAAGAATAGGGCAATGTAGCACATGTAGGAATTAATGGCATAATGTACTGGTACATCACTTATCAGCTATCAAGTTTTGTAGCCTCCTCCAAAAGTTGCAGTGTTCTAACTAATTGGACAAAATGTAAACAATGTACAACGTCTTTGTTTGAACAACACCCTTATGCCCCTTTTTGGCTCAGTTCGCATCGACTACTCCCAAAATTGGCTCAGTTTTAGCACCAGCACATTGGACTCCTCCTTGCATGTATCCTACTGCCTCAGTATGGCTAGTCGTCATAGCAACACAGCATAAATATATTATGGTATCATCGATAACATGACCGCAGTTATGAGCAAAGCAACAATGGCTGCATGGATTATAGTTGTTTAGACTCAAAATCATTGCTTCATTTGTCGCGACTGAGCCTTCTTGAAAATTTGCCCCAGCATTTTCAGAAATATCCCGTTAAAGCCTGGCTTGGGGTCATATGTTACAACATGATGCCACACATTTCTACTGATGCAGCGATGATTCTGGGGATACTAAAAACAGTATCTGAGAGAACCTGTTGGTCCCTGCTCTCATGGGATTGAAATGCAAAATTAGGCTGTAGTGACTCAAAGCAAGTTGAGCTGATACTGTTGGTGGAAAAGCAACTTGAGTCTCAGCTTTATAGAATTATATGTCTGAAAATGCAGCCTATAATAAGACATTGACAAGAGCACTGATTTATACATGATATTATGCATGTAGTCAGTTCTGTGTGCAGCACGCTTGCCAGTGATTTGCCTTCTGGCTGCATTACTGTTCGAGTCTGTCTCACAGTTTTCCACCCAGTGGTCACCTAATCCATTCCACTCTGCAGCTCTTGTCTAAAATGGTAATCTAGAACAAAAGAAAGGAGAGCATTTAGCCTCCTGCTGGCTTTTACGGATCCTCAAGCTGCAAACCACACACTGTGACTGAGTTGAGTGGAAGGCAGAGAAGAAAAAGCACCACGGGGGTGTCCTTTAGGAAGCCTACTGGAGATGGCAATTATCAGCTGCCATTAAAAAGGACCAAATGCTCATCAGTATGTTTGAAAGCATAAAGGTGAATGGAAGTCTCTAAATAACACTTACTGATGATGAATACTGCCGTCTGTTGTTGGAATAACTACTTGTAACCAATTGTACGGATACTTAAATTTTGCAAATATCAATAGATTGTGCAGAAAAGAACACACTGAACACAGATGGCGTTAATGGTAATGTCTGCTGTAAAAAGAGAAAACATCAGCTGGTCATTTTGAAACCATTTTTGTAAACACTTTAAATGTCCACATGTTCACAGTTAAATAAAAGAAATCAGTGAAGTACAGAGCACAGAAGTACAAAATACCATAAACTGGAGTAAATGAAATGATAAAGAACAACAAAAAGTGCTGTATTGTGAGTTTATACAAGCATAAAATCGATAATGGGAAGGGGCAGGTTGTTTCAGTCATTTGTTCTGACATGTATTGTTTATTACACTTGTCTACTGCTGGCTTTTACAACAGCTTCTAAATGAGGTCACACAACGGTTGACTCAACACAGCTTTGATCATTTGATCATTTCAGGATCACATATAGGTCTGAGCGCTGTCAGATCAGATTTTGTTTGTGTAATATAATGACAGACCACATTTTTTGGGAAGCTGAGATGTAGCCATTTGGGCATTATGACTGAACCTGTGCAGCCAGAAAAATACGTGCATCTGAGACTTTATCTGAGAAAATAGCAAGTGAGTTTGACCAAAATGGGACCAGAGGTGATTTCGTATAGACTGTGAGGGAAGCTATGCTTCCCCTAAAATTACGAAAATTAAATGGTCAAATATGTACGGTTGTGTTGACATTTCATTGACTACAAATGTGTTAGAACACGTTCATCTCACAGACGATTTCATTCAGAATCAGCTTTATCACAAATCATCGAACGCAATGTTGTTAACTTCTCATACATTCCCATTGCGCTGTTTTCTCATATGATCTATAGTCAGTGCATTTGCCTGTAGAAGCTCAGCGTCCATGCACTTCAATGGGACTTCATGGAACAGTTTTTTTCATTGCCTCAAAACTGGACGGTAATTGGATAAATGCCACGATGTTGTCCCGCCCCCAGACGCTCGGCGTCTCTGGGGGTGAATGGAGCTGTGGGCGGAGCACAGTTGGGCTGGACACTGGGCTTCCACGTGCTGACTGGAGGATCAGTCGAAAGGCTGAATCCCATTTGACTGACAGCTATTTTGAGAACTACTCCTTCACTTGACAGAGTTCAGTTTAATACTGTCGTGCATTCTGCTGTGAAATCGAGAGAGAAACCGCTACGAAATTACGTGTTCATTTCTTGCACTGTAAATAAAACACACTCATTGTACTTCCTTGTTTTGATTTAACATAATTTCAGCGTTTTCTTGTTTAGTTGGTACGATAAGGTCAGTGACCATTTTCTTAAAAACGAACGGAAGGCCAACTTTATGTTTAAATAACTTGACTTTTTTTATGTAAGCCGACAATGAGCTTTCCCTCTCTGAAAGACAAGCAGCTGTCACTGAATGGGACCAAAAAGAGACTTCTTTCTAAGTGACGTAATGATGTGTCTGTAAGACTTATTTAATGACTAATTCATTAAAGACAGGGGTAGACAAAGACAGGGCTGCCAACCAAAATGAGAACTTATGTTAGCATAAAGCTGAATAAAGCATAAAGGCTAGCTGAAGCTGCCTAATTTTAAAATTGTGTTATTATATATTTGTAAAAGAAATTGTTGTTTTGATTTTTAAACAGATCTGCATTACTTAAGGGGCTATATGTAATATTTCTACTTTCAAATATTAAAAAAAAGACCTAAAATTATCATTAGAGTGTTTGGAATAAAGAGCTGTGATGTTACACCAAAAATGCTAATGTATTGGATTGTAGAGATATGAAATTAATATATTTACACTGACAGGCTGGGAAGTAACAAAATGGGATGAAAACCACTAAGAAACAACTTTTAGAGTAAAAGAAAGTGACAAAATGGTAAAAGCCAGAAGCACTGCTGGTGTTTTCACCACTGGTCACAGCTCTAAATGAAAAGAATGGAGTTTAATGATGAAATGTCATTGTTGCTTCTACATGGGTGAGTTTGCTTACGAAGCCTAAGAAAGAAGTTATTATGTGATGTTTTTTGCTATTATCTTTGCTAAGTTTACAGTTTATTGATCCACAGTTCAAACTAAACTGTGAGTTCTGCCTTTGTTTGGATGATTCTAAACAGCTTTTTAGTTTAGCTATCGACAACACCAACTGTACAGAAAATGGAGGTGATCTGTTGTTTTACTGTGGCTGTTTTTTTTGTCTAAAAACAGTTAAGCTAACAGCCATAATGTAAACTATCAGCTCATGCAGCAAATTAGCATTAAATGACACAGTATTATATTGATCAAATATCAAAATGACTGGATATGAGTTTTAGTTTGGGGAAGAAAACTTGACAAAACCATCCTAAAGTTGTATAGAAATGATTAGCTTCACTATTTATTCAGTCTGTGGATACATAGTGTTGATTGTTGGTTGTTTTGGTAAATGAAAGAGTGCCCTGGTACACAACTTCGCCCCATTGTTGAGAGTTTATATTATCAATTCTACATAAAAACCCCACCAAATCAATATTCTGCAGCATACCTGCTCTGTTACATAATACTTTTTATCTCTCTGCTCAGCAAAAGCATTGTCAAAAAATTAATAAGTACCATCAATATCAGAGAAAATGTGTTGTGCTTTTTTTTAAACACTTACCTCAGTGAAAATGATTGGCAGTGAGACCATTAAAAACTTACCAGGACCAGACATGGTCCACTCATCATATGACACCAAACATTTTATCAATGTCCTCTGGGTGAATAATGACGGAGATTTAGATTGGGACTGTCAAGTTGACAGAATGCAGCGGAAAAATAAAGTGATGTTGCAGTGTGAGACATGACACATTCGCAACATGTTTTTTTTTTCTCCATATTTAGGTCTTATACTATTTAGAGAGTGACACAGGAGGGGGTTTCAGTCCTGTCCCATCCTACTTCTACAAGAATACTGTGATGTGATTGACAGATGATTCCTCTATTTTGAAAGGGTGTGTGATTAAGGATGAAGGGAAGACACTGGAAAAAATGCAAAAACAGAGCAGGATTTTATCACTGCAATACAGAACTTTTTTGGGAGAGAAGGTATTGTTTGCAGCTCTTTTAGGGGTGTCAGTGATAAAAACAGAAAGAGAAAAGGTGAATGTTTACAGAAGAGGCTTTCTGCCTCTTGTGTAAGTCTGAGCTGAGGCTTTAAAGAAACATCTGCCATCACCGTTCTCCCATCATTCTGTCTGTGAGATGCTGAAGCCTGAATGCATCCTGTCTTGAGGGTCTGTCCGAGCGCCCTGGGGAAACACTTGGTTTTAAAACCAATTTCTATTCCCTTTATTGGTATATTTTTATTTATTTATTTGTGCATGTGCTTTATTAGTGTGGGAAAAGAGGAAAGTATGATTCAATGGATGAAACAGTTATTTAGTTTATAGATGCCTTAAAATGGTCATCTGTAATACTGTTATTCCAAACTCTCAGCTGCAGACAGTCATGTACCAGAACGCACATATGTCTACCAGAACCACCAATGAATCAACACTATGTGTCCATTGACTGTATCACTCACTGAATAACGTATAAAGCTCATTGTTTATACACATACTTATTACGGTATCATCAAGTTTTCTCCTTCAAACAAAAACTCATTGCCAATTATTCTTACAATAAGTAAAAAAAAAAAGAAAAAAAAACTGTCTTATAATCTTCACATGAAGTATCATCTGATAGTTTACATCAAAGGTGTTAGCTTAGCTTACTTGTTAGACACAAAACAGTCACAGTAAAACCACAAATCACCTCCATTTTCTGTGCGATTTGTGTACTCATTAACTGCACTAAAGATCTGTTTGGAATCGTCCAAACAACATCAGATCTGTCACTATTTAGTCTGATCAACAAATGGCAAAGAAAATAACATGAAAAATCCACTCACTTCCACTGTGATTTCATTCAACTCCATTCTTTTCATTTAGATTCTGTGTCCAGTGCTTAAAATAACAACAGTGCTTCTAGCTTTTCTCTCTTTTATTTCTTAGCGGTTCCATCTCACTTTCTTGTCACTTTATACCCAAAATGTAATGACATTTATTTTGGGTCACAGGCAATCTTGAAACCCAATTTGGTATGGATTGAACCAACAGTTTTGCTACTAAAGTATTAACAAACATACAAAGATAGAAACCAAACCAAAAACAATACCCCTTGCCTCCCCTTCGGGTGGCGGGGTAATAATAATCCCATCCTGGTCCTAGTGGAATTACTTCAGTTCCATTCTGTTCCCATAGTTCTTTGAACGAGGGCTCTCTCTAGGCAATTCAGTGATTTTGTGGTATGTGTTGCAAAAGAGGGGATTTTTGATCTATTTGCGAAGTGTCTTACACATCTTAGAAACAGTGTAAAGAGTTTTACTCATCACTCTGTCAACTTTTAGGAACTTCTCTAAAACTATGGACTTGCCTGGAAGTTTTGTCAGTGTTCTACCAAATCCTTTTCTCAGTGTTACAATATTGTCTCCCTCTAACATGGTACCAATACCACTGTCTATTTTAGCATTTGCTGTAGTATTTACTATGTGTGGCAAGCCAAGTGTTTATGTTTGTGTAATTGTAAGATTTTATTTAGTCAGTGTCCCCTGGTGTCACCAGATTACAAATCTTGCCTTGTGGCTCTGTCTCTGCGGACACTCCCTGATGATGTAACATTCGTTTTCTCTGAATTCTCCACAGTGTTATGTTTGATGAGCAAATTTGATTATCTCAGTGGTCATACTGTACATGTTGTAATGTTCCTATTCGTCATGATCCAAGTTATAAAACCATTTACTTCATGCACTAACTGCAGTGGTGTAGTCCAGGGTATACGGCGGTATATGGGGGTATACCTACTTATTTTTCAGTCAGCATTGCATATATCTACTTCTAAATCCCCCCTGATGCACACCATTCAGTAGCATCTGTGAGCCAAATTGCCCATTTTTTCCCCTCGGATGAAGTCATGACCCGCCCTACTTTGCCTGTAACTAGCTAGTACTCACTGCCGTCACTGATTAGATAGGTTAACTTTAGGCATGACGACTGATGAGCCAATCAGAGGTATCAGAGGCAGAGTAGGGCGGGTCATGCTGAAGAAAATATTGCTACCTAGCGCTGGCCATGTCTGGAACCTGATTGGACACCTCAGGTGCCAGTTCCACCCCAGTTGATTGCCAGGTCACTGCATATTAGGGCTGTGCAATTAATCAAAATTCAATTCCGACTTCGATTATTACACTCAACGATTACAAAAATTATGTAATCGAGAAAAAACAATTATTAATTTTGAGTTGTTTTAATTCACGCGCACGCAAGCTATACCATGAGCTGCTCTGCCCCGCCCCCATCTAAACTACAGCTAACAGCTTGCTGGCAGGTCCACCCCACCAGGAACGTTGTACCTAGCGGTCTGGAAAAACGGCAGGAGAATCAAAGCAGAAGCACTTGGTAAACAAAAAGGCAAGTCCAATTCAATTGTATGGAATCACTTTGGGTTTGATCAAGAAGACGAAGAGCAAAAACACATCACGTGCAAAAAGTGTTTCGTAGCTGTGTCCGCACCAACCGGTAACATAACAAACTTTTTTAACCATCTAAAGTTTAACCACCGGGACCTTTGTGATAATCTTATGAAAAACCAAAACACACACACGAAAAAAAAAAAAACTCCATCTACAACTTCATCCACAATGCAATCTGCAATCTCCGAATCTCTTTATGCTGCAACTCCCTACTCATCACCATCGGAGAGACACCAAAAGATAACAGAATCCATTGGCCATTACCTGGTCAAAGGTATGTGCTCCATTAACACCACTGACAACTGGGGCTTCAGACAAATGATGAATACACTGGACAAACGCTATGTTTTGCCTTCAAGACATCATTTTACAGGAGCTGCTACTATGTTGAACATACTTGAATTCATAATTTGCACTTTACGTGAGTTATTTTTTTTTTTATTGCTACAGTTCTACGGCAAGTCTATAGCAGTTTAATTACAGTGCACTATTTGTTTACAAAAGGAAACATACTTGAATTTACAGTATACTTATTTGCATTCAAAGATTTTTTTTTTTGTTTCGTACAAATGTGAACATACTTTGTTTTAGTGTTTAGAAGCTTTATTTATATTTAAAGAGTATATTTTACATTATTTTGCAAGAAAAAATAAACAACTTTAAGGTTAACAAATAATCGTTTTTAATAAAAGTGATTTCAATTATTGCTAAAATAATCGTGATTATTGTTTTTTTCTATAATCGAGCAGCCCTACAGTACATCTTATTGAAAGATGCACGATTATTGGAAATGCGAACAAGAAAGGCAGAATAAACGTCTTTCAAGTGAGTGACATATTGAGAGAACCTACTTTCATGGAATCCATAATTCTGAGGTAAGTTTAAGGTGGTCTCAAAATGAGTCACAGTTTTAAACTACTGCCCATATGACTGCACATCTAGAGGAGAAGAGATTTTGTCACCATTTGTTAAACTATGCAAGTAGGCTAATGTTATGAAAGGCTAACGTTGTGAAAGGCTAACGTTATGAAAGGTTAACTTTATGAAAGGCTAATATTATCCTATGTTTGCCTCATGTTGAATACATTTCCATTCATGCAGCTGCTTGTGTGACCAGTAAAACCTACAACTTGCTCCTGGTCAAGTCATGATAATTTTATAATAGTGAGCAAATACTACTGATGGATTTTTGGGTAAACTAAATAGAGTAGTCTTACATGTCACTGTTTCTAAACCATAAAGTTTTTTCTGGACCTTTTTTTTTTAAAGGCAAATATTAAGTGTATACCCACTTCTCCAGGGACCACTATACCACTGCTTATCAGGTGCCTGCAACCAACCAGCAACCAGCCATTAAAGCTGACAAGAGGGGGAAGAGGAAGAGAATAGCATTTTTCCTACAGTACTGCTTATTGATACTGTAAATAAAAAGGGATCCATTGTTATCCTGTCCTGCTTACTCCCACTGACCTTTTTCCAGTCTCTTACCAGTCACTTGGTGAATAATGACATTGACTCCAATCCCGAAGGAATCCAGAAACCCCATAACCCATAGGGTTTCTGATAAAATGGCAAGCTCTATTAAATATATAGTGTTGTGTGTGTGTGTGTGTGTGTGTGTGTGTGTGTGTGTGTGTGTGTGTGTGTGTGTGTGTATATGTGTGTGTGTGTGTGTGTATAATTTTTTATTTTTTTTTTTTCAGAATGTATTGAATATATAACAGATAGCCATATTCCTAGTAGGAAGTGAACACACTGCTACAGCTATCATTCACTTTTCAAATAGCCAATTTGGGGATTCAGTTCAGTTCTCTCATATTCATATATGACCAGACAACACAACATTGGCATGTTTTCTTGTGTCCTGAAAGAAGATACTGAGAATGAACAGGTTTTATGTCACAATCTCTTGAGAAATATGTGTGTCAGGTTTAACTGTAAGAACAAATATCTCTCTCTGACTCTGTTTGTAATGAAGGAATAGTGAATAGCAAAGATTTGGTTACAATGTTATGTGTTATTCAGGGAACAAACTGAGAACAGTGTGATGTTTTCAGTAAGGAGGCATGTTTCTTTCACACCAGCAACTCTGCAACAACAGAAACATACAACAATGTGCAGTGGAGCAAGGCCTCTCTAACACAATTACTGACTTCACTAACTCTGCTGAAGGCAAATGTGAAACACTATTTTGTTGCTATGTGGACAAACAGACACACTGCTCCACCTGAGACATCCACTTCCTCAATTACCCACTGCTGATTCTACAAAGCCTCAACCATTCGAGACCTCGTTTGACTTTATTACACCAGCCACCAGAGAGATAGCGCCATTAATCAAATAGAAGAGAAAAAGAGTGAGCAGCCGCCCAGGAACGCAAAGAAATGAACAGAAATTGCTACTTTAGCTTCTCTGTTCAGCTTCTGCCTGTAAGACAGGGTGACCCAGCATCCATCATGCATTAAATGATGCTGCATGAAAAAGCAATGCAGCCATGTCTTTCAAAGTAGGCGAGCTGTTTGAGTTAGCCACATACCAGGAAATACCAAGAATGTACCAGGAAATAAAGACATTTAGAAAAAGATACAGAGTAATGGGAGAAAGAGGTACCTGGCTGATGTTATTTTTTTCATTCTCTACTGAATGTTCCTTCAAACATTTATTTATTTCAAATCAGAGCTGTCAAAGATGCAAAAGCTACTTCAATACCTGCCTTTTTTTTTTTTTTTTACTCAAAAAGCACATTAAACAGATCTGACAATGTTCATTACATGTGTTTTTTCTGACTCTTCCTCCTTTGTTCACACCCACAAACACAGAAGGTAAAATGGAAAAAAATTCATGTTGGTCTTTCCATTCGGGACCAAATGACACCTCAAGCAATTAGCATCTTAACAATGGCAGCGATTCTCAGTACTGCTTTGTTTGCCATCAATGCTGCTGAGTCCACTAATTTGTTTGGGAGGAAAATCAATGCTATTTGCCAAAATAGCTGTCTCCAAATGTTTAAACAGGCTTAGCTCTGTGCACTAGTGGTGTGTTGTGGACAACCAGAGTGTTCAGATTCTGTACTCGGTATCTACAAGGTTTTACTTCAGAGTACAAAAAATATTCAGTCCATAACAGCATTTTTACATCTGCTTATTTAACGCAGAAAAGCTCATCTATCTAAATGATTGATAGCTTCAGTTGAGTCCACGATGACAGAAAAATTGTTTTCCTAACAGATGGCTCAGCCAGGAGAGAGAGCTGTGATCAATTGCAGCCTGAAGGAAGGGGAAATGGAGTTTTGCTCAGAGATATTAGACACAAGGGTATCAATACTGGATGAGCTCTCATCCAAACAACAAACACTCTTTTTGCACCGAAGCAACAGTGCAGGAAAAACCTGTTTGCCATCTGATGTGAATAGGTCTGCAGGGGTTATTCGACCTGCTTCACCATCCTGCTCACAACCAGGATGAACAATAGAGTCCGGGCCGTGTTCAGACTGACAATGGTGTTGTATAAAAAAAACTGAAGCCTCCTCTTCACTTCAATGAGACAACTATACTTTCCCAGCAGGGGAAGGACCTTGAACCTGTCAACCTCTACTGTGACATCACATAACAATCAAAAATGTGCATCACACACAGACCTTAGAATGTTGAAGAGTGATTCTTCTTTTTAAAACTGTTTCTGTCAATGTTGCAATGTTTGCAGTTAGAGATACTGATATGATATTGAGCTGTTGTGACAAGTAGCGTATGTATTTAATTATCCACTAAATATGATCAAAATATCCTAGACTTAAACTAAAGACCTTTTTTATTCAGTGGGAAGAAACCACATATTGGACTCTCCTTATTGGGGTTACTTTCTTTAAATGAGGTTAGAGTGGATTTGGAATTGCTGTAAATGAATCAAACTCTGGAGCAAGAAAACAAATTAAACTGAGCAGCCAGACAGAAAAGTCTCAGTATCCTTGTTATTTTTCCAAATCAAATGTTTGTTGTTTTTACACCCTGCTGGAAATGGTTCTCATCACATTACCTTAAATTATTTTCTCATTTCTATATTTTCATGAAACACAAACTATTCCTTGAAGATCTCCCACAAAACACCTAAATTGGGATAGCAGGTACTAAGTTACCTTTTCTTAACATTTTGAGAGGTGTTTTATAGCTATACAGTTATAGTATCTCTGTTTAATGAATTGTGAATAGTTTCCTAGACAAATTGAGTCCATATGAAGATTTGCTTTAATTATGCCAATATTTCAATGAAATGTGAAACAGAATTTTGCCATTTTAACAAGAACAAGTATGTGACAACTGTAGAAGGTTTTCATATCTTCAAATTGTGCTTGGTCGATATAATTTGCTCTGAATTGTTCTGAAAGTTTACAAAAAGGGTTGCTTACATTGACCCAGTTCTTACACGTACCTAACTGCCAAATTTGTCAAATTACTTTAGAAACACTTCAAATGGAGATTTTGCTGTGGCTTCAATAGAAAATTGTAGGGATGTTTTAAGAGTTGAAGGCAATTAATGTATAGGTCTCTCTCTCTCTCTCTCTTTTTTTTTTTTTTTAGAGATGAATATTTTAACAAATACAGTAGTTGTCTCGTTTACAGTCTGACATGAAAAACTATAGATTGATGAGGTAATTATATCTCTTGTAATGTGAAAAGTGAATAATTGTTGTCACCTAACATTATGTCATCTCTTTTGTATCCTCTACTATGCTTAGTATGCAGCTCCTCTGTGTTTCTGGGCCAAATAGAAGCTGCAGAACACTCAGCATTCTACCTCTTCTACACTCTCCATGTGGACTCACACAACAGCAAGGCAATGAAAAAAACATAGACACTCCATCTGTGGACATCTGTGGCCTTTTTAACACACTGCAAACATGCTTTCCACCTGCATCACTTAATTTTCCCTACGTATTTATACACAGTGAATTTATTATCCATCCAAGCTGATTTATAATTCAGTAAAAAAAGTTAGAGGCTCATGACTTACAGAACAAAATCTCCCCACACAATGCTCACGGTTGTATTTCACCTTTGATTGCTGCCTTTGCTACCATAGAACTTCCTGGACCAAGCAGGTGTTCCTGGAGGGCAAGCTTCTCTCTGGATATTTCCATGGATCCTGGCGCCCTTGAACCATCCGTTTCACTTCACCTAGCCACTCAAACACAAGCTAACTGGGGCACTACAGGCATCACTTTTCATCACAGCATCAAAGACTTCCCTGTCAGTTGCTCTTGAATATTTTCACTCCCTCAGAACAGGAAGAGGTTTTATGAAAGTACTCCTTCCCTTTTTCCTTCCTTTCTTTATTCTTTCCTAGTTTATTTGCACTTCAAAGATTAAAACAAGCCCATTTACAAAGCTATCAGCAACAAATATAAGGGACAACAACAATGGAATGGGTTGTTTCTTGCACAACTGTCAACCTACTTCCGGACCCTGAGATTCTCCAATGGCTTTGACTGACACAAATAATAAAGTCACAGCACTGCTTCACAAAGAGCTGAAGCATCTTCTGACCTTGTTTCAAACAGACAGCAGTTTCCAAATGAAAAAGCAGTTTGAGTGATGATTAAACACTGTCATCACTCAAGCCAAAGAGGTCAAATGAGTAGCTCTGGAAGTTGTCTTGAATATAACTTTGTGACCTGATTGTAGGGGGGCTAACTGCAGCTCCTTTCTCTCCATCAAAAAGTTGGAGTAGCCATATTCTATCTTACTATATCCCTCCCAAAAGACAGAGAGGCAGCTGCAGCCTGAGAAAAAAACACACCAAGTTGCCATCAGCTCAGGCCTTAAAGAGAGAAAGATAGAGCACAAGAAGAGGAAGAGGTTAGGTACTCATGTGGAAAAGCAGCCCTCTAGTAGTAATTATGGTCTTGGTCATTATTCTTCTCTGACCACTGAAAACCCCCAAAGGAAATAAACCATATACCTCATATTTACTGTATGATCTTTGTCTAGAAGGAAGCCGACTTCTGCGGCGCAATTATTCCCAGAATAGACATTATTCTTGTGACTGTGACCCAGGCCACCAATGAAGGCTTCCCCAGAGATCGAGTAATGCCCTGCCGCTGGATCTAGAGGAATGTTGTCTAATCACATAGACAAGTGTGTGTAAGTGAGATAGAGCAAGTATGAGGGACAGACAATTAAAGATACAGACGGACAGACGGAGACAGATAGGTGAGGAGATGGAGATTGTTTTTAGGAACTTTGGATTGCCTGAACTAAGACACACACACTATTATTATATCTGTCCAAATTGGTGTCTATACACATGTCTTAGCGGACAGAAGTGTCTTTGTGGAAGGGATGCCATCGAAGAAACTTGATTTATCAACACTGTGTGAGAACGTGTGTGGTGGTATATGACAGTTTTATCAGTCCACTGTTCCAGACCTCCATTATCACAGTGTGCCAGAGAATGAAAACACAGATGGGTGTATGTGTCAGTGCATCTTGAGGGAAACTTGATGCATAAATCCAAACCAATTTGATAATATTGTGTTCTGTGTATATAGTTGCACATCTTGTGTTTTTGCTTGGATTTCTTTCTGTTGTGGGAACAAAAAGGACAGTTAGTGATTTGTGTACAGGGGGATGTTAATTTTAGGAAATTAACGTCTCAAAATGAATCTGATGATCTAAAGGTGTAAAAATCTGACCGGAAAATATGTCTGATGGCTGTATTTGCAACTTTTATTTCCAGCTTGATTTATTTAGCAGCTTGTGATTTTGTACTTTCCACAATTTTCTAAGGAGCCAAGAATTTAACACTCAGAACATGAGAAAGTTGATGGTGTTATTATTATTTTAAAATTTCATAGGTGCTGCAGGCTATTTTAGCTTCAAGAAGTTGAGGGAAGATATTTATATGGCAATTTGTGTGTAAGTGGCAAAAGCTTTCTGAGAACTAGAAATAAAAGTTTGGATAAATTTCCTCAGAACTGTAACATTTAATCCTGTGCCATATGTTCTATAGTCACTCTTTGAAATGATTTAGATCATTATAGTCTGTTTATCCAGCACCTGAAGATCTGAGGGAATTAGCTTCTCAAAATAACTGACTGCTAATACTTCAAAGATATGATTGGGTTTTTCTTTTATATATTTATGTTACTGTAAGATATGCTTCATCCTATTTTGCCCTATGTAGTAATTTAAGTTTATTTTCTTTTAGTTAACCTGTGTTTTGTGCTTATTTCCATACATAAGCCCTTGTTTGTGGCAGTGTGATTTTAATTTAAAAAAAAAAAAAAAATCATAATAATAAGTTAAAACCTAAGTTATAACTGGGCCAAGTTTAAACACTGAAATGCTGATTCAACTGCCTCCAAAGTAGGAACACTTACCATGGAACAGATTGTTTAAATAATAAAAAAATAAAAAGACTTGCTGAGAAGATACTGCATTTTTAATGATGCTGTGTTAAGTCCCACTACATTTTTAATCTGCCTTTCACAAGAATTTTATCTTCACTCTGTTTTGATCAACTGAAAAGCCAATAAACTCATAAAGTTTGTTCACATACATGAGCACATATGAAAACATGCACACAGGAAAACAAATTATACTCCGTGGTCACTTCATGCAAGTTGGTAACACTAATGTAAGCATATGGCTAGCATGAAGCTACACTATCTGCACTTGGAAACCACACCTGCACCTGCTACAAACAAAATAATTTAACAAAAAGGAGCCGGCATTGCAAAAATCCAAGTTCACAAAGCTGAAAACTCACTTCTCATTAGCAGAACAAAATGTCACTTTTTCACAGAAGCCAAGAGTACACAAGAGCCTTATCACACAAAAATGTCACCCAGCAAAGAGCCAACTGGAGTGGGTACAGGAGACTTTTTTCAGGGTCTGTATTCATGTGCAACTGCATTCCAGAGATAGGTAATGATGAGCTACAGTGGAGCATGGTGCACTCAAAGCCTGGGAGGGAAGGGGCTGGTAGCCATACCAACAGAAAGAGACATGTGGTTTTATGAAAGGTGAAGGGAGGAGAAGAAGCTCAGATGAGAAACATAAAATGGAAAGAGATGAGTATAATGAAATGGAGACAGTCCGACAGACGCACCTGGGCTGCAGAGAGGATTAAATTAAACCTGCTGAAAATGCCTGCACAGATAAGGTGACTGAGTCCTCGTCCTATACCTACCTGGACAAGTCAGTAGTTAGTAGTTAAGTGGTGTGAAACAGGTGTCAGTTACGCACATTTCAGTGTCCATTCATCTGTTTTGCTGACACAGGCATCTTTTCCACTGAGCAGACCAGCTTCTACTGTGGACTCCTCTGACTGGCCGCTCAGCAGAGTGCTCTCCATGAAAGCCTACATCACTAGTGTTGAACCAGCCAGAAAATCCATGAGTTTGACTTCTTTAAGTACATCCTGAACTCAAACTCCAAGTTTTACTTAGATCTGAAAGGAGCCAAGATGGCAGGAAGCCGATGACAAAAACATGGTTGAAATGATGGAATTGATATAAGGAGCTAAAAATGAATCCAAGTCTACAGCAAAGCGCCTTTTTAGTATTATATTTATATATCTGTGCTTTGTTTTAATATGCTTTTGTACATTTTCACACTGCTCTTTGATGTTGCTTGTTGCCCAAATAACTCAGGGAATACCAACTTCTTATTGTTGTTTTGCACTCCAGTACAAAGACAATAAAATCTTATTGAACCTTGAATCATGAAGTAATGACTGAGAATAAACAGTAGCATAACTAAATAAATTTATAAAGGTACAGTCAAGTATTTCGACAGTGACAAAAAGTCTGTAATTTTGCCTATGTACACCACCACAGTGTATCTGAAATGACACAATCATGATGTGACTGAAGCATGGATTTTCAGCTTTAACTGAAGAGGTTTAACAAAAATACTGCATTAACCGTTTAGGAATTACAGCCATTATATATAAAGTCCCTCCGTTTTCAGAGTCTCATAAGTTACTGGACAAATGACTGACCATCAGCCGGTCCAGGTGTGGCCTGTTCTCTGGTTATTCTGTTCTATTGTCAAATTCCAAATGGAGAATTTGCAGCTGTACTGTAGCTGTTCACTGGAATTCTCACTGTGAGGTCAATGTAAATGAAGGTGGTCATCATTCAACTATCAGAGAGATGGTGAAAACTTTGTGGCAAAATCAACCATTTGGTATATTCTTAAAAAATAAACAATCTACTGGTGAGCTCAGCAACACCAAAAGGCCATGAAGAATATCTAAGACAACTAAAGTGGATGATCTCAGAATTCTGTCTTTATACTTTATAACAATCTTAGTTTGTCCAATTATTTATAAGGCTCTGAAAATGGAAGGATTATATTTTTGTTTAAACCTTTAAACCCCACGCATAAAATGGTCCGCCTGGACTTTTTTTTATCATTATAACCAACTAAAAGGTTAGAAAATATGCTGTGAGTGAGTCTGTTTGCCCATTTTTCCAGAATACTTTTTTTTTCAGATCTTTCAAAATCTAGTAATAATTTACAATTTACTGCATGTTAAAACAGCTAAAACAGTTTTTCTCCAGCTGCTAGTACAGGCATCAGTGAAATTACCCTAATAACCCCCCCAAAAAAACAATAAAATGCAATGTCACAGGTTTCAGAAACCAATGGAATTTTTCCAATTGCACAAACAGTGACAGAGTTACAGCCGTCCAAACTGCATAGCCTATGTACAGGGTGCGTCAGGTTTTAAAGCATTAACCCCTTCAACTAAAGCTAAAAGACCTTATAACACATATTGATCACTTCATTTCTAATCCACTGTGGTGGTGTACAGATGTAAAACTACAATATTTGTGCCATTGTCCAAAAACTGATGGATCTGACTGTATGTATCTGTATCTGAAACATTATAATAATCATTAAAAACCTTTAGTTGTGTCCGCTCTCTATATATATTTCTCTGCCAACACTGAGCTACACACTTTCTCCAACACATATTCACACTCTATATACTGCAGTACTACATCAAGGGAATAAAACAAGGCTGATGGCCATGTTTGCAGCCTCCTTTCCCAGCTTGCCTTTTCAGCAGCTTGAGATCTTGTACATTTCACAATGTTTTAAGCAGCCAAGAATTTATCACCAACAACATGTGATACTTGCTTGTACTATAACTATTTTTATAATTATTATTATTGCAATTTCCTACATGCTACAAACAATTTACTTTTAGATGATGGCCTGTGTTTATTACTAATCTTACTGTGAGCTGGATATAAAAACCTTGATAATTGACTCTGAACAACTGCAACATTTAACCATATACAAATTAACAACTGTGATACTCTGCCATATGTCCTCCATACACTCTGTGAATTAATTAAGTTGATAACAACATTTCTATGGTTTTAAATTCAGTGCAGTAGCAGTTGCTTTATCCAGGATGGCTCTGGTGTTGGCTGGGTTTGTGGTCATACTCAGTTGTATTCCGCCTCTGTAAAATTGCCTCTATTCACATTCTGAAATAATTTCCTCCTATTTTTTCTACTTGGTTCTCTTAATCTAAAGTGACATTCAGGGAATATTGAGCGAATAAAAGGCCAAGTACAATCAAACACACCTCTGCACCTCCTCTTCCAACATCCTGATGATGTCTGTGTTTTTCATGATTATTTCACTTCCCCTCTTCTCTCCTGTACTTGACTCTCCTTTTTTCTTTGTAACCAACTTAACTTCGTACCCCTGACATTCACAGCTACTGATAACATGAAATATATCAGAGCATATTGGAGTGGGTGCTGAACCTCATTTTTTGATATCAACCAAAAGGTGTTTGATCATATGCAACGCATGTCAGTAAAGATAACAAAACTCAGAACTATAATGAGCTCCAGTGGCAGTTTTACATTATCACTGCTGTATAAACAGCAGTCTTACAATTATCTACAGGAATGTTTGAACGATCCACTGAGGAAAAACTGAAGCGTGAATGGTCAATACTTCTTCCCTGGCTCCTTGTCTATCATCGGTACACCCGTGGGTGAGCATTTAACCTCCCTCCGCTACACCGGAGCTGCTCTGTGGATACTCACTGAAACCTGTGGTGTTCATGTTCAACTACAGGAAGCTTAGAAATGTGTAGGTGGGAATGTCCTGCAGAAAAGCATATGTATGAACCATCTTAAATCAGCACATTATGCTGGCATTTTGAATAGTTTTTCTCAAACTGACCATAGCAGTTAGGTTAAATTATTAATATTTCTTTTAGTTTTTATATTGTTATCTTAATTCTAACTCTTGCAACCATGAAGTTATTGCATCATATCCTTACATCTGCCCTCCTCCAACAATATTCTTCACCATTGTGAGATACTGTTTGACATTTTTGTCATTTTTTTCTTTGAAAATGATTCAAGCAGTTGTTTTGGAAGAAAATCCCATAGATGCTGCAGGATATTATGAGAGCATTTTTCATCTTTAAATCCACCACATTTGATAGGCATTCCTGACAAAGTGGTATTCACATGTACATTCTTATATAAATTGAAGATTTAGCTATAAACAGTACTATCATAGACCAGCAGATTAGTGTAGTTTATGACCTAAGGGGGTGAGGGTTTGCAGTCTCTAATTGTCTTGTTTCCTTTTCTTTATTTGTGCATTGCTTCATAAATGAAAAGCCCTTTCAGGCATGATTTGTGATGAATAACATCATAAAAATACATGTAGAGTCCCAGTTGTTGCTACATGCTTTAAAGGGGCTTATGTAGTACAGATATTTGAAAATCTCTCAACAGGAAGTCGTGTACCGGGAATAAATCCACCAACAACTTAACACAAACTCACTGAATAAAGTATTAAGTTTGTTGTTTACACACGTTTGTATTATGGTATCATCAAGTTTCCTCATCAAGCAAAAAGCTGTAGCTGGTTATTTTGACAGTCAGTTAAAATAACACTGTATATTATAATCTTCAAGTGCTGCATCAGTTTGGTGAGCTTAGCTCTGTTTTTAGACTTAAAACAGCCACAATAAAAACTGTAATTATCTGAGTTTTCCCATTTCATTTCATTTATTTGGATCTCCATTAGCTTTGGCTTAGGCCATCGCTATTCTTCCAAGGGTCCACATCCTACACAATTGTCTTTACACTGCAGTACACAAACATACAGTTTGTGTTGTCAATAGCTGAACAAAAGATATGCTTGGAATCATCCAAACAAGGTCAGAACTGTCACATTTCAGTCTGAATTTTGGATCAACAAACAGCAAATTTAGCAAAAATAATAACACCACACAATAACTTCATACCTTCATAAGCCTCATGATCAAACTCTCCCATGAAGATGAAACACTGTAATTTCAGCATCAAACTCCATTCTTCTCATTTAGATCTGTGTCCAGTGGTGAAAACAACAACAGTACTTTGAGCTTTTACCACTTTGTCACTTTCTTTGAATCTCAAAATTCTGTCTTTGCAAATTTTCATCCCATCGTGTCACTTTCTGACGCTTTGGTCAAAGACCCCATGACGTTAGTTTTCCTCACCATAGGAGAGCTGCAGTGTGACTCACTACTCCTTCTAGTGGTCACATTAAATCCCCCCATCAGGTTAAATACATTCAGTTCATGTCTCCATAATCCAATACATTTGCATCTTTGAAATTATTATCCCGCCCCCCGAAAGGAAAGCAAGGGGTATTGTTTTCGGTTCGGTTTGTTTGATTGTTTGATTGTTAACACTCAAGCAGCAATACTATTGGTTGAATTCATACCAAATTGGGTTTATAGATTGCCAGTGACCGAGAATAGATGTGGTTACATTTTTGGAACAGTAGGTTAAAATTCAAATTTTTTATGAATTTTTAGAATCTTTTTTTTTTCCATTTACTTATAATGGGCAAAATTTCAAATGTCTGTAGCAGCAAAACTATTGGCTGAATTCATACCAAATTGGGTTTATAGATAGTCAGTGACCGAGAATAGATGTGGTTACATTTGGGAAAAGTAGGTCAAAGTTCAGATTTTTTATGAATTTTTTTCTGTCTTTTTTTCTCCTATTTACTTATACTGGGCAAAATTTCGAACGTCTACAAAAACATCCATTTTGCTTAAATTTACTTCAAAATTCAAACAATAAATTTGCTTCAAACTTCAAACTATAGAGGGAATTGATATGCTGACATTAGCACACACATAGACATGATGACATCAGCTGGATCGATGCCAAAATAAGCGACTATACAGGTGAGGGGTGGGGTTTGTTGTGCCTGGCACCACTTATTCATTCTTTATTCTGAACTATCAGGTCATTTTCCTTCTAATATTTGAAAATAAAAAATACATTTAACATTAAAATATTTCATTGTAATCCATTAAATGTGTTTATCATTGTTCTTCTTATGCCTCAGCTTCATCAGTTTCATCAGTATTATCAGCTTTGGTTACAAGGGACAAAATAAAACACAAGACTGCAGTCTTAAAATAATGTACGTGTTGGCTTGCTTTTAGATTTACTGCACCAATATACTTTTACCAAATACAGAAACAAACAAATCTGCCAACCAAAGCCATATAATTGTCATAGTATTATCATAAATATAATATGATAAGCTTTATAAATGACATATCTATTTGCACTTTGCAAAGATGCTGTATCTCATTAAACTGCACAGGTGCTCTGCTCTGAGCTGCAGATATAATCTACTTAGTGAATTGCTGATGGTACTACTAGTTTAGAGGACAGCTCAAGCGATACCACTGAGATAAGGACTGAAGATTAAAAATGAAGAAAGTGGCACAATTATTTAGATGCATACAAAATAGTCTAATGCAGACATAGAATATGATTTGAGCAGAGAAATTAGTAGATAATCAAACTGCTTGTATTAATTTTATTCATCTATATCAGCAGACCTGCCACTGACACACTTGTTTTCATCACAAGCACAGCAAAAATTAAGGATCATTTGCACAATTCATTTCTCATTTGTGTAAACATTTTGTTTTCAGAAACAGCAGCAGCATGCAAAATAAGTTTGGATGTTTGGCTCATTCCAAGTTGCACTGAGCTCTACTCACAGTAATATGTCAAATCTTCTCTAAGTGGGTGTCTACGTTCACAGCATCCGGACCTGCGGTGAATTGATTTCTTACTCATCATCAAGTGTTTTGCAATAAACTGAAAGAAAATTGGAATAAAATGCTGGGAAATGGTTTGAGTTGTCAAGAAGGGGAATGGGCTTGTTTGAGATTTAATCATAAAAGTGAAACAGTGAACTATTTTCCTTTTTTGGGGTTTTTGTGCAATACATTCTAGGTGAGACTGAAGAGTGAGAAAAGTGCAATATTAACAGTTAAACAAACATAACAAATCTATTAAATTTGCTACTCAAAATTTATGAAGTATGCATGATGTCTGGATAATGTCATTGCCAGTTCTTTTTTTAATCTTATCTAAAAGGCACTAGTGTCCTGGTGGGAAAAGGCTTAAGCAGGATTTATACATCTGCTCTCTGCTCTACAATGAGTCAGTACTTTGGTTCTTTATTCATCCAGACACTACACAGGTATACTTTAACATGCGTATGTCCATATGAAGGGCTGAACATTTTTTGTGAATCCTCAGGGTCAGGGGATTCCAGTGGGATTCCCTTGGGATGGGAGAGAGCATTGTTATTTATCACATGATTGGGACTTGGCAGGAATAAAGTCTACTAGCACATTGACCCATGGGGATCCACGGGTTCTAGATGTGGTAGTTTGTATGCTGTTGTGTATTTGTGCATGCTGTACTGCATTTGTCCAGCAGTCTGGGCCAGCGTTCTGGGCATAGCAACGTAATTATAAGGCTATTGTTTTCCAAAATTACTAATATCTCCAAAAATATTGGTCCTATCAACTTGCTGTTTTTGCTACTGTCTTCCTTGACCAAAAATCCATAAGTATGCCAAACTGCAGCAGTCAGCTCTTTCCGGATTTTGTGTGATTCTCAAGACACACACACACACGCACACAGAGGCCACTTGGCATTTATAATATAGATAGGAATGAACGGAAGCAGGAGTCACACATATACAAGCAACAGGTAAGTTTTGAGTCTGTACCTTTAAGTGTCAACCAAGCCCCATGTATCTCTGCAAATGAATCTCTACTAAAAGGCAACCAGGACATTTAAAAGTCATTACACTGGGTTACAAAAAAATGTTTTTTGCAAGTTGTCTAGGTTTTTTCAACTGAATTAGGACCATTTTGCACCGCTAAATCCAAAAATGACATCTGTTTTTCTCAATCAGGTCAGGTTTTTTTGCTAATTTGATTTTGAAAAATTTGATCTTCTCACAAAATATAATAATTAATACCAAAATAAGACTGGTAAGCACACTTTATGAAACTTGTTACTTGATTCCTGTTAGGTACAATGGTGTATTCACCGCAGATGTAGCAGAATACGTCAGGCTTATTTTTGTAAGATCTTCTAGTCGAAGCCATTTCATTCACCTGTAATATTAAAAAAAACATTAATCATAAATTGGCAAAAGTAAAATCTTCAGAACTCGTTTATTGCAAGAAATATGAAAGAATTTTGTATCATATGATGTGAAAATGCCCATAAATGTAAGCAAAAATGTTAAAAAGCCAATATGTAGCATAGTTCAGAAAGTTGGCCTGATTGAGCAAAATTAATGCGATTTTTGGATTCAGCACACCAAAATTATTCTAAATCAGCTCAAAAAACTTAAACAATAAATTTGTTGTTGACCAGTGTTATTATTGTCCAGGTTTAGCAAGTCATGAGTCAAGTCATACAAATGTCTGGTGATGTATTCTACATGATCAGTTGAACCATTAATTATAACCTTCATTAATGAACAATAGCGGTGAGAGGTCCTGTAGTAGTCTACTGCATGTTTATTCTGTTTCTGACTCCTTTTTGTTGTTGTAGGCAGCTTTACAATGACTGATAATCAGTGGTTAAAAATAAACTAATCATGTTTCAAAAATCAAACATGACTTTTTTCAGTGTATTTCAGCGCAGGATAAATTCTCAAGTCATCTGCCATAAGTCACGTATATACTAAGTTTAACTCATAAAGACCCAGTGCGACTTTTGTGGCAGTTCCCAAATAATTTTTTTCTCTATATTTAACCATTTTTAAGTGATTTATCAACATTTATGATAATATTATCCTCTATTTTGCATTTTTCTGTGTAAATCATGTATTTCCTATATTTAATTCACTGATTATGTAGATGTTCATGAAAACTCAGAGTTAATGCAAAGGTTATTATATCAGAACAGAAAAAAACCTGAAGAAAAAACTTTTTCAGCAAATATCTCATTAACTGAACATAAACCAAGTGTGTCCATCCACTGTCACTGATCCAACTCCATGGTTTTTACTGGTGAATCAATGCTGTAGAAGATGACAGTGTTTCCACGTTCACTACGGAGCATCTGAACACCCTAATGGGTCATATCTGATTATGATTTAAAGCTGAGAAGCTGCATTTTACCTCAATTATTTACATGTATTGATAGGATTAATGGATCAACAGGTATTAAACATTTTACATCAGCAGATGCTTTTGATCACCGATGGCTGTTTGAGTCTTTACAGGTTAAGTTAAATCAAGTCTTTCACCAGTTAGTCAAGTCTCTAACATAGAAGTAAGTGATATAAGCTCTGATTACAGGACGCATTTACTGATGCACCCTTTATGCCACGCAATACTTATGCAGTTTCACAATAAATGTCACATTTATTCCCATCTACAGTTGTGTTAATATTTTGCCAAGATTCAGAACACTGTGTAAAGTCTTCTCCGGCACATCCCACATATTCTCAATGGGGTTCAGGTCTGGACTCTGTGGTGTCCGATCCATGTGTGAAAATGATGTCTCATGCTCCCAGAACCACTCCTTCACAGTTTGAGCCTGATGAATCCATGCATTTATCATCTTAGAATATGTCTGTCTCTAATCCACTGGTGTTCAACCTTCGGTCTATTCAGGTGACCAGGTTTGAATTAATTGTTTGGACATAAAACATTGCTGAACTTAGACCTGACCGACTGAATCAACCCCAGAGCATAACACTGCCCCCACAAGCTTGTACTGTTGGCATTAGGCATGATGGGTAATCACTTCATCCACGTCTTTTCTCTCCCTGATGCACCCATCACTCTCAAGCAGGGTCAATCTGGACTCACCGGACCAGATCACCTTTTTCGATTGAAACACAGTCCAATCTTTATGCTCTATATCAAGCTGGTAGTTGTTAAAAAATGTGAAGCTGCTGACTGCATCAGTCATGGTTGAAGAACTTTTTGCAGTTGAAACATATCAATCACTGCCAATGACAGATCTGAACCATTTCATACCCATGAGATGCTCCCCCTCTTCAAAACAAAACACTACATCACACTGAGATGGAACAGAAGTGAACATGCATACTCTAAACAGAATACCCACATGTCCTTGCCCAGTCACCACTCCGCCAGATTAAATTGCTTCTCTATGTAAATATAAACGACAAGAGAATTAGAATCTGTTTAATAAAAAAAACACATTTAAGGCCTGTGGCAGAGAACGCACTGTACAATCTGAAGCCATCATAAAAGAGCACAGAGACTTTGATGTTCAGATGAAACAAACGTCTTGTTCGGCGGAAGTGCTCTGTTTTCCTCTGTTTCTGTTCCACTATCAAACTCACACATGTCACACACACACTCACACTCACATTCAATTATTCACTCACTGAATTAATGTCAGTATTAAATTTCAGCCAATGGGAAGTCACCTATAATGACACGTGGCAACATATGTGCGTCAGAGTATAAAGGAAAGAACATATTATCTATTATTATACTTTCAATAATGTTCATATGATTTTAACTGTTTGTGCATATGAATAATAATAACTTTGACGCTTTATAGCTAATCAGGGTCTGAAAAATCAGAGTTAAGGACATTTCTTCTACTCTGTCAAACTGTGTGAAATTACTGATGGTTAATAATGATTACATAATATCCGAGTTTAGAGTACTTGATGAAGTACTTCATGTTGCCAAGGAAACAAACTAATGGCACACAGATGTTATTTAGACGCCCCAACAGACTAACTTGAATCCTTATTTAGATTTCAGAGAGTGTTATACATAGTTAACATATTCTAGTCCCAGACATTTATGGGTGATGATTGAAATGGTTTTCTGCGTGTTTCCTGTGTGTTTCAGTGGCCTCAAAGGGAATTTGTAAAAGATAAATTGCAGCAAAACAAAGGGTGACGTGAGGATTTGAGGGCATATCGTTTGATACATTCATTGCTTGTCAAAGTAAATTACTCAGTTCCCTACAACACAATTCAACGCAATGAAATCAAATGAACAAACCAATTAATAGCTCAAAAATCCTTCCACAAAAAGTGTTTTTTTGCTTTGTTTTTTTTTCACCCTTAGGGACTGTTTTACACATTTTGCATGCTTTCATTCTCCATTTACTGATAATTACCCCGCCCCCCGAAGGGAAGGCAAGGGGTATTGTTTTTGGTTTGGTTTGTTTGTTTGTTTGTTTGTTAACACTCTAGCAGCAAAACTATTGGCTAAATTCACACCAAATTTGGTTTATAGAAAAGCTGGTCAAAGTTACAATTTTTTTAATGAATTTTTAAAATCTTCCCATTTACTTATAATGGGAAAAATATACACAAGGGGCGGGGTTTGTTGTGACTGGCACCACTTGTTTTGCCTGTATTCCTGCATATGGCAGGAATTTTGGCAAGTGTGCATTTTCATTTGATCTTGTAATTTCCAGCTCAGCTCCTTCACCAAGTCTAAAACACACTGTATACAAACTAGTGTTGCACTCTTACTGTTAAGCACAAAAAATGTTCCACTGAAACTGTGGTGTCTTATTTTGTCTCATCCTCTTAAAATTGCATGTGACTGCTATTTCTGTAAGGCTGTTATACGCCAAGCCACATTATATTATTATAAATCAATTATGTTAATCTTTTGAAAGAAAGTACCAGAGCAGCAGTATTGCTCGAAGAAAAAATGCCATAGCAACTGTGATGTGATGAAGTTTACACAGGAATGCCACAATAACAATAGGAAGAGCTACCTGTTCTATTTAAATAACAATAATAATAATAATAATAATAATAATAATAATAATAATAATAATAATAATAATAATAAGAAGAAGAAGAAGAAGAAGAAGAAGAAGAATCAGCAGAATATTTGACTCCTTAGATACAGCATGTACGAGCTATACCATATATAGGCAAATAGGGTGATCAGCACACCACTGAAAGCTGTCTTATCTAAACAAACACCACGGGAAGATAACTGACACCATGGCCTTGACACCATTAGAAATAATACTGAAAGTAGGGTGAAAAAAAGAAGGAGCATGGCTGAACATGTTTCCTGCCCATATATGCCCATACCTCGCATTATAAAAGGTGATGTTCTGTTAGTAAACTCAGTTGTTCTGCAGAACTACTTGGGCTTTGTACTCCATGACTGAAGAATAAAGCTCTCTGAACTCAACTTTACTGGACTCCAAGTGTTCATTTGACTCTGCGTTTTCCTCAGAAGAAGATTTGAATACTTAGAAAGTTTCAGAAGATTAAACTTAGAATAAAAAGTAAAGTGTTGAGGCTTAGGCAGGACCAGGCTTAGTCTCCAGCTGGCCCCAGACTGGGCCTTGAAGTTCGGCCAGAAAATCCACATCAAAACCCATTTAAATCACCGGATAATATTTTTTATAAGTACTTGTGATCATCGGTGTAAATGTATTTGGCACAGTACAAAAAATAATAATATATAAAAATCTAAATTGCTGCTGATCATTTACATATCTCAGGGTGCATAATTCAACACAAAAATGACTTTGCATGTAGTGTATTGAAAGTAAATAATCTTTTTTCCCATCTAAAAACATGGTGACATGACAAAAACCTGGCATTCAAATGGTTTAAATATTTAAAAATCAATCAGTATTTGATGTCTTTAATTAGGTCAGATGTAGGTGAAAAAATAGCTCAGTGAAAGTAGAATATCATGTTAATACATATTATTTTTATTGCTATAGAAAAAGTACATGTGACTATCCCTCAGGGTTTATAATCTTTCAGACTCTCCAGCAACAAACATGCTCTGTGTTCTTACATTTTAAATATATTCAATGATTTTATGTTCAATGTCAGTTTACAGCTCATGTAGAGTCTCTTTATCTTATTGCGTGCCCATTCATACTAAATGACACTCTCTGGAAGTCTGAATGGTAAATGATGTCACGTTCTCTCACTCACTCTTTCCTTCAGAAGCCTTTTTTCCATAATGGATATCACACTGGCTGTTCGGTCAATTAAATAAGCACATTTTAGGAAGATTAAAGCCTTTACAAATTAGCCCAGGAAAAAGAGAACAGAGATAAAGACCATTCTCATACACGCATGTGCCATTTAACCAAGGTACCCTGAATTATTCATGTAAAATTTGCAGCCTATGTGGTAAATGTGACAGATAGGACAGTCAAAAAGGTCTTCCATGACTATGGGATGTACTGATGTTCATAAATGTGTCCATGAACAGAGGAACAGGCAAACAGAAACTGAAAACTGATCCAGACTGACATGAAAAACAAACAAATGTGAAAGTCTTTCTCATTGGCTCGAAGCTTAAACAAATGTCTTGACATTTCAGAGCAATGAAATATGAATCACTCTTCATTACCACAGAAACATGAAAACAAACTCCACTGGGTAACGTAACTACCAGAGCAATGCATCATTGTGTGTGTGCTCAGTAAGCCTTTGTGTGCTCATCTCCCCCAAACAGGATGAAATAAAGCTGCTACACAAATGGTAATCAACAGCCTTCTCAGAAACCCCATGTCCTAAACATATACAGTTGGGGGTAATATCTACCTTTGATTTTTGAAGAAAATGATTTACATATGCAACAAAAATAGACATGGGCTGTACAAAACATGGTACTGACTTACACTGCACACAACTACACAGACCCACAGATTAATCAAACTGCTATGTGGGAGAAAAATAGCTGATCCTGACACATCTGCCATTTCCATGATTCATGATGCTGTTCATCAAAAGTTCACAAAAACAAATACAAACAGCATCATGAAATGTGCTGCATCCAGACCTTGTTCACCTTCCTTATACATTCACCAGAGGTTTCCAGCACTAGCAGAGCTTTATTTGGAGGCTTGAATAAGAGATTAAAGGAATAAAATCTGGCAAGCGCTTGTTTTATCTGACAGCTGCGGCGTATCTCAAATTAAATATGTATATTTGTCAAAGATTTGCATTTCTTTTTTCTTAACTTTACTACTTGAATAAACTCAGGAAAAGGGTTTGATATTTAACCAATGGTGGCTGGTGCCCCACTCAATTTAAAAATTACATGGAGAAGAAGAATTATTTAAACAGATTAATTTAAGCAAAAATATATTTAACCCTTTATCGGGCAGGTGACAATTTTTGGTAATTTCCACAAACATTAAATATGGGGTGAATCCCATGTCTCACTGAGGTTGGTTTTTATAACAGTATACGGAGATTTTATGGACATTTTGCAGTTGTAAATAGTGAATATGAGTGATTTTTGTCAGTTTGTGACCTTATAACAGTTTTTTTATTGCATGTGTTTACTTTTTAGCATGTGCTGCTAGGATGTTTTATACTGTATATACTTCTTGGATATTTTCAATGTATTTTTTTTTTATTATTTATTTTGTCATGTATAGGGAAGGAACCAAATATGGCAACTTCATTGACCCTGATGTTCTACAAAAAAAAACATTTTGAGAAATTTCACAAAAGTAATAAAGTGTTGTTATCTCCAATAACACGCTAAGGTTGAAATTTTGAATTTCTATGAGTGCCCTATAAAAGGTTAAAAATATTATGATATGATACTTGTCCTGTGCCTTGTAATTTATGTCAGTATTTAAGTGGTTTGTGACTGCATTTTTGCCTTAATATGTTCCCGGTTGTGGTGTTTCAATAAAATGAGTGTGTATGTGCCTCCTAAAACTCTCACTGAGCAGTCAGACATGAGAATGGGCTCTCATTCATCAGGTTTAAACAATCACAGAGGGGCACTCATTTTCATGCCCAGTAGTCAGTCAAATTATTATTGTTATTATTATCTGTTCTTATGTGATTGGGAAAGTGGCCTTGACTTGAATGAACACAAAACAGAGGCTCAACGCTCTCTAAATGTTATGTTTTGACCTGTTCAGCCCTGTTTTTGTCTTCATTCTCTGTGTTTTATGCACATGGGTTGTAGTTATTCCTTTGCAAAAAAGGGAAAAAAACAGTTAAATGCTGAAAGACCCCATCCAACTGTAACAAAGGCTCATAAAAAGCATCACTGACTCAGATTTGACTCTGACTCAGAAATTCATAACCACTGTGTTCATGTCTTCCTATTCTCCGTCTTCCACAACACAGAGGGCAAAATGTGAAGAAATGCTGTGTAACCTATCATCATTTCAGAGTCTGAACTCTTAATCCCTTGTGTTCACTGAGTCAAGATAAACATTCAGTTTTATTTTTCCTGCATACATCTAAGAAATCTCAGTGTCCAACATCATCAGGTGTCATGCCTCAAAGATCCTTAAAGGTCTGTCAGCTCCAGAACATGAATGTTAAATGCAGAAGCACCTAAAAACCATTGTATCTGAGTGAAAGTGACATTTAAATTGTTCCACCTGAAGAGCGCAGCGGACCGATGATGAAGGATGATAGATCTATAAAGACAGATTACAGGATACCCCATTAACACTGCATTTTTCTCATCCAGTGTAAAAGCAAGCTGAGGAGACAAGCAGTAATTTAGGTAATTTTGTACCGCGCTTCACCCTTTCCTTTGATGACAATAATTATCTGTAGAAAACATCTGTAGCATGTGTTGTGTTCCCCTCCTTCCTCTTCTTTTCTTTGTCTGATCAGTGTCTTTTCCTCTCATCTCCCTCTAAATCACACACGAGTCTTCTTTTTCAGATGAAATTTACATTTAGTACTTACCCTCTTAATGTGCTTTCAGCTCATTTTCTCTCTGTTTGTTCCTTCATAACTTACTAAACCATCTTAACAGCTACAAGAAATTAGCATCTACTCTCATTTCATTCCATTTCTCATTACAAATGTAGTCAAGCATCATTTGATAACTGGAGATAATTTACTGGAGATAATTCACTTCATCCTCACAGATTGATGGAAGTCTATGAAAAAGGAGTGGCTCAAAAAACGCCATAAATTTGGTCAAAACTCAGATTTTCATGATCTTAAAATAGGATCAAAATTACATCTGCTTCCCAATCTGACTGCAATGTTTCTGGATTTGAAGGTTGGAAACATCTTGTCTTTTACCATTTTGTGAGACACATACATGTTCCCTTGTTTACCTGAATCAAACTAGGGACACTATGAAGACTTATTTTGATCAATAAATAAATAAATAAATGTACAGATACTGGTAGAGTAGGGGTACCATCCATCAAACTGTCACCTAAGGCGGTAGATTTTAATAGTAAATACCCTATAGACCATTGATTGGATGCACTGATGCAATTTATCACGCTGTAAAAATAACTCATATGAGATGCAATGTTTAATGATTAACATTTAACATTTGTGTAGTCAAAGTTCATTTGTAATTGTTAACTGTATGTCTTGTAATCATTAAATAGTCGTTAATGGTTAAGAAGAAACTATAATCTTTCGAGAACATGAGTTAGTGAAATTACAAAGGGTGAACTGAGAAATCTCATGGATTTCAGGTTAGTGGACGTCACAGTTAAGACACAAGGCTCTGCTCCGTCACACACTGAAAATTCTGCTGAAGGTGTGTGAAACCTGAATCAGATGGCTAAATGGACTTTCACGGACTATAAGTCCCTATTCATTGCATGTGGTAAAACAGATATTTCTTTAAATATATAAATAGAAACCCTTTCATTGTGTTCCCTGGGATGTAACTTTGGAAAATAAATGAACAGTGATCAATCCCAAGATGTAAACAATTATTTGAGCCACCATTTACACATGTTATTTATCAGTTTCCTTTGCAATGTCATTAAAGAAAACAACCAGTCCTTTGTGTGAACATCATGTGACAATAACAATAACATATCTGGATCAGTTGATTTGTAACCACACTAAATTTGATGTGAAAAACAAAAATCAAAGAGACGTGAAAGATAAGACGAGGAACAGCATCGGTAAACAATTTCACTGCAGTGATAGTGAGGAGTTTCTGTAATGTGGACGTCATATCTCCACCACAGTTTGCACCATCAGCATCTTTTTAACTGGATATTGGACTCAGAGGAACAGAGGACGCTGCATCAGACAGATGGAGACAAACAGACTACAGGTGATGTTGTTATTGAACAAGTGTCACAACTGTCACAAATAATATTTGCCCAGAAACATTTCACACTTTCTTCTTGTTTTTTCATCAGGCACCTGATATGGAAAAGCTTTAAGGAAGGATTTGTAACATGACAAAAAAGTTAATCTGTTTTTGTATCCATGACATTCATTTATTTGTTTGGTCAGAATATAACTTTATATCATTACAATACCCGATATGTTGGATATAAACTACATGCTTGTATCTCTTAAAAATGACTGGATGTTTCCAGAATTTTAAAGGTTAACTCACTTAATTATCCCCTCTGCATTTTACTCATCTAATACATGCACAGTAAGTAGCATTAGCATTAACAATTAGCAAATTTGGAGATGCAAGGTGCCATTGAAGGGATGAACTTCAGATCTTCATCTATGATCAAGGACACTGACAGAAGAATTAACCTCCATATACTTGCATTTTAACTTTGCAAAGAAGAATAGTATAGGAATAATAGAGCATTATGGAGGATATTGAGATTCCAGACTATGTTACAGCATCTTCTATGCATACACTGTTGCCCACGAAGTTGAAATTAAATATTTTTACCTGTTCTCATGAAATGATTGTGATAATGTGATTTATTCTTGATAGATAAAGCATAACTGGGGCTTATGGAATCATTGTATCTGGTCAAAGGAGATTACTGATGTGTATGAATAGGAATAAAAAGACAAACGTGTGAGGAGTGTGAAAACAAAATGATTCCAACTTTATGGGCAATGGACTATATGTGTCGAGTTGTAATAAAAGGTTTTCTGCCCAGTTTGGAGGCTGAATGGAACTCACCCTAGTGGTTTCTCCAGTCGACTGGCCGGTGATCCAACAATCTCCCCCAGAGTACAGAACATCTGACCCAAAAAGTCCTGGAAGCAAGGAGAGAAACAAATAATGAAGGAAAAGGGGATCCATTTGTGGATGTGGAGTAGAAAGAAAACAAACGAATAGACACAGTAAATTACTGATCCAGTAAGGCTTCAGCTTCATATTTAAGTCAGTATTAAATTTATGGCTGTGCAAAGCTTTGCTGGTTTTTGATCCAATATTTTTTCTTTTATAAAAAAGAGACTTTGGCTTCAAGTGAAACACACAGGTTTAAGAGAAACTGTGTCATTCATCAATTTTCCTTTAAGTGTAGTTCAAACAAAAATCAAGTGGCTAACAATTGTCAAGACAAATGAACATAATCTGCTTTTTTCCACATTAGAAAAAAACTTGACAATAAGTCTTAAGAATTATAATGAAGAACAATGGTGTGTTCTGAATTAATTTAGAGCAAAAAGATACTAAAATCCATTAAAACAAACTTAATGAAACACATGTGCAATAAAATGAATAAATTATTTTCGAATCCTGCTGGTATTATTTTAGAGTCACTGACTTCATCGTCATATTTTTGTTGAGGTACTGTGATATCGTCCTTGTTCCTGTATTCATTATGTTTTTTTTTTTTCAGCAGCTAATTAAGAACAGGTGGTGATGATTTATTACCGGTGAATCCAATTTGCAACACTTAAACTTTAAAGAGTGTTAAAACAAGAATATGAAAATGTTCTCACATGAGGCTCATTGATTTTAATGGTGTCAAATGACCCCATGTGAAACACACGCTTAAGGGATTGGGAGCTCTCCATTACTGAGCTCCACTAAACCACATGACACTGTGTTTAATTATTTGTGTAAGATGTAAACTAAAGTGGTTGAAATGAATGGAAATGTCACTGTATCTTCAAGGTTAGGTATGTATGAATGATAATCCTGCTTTAATGACTTGTAGGAAAAAAGCAGACACATGCAAGAAGATGAGGGGATTTGTAGCATGAAAAATGACAAGGAACATGATTTGTAACAGTGAGGCAGGGAGATACAGCTGGAGTGATAATCATGTCCTCCACAAAACACAGCCCCTCAGTTCTACTCAGCGATGGTCGGGTACATTAAGCCCATTGTAAAACAGAAGTGACAGCACAAATATTGTTTGTATCGTGCTGTGTGTTCAGTTTTAACGCTGACAACAAGGATGTAGGACAATCCAACCCAAAAGTCCTTTGGCCTAATGACAAACTTTGATTTTGATGTTGTAGTTGGATTCCTCTGTGACAGCAACAATGGTTAAGTGCTATACAGAGAGCTCAGCTTGATCTCTGGAGCACCGAGTACTCTGAGCTGCTTCATTCTGATCAGAGACGCCATCCTTCCACTCGAGAGAAGGATCATTAATGTGAGGCAGCAGCCATGCAGAGTCAGAAGGGAGAGAGGTGCGGGGACCTACATTGGTTTCTGCAGGCTTCCAGAAAGGTTGAGCCGCAGCAGCAACAACAACAACAACAACAACAACAATAACAATAACAGAGCACATCATATAGAGTATACAACACTGTACCAAATACCTAGTCCTCCTAGTACTGTTTCAGACAAACACATGAGGGTACAACATGAAACATGCAAAGCTAAAAGTATGAAAAATAGTTTAAAAATGAAAGCTAATGATGAAAAAAGGCAAACTCTAGTCATCCAAATACATCAAATAATCATGAAAGCTGATTATTTATACACCACTACCATTTAGCTAATGCTTTCTGTCACCATAGTTTCCAGCCTAATGAATGCATATCTCATCTTTTTATCACTGACATGAAAGTAACCGTGTCTTGAACTGGGTATATGGCTTGAAATGGAAACTAATGGGTAGAAGCATTGCCTGATAAAACCTATTTAAATGACTGTTTCATAAAATACTGCTAAAGGCAGTTGCTATACTAAGACATTAAAAAAAAAAAGATATATGAGAAAATAATAAAATTCCTGCAAAAGTCTTAAACCAAGGCATTGTATAATGAGAAATGCAACTTTTTGTATTTGGATTAAACTGGAAAACAGACAGTACAAAGGGTTTACTTTACTTCATCAAATGGGAAACATGCAGCAAGCAACACCCAAACAAAAGATTACACATAAAAGTCAGCGTTGGACCACTGATAAATGGAGTTTGACCAACCTCAAATGCTGCAATATTTTTGTTTTTTTTATTTTCAAAACCATTCAGGCTTATAATTTGGTTATTTCTCAAGACTGGACGCCATTTATCTTTGGTTCAAGGGTAAAAAAAAAAAAGTGCAGGCACTCACATGCTTGGACAGGTCTGGGCTTTTAGAGTCGACGTCATACCTGAAAAGAAAGAAAGAAAATAAAAGCAGAAAAGTTTTTTAACTATATAAAGAGGAGAGCCTTACCTGAGAGGAGAGATCTGAGACAACACACTCACCAACCCTAAACCATGCTTTTACCCCATATGTCTGCTTACATTATTTGTATGCTATGGCTTTTAAATAATCTTTATCCAAAAACACAAACAACATCAAAAAATACCAAGAAAACTTTGCATGATAGTGTTCTATATCAAAAGAAAACTTAAAATGAACACAGGAAAATAAGAAAATAGTCTAGATTTGAAGCTACCATACACAAGGATGTGGGTAGACGCCATAATAGAGGGAGTAAAAAGGGGATGAGGATCTTTTTGTATCTTTTTTTCAGATGTTGCTGATTGTGTTGCAGGGTAATTGGTGAACAAGACCTTTTCTTATCACACATAATAATGAGTGGTGGTCCTGACCTGATTTGCATGTGAATATAAAGCAATAAAAGTGAAGGAAATGGACCATATGTGATGTACTAAGATGAAACATCTGATGAAACGATTGATCCTGTTCCCCAAGAGCATAATCAGTCACTGCTGGACTGAAATGTAATAAGGTTAAAAGTAACTGCAAACCTAGGAGAAAATTAGGACATATTCTGTTCAGTTTAACACATTTGAATGTTTATCTCTATACGCTGAAATGGAAGATCAGAGAGTTGCAAATTAAGAGTTATTTTTATATGATTTTTATACTGTGGGGAGCTTTAGATGATGATGAAGGGAGGTCATGTCCAGGGTCATTTTGCCGAAAGAAGTTTGTGGAAATGGTTGTTTACATGGATTCAAATAAAAATTACTTGCATCCTCGAAACAGCTGATTGCAATACACTGCTGAGAAAGCATTTAGTAAATGTTCAAGCCATCAGAAGTTGGCATTTCAATTCTACAAGCTGCCTCACATCAGAGTCTATATAGAAGCTTTCATTATATCGATATACTGAGAAAATACCACTCAGGTGTAAGACAGTTTTTCAGTAATTGATGGACACCAAAACACAGAAGAGAAAAACTGATTTTTGACATATTAACCCTGTAAAGCCTGAACCATTAAATCACTGACAGAAAATTCCAGTTCTTTGAAACTGGAGCCTTTATTGGTCCTTCTGAACAGCCAAGAAATAGTTTTTTCAAATATCAATTTCCATGTATGACTTTCAATTTTGTATCATATTTGATATATCGGGTCTCAATGCTCAATTCTTATTATTTTTAAACAAACAAAAATATAATATAACACAACACAAGCATGTCTAACAAACTGGTAATTTCTTTTCAAAATTGGTAAAGTGTTGCTTCCTTCCTCATTAATGACAATCTTGTTGTGTCACCAGAAAGGCCTCTGGTGAACGAATTCTTCCCCCTGGTGGATTATCCGTCTATTGCATGTTTCTAATTGTATACATCAGGTTTTTCAAGAAAAAAATGTCACACTGATCATGTAGAGGGCTTCAAAACACATGTATCAAATATGATACATTTGGCATTATAGGGTTAATGTTCTGAAAACACTGAGTAGCACCAGAGTAATTAGAGTGAAGAGGATAGACTGCAAGAAAGTAAGCAAAAGAATGATAGTGGGAAATATAACATCACTCACAAGTCGAAACGTAAGTTCTGCTTCTCCTCAAAAAAGTAGTCCAGTATGTACTTTCGTACAAAGTCGGGGTTTAGGGTGTTATCTATCACCTCCGTTCTGCCAAACTGTGAAAGAAGAAAGACAGATGGACGTCAGGGAGGGAGAGTGACATCAATGTGTAAAAAAACAAATACAGCCCAAAGTATTAACTCCTTGCACTTCATATTTTAACTCCTGTTTCTTATCCATCTAAGACTGTACAGATGCAAACACATACATTTACAGATGTCTGATTAATGGAGGTGCTTTCACACGGTGCTGCTGCTGAGCAGAGGGTGTGTTTCCTGGTTCCTTGATCCTCACTTCTCTCCCACATTAATTATACCAGTACTCACTCATAAGCCCCACAGAGATAAAGGGGAAGAGGAGGAAAGTACAGAGGGAGATGAGGAGAAACAACACTGGCAGACTTGGGTAGAAAATGGCGAAGTAATAATGGTTAAAGAGGTAGGAAGAGCAGGCAAGGAAAAAAAAAAAGGGGGCAAAACTGGAGTGGAGGGTTAGGACAGAAAACAAGGGGGGAGTGAGTGGGAAAAGAGTGGGAAGGCAGAGGAGTAGAAAGGCAGTGATTAAGGCTTCCTAATTAGTGGGATTCTCACTCCCAGGGTGCCAAAAGAAGGGAAATGTACAAGAGAAAACGCTGGCAAAGGCCCAGCAACACCATGTGTATATTCCATATAAAAAGCTGATTAAGAGTTTCACAGTATATGTATAAATCACTTAAAGCCTTCTGGAATTACCCTATTTAATCAAATACTGTAGAAATCCCTAACTTTACATCATAATGAAGTGTACGGACTTAATTCCAGCAGACATTATGTGGATGTTTAAACTATATTGTTGTGGGAAATTACAATCACCAGCCACAACATGAGCTCTGTACTGAAGAGATACAAGTGATTGTCGTGTCGGTGACACAAAAGCACCTCATCTTCCCATCGGTCGTAGAAGTTTTGATGTGATTTTCTACAGAAATGCATCTGAAGAGGGAGTTTCTTTTTGCAATTTCATTTTTATTTGAGACTGAATTAATCCCCTTTTGTCCAGTAGCAAATGTGAATTCATCATTTCCTCAGTCCTTTATGGCTTTCAGTTTCTGAGTAATGTTATTAGTGGTTGTGAAATATTACTGTGTTATGTTTTGGGTTTTTGGTTTTTTTGGGTTTTTTTTGCCTGCCTACTTGTGTTTTAGTCCAATGATTCATACAGATTTAGTAAAGTATTACTGGAGCATTATTAAATGTTTCATTGTAATATTTGAGATTGTGTAAAATTTCAGGGGTGTCCGAAAACTTTTTTCCATTACTGTAAATGTGCAGACAGACCTATATATACTTTGTGCTAAAAGCTTAAAATACAGTCAAGACATCAGTTACAACAAAGTCTTTCAGCTTTTTTACACCACCACAACATATATACCTGCAAATACATGTGGACATGTGCGCATGGAAGCTTCGTCTACAACTGGTGCATTCAGGAGATGTGGGAATTGGGATTTACAGATGTATCCACATATTTACACTTCTATGCCCACGTGTACAGATCTGTTTACACATTTACCTTGTAAATCTCAGTATACATTTACAGATAGTTTTATGCATTTACAAATCAGGTTTTGCACACAGATTGAGATACAGACATGCAGCTCTCTACATGTTTTAACTTGGTTTTGTAATTATGCCACTCTAATGCCCTCAAATAAGTCTTTTGTTTTTGAGCCAAAAATGTGTAATTCTACTGGAAAGCTGATAACGCTTTTGATTTCTTGGTTTTTGACTTCTTGGAATGTGTTATTATAATATAATTGTGAAAGCAAGTAGATTCAAGATTCAAGATTGACTTCGTTGTTTGACACTGAAGGAGGTTTGGGTCAGGCTTCCACTCATACTGCATCCATAAAACCACTTACAAACACCCATAAAAATAAAAGACCTGGCATGACAGACAAGTTGGAAGGAAAGACAGTTACAGGTAACAAGGAGAAGCATGTCTAAAGAATATTCAAAAACATACACTTGAAGACTTTACATTCTACTGTATATTATAGGAGTGATATTTAGCTTTTTTTAAATGGAATTATACATTTTAAAACATTTCCCTGTGGTCTATATGAACTGTAAATGCTCTGCTTGGGTCTGAATTCCTCATTAATTCAACTCCACAGGTCCATCTTCAACCCTATTTCTGAGTAATGACACCAGAAAGGTCATTTTGAGCGCTGGCCCTTTAAATGCACATGAACCACTTTACACCACACCCCTTCCAGGTTGTTGACTTTGCTGCTCTGTCCCGTTCAACCAACAACTGAACATTTTAGGTAATCGGCTCAAAGTTTGGACATATTTTCAGTTTTTACTACAACCGCGGCTGCTGACAAACAATTATGTCGTACTTGGAGAAATGTTCGTCAGAAGCCTTGACCTTACATGTGCAAATGTTGTGACGTAACTAATTATAGACGCAACAAATTAAGAAGGAATTAAAACAGGTTGTAGAAATCCACTCCATTTTTACCAAAATGAATATAAAGTAGCTTTGCAGCACCTGGAGGGTTCAAATTCAAACTTTATGAACTATTAGGGTATTAAATACACAAATAAATGTACCAAAAACTAATAAAAGTGGGTTTAGGAAAATTTGACCCTTTAAATAGATTATAAAAACTTATGACACAGAAAAATTGCTGTAGAACTACAACCCCAATTCAAAAAAATAAAAAACTTAAATGTATATAAAAACAGAATGATTTGCAAATCTCATATTTTACTCACAATAAAACATAGAAAACATATCAAATATTCAAAATGAGAATATATTTCAGAACTGAATTTTTAAATGTGATTGCAGTAATACATCTCCAAACAGTGAAGACAGAACCATGTTTACTACTGTGTAACATCTTTTCTTTTGACAAAGATCATAAAAATGTGGGAACTAAGAAAACAAGCTGGTGGAGTTTGGGGAGAGGAATGTTCTCCCATTCTTGTTTGATTCTTGCTGCTCAATAGTGCTACTGTTTTAATTGGTGAAAGGTCTGAACTGGATACAGGCCAGTTCAGACCCTGACTCTTCTACCACATAGCCATGCTGTTGTAACAGATGCAGTTTGAGGTTTATCATTGTCTCGTTGAAATATGCAAGGCCTTCCCTGGAAAAAAAAAAAAAAAAACATCATGTGGTTGGAAGCATTTTTTGCTCTAAAACCTTTCAGCATAGATGCATAGATGGTGCCTTTCCTGCAACACAGATGTGCAAGCTGCCCATTTCATAGACACTAATGCAACCCCAGACCATCACAGGTGCAGAGTTCTCAACTGAGCGCTGATAACAAGCAGGGTGGTGTCTTATATTTAGACAGAGAAGATGGTTGTGGATGATGAGATGTTCAAACTCTTCATAATTTTACACTGAAAAACATTGTTGTGAAATTGTTCCAGAATCTGTAGATATAGTTGTAGTAGATTGGTGAACCTCCCCCCATCTTTACTTCTGAAAGAAAATACCTCTCCAGGATTCTCTTTTTAAAATGAAACATGTTACTGACCCGTTACCAATGAGCCTAATTAGTTACAAAATGTTCCTTCAGCTGTTTATTTTTAGTACCGCTAACTTTTCCAGCCTTTAGTTGCTCCTGCCCCAACTTTCTGGAGATGTGATGGTGCCGTAAAATTAAAAATGATTGAATTTATTTCTTCATACTGTGCATTTTCTCAGTTGAAGTATTTTATGTGTTTTCTATGTTCAATGTTGAATAAATTATGTGTTTATGAGATTTGCAAAACATTCCTTTCTGTTTTATTCACATTTTACAAAACATCCCAGTTTTTATTGTTTTGTTTTTTTTTTTTTTTTTCTTTTAATTAAGGTTGTAGAAAATGGAAAATCAACAATAAGTAAAATAAAATTGAAGTAGAGCTCTGTTGGCTCTTTGGTCATGACAGTAAGTACAAATGCAGTGCACTACAGGTGAAAAGGTTGAAAAACAATAATAAAACACTCTTCTGTACAGTCTTAACTTTGGTGAACTCTGTGCTTTTTTGTCAGTGTGAGCCTACTCACTGTAAATGCCATACCACTAAGGGTGAAAAGTGAATGAAAGAACACTAACGCAGAATCTGTACGTCACTCAGACCTTCTCAGAGACCCTGAGGTGTTGATGAGACAGAGAGCACATGTTAGTAAAGAGGTGGGTGGTGGCAGAGATGAGCTCCATAATGTAATTTCCCTGCTGAGTGGAGGAGACAATACTGTGCTGCAGAGTTCATTAGATACTGCTGGGCAGCAGGAGCCGGCTAATGAGAATCTGGCATGAAGTCCGTGACCTGCAGCCCCAACACATACACACATACAGACACACAACCCATCACACACACATGCACATGCCGATCTATCAACTTTATCTACCTCTAAATTGAAACAACTTCTGTAAAGACCTACAGTGTCTAATTTGATAATATGACCATGTACCTGAAACACAGACAAAAAACCCACTTAGATACCTACCTGGTGTGAATAAGAGCACAGTACAATATCATTTTCCTAGTAAAGTCCCAGTACAGTGAGCACAGAACAGGAGCACAGCGAAAGGGCTTGAGTCTCTTCTCACATTTTTTTTTTTTTTTAACTAACCTGACAAAAATTTCATTATCTTCTTCCCTGGAGCAAACCCAAACCACAAGTGAACATTTGTGGAGTTTCCTGTGGTTCTTTATCCAACATGGGTTTTATTTCTGCTTGCGCTGTGTTCTGCAGACTGTAATATTGTGCTGGTATAATTAGCTTAGTGGAGCCTTGTCTTCGCACAGAAAGACAGTCGTGTGAATGAGTGTGAATGTGCCTGTGAGATTCAGTGAAAACCAACAGGGTGCCCTTAAAATTCTGTAAGACAAATAAAGAAGCACATTCAAGCTCACTGAGAGAATTGAACAGCCCCCTGGGAACACTGGAGAGTTAAGGGCACTTTAGTTGTTAACGGAGAAGAAAGAGTTGCACCACAAATGGAAATCCATTTCCATTTTATACACATCCACACCAGATTTCGCAGGAACATAAATGCCAAACTTTGGGAGATTTTCAACCACAGTTGTGGTTGTGTGAATGCATGTACGCAGAAAACAAATTAAAAGCTGTTACTGTTACAGAGACTGACACACGCAACACTCTGGCACAGTCGCACCCACACGAAACACTGTCAGCGTGACGTCAAGCAAATTAGATACTGTGAAAATAGAGGGAAAAGGTCGGCCATGTCACATCTTTGTTAAACCCCTGTAAAGCACCACTGACCATCTTTTTCCTCCAGTTTCTAGGAAGGCTCTCAATTGATCATTGAAAATGGCTTTTGTTCTGTACGTGTCTCAATAGAAATTTGACATTTCAATTCATGTTTTTCTGTTTGTTCTTTACTGTTAATGTCTTCCAGCTCTACTATTTCACTATGTTTTACTGTGCAATAATAATCATGTGAAATAGTTTTTGCAATGTTTACAGTTTACTCCTTAATACTATATTGCTCTTATTTTCATTTTTTATTATTTCTACAGCTCTTATCCCCTGTATTTTTATATTTAATATTGTTCTTGCTGTTTGCTGCTGTGATACTGTAAATCTGATCATATCTTGCCCTGTGCTGGATGTTAATATTGTAGGTTTTCTTTTCTATGATGTGTTTGGCAATAAAACGAGATATTGCATCACTCTTTCTCTTGCACTCTTTCTAATGCACTGTACTGTTTTGTTCCTAAGCAGCTAATTGGGGTTGATACTGACTGAGCGGCTTTTTGGATGCTTTATTCTGATTAATTTAATAATATAAGGCATTTCCACTTTGTGTGTTTAACAAACAGATATAATGTTTCATGCAGGTGTCTTCCTGAAGCTACATTTGTCCATTTTCTTTGTGTGCACACATGTTCATAGGCTCACGTTATGCTACAGTTCACACCATTATGATCTGTACATGCTTTAGGAAAGGCTTCTGTTTATGTCAGCATGAAAGAGCAATTCTGTCAGTGCTCAACTGAGGTCCTATTAGTCATATTTAATATTTGCAAAAATATGTTTGAGGAGCTCTACCTGGTGCTTTGAAAATATCTCCTGTAACCCACGGGCATTTTTGTACTTGGTCTGATTACTTCAGTACGAACCCATATTCACTTCTATTTCTGTTTTGGGAGTGCTAACTGCAGGTTATTTCTAGGGAAATGTGCTGTATAAGTAGACTGAAAGATGAAATTATTTACATAATGATGCTCATATCAAATACATTAATCATATCAAACAGCTTATTTGAGGGGAATTTTATGGGACGGCATCAAAGCTGAGGGAAGCAAAGGTTACTGTTTTGTGGTGGACCTTAGCCTGAGGTACACAGCAGGTTTTACACTCCAACAAACTCACTAGAGAACAGCCTCAGGACCTGGAAAAACCCCTACCATCAGCTCAAGCGTAAAAATTGCCCTAAAACAACTTTCTGTCTAAATCTAGAGCAGATGACACTGAACAATGTGTGTGACAAAGAAAGTAAAACAGATGATGTAGATGTGGTTCTGTTATTTAGTTAAAGCAAGAATAATGGTGTCTTCATCCAATCAAGAGCTTTAAACGGAGCTGTGGCTGCATCACTAAGCATGGAGGGAGGAGGAGATCATAAAGTTTGATCAAGACTTTGCTGAGTGTGCTAGAGGGTCCTGTCAGGAAACATTATTTGGAAGTCCCCTGTGAGTCACCTGTTTGGCTCAGCTCCTCTCCTGACTGAAATTTCAAAGCGTTCACTCTCACTGGCACAGTGTTACCTAAAGCCACATCAACAGCCAACACTTCTCAACAATACAATTACAAATGTGATGGTTTATGTCCCCAAGGAAGTTACTGCTTTTAATATTAATATCTTTAAAGCAACTTTAGTGCATGTAATAGATTGAGACATTTTGAAAGGCTTCAAAGACAAACGTTCATTATATTTATTATATTTAATGTGTTTCTTTGGATGAACAGTACCAGAGTGATGCTGTCAAAAGACAAATCAATCAGTGCATTTTGTCCACATTTATACATTAGGCATATTCACATACAATAGTTCCATCATATTCCTTTAGGTACATTTAAAGTGAAAGCCCACACAACCATCTGTTTTGAGTGGATTAACACATGTACAGCAGTCAAGGGTCCTCAAACTGAGCAAATACATATGAATTAATGTAATGTGTGATTCTAAATACATCCATATAGCATCAGGTCTTTATAATAGCATCTGTGGCTTCATGGACAGTTTGGAGTGTGGGATGAAAAACAATGTCAGCCATGTGGGCTGGCATCAAATACATCTACAGTATCCTGTTTTAGACTGTTGTGTGAAGTAGGCAGAGATGTACTGTATATTATTAAAAAAAAAAACAGAAAAGAAAAAAAACAAACAAACAGCTATATACAGTAGTAAATATAGAGTGTTGAGGTCCTGCCCCTTCCGGATGTGCAATATGAGGCCTTATTCTGTAGAAAAGAATGTACTATATGTATTTGACCCCATTTGCATTATGCCATCTTTTACACAATGTTTGTTGATTTCATAAGTCAAGAAAGTTACAGGTTGTTGTAAAACTGGTGAAAGTATTAGACCATAAATATATGAAAACAATTATTAACAACAATTATGTCTCTCCACAAGCTGTTCAGAGCCACTGAAAAAGTCTATATCAGTCAGAGTAGCAAGATTTGTAGCCATTCATCTTGTTCTTCAAGAGATAAGGGGTGTGGGTACAACTAATAAAACCAATGTGGAAGTCACTTAAAGTTGATGCCCACTGGGGTTGGCTCCAAAAAGCCCTGACAGACAACTCAGCAGAAGTAGTGGTGAATAGAATCCTGTAACAAGACTGTAAAATGACTTTTATTCACCACGCTTAATAAAGTTTACCCTTTCACCGAATCAGCTAGCGCTTAGCATTAGCTCACCTGTGACTCCAGGCTCCTGTAGTTCTACCAAGAAGTGACCGAATAGGGCAGGGGTAGGCAACTTCGGTCCTCGAGGGCCGATATCCTGCATGTTTTAGATATTTCCCTCTTCCAGCACACCTGGAATTCATCACATCGTTACCAGGCTTCTGCAGAGCTTGACGATGAGCTGATCACTAATTGAACCAGGTGTGCTGGAAAAGGGAAATATCAAAAACATGCAGGATACCGGCCCTCGAGGACCGGAGTTGCCTATCCCTGAAATAGGATCTTTACCCTTAGGGGTCTGAGCCTATCTTAGCCGTTTTTCAGTACTTTTGATTTTGTCTTTATACACTATATAAAGACATGTTAATTATACATATGTCTACAGTTTGTCCAGAACTCTGCTGCAAGGCTTCTGACCCGCACAAACAGGAGAGCCCACATCACTCCCATTCTTAAATCACTCCACTGGCTCCCTGTTTTATATCGTTTTCATTTCAAAATTCTGGTGCTAACTTTCCGGGCTCCACATGGCCAGGCCCCTGCATACATTGCTTCCCTGATTCAGCCCTACAGCTCAGCTTGTAGCCTGAGGTCTTCAGATCAGCACCTGCTGATGGTTCCACACACCTGTTTTAGCACACGCAGTGACAGGTCCTTTAAAGCTGTAGCACCATGTCTGTGGAATGACCTGCCTCTACACTTACAGTCCATGGACTCTGTAGAGAGGTTTAAAAATCACCTCAAAACACTTCTGTTCAAACAGGCTTTTTAATTTCCTACCTGACTCAGGGCCACCACAAACTGATAGCACTTTATGTATTCATCATATTTTAAACTGTTTTTACTGGCATTTTATTGTGTTTTACAGGTATTCTAATTGTATTTTATTACCTCCGCCAAGGAGGTTATGTTTTTGCCAGGGTTTGTTTGTCTGTCTGTCTGTTTGTTTGTTTGTTTCTCTGTCCGTTAGTGTGCAATATAACTCAAAAAGTTATGGACAGATTTGGATGAAATTTTTAGGGTTTGTTGGAAATGGGATAAGGAAGAAATGATTAAATTTTGGTGGTGATCGGGGGTGGGGGGGCCCACAGGGGGGGCCACTGATCAGCCTTGGCGGAGGTCTGCGCTCTCCGAGTGCTTCTAGTTTGTACTGTTTTATTCATTTTTCGCAATGTAAAGTTGCTACTTTACAGTGTTACATGTACTCCATGTGTCTCCCCCTACCTCCCCCCTCTCCCCCAGTCTCTCTATATCTCTATCACTCTCTCTTTTCTCCTCCTCTACTCTCACTCTTTAACCCCAACTGGTCAAGGTAGACGGCCATCCTTCAGGAGTCTGGGTCTGCTCCAGGTTTCTGCTGTTAAAGGGAAATTTTTCCTCGCCACTGTCACCAGTCACAAGTGTTTGCTCCTGGAGGATTCTGTTGGGTTTCTGTAAATTTGATTTGATTTGATTTGATAAAGCACTTTGTGACTCTGTGAAAAGTGCTTTATAAATAAATTTTACTTACTTACTTACTTATTTATACCTATGTTTGGTATCTCTTTTTTTTTCAGCACAACTTCATCTCGTGCCTATTATCTTTTCACTTTAACCTACTATGTGAACACAAAAGGACAAAAAACACACAAAAAACATAAAATCTGATTTGAAAAGTTTTTATAATTTATTGCATAAATAACACAAAGATGCTTAACAAACCTTTTCAAAGACTTTAAAAGTGAATATTGGTTCCGAATATTAGGTATACAAAATCAAAACTGTAATAAATCAAAACTATACTCAAATATTTGAAATAAAAGCATATCTTTACATTGGTATTTGCTCCGGTTTTCTCACCCTATCCCCCCCATCCCAGTTCTCCCGGTTTCCGGTCAGATTCGGCCAGTGTTTTCCGTTTTTAAAAAGGACAAAAAATGACACAGACATGGTAAGAACTATAACGCTTGCTTTATATCACTATGATAACGCTATATCGCACGTTTGCTCTGGTTTCGAAACATCATATCTCTGGTTGTATTTGCTCTATCAACATCAAATAAAAAGTGGGAGAGTGTTTCAAGTCCACACTCCAGTGGTCTATGTGACTGACTTCCGACGCTACAACATGTTGAAAATGTCATGTGATTCAGTCACAGGGCTGTGATCGTGGACTCCTAAGGGTTAAAGTTGTTGTACTGATGGCCACTGGGGTTGGCTCCACATGCCATGAGTCCCACAGATATACATTAAAACCATATTTGGTGACCAAATATGAGTTTCTGAATGTCATGGTTCCCTAGACTCCATGGTTTTACATGAGACAAGAAATGCAGTCTACTGAGCCATGTCACATAAAACTGGATGTTGCTTTACTATCTTTACAAAAAACTGCCGCCTTCTTCACATACCAAAAAGGGTGGGCTTTACTTCTCTGTTAATAATGTGTTGCAACAACAAATCTAAAAGGTTTTCTGCTACTATTCACAATATATTTGCATTAGAAAATGTTGCACTAAAATCTTTATATAAGTCACATTTGTCACTTCAGACACACATTTTTTTGGCTTTTACCACACACCATTCCATGTGATGAAAACAGACTTTGCGTTCTGATCATACCACTGTTCTGAAACGACATTGAAGTCAGTAAGTCATACTTTATGGTACAGAGATTCCACTGCAGTTAAATTGACTGCTAAAATTCATCACTTGAAGCGAGATCATCACAGAATGCAGTGAACCCAGGCACAGCATCAGGCTGCCCTCTGCCACCTTCTATCTTTTTCTAGTGCAGATACATTTGTAATTAGTATTGACTGAGTCAACAGACATCTTCTTGTTGAATTCATTGGGGACCATCTGGAGCCTTAAAGTACTGGTAATGAGCCTCCACAGTAAAGTCTACCAAATGAGCCCAAAATGGAGCCAGCATGGTGCAGACCCCTTTTACACCTAGTTACAGTGTTAGTCAGGAACCAAATAAGTGAAGTGGCTCATTTTGCTCTTTTCACTAAGGTCTGAATGACCTGAGATATGAACATTTTTGTTCTTTGCTGTGCTGGAGATGCTAGTGAAGTGTGAAATATAGCAACTTTAACAGGAGTTTTATTAACACTTCGATGTAATGATTCTGTATCCTTAGTTTGATGATTAACCCATAAAGAGCCAGTGCTACTTTTGTGGCAATTCCCAAGTGAATTTTTCTCTAAATTTAACCTTTCTTAAGTGATTCATCACCATTTATTGTAATATTAACCTTTGTATTTTGCGGGGTTTTTTGTGAAAATTATGTATTTTCCTACATTTAATTTACTGATGTAGATATTTCAAAAAAGCTCAGAGTAAATTAACAGTTATTATAACAGAAACAGAGAAAACTGAAGAAAAGCTGACTTTTTCAGCAAAATCTATCATTAAGTGAGCATAAATCAAGTGTTTCCATCCACTTTTATTAATCGAACTCCATGGGTTTTACTGTTGAATCAATGTTGTAAAAGATGATGGTGTTTCCACTTTAACTACGGAACCTCTGAAGATCCAAATGGGTCATATCTGATGACCATGAAAAGATAACAAACTGCATTTACAGCAGTTATTTAAATATATTGATAGGATTAGTGGATCAACAGGTATTAAACATTTTAAATCAGTAGATGCTTTTGGTCGACGGTGTATATTTGGGTCTTTATGGGTTAAGTTTTTGCTTTACTTGACGTTGACATTAACAGCTCTTGAATGACGAGTAGATGGGTTGGATAACAAATGAAGAGAGCAGATAGTAATGCTGCTTCAATTACATAAACTAACTCTAAATGCAAGCTTAAAACCTCCCCGGTGTGTTGTTTAGTGCCAGAAATGTCAACATATTGAATCATTACATTGTGAGGGGTTTTCTTTGTTGTATGAAGTTACCAATTAGACCATATTCCATGGCATTTCCAGACAAGTGATGGCTGAACAGCTTTAATGAAGCATTAGAACTGACGACTGTGCACTCCAAGTGAGAATAAATAAATGGAAAAATAACGGAAGTGTCTTAACTAGAGTCTAACCCTTTTCCATCCTACACTGACACAGAAAGTAGCCACAGACACAGTGTAGGCAGCAACAGCTTAATTGGATGTGTCCTTTGGTTCTGTTTTGTGTGTTTGTAGATGTGTGTTTGGGTACACCTACCTCTCTCCACTGTTTGGTTTCAACACCTTGTGTATAAAGCACGCACACTGTGAAAAAGGACAAAACAGGGACAGAAGGGGTTGAATTTTTAGAAGAGGAAGACAGCCAAGAAAACAGAAAAACATTCAGGCATTCAGAGAAATACAAACACACACACACAAAAAAAAATTCCAAGTGAGAAATCAGTGTGATGGTTTTAGATCCAGTGAAGTGAACAGTTATGGCAACAAAGATTTACAGAAATCATAAAGTAACGTAACTGATGAAAACCACACTGATAAGAAGAGAAGAGGAGAAGGATTAAAAACAAAAGCCAAAAGCCCCCCCATAGCCATATTAATTGAAATTAATTCATATAAACTCAAAACGGATAGAAACTGATACAAGTACATTATTACAAATATTAAATTATCTAACTTATTGTTGTATTGTGGCTTGCCCCGCCGCTACCGCTGCCACAATAATACTAGCAAATTAGGCTACTGGTATTATTAGTATATATTTTTGTATTATTACAACAATTATTATTTTCCCCCTCACTCTCCTCTCTCTTTCTCACTTTCATTCACACTCCCCTCTTCCCCTTTTCCCTATCACCCCTAACCAAGCTATATTGTTTAGTTGCTGTATTTATGATTGTTTTCATTGTAATATGATGTTGTCATTGTTGTTTGTCATTACTCTGTCATTGTTGTTGTTTTTGGTTTGTTTATTTGTTTGATTTTCCCTTTGTTTATGTGTTGTTTTTCTCTCCACAATGTCTTGATAACTATCACTAATAAAAAAAAATAAATTGTTGGACAGAAAAGACTGAACTATCAACACAAGGATGAGAGCAAAGCACAGACAAAATAAGAGAAACATACTCACATGGATCCGATTTGGAGAATGTGTCTTTATCCAGCAGATTCCTGGAAAAGGAAATAAATGACAAATTTATTATTAGAAGGATGAGCTTCAGTGGTGAATTTAGAACATTATATCCTTCAAGTCATATAACTATTTTTGTGCTGAATTCCAAATGAATTTAATAGACATTTAACCTTTTCTAAGTGATTTATAACCATTTGTTATATTATCTTCTGTATTTAGTATTTTGTAGTGAAAATCAGGGTTTATTTTTTATATTTAATTTATCGATCATGTAGTTCAGGGGTGTCGAACTCATTTTGGTTCAGGGGCCATATTTAGCCCAATTTGATCTCAAGCGGGCCAGACCAGTAAAATAATGACTTAATAGCCTATAAATAATGACAAATCCAAGTTTTTCATTTTGTTTCAGTACAAAAAAAAAAAAACCTAATTAAATTATGAAAATATTTACATTTTACAAAAAAGATGTGAATAACCTGAAAAAACTGAAATTTCATTTGAAGAACTAGTGCAATTTTAATAATATTATGCCTCGACTAATTATTAATACATGTACATTATACAAAATATTACATAAACATTTGGTAACAGGCATAATATTGTTAAAATTTTGGAGTTTGGAACTAAAATTTGAACAATTTCTATAATATTACATCTCTTATTATTAACACAACTACAGATCACAGTAGATCCATAAATGCACCAAACATTTAGTAACAGGCAGAATATTGTTAAAATTGCACATTTTGGGTTGTTCATCTTTGTTTATATTTATGTATTTATTTGCATTTTATTGTGAAAAAACAGTTTTGTAAATGTAAATATTTTCACAGTGTAATCTTATTTTTTTCACGTAAATTTTTTCCACATAATTTTTCATAAAGAAAATTTGGAGTTGTCATTATTTATGGGTTATTGTGTTGTTATTTTTACTTGAGCTCACATTGGTCTGTATGTGGAACCTGAACCAAAATGATTTTGACAACCTTGTCTGTTCAGGTTAATTTTTGCACTTTCATCCCGCGAGCCGCAATGGAACCTTTAGCAGGCCAGATTTGGCCCCCGGGCCGCATGTTTGACACCTGTGATGTAGTTCATCAATGCACAGAGTATATTAAAATATTATTATCAAAACAGATAAAACTGAAGAAACAGTGGATTTTTCAGCAAAATATATATTTAAAGGTATTTAAAAACAAGTGTCTACACTGTCATTCATTAAACTATATGGGTTTTATTGGTGAATCCATGTTGCAGCAGATGGTAGATTCTCTGTATGTACAAATGGATCATATCTGATACCGCTGAAAAGCTAAGAAACTCCCTTTTTTCGGAATTATTTGACCGTATTGATAGGATTAGGATTCAAAAATTAATTAAACATTGTTGATGCTTATAAGTCTTTGAAGGTTAATGAATGTAGAACTGATAGTGTTGTATAAGCCAGATCCTCACTTGGTTTTTCAGTTGCATGAATCTACTTTAACCCTTTATCGGGCAACTTACTATTTTTGGTAATTTCCGCAAACATTAAATATGGGGCCAATCCCATACCTCAGTCAGGTCAAGAAGCATGTTGGTTTTTATAACCCTATACAGTGATTCACAGAGATTTTATAGACATTTTGAATCTGTAAATAGTGAATATGAGTGATTTTTGTCAGTTTATGAACATATAAGAGCTGTTTTATTGCGTGTATGTGTTTACTTTTTAGCAATGGTTATGACAATAGGAGGGAGACTGTTGTCACAGCAACCGAGGAGGAGGTGGATGACGATATCCAATAACACACTAAGGTTGAAATTTTGAATTTCACAGTATTTCAATGAGTGTCCTATAAAGGATTAACCTCACTCATTCATTCTCCTTCTAATGGTGTATCTGTGTGAAGTACAAACAAACCCCGATTTAACTCAGCAAATAAATAAGACCTTCACCCTAAATAATTACTGCAGTCATTAATATTTTTTCAGCTGCAACAAGTTTTTTTTAACCCAAACTTGAAGCAGTGAGTAGCTTCTCATTTCTAAAATAACCCTCAATTTATCAAAGAACATGAGATTAAATTATGCCAAGATTCAACAGACTCATTGGGCTTGTTAAAGAGTAGTTCAAGGAGCATGAGGCATCATTTTCACACATGGACTGGACACCACAGAGTCCAAACCTGAACCCAATTAGGAGTAGGGGTGTTAGAAAATATCTCTGTAATATATGGTGATATTTCATTTCATGATAATGCATCGATATTAAAAAGTTCTGTATTGATATTTTTAGGTATTTATTCAAATGGAGATATGGCAGAGGTTCATGTTTTTGTTTTTTTTAATATTTTTTGAAGAATCCTGCAAGCTCTTTTATTTCTGTATTCATATGGGTATTTTGCTCTGTTGTTTGTATTCTAAAAAAGTAGCACTGTCATTTTGGGTCATGCATGTAGTTTTTTAAAACTGATAACATTGTTTTGTTAAATAATGGCTATTTCAATCATCCTAAAAGCACTTTTTACTGTCTGAAAGAGGCAGATGTTAGTTCCTTTGTTAGGACTGCACAAAAATAATGTTATGATGTTGGATGATTCAGGGACTGCCCACTATGCATTCTTTTCACAACTAATAGAATATGAACATTTGAGCAGGATGTTGAACTGTAATGTCTGTAAAACATGATTTTATTTATTTATTGGTCTGTGTGTTTTTTACTTGTAATTTTATTTTTATTAATCTGTAAAAAAAAAAAAAAAAAAGTGGTTTTGTGATATAGTATTAAATCGTGTTCTGATCAAATAAAAATGTGTTTAGTACTTGTGCATACTTCTACTATAATTAAAATTTTCCAGGAAATAATCTCTTAGAAGAAGAAACAAAACAAACCAAAAATATTGCCTTGTTAATAGTATCGGGATATTTCGTGATATATCGCGATATATTGCGATATATCGTATCATGGTCCTAGATTCTTGCCAATACACACCCCTAATTGAGAATATTTAGGTTTGTGATGAAGAAGACTTTCTGCAGTGGTCCAACTTTCCCATCATCAATACAAGACCTCGGTGAAACATTTACACAAGTACAGACAGAAATAAATGTTGTGACATTTATTGTGACATTGCATAAATATTCTGTGGCATAAACAATACCATAACAAATGTGTGTGTTTGGCTTTTTTTGGGTCAGGCTCTGTTTTGCGAATCTGAAAATTAATTAGGGTAGCTGGTGCACAGAAAATTGCAGGGTCTGGTAACTTTCACAATGCCAGACTGATTAACAGTATGTGTGTTTGTTTAATGATTAAAGCACAAAATAATTTTCATCTTTGGGTAAAATTTGATCTTTATGTCACTATTTATAAACTGCAATCAGAACCTTTCTTCTGTAAACCCAAGTTATCAATTAGTAAGTTGTAATTATGTGAGCTAACGTCAAATTTCAGCAGATGACCTATCGCACATCACCCTTTTTAGAGGATTTTCAGAGAGTCAAGTTTAATCCAGGCAACACTGATTCACAGCAAAGGTTGGAGACAGAAAATTACAGGTCTGTGTAATGCGAGGAGAAAGACGACCAAAAAGGTCACTGCTGAGGGTCTCTTTCACACTGTGCTTGTCCGCCTATCTGCCCCATTGCACCCTCCAGTCTATGTCATTTAATCTGTCAAGTGGAGCCTTGTGAAATGACTGTCTCTAAATGTTACTGTGTGCCTCATGCATGAAGTAGAACCGTGCAGAAGAAATATCTCAAACTAAACATATTACAGTCAAAAATGAATATGCTTGCGACTGTATTGTGTATAGCTACAGATGTATTATTCTGTTTTTAGATAATACATTTTCATGGTATATTGTGAAAGAAAACAGAAGACTTAGTGCTTTCTTTCAAATTTTAGAGTTCAATGTATATTTATGATCTTAATTTTAATCTAGATTAGTCACCCTTCATTGTGTTATATATGACTTATTTCTTTATAAGACCTAGACATACCAGAGACATTCTAGAGATGTGTAAGAATCTTTCAGAGTTTAAGGTTGACTCCAACTTTACTGGCATGAATTGTTTATCGACTTACGTTCAAAGATTCATGGGCAGCTCAAAAAGAGAAAAAAAAATGGGAAAAGTAAAGACTTTGTAGAAATTCAATAAAAATATATTGATTTTTTTAAGAAATGGAAGTCCTCACTTTATTAACAAGTGTGATTTCAATGAATAATTTCCAGTAAGAAACACAGCATTTTCAACTAAAGACTATTTTTACCATGGAGTATAGTGTTGAAAAAATGTGTTATACAAACATTATGATGTGACAGTGAATTTGATCTTATTGAATACAAAATGTTAACAGATTATTTTTATCCTACATATGCGTGAGATGTTGTGGCCTTGTTAGTGTATGAATTTGTGCATTATAGCCAAGCTCATGTGGATATTTGAACCGAACATGAAGAAATTCAGACTCGGAATCAGGAGATCATGGAGACTGGGATAAACAAAAAACCCAAAAACACAGAATGAACTGGTCCATCTCATGAATGAAAATACATCATTCCAAGACAGCACCAGTTCATTAAATAAATGATTTACCATAAAACAAAAATTATTTTCTGATTCTGAGCCCACAGGACACATCTGAGTGCCAGCAGACATCAAATTTGGCATTCATTATAAGGGACATTTTAAATGATGAAATTTCAGAGTTTTCCCTAAAGCTTGTTCCAGCAACCTTTCACTCATTCCATCCAACCTTTTCAACTCTCATATAGATTCTGACTTTCTGAGTGTCAGTCAATACCAAGTACTGGTCCAATGCTAGTCTTTAATTAATGAGTAATATGCTTCACTGTTTGGAGACACTGGGATCGTGTGGGATTATCATATGCAAATATTTTGCTTCTTAACATTGAGCAGCCTGATGAAAACTATTATTGATCCAGCAATTTTTTGACAAGGGACGAGTGTGCAGTATGAAGGAAAACCAAGCCTATGACCACCAGTAGATTGTCCTCACAGTGTTGTGTTGTGTGTTTTTATGATGTTTTGTCTTTTGTCAGCTGTCTTTCTTGTCATCTACCTAGGGACTACAGATAGAAATTAGCACTGTTGCTACAATCTGGCATATTTACAGCTGCAGTTGCTGTAGATGTTCATTAATATGCGGGTCAATATATAACTGAGGGTCTTTTTGAGTTACCTTTACAGGGTAACATAGTTGACAGGTATAGTTGACATTTTTGCTGTTTTCAGGCCTAAAATCAACATAACCATAACGCCACATGGCATTTTTACAGAAAGATTCTTCTAAATATTATATATACAATTGAGTAAAATTTAAATTGAAAGTTATTTATAAAGATATTGTAGTAACAGTGTTGACATAAGAGTGTGATAAATACACACTTGACTCACACACAACTTTATATTAAATAACTAAGAAAGAGGAGAAAGAGCATATCTTGGAGTTTTGGTAGTGTTTTCTTCAGGAGGAAATGACATCATGTGGAGCAGGTCATGTGATTTGGAATTATCACACTTCCTTGAGAGGTGTTTTTGTAATGGGTAACTTAGTTGAAAGTGATTTCTCAGACACAGATACAATTTGTTATTTTCCATATAAAATTTCATATATTGCCAAAAAAAATCTGTCATGATTATCTGAACTCAATAAAAAGAACACAACCAAAAAATTTTTTGAATAAGCTCATTTTATTTTTGCTTAGCTAATTAGAAGGTGGTTGTTATTAAATTCAGACAGTTATTTAGTTGACATTTTAGTATATCTAGTCATTTATTAATAAGTGACTGTTTCCGTAATTAAATAATTATGGAATTTTTAAAGACATGATCATAATGAACATAAAAAAATTAGTTTTTTTTTAACTTCTAATAAAGATGTATGCAAGATATATCCCATGGAGTTCAAAAGTCCCTCAATTACATATTGACTCATGCACTGTCCCTAAAAGATAAATAAATATATAAATGCACATTGAGATTTTCCTAGAATAGAATAAAACATAACCAACATCAATGTATTGATCGGAGCCACTCTTACTGGTGAGTATCAGATTGATATCCTATATCCATATTGGATTAGTACATACCTACTTGTTCAGTTAATACAATATCCCTTTTAAGTAGGTGTTGATCAATAGTGGATTTTTAAAAAGGTGATAGTTTTGAGCAGAGAAAAGCTGAAAGATGATTAATAAGTCAAAATCTTCCTCACCATTCCCTAAATAATTTTGACACCGAAAATGTGAAATTAAATTAAATGTTTCATGTCATAAACTAAATGAATGATGAACTTAACATCAGATGTACTTTATGAAATCTAGGTTGGAGTGATTCTTACCTTTTTAGCAATTTTCTGTCAAAGTCAGTATTACTACCTACTGTATTGGCCACCGTCGCTGCATTTCTCAAACGCGCCATCCTACTGGTTAAAATTGGCCTATTAAATGGTCTATCTCTACATAGTTCTGTAGCTCTGTGTTTGTAATGCTTGCAGATGTCATTCTCAGAGACAGTAAACTTCAGCTTTTACATTATTTCTGTACTTACAGTCATTGCTCTTTTCCAGTTTCTCTATTTACGTGGATTTTTCTTGGACTGTGTTTTATTCCCTCCAACATAATCTCAACCTCCACCCACATTTCGAGCCTCTGTGTTACACCTCTATCATACTTACTTGACCTTTTCATAATGTCTGCCTGAGGCTAGTGCGTACCCGCCACTATTACCCTGCTTGTTTTCTTTTGCTCACTCGGTCACAACAGTGACATGAGAGCTCTTATAAAAGCCTGCTGGCTTGTTGTTTTTGTCTGCCTCTATTTTTTTCTTGATACAATTTTTTTTTTTTTTTTTTCAATCTCAGTTGTCAGTTTTCCTTTTCTTTTCTTCTCATCCTTACATTCTTTGTGTTCAAAAGTGTAAAATACCATTACTGATGGAAAAACTACGCAATGTTGATCTTATGTTCAAAGTCACAAAGACAATCCTAACGTTCTCTGATCAAACTGTCAGTGAGTAAAGCATTGCAGCATGAAAATACCAGCTGCAAGTGTCCTTCAAAGCACACGTGTCTGTCATCCCGGTTTGATCTTAATTGAAATGAAAAATTCATTTGCTGCTACAAAAGCAACATAGTTAATCAGAGCTCATACTGTTCTGTGTTTATAGCCATTTCAATCTAATCACACATTTTATACTGCTACTGAGGGTATTTGGCAAAACCTAGTTGTGTTCAATACTCTGTAGCTGCATGCTAATATGTCCCAGAGATGTATTGTTTCTAATAATAATTTTTTGGGGGGAGTTTAATTTATTCAGCACCTTTTCAGAAAACACATTCAGTTACATTTGGACCATTTCCATTCATCACCTCGTGGCCCCCAAAGTATAGCACACAATGTCATTCAGCAACACCTTTTTATTTCTGCTCCATTGTTATTTTTCATTTGGGTGTCCTCAACATAATGAATCTGGCAAATATACACAATCTACTAGATATTTTGTGAAGTATTATATCACTATCTTGATTACTACGAAGACAACAAGTCAACCTTTAGCCATTAAAACTCACTAAAATACCATTTTCTGAAATAGTTTGAGCAAATCTCAAGTGAATAATCCCTATAGTCCATTTGTTTTGTATCTAAAAAAATCAGGAGCAAACAAAAGAAAGATTTGTACTCCTCTTTTATATAAATGTGCAAAACAGGAGGAGGAGGATGAGGAGGTGGTTGCTATTTTTCTCATTTTAAAAATGTATATGCATATAAAGGAGGTGTGGGAGTGTTTGTGACAAATAATTCAACTAAAGCAATTGCAAGCAGAATATGTTGACAGCAGGTGCCTTTACAATATCTGTAGAATAATTAAGTAAACATGAGCCAGTCCCAAAAATTGCTGCCCACCTGCGTGTGTCTGATTTGAGAAGCTAATTAAACATATGCCTTGGATTTCCTCCTGAGAAGATGGCATACTTTAATGCAGAAAAAAACGGAGAACCTCATTAAATTCCTCATCAGATAATAGTAGTCACACACTATATTCTTTATTCCTGTAATCTCTCTAAAGCCCATTATCAAATTAAAAAAGAAAAATACAGAAAAAAAATATACTGAAATGAAAATATGTCTAGTTTAACCGAATAGGAAATACTAAAAAGTTAGAATACTAATAACACTCTTTAAGTGCTCCTTCATTTAACTAAATATTGCAATGGCTCACTTAAACAAAACAGTAATGTAAATACGAAAAAAGTACTTAATAATGTCTCCTTGTCTGATTCAATTTCCAACGTTCAACTACGTACAGTGACTTCTATTGAGTAAAGTTCCAGAAATTCACAGCAGTATAGCACACTTACGTATATAGATATATTGTCATTGTCTTATTGATAAATATTTTTACATATTGCATAGATTTTCCTCACATCGTGCAGGTTTAGTCCCATGTAGTCACTTCATATGTGACCAGCGACTGGTTTAACCCTCACACCAAAAGCATCTACTAATTCTATTAATGTGTTTGATGAACTCAGGTAAAATGCTTTTTTTTTTAGCTTTTCAGTAGCATCCAATATGACCTGTTTTGGTGTTCAGAGCCTCTGTAGTGAAAATAGAAATGCTGCCATCTTCTACAACATTGATTCACAAATAAAATCCATATAGTTTGACAAATGAAGATGATTGTATGCTTGTTTTTATAATCAGTTAATGACAGACTTGTCTGAAAATGTCACTTATTAAATCAGTTTTCTCTGTTTTGATCCAAAAACCTTTAACTCTACTCCAAATTTTTAAGAATATCTACATGGCCAGTAAATTAAATATAGGAAAACATCTGATTTTTACTGGAAAATACAAAATGCAAAGGATAGTATTGTAATAAATGGTGATAAATCACGCAGGAAATGTTTAATGTAGAGGCAAAATTTATCTGGAAGTTGCCACAAAAATACTTTCTAGGTTTTAAGGGGTTAAATCACCTCATTATTTCATAATATATGATTAAAGTAGATTTATCTCCGTGCCATCATCAGTTATGAAAGTAAACATTTACACTTCACTTTTATAGTACAGTGTTTTTACATTGATGTAGTTAAAGATTTTCTGGACACTAACTCACTCCTATGTTGCAACACTGATGTAATCTTGTCTTATGAAGAGGAAAACTCTTTCAGAGCCTATACAGTATCTCAGTCATCTAAGAACAGCTACCTCTTTTATTAGGAGCCATTTTTTAAAGTCAGTAGCAGCATAAAGATGCCTTGCAAATGCCCACTGCCGACACAGTATAGCTCTAATATAATACACAATGGAGGGTAAGCTGTAAACAATGTTGCTCAGTGTGTAACATTTTTATAGTCAGTAAATTAAACACAGTATATCCTTTTTATTTCTTGAGGGATTGCATCCTCTGTCTTCTGCTTGAAGCAGAAAGAGTGACATACAGCAGTTTAGTTTGGGCGCCACGCTCCTTTTGGGGGTTCTGTCATTTTTCTTGATACATACTTGGCAGGGAAGGAGACTTTTTTTAATACTTTGAGATCCAATAACCCAAACATAATTTTCTGTACAGCATGATAGATGAGCAGTCTATGTTATTAAAAATAACAGGGTTATGGTGGTGGCACAATAAGATGTGAAACAAATATTTTTGACACACATCAGTAAACTTCTCATGTTGCAGATTTTCTGTTTTTAACCCATAAAGACACAAACATCTACTGGCAACCAAAAGCATCTACTGATCCTATCCTATCGCTGAAATAATTGGTGAAAAATGCAGTTTGTCATCTTTTCATGGTCATCAGATATGACCCATTTGGACGTTCAGAGGCTCCGTAGTGAACGTGGAAACACAGTCATCTTCTACAACACTGATTCACCAGAAAAACCCATGGAGTTGATAAATGACAGTGGATGGATACACCTGGTTTATGTTCAGTTAATGATAGATTTTACTGGAAAAGTTAATTTGTCTTCAGTTTCCTCTATTTCTGATATAATAACCTTTGGATTTACTCTGAGCTTTTATGAACATCTACATGATCAGTGAATTAAATATAGGAAAATGCCAGATTTTTACTTAAAAAGAGGATAATATTATAATAAATAGTGATAAATCACTTAACATAGAGAAAGAAATAATTTGGGGACTGCCACAAAAGTAGCACTGGGTCTTTATGGGTTAAGAGCAGGGCAGAAGAGCATATCCACTCCATAAAGGGGTGTCTAACATACAGCCCACAGGTGAAAACCAGCCCACCAAAGGTTCCAATCTGGTCCACGGAATGAGTTTGCAAAGTGCAAAAAATTACATTGAAGATGTCAACGGTCAAGGGTGTCAAAGTCATTTTAGGTCAGGGGCCACATACAGATCAATACAATCTATCAATAATGACAGCTCCAAAACTTTAACAATATTATGTCTGTTACTAAATGCTTTGTGCCTTTGTAGATCCACTGAGATCTGTAATGGACATGTATAAATGATAAGTGGAGGCATAATATTGTTAAAATTGCACTTATTTTTCAGAAGAAATTTCACGTTGTTCAGGATATTTGCATTTTTTGTCAAAAGATAGTTTAGAAATGTAAACAACTTCAAAATTTTGAGAAAAGACAAAAATTTAGAGTTGTCATTATTTATAAGTTATTATGCTATTATTAAACTGCTGTGGCTCACTTGAGGTCAGATTTGGCTGTATGTGGGCCCTGTACTAAAATGAGTTTGACACCCCTGAATTAAATAATGAAATAAATTAAACTTGTTTAAAATAAACTGTAAACCAAGAAAACCATTGTCCTTCAGTAATCATTGCAATTATTCCATATCCCCAGCTTAATTATCTATGATTACAGTAATAATGACCAAAAAGTAAAGAGGTGAGCTTTTTTTAATTGCCTATGAAAGAGGTCATTTTCTGCTGTCACTAAACAATTTTTTAAAAAAATGTGTCCTTTTAAATTATTTAAACTATTAACAGAAACAGCTGTCTGATTGTGTAACTTCTGTTCTAGACCTCATTGTCAGCTAAAGTGCATGGTAACTGCAGCCTGGAAATACAAACACATATACAGTGAATGATAACGGTCTTTTACTCTTACATCGTAGCTGAATAAGTGATCATATAAGACGTCAAGCTCAAGATGAGTTCAATGCTGGTCAATCTTTTCCGTTGTTTCTTTTTTTTTTACGTTCCTAAGGTTGTACATCTGACTGTGATTTGATAAACAACCCCAGTTATTTGCACTGTTCAGATCACATAAGAACAGTCGGTTGAAGAGTTCAAATCTGCCTTATGCACTTCTAAAACTGGCTCTGACAGAAAAAGGTCCAAAAGAAACTATTATCACTCTTACTCAAATGGAGTAATATTCAAAAAAGGCAAAAGGGTAGAAGAACAAACATAGCTCCAAGCAAAACAAGATAATGTGTGACAACGCCTGAGCTAAATAACCTTAACACCATCAACTCACACTTATTCAGCACTGAAAATGTTTTTGTAAAAAACAAAGCCTGCATGTTTATTTGATGGAAAATGTCCATGTCTGGGTTAAAATGCTAAAAATACAGAGAGAATAAACAAGCTCTCACGTCCACTTAAAAGCCCTGGAACATATTCTTTTTAATGTGGAATGGATTATAAACGTACGCTGTTCCCTCTGTTTTGTCCATCAGTGTGAGCGGTATGCAGGCAAAACCATGTGTAAAGTGAACAAATAACCTGATGAGTTAGTTTAATTAGTTTAATACAGTCTAGCATTGGTGCAGTTGGTGCAAAATACAACTAATTCTGGCATGAAATTAATGAATTAAGTCAGCCTCAGTTGCTGACGTTAAAGTGACAGGATAATGATTGTGTTGTTTTAAAAATATTAATTACATGCAGACAAAATGAATGAAAGGTGTTACAAGACCTTAAAGGAGTAATATTTTGCTTTTTTAAATGGAATTATGCATTTTAAAACATTCCCCTGTGGTCTACATAAATTGTAAATGCTATGTTTGGGTCTGAACTCTTCATTAATTCAACTCCACACATCCATCTTCAACCCTATTTCTGAGTAATGACACCAGAAAGGTCGTTTAAAGCGCTGGCCCTTTAAATGCACATGACCCCACCCCCTCCAGGTTGTTTACCATGCTGCTCTGTCCCGTTCAGCCACTTGTGTTCATTAATACAACCAACAACTGAACATTTTAGGTAATCGGCTCAAAGTTTGGACGTTATCATCAGTTTTTACTTTAACCGCTGCTAATGATAAACAATTATGTCATCCTCTGAGAAATGTTTGTCGAAAGTCTTGACCTTATATGTGCAAATGTCGTGACGTAACTAGTTATAAAATGTAACAAATTAAGAAGGAATTGAAACAGGTTGTAGAAATCCACTTGATTTTTGAATGAATATAAAGATAGCTTTGCAGCACCTGGAGGGTTCAAATTCAAACTTTTTGAACTATTAGGGTCCAAATACACAAATAAATGTACCAAAGACTAATAAAAGTGGGTTTAGCAAAATATGACCCCTTTAAGAATAGAGGTTTAGACACTATCAGGGGCTCAACCTGATTATATTAAAACAAAACCTGATGAAAGCAGTTCCTTCATTACCCTGTCAGATGTAACCCCCATAGCATATGCCTTCCCACACATCAGCCCCAAGTCAACTAACGTCCTGCCCTAAATTTGAGAAGCTATAAAAGCTGTCTCCCCAATGAGGTGTTCATCTACAATATACAGACACTGCAACCAACACAGAAAGTCTTGAATCAGCAGTGACTTTAGAACTGGTATCAAAGTGGATGTGTCTGCAAAACTGCAAAGCTGGTGATTCATGTAAAACACAGTCCTCTAATACTAACAGTGACTTTTTCTCATGTTTTGACACAAAACAGCCATCCTACTCAAGTTTAATGTTAAGGTCATTGCATTTTACAAATCAAAGCTCTGAAGCTCTGAGCATGATGTCCGGGTTGTTACACTGATGATCCAAAAAAAGAGCTTTTCCATTAAATGTTGTTTGGTCTGAGCTGCCCTTCATCTGGGCTTTCAGTGCTTTCAGAACATGAGCGTACCTTTCACTGGGGCATCATAATACCATAATTACCGCAATGACATGAAATATTTAAAAACATGTCACCAGATTTGCATTGGGTGTTATGTAATCCATTTCAAAGGAGTTGGCAATACTGAAGGGGTTCCAAACTAACTTCCTGAAACACAACTTCCCCCATGTAAATGAGGTTATGAAAAGATCTGAGCTGTGCGGAGGCAGTGGGGGCAGGATTTGGGTATGTATGTCTCTGTGCACAAGGGAATTTGTGAAATCAAGAGGGTAGGCATGTAAGAGAAAATCAAATGTAAGAACAAGAAAATGAAGAAAAAATGTGTGTCAGTGAGAATGTGTGTGAGGGAGGGAAAGGGAAGAGAAATGAAGTCCTGAGAGATTAGATCAGAAATAGACCGAGTATAACAGAGTTCCTCTTGCACAGGGAGCAGAAACAAGCCTTCTGTTAGACAGACACACAGACGTGGCTGACTTTATTTACAGAGATCTGACACAAAGCACAATAATTAGACAGCTCCTTCCGTCTAACCTGCGGGAGATTCCTCAGCTCTCCAACTCTAACTGCTCTGAGTGCAGGCTGAGAAAAGGATGATAAATATCTAGGGATGAGTAGTTCTTTTTGAAGAGGCGTTTCAAGACATGCAAATTGAGCTGATGAGATTTTTTTTGACTTGGAATAGCACAAGTCAGCATAAAAATGCAGCCACAGGGTAATAAGTAAAACTTTAGGAGCTTACAATTTGACTGAACCGCTCCTCCAGATGCTGTATTGATTTTCACGCATTTTTCACCGTATTACACATTGTTAGTTACACTTATATATAACAATACTGCGGTGATTATTACCAGTTGGTTGCAAAAGGGGATTTGGATACAGTTTCTTCCTGTGGTTTCGCTTTCTGTGTTTCCCTGGAAAAACAGTAAGATGATGAAAAACTGAATTCACATGGAATTATAGCCAGAAGAAGACAATAAACACATGTGTATACTGCAGGTGGAAAGTTCACACTGAGGGTGTATTTTTGTGGTGCAAAGAGGACAGTCTGTGGGTGTAGAATGAATCCATACTGTATTCATACGTCCCCGTACAGCTCGGTGCTTGACCTCTTGCCTGAACGCAACGCTGCACAAGTGAAGACGAGGGAAGGCATGTAAGAAATAAGGAAAACACTGGATATTTATCACAAACTGAGTCACTGAGAATCAAATAAAATTACAGTATGTATACTTATAGTTACAACTATTCTGAAAATAATGCATGAGTGTTTTAATTGCGTTTTTTTTATTTTCTTTTGAGCTGAAGAGGAATCAGTCAAATTAATCTGAATGGCATAAGTCCAAATATGCACTCAGAAGAGTAATTATGGAACGATTATCTATTTAAGGCTGCAACAATTAGAATATGACTAGGATATTATTTGACAAAAGTGCAATTGCTTAAATTATTTTTTAAGTAAAATCAACCAACATTTATCTTGTCAAGATCCTTCTGGTGGCCGGGAAGAAGGCCATAACAAAGAACTGACTTCAGACTGATGCTCCATCTTATAAACAATGGATTTCAATCATAGATGATATACTTGTCATGGAACATCTGACATATAAACTGAAGTTAAAAGAAAATCTCTATGAAAAACTGGGGAAAATGGCTGACATTCAGAGACAAATGTATCTGTTAAAGGACCTTAATATTCTGACACCATCACAGGCTGTTCTTTTCATCTGTTTTTTTTTTTTCGTTTTTTTTTTTTTTTTGCTCTTTTCCTGCTCCTCAACCTGAGGAGACTGTTTTGTACTGTTAAAAATTGAGAAATAAAAATTGTTTTAAAAAAAATAAATAAATAATTAAAAAAAATCAACCAACATTTGACAGCCACCACTTGTTAAATGTCCGGTTTTTACCCCTTGGCTGAGGGGTATTGTAATTGTTTTGTCCATTCAATGACATAATCGCATTATCTGAAGAACGCATTGACATATCTGCACCAAATTTATACTGTGGATGCATCTTGGCATGGAAGCCTACTGAAAATCAATGACCTTGACCTACTTTTTCAAGGTCAAATGGCCTTGTGCTTTGTGCAGTTATACCTGAGCACTGTCAAATATAAATATGCATTTATTGTTTATTTACTTGTTTATTTGATGAGGACAGTGCATATTAATGAACATTCAGCACAAATAAAAACATTACTTTGTGTAAATATGCTGGATTTAGCTGAGAGCTTTTTTCTATCTGTATGTAATAAGTTTTTCACAAAGACAATCTAATCTAAATTAAAGGGCAGTAACTTTCAACAGAATTTTACACTATATTTGACTGAGGGGAATTAAAAGTACGCATGTTTATTTTATGTTATCAAAAGCTATATAGGATTCTAATTTTGACTTTTCATTGATCAAAACAGAAGACTTCATTGGGCTTTCGTATTAAATTACTTAGTCCCTAACATTAGACAATCAAAATGAATAAATGTGCATATATTATATCCTAAGTTAACATCATCACTGTTCCTATGTACTGTATGTATGTAAGTAAGTATCAAAAACAAAGATTTGGTTCCAAATTCTAAAAATGCCACCTACGCATGACCACAATATATAGTTATGGACTTTGGATTTCCAGTATAAGGTATATTTATGTACATTTTACCATAACCGAGCTTCTAAATCCTCATTCTAACTCCTTTTGGTCAGAAATGCATTAAGGTGCATCCAAATATGAGACAGATATTCGGAACAAAACTAAGAGGTTTTTATCCAGAAATGGCAGTTCATCACTAAAGATGCGCACAAACAGCTCAGGAGTGTTTTCCTCAAGGACATTTAAGGTAGAATGGATTACAATAAGAACACTATTCTTACACCTCTTCAGTGAAAAACACTGTTGCTGGCGAAACAAAATGAGAGGGATGAGTAAATGGTAGCGGTGGATGATGGAGGTAGAGAAGAAATTGAATACAGTGAGGAATGAGGAGGAACACAAGGATAAAGATACGGAAACGGAAGAAGAGCAGGAGGGAAAATCTAAGTGGAAGGTAATAGATAAGAATGAATAGATGCAAAGAGGAGGAAACAAATGTACTGTTATTGTTGTGAGATGCACGTAGAGCAATATTTACTATGACGTATATACTATGCGCCTGTGATACAAACATTCACTTATCGTCATATATGTGAAGAGGTCCTCGATAAACAATGTTCTGTCATCAATATTATGCCTATAACAAAACCACGAGTAGCAGTAATTTATAAATAAAGCTCACTCATAGCCTCAATCCCCTGATTCCGAACTGTAGCACTGGCATTGCTTTAGTGTTGGATCGATGGCAGAACCAAGCAGGATCGTTTTTCCCACCAGCTGTTGAATTATTCAGGCCAGGACTTCCTCTGGGGAGATTCCTGCTCATCCTGCCAGACAGACACAGTGAGCTCGCAGCCTAACACAGAAGCTCGGGATCATCACAAAAAATTTCCAAAAGCAAAAGGACTGCACGGATGCCCAAGAAGACAAAGGTCAGACCAGGGACAGGGACACAAAACTATCCGTTACAACACTGGTGACCTGAAGGCCCCTCAACATTGATCCTACACCAGGTATCCGTTTAGAAAATGACACGCAACTTTTTATTTCTACTGAACTTTGCGTTTCCATTGACAGATTCAGAGACAAGTCACAGAAAAAAAATGAAGTCAGGTTTGGTTCTAAATTTGTGGGCTCAGGTGTCTCACTTTGATTTAAAAAGGAACCAAGAAATGTGTATGGCTCTTTCCCTTTCATCTTCATGCTGAAGTGAATGCAGCGTGATTCTTGAGATGAAAAGCAAATGGAAATGAAAGTGAGCACATTCTGTAAAAATAATATCCTGAGAGAAAGAAGTTCTGAAAGTGCTTCAGAGTAGGTCAGTCTTAAATGTGGAATTGTATCACTTAAATGGGTCACCTCAGAGTGAGAATCCCTCCTCTGCCCCAAACACTCCTTTAACTAATTAGTTACTCTAGCAGTCAAACAACAACAAAAAAAAAATCTACCAACGCCATAAAGGGACATCTTCAGATCTTCAGGCTACATCTGTACATCTAAGTTTCATGCCGATGTAACGCAATATGTGCGTAGGTGTGTTTCCATCCAACTGCTTTTATTCACATTTTATATTTATACATAAAAAAACAACTGTGGAAAAGTTTTAAAAAGCACAAAAATATTGCAAAAAAGTTTTCACATTTGAGAAAGTTGCAGAAGTTGGATTGATACAGCTAAAAGTTAAATGTAAATAAGAGCAGTGGAAACAGATTTAGCAAATAATTAGAATGTGTTCGCATTTGTGTGAACCAAAAAGGAGACAGGGGCTCATTCACTGAATCATTAAAAGAAACAAATATACATGTCAGGAACCAAACATGTGAAAAGCTGCAAAAATAAGCATGTGGTGATCGAACCCACACATTAAAGGTCAAAAGGTCCCAATCATCTACATCTACACATGTTCAGTTCATTTGTGTTATAGTCGCATAAACCTCACATAAAATGCATAACACTTTAATTTGTTAGGATTAGGATTTGGAATAAACTCTGCTTCTGTTTATACTGAATACATTTAGTTGAAATTGTTGGTTACATTTGATAACTGCATTTTTTTTCAAGGGGTAAGGACCTCAGCCCCAGTATCATATAGTTGTAATACCACATATGGCCACTGAGGGGGGCTCCCATTGACATGCAATGGACTTATCTTCATGAATACTAAATCAATAATTATTTTCCAGGACTCATTCTGGTCTCATCTGTTTTAATTGGAGCCTCTAATAAGTGATCTGGTTGTCCACCTTTACATTTTTTCTCCATTAATTAGATTTCAGGGTAAATAGCAGGTTTTTACATCTGCCATGCTGAGTTATGATTGACAGCTCACTCACCTGCCAAGAATTCTGACTTTTTTTTTTTTTTTTTTCAGAGAGGCAGTTGGACTGCAATTTAGTGGGTTTCATTTCATTCTCACCGCTGACCCATCATTTGTGGGTACAAAAATGGGATGGATGGATGGATGGATGGATGGATGGATGGATGGATGGATGGATGGATGGATGGATGGATGGATGGATGATTATATTATATTAAAGGTGGTGCAGAGAGTGGAGTCTGGCTTTATACTGACGCCCACACCAAGGACTAGACCAGATCTAGTTTGAAAGGTGGAATTTGTGGATTCTTTGTATGATTTACTGCCTATGTTATATGTCACCATTTATCTTTACTGGTTTGATCAGGTACGCATGTTCCTCTTTTGTTTCATTTGATGTGGTCTGTTTTTTTTAAAGTTGATAACTGCTTGGTTAGGTTATCTTTGATGAGAGTTATGTTTTATTGACTTCTTTTTAAGACCCCTTCCACTCTATCATTTCAGTCTTCAATGCTTTGTATGTTTTTGCATATATTTTATGAAATGAACCCCTTTTTTTATCAAACTTTAATCCCAGTGTCACTGACATAGTGTTAGACAAAACCTTTGGCTCAGTTCACAAGCACAAGCTAAAAGATCAGATATATTTATTTATTTATTTTTGTTTTTTTATTATTTACTTATTTATTTATTTATTTTTATCTTTAGCTCTACACCTACAGCATAAGCTAAACTTTTAAACCATGATGATGATGATGATGATGATCTACTTTTGTTATTCAAATAACAGTTATGGATGGAAAGGTGCATACATTTGCATTTTCTTTTGCTGATTATTTGAAAATTATGTTAATATTTGCAATTAGTTTGATGGAAAACCTGTCTGATGTCATAATTATAACAGATGTGTATGCACTCTTAACAGTGATATTTCCACATATCAGTAGAGTCTCACCACTATAACAGCAGATAGGCTGGAGCAAGGTGCAAAAGATCTGACCATGAACAAACATTTCAAAATGTGATGAGTTTGTTACTGTGTGAAAAGAAAAACGCAAATGTTTCAACCAATGCTAACATGATTAGAGCTTGGTCAAAATACAGTAATACCTACAATTGTTATGCGAGGTGAAAGAAAATATATATGTACATCTTCATCTATTGTTATTTGTTTGAATTCAAATATAATACTCTACAATAACTGTCTTAAATCATCAAAATGCAATCACATCTTTATGAATGTGTCCAGGAGACCGAGTTACACACACTTTTTTTTTTCACTCATCCATTATCTGCTTCCCCTCAGGGCGCTGGTAGCTCCATAATCAAATCTAGTCATCTCACCCACACATTTTTCACACATCTCCAGTGTTCCTGTACCACAGAGGAGCATCTTGCCCAGTAATTCTGTCCAGGAATGTGGAACACAGTGCCAAATCTGAAATACCACCTTGGGCTCAGAATAGGCAAAGAATCTCACATTTACGCTACAGACCGAGTTCAGTCATGTATGACCCACTAGAAAATGGTAACAGGTGAAACAATATTGAGAAAAATTGAATATGCACACAAGAGAAACCTCTGACTGTTTTTTAGTTTTACTTTTTTATGAATTGATTTTAGTTTTGTGTAGAAGGAGACAGTTAATCTTTACGTGAGCTGCAAATCAGTTTCATCTCAAATTAATTGCGCCTATACACATATTTAATAGCACCATTAACTGACAGCAGCTCACTGGGATTTTCTGAAGCAATTATATATAAAATCCTTTAAATATTAATGTAACGAAATGCAATGATGCTAGACTCTATCATGGTGGAGCTCACAGACTTTGAGGAAGTAGTGAGGCCACAGCTGGAGCTCATTATGAAGTGAACCAGATATCGTTTTCTAATTTTAAGAACCACAGATTGAAATTAACAACATCTTGTCTGGAATATGTGCTCAGATTATATAATTATTAGAACAACTATGACATTTTTGGGCCCAGTGAAGCCACAAAGTGACCATCACATACACTAGAATGGATGTTATCTTTAACCCATAAAGATCCAAACAGCCACTGGTGACCAAAATCATCTCCTCATCATCATCCTATAAATACGCTGAAATGATTGGTGTAAGAATGTAGTTTGTTGTCTTTTTATGGTCATCAGATATGACCCATTTGGATATTCAGAGGGTCCATAGTGAATGTGGAAACACCATCATCTTCTACAATACAGGTGTCAAACATGCGGCCCGGGGGCCAAATCTGGCCCACCAAAGGTTCTATTCCGGCTCACGGGATGAAAGTGCAAAAATTAACCTGAGTAGTCAAGGTTGTCAAAATCATTTTGGTTCAGGTTCCACATACAGACCAATGTGATCTCAACTAAAAAAATAACATAATAACCCATAAATAATGACAACTACAAATTTACTTTGTGTAAAATTCTGTGGAAAAAATTTAAGTGAAAAAAATAACATTGCACTGTGAAAATATTTACATTGACAAAAATATTCTTTCACAATTAAATGCAAATAAATACATAAATAAAAACAAAGATGAATAAGCTGAAATGTGCAATTTTAACAATATTCTGCCTGTTACTAAATGTTTGGTGCATTTATGGATCCACTGTGATCTGTAGTTGTGTTAATAATAAGAGATGTAATATTGTAGAAATTGTTCAAATTTTAGTTCCAAAATCCAAAATTTTAACCACATTCTGCCTGTTACCAAATGTTTATGTAACATTTTGTGTAATGTACATGTATAAATAATAAGTCAAGGCATAATATTGTTAAAATTGCACTAATTTTTCAAATGAAATTTCTGTTTTTTCAGGTTATTCACATCTTTTTTGTAAAATGTAAATATTGTCATAATTTAATTGTTTTTTTTTTTGCACTAAAACAAAAAGAAAAACTTAGATTTGTCATTATTTATAGGTTATTAAGTCATTATTTTACTGGCCCGCTTGAGATCAAATTGGGCTAAGTATGGCCCCTGAACCAAAATGAGTTTGACACCCCTGTTCTACAACATTGATTCACCAGTAAAATCCATTGGAGTTGAATCAATGACAGTGGATGGAGACACTTGTTTTGTGTTCAGTTAATGATACATTTTTACTGAAAAAGTCACTTTTGCTCATTTTTTTCTGTTTCTAACCTAATAACCCTCAACTTTAATCTAAGCTTTTATGAACATCTACATGATCAGTAAATTAAATATACAAAAATACCAGATTTTTACTGAAAAAATGCAAAATAAAGAGGATAATATTATAATAAATGGTGATAAATAACTTAAGAAAAGTTAAATATGACAGAAAAAAAAAAATGTTTTGGAACTGCTATAAAAGTAGCACCGGGTCTTTATGGGTTATAGTTGTGACCTGACCAACATCGGATATATCGTATCACAGGTGCTTGTTTTCATTGCTGGTTTACCACCCAATACAAATTACTTTATTGTATTCAATTAGGATGCATCACTTGTTGTGGATACAGTCCTGGGGGGCGAAAAAAGTCCAGTGTTTCTAATTGGTAGGTGATGATAGCTGTCCACAGCTGTGACTCACCTTCTTTGATAGCTCTGACTGAGAGCTATTAAGCTCCCATTACTCTGTCACATATGCCGAGCACAGATGCTTCCGCTGATGCACAATTGGTGGTGTTCACACAGCTAAATGTGCCCGTCTTGTTTATCAGGAGGCTGTGATGCTCAGAATTTTAGCACTCTGTATTCTTTTATGTTTTTCTTCGGATTTCAGGCAAAAATGGTTCGTCTTTCAGATAACTTTGCCAACTTCAGAAGTGAAACTACAACACATTGACACATATCGTGTATTCAAAAAACTAGCTCATGGATTTATCTAAGGACGTAAGGCAGAATAAAGCTGAAATGTATGGAAATGACTAATGGGCTCATATTGCTTTTTTAGTTTGTGCCTTATTTTCTGTCTGCACCACTGAAAATGTGTCTGTTTGCATCTATTGCTTTTAGTCTTCAGAGTACATAACAAACCTTCCTGCACCTTTTCTCATAAATGACACTAATGGTGACTTTAGGAGTAAATTAACAATAAGAAGCCTTGACTGTTCAACTGCAGTTTATGTCCTGTGCATATCCTTTCATTTAGTGGGTGAATAAGTATTTGCCCTCTAGGCAAGTAGTCATCATTCATCAGTTCCTAATTGCTACAGGCTATATCACAAGTTTAACACACCTCCACCTGTGCTCTACACCCAAGGTTATTCACACCATCTCATTTTAACTAAAGACTTTTCCCTCCAGAGAACAAAGAACCATTGTATTATAGTCAATGGTGAGAAACAAATTTTTGTATTTAAATCCCATTTTAGTTCTGCTATCATTTACACATACAATGTTTGTCAATTTAGAGCTGAATTTTACAAGTCAAGAAAGTCACAGGTTTTGGTAAAACTGTTAAATATAAAGACTACATACCAGAACATCAAAGAGGTGACATCATTGTAACTGTCTCTCCCCATGATCTGTTCACAGTCTGAGGATGTCTCTGCAGGTTCAACATCACCATATCTGATGTGCTGATATGGTATGCAACAAGAAATGAAGTCCATTTAGTTGTTTAGCATAAAACCAGATGCTGCTTCCTTATCTTTGCTACAAACTGTGGCTTTTGTAGCTCATAAGATTATCTTTTAAATTGTTAGACATGAAATGTGTGAATGGTGGCACAGTTACTCAGTAAAACTTTACTTAAAGGTATCGACAGGGGAATTTTCAAAGTATACCTGTTTAGGATGGCGAAGGAAACCTACTCAGTGTGGAGAGTACAGGCAAACTTATAGCTGTAAGGTGGAAGTACTAACCACTGTGCCACCCACATACAACATCAGATATTTAATGGTTGCATTAGGCAGTAGTCTATTTTTTCACTACGCATTGAACAGGTGAGCTTATAAAAGCACACTTAAATATATAGAGTGAACTGATAGGGCCTTTTTTCCATGCCAGTTATCTGTCTTTCCCTATAGAACACATTTTTTGCCTTAGGCATTTGTTGGGTTGGGACACAGGCTGTAGCGCCATACCTCAGTCACCATATGACTCCATTAATGCAATCATACAAAACCCCTGAGAGTCAGATAGTAATCGCAGTCCAGTGAATTTGAAGATATGTACATCAGGCAAACAGATCAGATAGGTGCAGACTCCAGTCGTCAGATGAACATGGGATAACGGCTTCTCCAATTAGGCGGATGATTCAGAAAACTAAGGATTTCTCATGAAGAGACCAATACAACAAATATTATGCCCAAAGGTTAAATGAAGACTGTAGTGGCAGTGGCTTCTCCACTGGACGTATGCACAAAACTTTAACGATATTTACTAAATGTCAAAAAAACAGAAGTACGTAATGTCGGTTTTTCCATTAAATCACAAATGCGATGATTTGTTTATTTGTTATCACAAAATGACAAGAGAAGTCATTCTATAAACATGACGACGAACATAAATATCATGTTGATTTACAGAAATATTCATTATTATTATTATATATTACCCCTCTATCCCATACTAAATTAAAAAAAATATTCGGTTTCCTGGTGTGTCCACACATACCGTGCCATGTTTATTTTAAAACTCTTTGTCTTCACTTGTTGTAATGTCCACTAACATACGTTTTTTTTTTCATTCATGTGATGCTAGTTGCGAAAAAAGGTCTTTCCATTGCAGTTTTGCGTGATATACCAATTGTGCTATACCCGAAAAACCACGTCTTGCCAAATGAGAGTTTTGGCGAAATTATCGTTTTCCATTTGGCAAATTTTTATGCACAACTTATATTTGCGCAGTTTAAGGGTCAATGGAAAAGCAACTTGTGTCCTTTGTTTTGGTTTACCATTAGATCCTCAACTTTAATTAAGAAAATGGATAAACAAGCAAAAGCAAAATATATAAGTCACACTGAAGATGTCAGAAAACAGAACCATTACATTATGGTCACTGCCTTTATTTTGTTGTTATAACCAGATATTTTAAGTTTATTCATTCATTTATTCATTTTCTCAGTTCTTGAGAGGGTTGTGGGGGGGCTGGAGCCTATCCTAGCTCCCAGTAGGAAAAGGCGGGGTAAACTCTGGCTGTCTGGCCAGTTCATTACAGGGCTGACATATAAAGATAAACAACCATTCACTCTCACATTCACACCTATGGGTGATTTAGATTGACCAGATAACCTATTATGGTGGATGTTTGTGGACGGTGGGAGAAGGCCAGAGATAATCCACACAGACACAGGGAGAACATGCAAACTCTCACCCATTTCAGCCAGCACTGGACATTTTAAGTTTAATGATGTCTTTATTTTTCTTGCATGAAAATTTGTGCACTTTTATTTTATATTGTTCTGCTTCTGTTTCTTATCCTCTGAAATATAGCCATTAGAACTGTATAAAACTGACTGTAACATCCACGGAACTAAAAAGAGCAATGATAAAATGTTGAACTGAAAACATCCAACCAACTGTGAGGAATAACTTCAAAGACTGTGGCCAGATGACAAAAATTATATTAAAATATAAAACAGACTTTAGGTAAGGTATTATGTCATATTCTATGCAAACAACACAGAAAATATTAAAAACATTTCAGAGAGTGTGTTTTTTACTCAGTAGAGGAGAAGGGAGAAGCATAGCAAGCTTCTGTAAATTGATAGAACTTGCTGCAAAGCATGTTATTATAGTTGTATTATTATGAAATTATGTTCTTCTTATAAAACGGGAATGACTTGCAATCATTTTCTGGGATTCACAACAACAAAGGTTATGCTTCATAACTCTCAGACCCACATGGAGCCCAGAGACTCAATCCCCAAACATTGCTTTTCACCCTCCAACATGTTTACTGGTCACAGTCTTTTTAGCTATTTGGGACAGAGAGAGAGGAATAAAGTGTGCATTGGTAGCCCTGTATTTCCCTAGTCCTTCACCAATAAATTTGACTTTGTCTTCCCAGGACTCCTCTGCTCTTGCCAGTCAGCCAAAAGGCCTGACAGCCAGAGAGCCCAGATCAAAGCCCAGTTCCAGCCTCTCAGCCACTAAAGCCAGCATGACAGTGAACCATCATTAACACTCACTGAGAGTGTTAGTCTCCTTCCTTTGGACATAACATCACTTATGTTCAGTCGCTGTACACAACCTCACCAGGCCTCGTTTGTATTCAAGGGGATTCTCTCACATAGGCATTAGAGCCTCAAGATACGAGTATGATACAAGTATGGAGGAATTTGATGGGTTCAGGGATGAGACAGTTAATTTTTAGCTGCAGAGCTGACAAGGCTGATTATAGTCATTGCTGTGTGAAGACAGTGACAACTCAACAGTGCCCCTGTCAGAGTTGGAAGGGATTATTAGTTGAAGAGTAAGGAGTGGAAGATGGAAATCATATCACCTTCCCAAACAAACACAAACAAGTGTTTTTATGACAAAAAAAAAGATGATGATGATAGTTCACCTTTGTAAGATTGCAGTTTCAAGTCAGGTTACAAGGTCTTCCTGACAAGCACATTCATAATCTTTTCAGCAAGAACACAGTCCACTTTATTGATTTAGTGAAAGCATTAGTCACAGTCTGTCTGTCAGTGCACAAGAGGTTCTGAGGAGAGAATTTAAAAGGCAACAGTGAATGCTGAAAGATAGTGAATGGTGCTCAGAAGCAATGCGTTTTCTGCCCTCAGTGCACCCACCAAAGGTGTTAGTTGGCTATCACGTAAAAAGGCTAGAAAATAATTGATTGGCTGTGCCCATTTTGAAGAGAGGATTTTATGCTGTAAATAAATTCAAATGTCTTTTGTATGCAAACATTTCTATACTGACATGCTGATATGCAATATTCATTCTACATCAATGCAGTGTCTACAAAAATGTTCTGTAAGCAGAAACAACAGCTCTGATGCATATTTAATATGTATGCCATTTAGGTTTCATTCAGTCTTTTAATTTGTCTCCCAAATGAGCTGTGCTGTTGCTGTGGCTTTTCAAAGCAGCCTTACCACACACACTCCAGTGACCACAGAGCTGTCGACAACACAGAGTCCAAAGCCTCAGCAAAAGGATTCACTGATGCCCAAGCAGCAAAGCAGAAAAGGTGGAATGGAGAGGTTGTGTGCTGCTATCCCCTGATTCTGTATAATGGCCCCCATGAGGCCAGGTCTGTGTAGGAGATGGTTGGAGAGGCTGAGGGGCAGGCTCATCAGTGTTGCAGGGAATACAGTGATCCTGAGAGCTACTCCAGTTTAATAACACTGCAGCTTACACACAGTTTACCTCAAGAGGTAAAAGGAAAGGGAACAATGCCAGTGTGGTCTCAATGACAACACAATTCTGAAAGTGAGACTGCTACCGCTCCTTTTAAACTTTAATGCATGGGATTATAAGCAGCAGCATCTTTTATAATGAGTGGGTGGTAGAGCTGCATGATACTGGAAGAGAAAAAAAAGACATGATTTCTGCAATATATGATAACATATAATATATGATTCAATAAGGAAAATCCAGAACCTTACACCGGTTGATTTGAATATCTATATTTGGAACAAGTCAGTCTTTCTAGAACGACTGGTGTGATATTGTGGAGGAACACTCTGAAGACTCTTTGAACATAAGCTCAAAGTTTAATTTAAAGCTGTATCACCATAGCAGGTTAGCACTGTGTAATATTTTAGGGAATTTAGGTAATTTAATACACTGATTAGCTCACCACTGAGGCACTGTCAACAAAGTGTTTGTTTTCAGGTAACCACAATCCTGTCTTTGTGTTTAGGCCAACAAATGTTTTCCTTTTACAACCAAATCCTTACCTTTTCTGTATTTTTCTCCTGTTCTTTGCTCGTATCAAGTTGTGGTTGTGTTAATTTGCCTACATTGCTTGAACCAGTGACATGACTATAATAAGGAGGCACACACTGAGATGGTGATGTTGAAATGATATATTGTGCAGTCCTAGTGTGTGGGTTTCATCAATATGACAGAGAAAGAACAGTGTTAAGAGCCTAAATATGGTTTTATATCTACTGCTACAGGCCATAGCAGCAGATGAACAAAGACACCTGTGACGTTGGTGCTGTTGGTGATAATAAAATTAAATCATCAGCCAACAGCAATACCTATTACTGTGTCTGCAGGTTCTTACAGTCTCTCTAAGCATTCTAGTTTCTTACTTGTATTTCTCATTGATTTAACTTCCCTGTCCTACGATTACATTACAGTGATGAGCATGCCAGTCTCAATATGTTTGAGTGTGTTTTGGTTTATCTGCTCTCACACCATCCACACTTTTTTCTCAATACATCTGTATCTCCCCCTCCAGCTAGGCTGTGTGATACTGGGCAATGTTCCCAGGCTGTTGTGCTAGAAAATTACTGACAGCATGTGTCAAAGGTAATTTCTCTTTCTTTTCTTCTTTTCATTATTTATTTTTTAATGAGGATGTCATTAACAAGATAATTATTTTGCAGTTTGCAAAGCCTGTATTTTCCATACCTCACTCTTTATGCTTGTGATGCAGTGTACTGTATAGTCACACTACAGTCTAACTGCAACAGGAAAAAACCAAGGGAAATCAGAGTGATGATAAGCTATGGGGATGGATCCCCCTTGGGCTTTTCCACACTGTGTGAGATGTTTTCATATCTGTCCCAGATCCGTGAAGGAATCTATCAGATGCTAGAAACAGAGTTTTCACAAGCACAAATCTGTATGCAAATTTTTACCATCTGGAGGCATTTCATCATTCCAATACATGCAATGACTACACTCACAACACAAGATGGGAAACCCCACACCTCTATTAAGACCAAGCAACAGAAGGAAAAAGGGTAGATTTCATTCTTTTTTTGGGATTAGGTGTCACCTTTACAAGAAAGACCCTCCATTAATGGTTTAATTGCTTCTCCCAGTTATGTGGTCAGTCAGAATGAACTTTGACCCCAGTGTCAGTGGAGGTCACACCTCACCCTTCCGGACCTTCTTTGTTTTCACTATCAGCACCTTTTCACATACATATAAGGGCCAAGACAGTACATCCAAAATGCCTTACACAGTCAGAGGATGTAATCTTGAAGTGAGTCCAATTATTCTTACAATTCAACAATCGAAAGCCTTGACTTTAACATTAACATTCTTATAGATCTATTCATTTCAACAGCTTTTACTACCATTTATAGGAAACAAAGCCACTGATTTAATTTTGTCTATGATCCAGTCATTTGAGTACAATCAGAAGTCAAATACTGGCTTTACAGACCGAGCTCCTCTCAGAAATGTGTGGGCTGCTGCACACAGAAGCACAGAAACCAGTAATGCCAGATCAGCTCATTGCTTATCAATATCATTTTTAGCAGCTGGTGCTCCTCCATTTACTGACCTCCTCTTCAATACACAAACCAGACGGTGTCTTCTCAGCTGACCGGATGAGATATAAGTACATCTTTATGTTGTTTGAATTGACTGGACTGTCAGACAGTAGAGAGCAGAAACAGGAGGACAGACTTTGACTTGCTTGTGAATGGCACGGAGAAAATGAACAAAGAGCTGAACAGATGAGTGTGGTTGGGCTTTGTGGCTACAGAATTCAAACCTCCGCTTTCCTGTACTTGTGCCAATTGTACCCCAGCCCCTTCATTTCACCCAGGAACTACACCATTGACTGACAAGCCCCGTGGGAGTGTAAACACCAGTTAAAGAATAATCACAGGATGGATTTTAGGACAAAGTCTTTTTAGTATCAAACTGTTTCACCGGTATTCTATTCTCTGACACAATGGTATCTCCTGTAGGGCAAAGCTTCGCACAGAACAAATGTGCTGGAAGTGATTCACTATTATTGTGAGAAATGTCAGCATGGTGACAGCCATGTCCCAAAAACTGTCAGTTTGGTTGGAGAAGATTATTACACTATTACAACATATCATTTACATAACTGTATATAAGTTGATGTTGCACAGTAATACATCCATGGAATCTCTACAGATGCACTGATCATGAAATTCTGGACTAACACCAAAATAATTGCTTAAAATGACAATTGATGCCTGGTGATGCCTAAGAATCTTAACCCAGAAAGACCCAGCACTACTTTCATGTCAGTTCCTAAATGAAAGTTTCTCTAGATCTAACCTTTCTTAAGTGATTATCACCATTTATTTATAACAGTGTTTCTCAACAGGGGTGGTAAGGTACATCACGGCAATTATTGAGGTACCCCACCCCACCCCTCACCCCCACCGCTCGACAAGGAGGATAATGATGAGGTAAGGGGGGCGTTACCTACTGAGTGCTATAACGGGGAGGGGGGGGGGGGGTTTACCATTGACATAACATGCTGCTTGATATTGATACTTATACAGACCCCCCCCCTTTCCAGGGGGTGTTCCGATACCGCCACAGACATTATCCTCTGTGTTTTGTATTTTATTAGTATAAATCAGGTATTTTCCTATATTTAATTTACTGATCATAGAGATGTTCATGTAGATTAACGTTAAGGGTTATTAAATCAAAAAAAGAGAAAACTGCGGAAAAAGTGACTTTTTCAGTCAAATCTATCATTAACTGAACATAAACCAAGCATTTCCATCCACTGTCATTGATCCAGATCCACTGGTTTTACTGGTGAATCAATGTTGTAGAAAATGACGGTGTTTCTATGCTAACTACAGAGCCTCTGAATGTCCAAATGGGTCATATCTGATGACCATGAAAAGATAAACTGCATTTTACACCAATTATTTACATGGATTGATAGGATTAGTGGATCAACATGTATTAAACAGTTTAGATCAATAGATGCTATTGGTCGGTGATGGATGTTTGGGTCTTTATGGGTTAAAGGCTGTTATCAAATATCTTTGAAGATAAAAACTTCATTCATAGAAGCGTATGAATTACAGGACAACAGACAAATACCAGCCACTGCCATCTGTGAAATATCACAGTATTTTCACATAGCTGTTGTCAGTCAACAAGGCCCAGCAGCCAGTATGTCTGAGCATCCAATAAAATCCTCAAGTTTTCTTACCCCTGGAGTAAAAAAAAAAAAAAAAAAAATCGAACCAATTCCTATTATTTCCCCCTTTTTAAGGATGCAGCACCTACCCACCCATCCCACTCCATTTGTCACTGGTCCCAATAATAATATGTTGTCAAAAGCAGGGGGTGTAACCTGTAATAAGGGGTATTAACCCGGAGGGAACAGCTATCATCATGGTTTGGAGATTTGGAGGGAGTGCATGTACATGACAAAGACAGAATACTGACGAAGACCCAACAGGGAGCTTCTGTTGAATAAGAATCTGACTCACACAACATCTGTACTGAGGATTTGGAGGATTTGTGAGGCCTTGATCTGTTGTTAGAAATGTGACAGATAGATGTAACTTTAACTTTTATCTACCGCTTTAAAGCTGTATGATAGATTAGGCTGCAGTTTATATCGGAAAATTCTAATTATAGAGCTATGAGAGCAACCTTTTGCATAGTTGATGCATCTCCACAGCTCATTAGGCGGCAAAATATAACAGCCATTCAGTTTTCAATACATAACCACAGTAACTCTGCCTTCCAATCAGTAGCCTTCCAAATAGATATTACTTTAAACTGACTGCACATACAATGTCACACTGTGAAATTTCCGCACACAAAATATATTTTTTTCTGCCAGGAATTCTTTCAAGCAGTCTTGATCTCTTTGTCGCTTCAAGCATCACACATCTACACACACAAGAGACACACGAAGCAGCAAAGAGGCAATGGGGAGAAAAAAAGATCGACCTTCCCCTTTTGATTAATGATTTCTTCTTCCCAAACTCCTTTTCTTTCTGATGGGAGGCATTTGTACCACCACTCCCACTGCTTTCTCTCTCTACCACTCATCAGCAGCAAGTCATAGATGCATAAATGCTGCTGTAGAAAAAACTATTTCCATAAATGCAGGGGTTGTCAGAATAGGACTTGTCGTTTACCTGAATGCTGCTTAATTGCATATCACCGAGGAATGTGATCCAAACCACCTCATCGTTAAAGGAGAAGAATCCCAAAGCTAACTGGCTTGGACTGATCATGCAATACTTTGCAAGCTGTCCCTTCTACATCCAAACTGATTATCCACCATCTACCACCCTTCAACACAAACAAGTCAACAGTTGCTCTTCCAGAAATCTGAAACACACTCAATTCATGCCGTGGTCTGGTTTTTACTCTGAGCTAAGAGATGTGGTGGTGAGCTTCTCTGAACGCCAGAAAGCTCATCAATAATGCACACATAGCTTGTTATAGCTCCAACTCACTCCGCTTCGATGGCTCACAAACCTAAAACCCAGCATCAAAGACTAGAGATGTGTGTGTGTGTGCATGTAGTGTTGTTGATGCACACATGGCAGCACTGGCATATACGTCTAAGAGGTGAAAGGCGAAGAAAGCCTTGACTCCAGGGCTTTCCTAATGGGTAGAGGAGAGGAGCCACTGTTTATTCACACTGAACAACAGCTGTAGAGAGAGTGATTTTGCAGGTCTGTTTTCAGTAAAGTTTTTTTTTTCTTAAAAGGAAGTATCTTTCTGCTGTAAGATAAGAATGGGACTAAGAATGAGGTCAGGGACGCTGCAATGTGTGAATCTGATGTAAACCTTTGAATCTTTAACACCCTGTACTCTGTCAAGGATGCAGAGGAGGTACGAAAAGCTTTCAGTGCTGCTGGTGCTGAAAGCAGTCAGTGGTTATGGTGATAGGAACCTTCTCGTCCTCTGACTGAAAAGATGTTACACAAGGTGATAAATCTAATTCTGCACGTTAAACACAAGCAGGTGAGTGTGAACACCCACGTCAAAGCCTCTAGATTTTTACAAATTTGCGACTTTTGTGCGGTGGTTTGGACTTTATACCACAGAAGGTGGTTCTGCCTGCATTTATTCACATTTGATTTGCTTATAACACTGTTTTACATATGACCTGGCACATCTTTAATTGTCCACATACTTTTTTCTTTGGTATCGGACAATAGAAAGAACATATTCACGCATCCCAGTGTTAAAACAAAAGGAAATGGCAAAAGTCTTTAAATCCAGTCAGGTTGTCCCCACCCTGTAATGTTAAAGCAGATACTCTTTGTGCTTTTTGATCTACACAGTGGGAAAAGTTCGCTCGAATCCCTTTTTCCACATCTCCCTCTCACTGAACATTGCAGGGTGGGGCTCTGTTCAACTTTTCTAGCACACGTCTCTGAACTCAACTTTCCTCTTCGCTTTTTGCAAACGCTGCAACTCACCTGCAGGAGACGGTGATCTCTACTTTGGTGGCAGGAATGTTGCCAGTGATCGGGTCGAAGTCGTACACCGATGACATGTCCTCCAGCTTGTCCATAACGTCTCCCTCCATCAGCTCCATCGTCAAGGACCGGGTTGGCGCGGGTCTGATCCGACAGGCGCACAGCCTTGCAGAGCGCGTCGAGTCTCCGGTGAGTCCAGAGACCCGATCACAGATCAGACGGGATCCGGTCCAACCCGGGGAGGCAGCCGCTTCGCAAATTTTGAGGCTGGAGAGAAAGGAGGGAGGGGATACTGAGTTGATTCTATGCAGACGCGCACTTGGTTAACTGTCCATGCGGCACAATAAAATGATCAGTCGTGGGTTAGATCTGGATCACTGTTGCGCCCTGACCGGCCGGTTGCGCATCACATGGAGACATGGAGAGGTGGACTGCTCTGTGTGGTTTGCCTCCTGAATGTGCGCACGGCAGAGAATGTGAAGAGAAAAAGAATACACTCAAACCCACCCATCCTCCTCCCACACGGCATTACACTCAAGTGCTGGCAACCCTGCCCATGCCCTGATAAAGCTGCCTGTCACCCCGCAACAGCCTCTTCTCTGTTCACTCAGAGTGTGTCATGACTATTTAATTTTTATGAACTGATGCCATTTAATCTGTAAAACTTAATCTGACGTTTAATGAGAGAAAAAAAAAGATGCAGCGCGTAATCTTCCTTATAACGATGAAAAAGATTACCTTGTAACGCATAGTTGTGGAACTATAGGCACTGTTGTGCGAAGGTGGAAAAAAAGGACAATTCAGAACCACAGTAATGGACAGCTCCCAGTAGAATCCGAATAATGATGAAAAATCAGCAGACTAGACACTTCTACAGCACACACTGTACATCCATCCAAACTGTTAATAGGTTTGGACTTAGGTGGCAAAGGTCTGGACCATAAATGGTTGCATAAACATAATTATCATCCCCCTACATTTTTTGGGATTCATCAGTTTTTTGTTTTTTTGTTTTTTTTGCTCTGGAATAAACATATGCATGGCATTTAAACATACAGTTGCCAATTAAAATGTGTCCATGGTGGCTGATTTAAAATCAATATTAATTACAAAAGGAAAATTACATTGGGATTTAATGGCTACCATCCATCATTAGTGGGCTGTATACAGCTTAGACCTGTCCTGTAAACCACACTGTAATGAATATGCTAAACTGGTGCAACTGCCTGCCAAAAAAGTGATGGGTGTGTCATTTTTGGATAACTACACTTCCTAAATGTTAGCACTCTGTGTTGTCTTTTTTCCCCCACCACCTCAGTGTTTATCTCACTTGTTTTGACACTCCACATCTTGCTAGATTTTCTTGCAGATAAACAAAGGACTTACACACACACACTTAGAAAATTCACATCGACACTCATGAATAAACAATTAACCAGCTGTTTTCCACAGAGTACCAGTTACATCAAGAAAGAAATCATTTGGTCATGTTGAAACCTGTCAACTAATTGACACTTTTGTTCACCATGGAAACAGTGAGACCAGATTTTTTCTATTATTGTACATTTTTATGTTTTTTCTCTGTCTATCTATCTATCTATCTATCTATCTATCTATCTATCTATCTATCTATCTATCTATCTATCTATCTATCTATCTATCTATCTATCTATCTATCTATCTATCTATCTATCTATCTATCTATCTATCTATGTCTGTCTGTCTGTCTGTCTGTGTAAAACACAGAACACAACACAGCCCTGAACCATTTTACTTTCCTCATAAATGGCGGCAGAAGCACACGGCACTTTGCATAGAACACCTAGAGTCTGGATTCTGGAAATCAATTTACACCAGCACAGGATGCTTCTGCCCACACAGCCCTCCAGCTTAGGATCAGGAACACACACATGAACAATCACTCTGTGGGAAATTTGCACAAATGTGCACATATGAAAACTAATTATTTTCTCATATGTCACCAAACTGCTCGTAAACAGAGATAAAGAGGCATGCACATCTACATGCACAGCATTTCCTCCTCAGGATGATTCATGTATTTTAAGGACTTGCTGTTTAGTGTGGGTGAGCACATTATTGCAGATGTTCCAAAGAGTACACAGGCAAGAGCAGGGCCAGAGGACAAAAACAGAGAAACAGGAGGGAAGAACCTTCACAGCATCCACATGGCCTTAAGTAATCTCCTGCAGTATAAGAAATGCACTCATGCAAAAGAAACGACTTTGCACAAAGTATCAGATTACAGATGCTCAAAAAGACCTATTTTGGCACTTTGTCTGGAAAAAAAAAAGGGTATTATCGAGAATCTGATGTAATTATCTTGACCCCTGAAGTAGATGCAAGGGGTATTGTTTCAGTTCATACCAAATTGGGTTTATAGATTGCCAGTGACCTAGAATAGATCTGATTATATTTTGAAAAAAGTAGGTCAAAGTTCAAAATTTTTATGAATTATTTCAATCTTTTTTTTCCCCCCATTTACTTATAATGAGCGAAATTTCATATGTGTATAGTAACAAAACTACTGGTTGAATTCATACCAAATTGAGTTTATAGATTGCCAGTGACCCAGAACAGATGTAGTTACATTTTGGGAAAAGTAGGTCAAAATTCAAAATTTGTTTTGATTTTTATTTATTTATTTATTTATTTATTTTTTTAATTCTCACATTTACATATAATGGGCAAAATTTCAAATGTTTATAAATACATCAATTTTGTTTCAGGTTACTTCAAACTTGGCACATATATAGAGGCAATTGATATGTTGACATCACCACACGCATAGACATGATGACATCAGCTGGATCGATGCCAAAATAAGCTACAATACATGTGAGGGGTGGGGTTTGTTGTGCCTGGCACCACTTGTTTAGTAATAGTTTACATTTACATTTATGCATTTGGCAGACGCTTTTTTCCAAAGCGACTTACAGGGGAAAACCAAAGTTTACTACTGCATAGTGACACACAGTACGAAACTCTGTGGACATATGAGTTATATCACGTTATATTTGTTCAAATTGTTAACATGATTCCACTGTGAAAAATAAAATGCCAGTTGTGCTATATCAGAGTTTTGGAGTTGATAGAGCTCTCCACCGACAATCAGACCTGCTCTGTAACAACCAGCGCTTCTGTCAACAGATGACAGCTCCAAATAATTAGTGCAGAGAATTAAAACAACACAGAAACAGTTTTTTAAAAAATGAATAAATAATAGGTGTTTTGACAACAAAGGCTTCAAAGACTTGGGTATTTTTCCATTCTTTCTGCAAGTGTCACACATAAATCCCCACATTTCTTAATCAGCACAAAAGTACAGAGACAAAAATTACTTTTAAAAGCCTTTAAAAGACAGTTAAACACACAAGCCTGGTGGTGATTCTTAATACACAAGCACTGCATCATTCCAATTTGTGGATGCCCTAAGGTGCATGCCCATTGGGTGATCAATAGCAAAGACTTACAAACATAGGATATCTCTTTTAAATTCTAATGCTGTCCAATTGCTTTGGACCAGGAGGTGGTCATTGCTTTTTCACTGCTGGTGACATTAATAACACCATAGGGGATTCAAATGTCCCTTTTCCTCCTTCTTCATCCCATTCTTCTGACTTCCTGCAGTTTTCGAAGCACTAATTACTGTGTTTGTTCTTACTTGCGTCACACAGTCCAAAAATATCGCTTTTCTGGAAGCAATTATGCAAAAACAGACAAATGCCCTGACACCAAGTGAAGCTACTCACTACAATATTTGTTTTTTTTTTTTTTTAACAACCTAGAAGCCAAAGACACATCTTATTGATGTATTTAAATTAATGAATCAACCAAAATTCAGTGAAATATATAAATTAAATGCTCAGCCTATTGTCATCAGGCCAGGGACTACAGCAGGATACTAGCCATTTTGGCTAAAGCTGACCCTTTTTACTGTTATTTATACAGTTCATTAATTGGGATTGTCCACAATACAATAAACTAATAAATGAAAAAAAATAAAAATAAAAAATCCGATTGCTATATGATTGTTGGATTATTTTTAGCTAACATGTAATTCACACTTTTAAAATGCACACTAAAAAATCTGACATCAGAGCATCATGTTGTGGTGTTATATTATTGAACAGCATCAGAGATTGTTGGTAATGCAGTTTTCTCTTATCTATAATTTTGGCTAGTATCATAGTATGCTTTGTGTTAAATTGAGCTTGATTTTTCAGACAATGTACTAGAGGAAAAAAATCTGTTATTCTGCTCCAGAGGTGAAAAATTGCCATGGGAAAATATTTGCTGAAACATATCTAATGTCATAACATAATAGCCATTTACGATTACACAAAAACTAAAAACACAGCTCAGTGTGAAGATTCAGCAATGCAAGTAGAGGCAAAATAAAACACCTGAAAGACTAAAGTGATTTTTTTAGCCATCAGCAGTGGTTGCTTTGTTATTTAACTATCACTTCATGTAAGGATTTCCGTTCCCACACTTATACTGTTAATCTACAGTATTATTTACTTGCCAGATGAATTTTACAAAAGACCTTTACCAACATCGATGCGGTAAAGTCTACAAACTGAACATTCTGAAAGGCTTTTCGTATATATTGCTCTCCAATAGGAAGTAGTTTTCTCAAAAGAACTCATTTTCTATCGTCAAAGCAAATATAAATTAATCACACTGGGGAAAAAAATCAAAATCTTACCTAGTGTATTTTGCTCATTTATAGTCAAAATAGCTCATCACACTAAAAATAAGATATAATCACTCAAACAGTAACTCATTTTTAGGCAATAGATCTTGAAAACCTTATTTCAAAAACATATTTCAAGAAATCTTACCAAGATCATTTTCACTTGTTCCACTGGCAGATTTTTTGCTTGAATTAAGCAAAAAAATAAATAAATAAATAAAATCTTGAATTAAGCAAAAAAAAAAAAAAATCTGTTGATGGAACAAGTGAAAATTATCTTGGTAAGACTTCTTGAAATAAGATTTTCAAGATCTATTGTCTAAAAATAAGTTCTTATATCTCACTGAAAAGTTACTCTTTAGGTGATTATGTCTTATTTTAAATGTGATGAGATATTTTGACTAGAAATGAGAAAAATACACTTGGTAAGATTTTGATTTTTGCAGTGCATAAATCATTTTTGTTTACAAGCACTTTAAAAATACAAGTTATAGGTTACAAGGCACCTGGCCATGTTGCATAAACCCCCTAAAATGATGTGAAAGCCTTGTCAAAGAACTTATATTTCGATTCCTAAAATAATTTTTCTATATATTGTGTTCTTTTAGCAGCAGTATTGAACACCAGTGAGCTGTGGTATCTAAATGCACTGGATTTCATGTGACTGCCAAGATTTGTGTTGCTTGCTGGTTGTTGTTGCAGCAAGTGGAGACCCTGTAGAGTAGTGGGTTCGATAAACCCAGTTCAAAAGGACCACATGTTCCCTCCCTGTGCGTAATCCTGCTTTGGAGCCTAGTGGTTTAATCCCGAATCTCAACCCCCATGAGGTGACCAGGATCACGCAGAAACCTTTTATGAACGATTTCTCTGAGAGTGACAACAGACCCCTACAGACTGACAAATACATCCAATATGTATGGAGGCATGGGTGGCTGATTGACTGGCTAAAGGCCCAGTGCTCCGTCTGGCTGCAGCAGCGGGGATGCAAAGAACTTCTGTCAGCAAAAACTGGGCAAAATAAAAATAAAAATAACTATACTTCAGCAGTGCCATGTTCAGTCTACTTAAACTATCCATGATCTTCTTGATTAAACATTTGCAAATGTTCCTAATTAGACACCTATCCAAAAGTTTTAATGGGTGGGTAGTTTTTCTGCTGCGGGGGAAGTACACTCCTGTTCCTCCAGAGAAAAACCTCTCTGAAAGTCAAGTGAAAATGGTAGCAGACAATAGCAGAGCAGCAATGAAGTCCCCAAAGGCAAAGTTTACACTCAGGACTCTTTCACAATCCAGAGGGAGCCAGTGCTACATATCACCACTCTGGTCACTTTTCGTTTAATTATTTATTATTTACACCCAGTGACAGCTCCCTTGAGACTGCAGCATCCATAACTAAATAAACATGACATCCAGTAGACGATTTTGTGAATTTCAACTATGAAGATATGATCCAAAATCGTGAGTGTATCCCTTTTAGGCAAACAGCTAAAAGTAGGGCATGTGTACAAGCTACACACAGCTGATAGAAGACAGAAGATGGAGGCTAACATTCAACACAGGTGCCGGTGAGACATTTGGAGTAACTTCAGTTCTAGGCTTTTTTTATTGAACGGAGAAGAGCTTAGTACATGTCACAGGCTCCAATGGGTGAAAACAAGACATGCAGAGCCAGAAGAATCTGGTGTTGGTATGGTCTTACCATTTAGTGGAGGAAGAATGGAGCAGTTTTCCTGTTGTTTGAGCTTTAGGTGGTGTTTGATATTCACTATGCAGCAAGGTGTGTTTCCAAAGGAATGTTAGATAAGGGGTTGACGAGAACAGCTGGGAATGAGCAGCAGCGGTGCTAAAAGAAACATAATTAATAGAAATAAAACTAATACATGACACATATTCATTCATTATAATTGTGATAATCACAATGTTGTTGTTTCTCCAAATCACCACGAAGACTAATGACTGTAAAGTCCAGTTATAAATTGTATAATAAATGGTATTAACCCATAAAGACCCAGTGTTACTTTTGTGGCAGTTCCCAAATGAATTTTCAAATAGATTTCACATTTCTTAAATGATTTATTACTATTTATTATAATATTATCCTCTGTATTTTGTGTTTTTTCAATGAAAATCATATGTTTTCCTATACTTAATTCACTGATCATATAGATGTTCATTAAAGCTCAGATTAAAGACGAGGGTTATTATATCAGAAACAGAGAAAACTGAAGAAAAAGTGACTTGTTCAGCAAATATATTAATAACTAAACATAAAAAGAAGTGTCTCCATCCACTGTCACTGATCCAAGTCCATGGGTTTTTCTGGTGAATCAATGTTGTAGAAAATGACGGTGGTTCCATGGTAACTACGGAGCCTCTGAATGTCCAAATGGGTCATATCTGATGACCATGAAAAAATGACAAACTGTAATTTACACCAATTATTTACATGTATTGACAGGATTAGTGGATCAACAGATATTAAACAGTTTAGATCAGTAGATGCTTTTGGTCACCAGTTGCTCTTTGGGTCTTTATGGGTTCAATAGTTTAGATTGCATGGACCGTAGGATTTTGACCATGCAGACTACAGCTTTGTCAAAAGTGAAATGATCTATTATTTAGTGATTTGTAGAATTTTTTGAGTGATTATACTTTTTTTTTTTGCAAGACTTTTATTTGTATAATCATATCACTTTGTCATAAGTATTAGGTTTGAATGTTAGCATAAAGACTGAAAGCACAATGATCAATGTTTAGAAAAAAAAATCAACCAACCTGAGCAACAACTCTAAAATTACTAATCACACATGCTCACAAGATGACTACCAAGAAATAATCAGAAGTAATATCCTAATAATACAATACTGTCAGTAAAGTCTTATTATGCTGAAAGTGTTCTATCTGCACTCTTCTATTTTACTTTATTTTCATTGATTATTATTTGTGTTTTATTGATTATTTTTTAATTGTATGTTTTTAGCTTGTTTCTTTTCCATTTTTGTAAAGCACTGTGAATTGCCCTGTGTGTGAATTGTGCTATATAAATAAATTTGCCTTGCCTTATTCTTCTAATATTCTTATTTAGGTCAGTAAGCATAGTGTACTTCTACAAATGTTAACCTCTTTCAAAGGAACAGAAACTGTGTGTAGTATTGATGTTGATAGCAATGGTAAATATGCCACAAGGAAAGCATGTTGTGAAGTATCCTGATAAGAATGGACGGTGGATGGTGGATAATGTTTGACAAGGTTGTTTTAAAGACCGATCAAAGGTTAAAGTCTGTTTCTCCGTCACATCCACATTCTTATTTCTCTCTGCGAGCGAGTGAAAAATCACATCAGGGTGAGTGTGTTTCTGAAAATACTCTGTCAATACCTCAGTAGATTTACTTTTCAACATTTGTGTGTACATGTTAAATCCAAAGGCTTTTCTGGAGATTGGGAGCATCTCGTCCTCTGCATCATGGTGGAACTGGCCTTTTACCCAGCAGTGGCACTGATTTATTTTTTTGGGGTGATGCAGGCCTCGAAGGACGACCGGGTGGAGCTGGACGACCGGGCATCTCTGAATGTTTTCTGCCTTTTTGTGCTGGCGCAGCCGTTGTGTTTGGTACTTGGAGGATACACAGGCATGGCGACATATCTCCTTACAGCTCTGGTCTCCTACAACTTCCTGCCCTGGAGGAAAACAAAACCACCTGTGATGGGAAAAGAATCAAAGAAGAAGACACAATGAACACAGTACAGAGATAAAGATGATTACATCAGACTGAAACAGAGAAGATTATTTTTTCAAACCATAACCACTTAAAGAAATAATCATATATCAAGAAATGTGTGTGTTGCTGCCCTTTAAAGCATCTAAAAAGCTGTTATTAAACGAATTTCATGAATGTGGTTGTGGTTGTGTTCATCCAAGGACATTACATCCACCTATGCATCTACCTATGACTCATGTTATGAATCCTGATCCAGAGAAAGGTTTTATTTCATAACAGAAGTGGTGGATTGCTCTGAAGGTTGCTCCTACTATGGATTCTGTGGTAAATAAAATCAATAAACACAGAAAAAAAAATGCATTTTGGCAAATCTTTAAACTAAATCAGGTCATGAACACTCCCATTCCAAGATGAGAAAATAAATGAGCGGTTCATTCTTATTTTCACTTAATTATTAGAATTAATAGGTGATCAGTAGACTTATAAATTGTTTTAGTGTTTACATCCTGAATTCTATTATGAGAGTAAATTGCTCTGGGTCATAATAAGTAACTTTAGTGACAGAGAAGGAAGCTCTGACAAGCAGCTGTATGTCCTTGGCATCACACACACTGAATGAGGTTATAATTGCGTCTTGATAGTGAGTCATTTCTTCTAAACACTATAATTATTAGGCACTGGCAACTTCACTCAGCGTGGATGATGATAGGTTTGAATTAATGAAATATTAAACATGTTATTCACATTCATGGACAAAGCCTGCAAATATTCACCACAAAAAATAATTGCCTACACTAGAAAGAAAATGACTATTGTTTTTTTTTTTTTTTTTTTAATTATCCGCCCATGTTCATGAATGACTGTGTTCCTCTGATGTGGTTAAGCCTGGTGTGTAAACCTGGACTCAAAGAGAGAGAACATAATGGGATTAGGCTGTGTTATTTGGTTGATAGTCCACGGCTTTGTTCAGTGCTCGTCCAGATGTCCATATGTATCCACGAAACAGCAGGAATTTTGTAGAAGACATTTGAGACTTTCGTCAGCATTAACATCCTCTGAGCTCACGTCGTGTGAAGTCAACTATCCCAGGTGCTGATGTGTTTCTGCCTCTCATGCTTTCTGACAGTGTGTTTTCTGTTCATTGAGTGGGGAGGTGGTGTATGACAGTGTCAGCCATTAATGATGGGGGTATTGCGTCCGCTATTTTTAACTGCGATGTATTTCTTCGAGGTTATATAATTTATGAGAAAATCTTTGAGATGTCAGTTGCATCTCCTATGCAAGCTGTGAGCCCTGAGATAACTTGCTACTACATCAGTGCTCCTGCATGTTTTCCTGTCCTCCAGCATCTTTCATTATTTAAAACTAGAACTAAACAGTCAGAAGCTGCTGCTCCACTGGCCATTAATAGTTTTTCTACAAAATTCTTTTTATTTCCCAGTGACTACTTAAATGTATATTACTTCAACTCAGTCTGTTTCCCAAAGTTCAGGTTTCATCATATCATCTGTTCTGACTCAAATGATAAATAAGCTGTTTATATACAGAGATGGGCTGAATTTCACTATGTTTGTCTTAGAAATACATATTTCATTACATCCTGAAGGAGACGCATGCTGACACGCATTGGTGTGTTTTTAACTCCAGCTCCCATGAACTAATCTACAGGCCCTCATGAAATAAAGGCTTTTTAAAATTTTCTAATCAAGTGAGTGCCTGGATTTTTGTCTTTTTCCAACATGTTTCATTATGTTTGAATAATTTGTAATTTGTATCTTATGGAGAGAGGAAAAATCTCAGATAATGCATTATTATTTACCCCAACTGCAGAGAAAATACATTTTAAAACAAATAGAATAGAATAGAATAGAATAGAATAGAATAGAATAGAATACAATAGAATAGAATAGAATAGAATAGAATGTTAGCAGCTGTTTCTCCTTAGCAGTAAACACTTCCAAGTGCAAAAAAAAAGACATATGTAAAATACCACACAAATTGTACCAAAAATGTATATACAGAACAACAAGAAATACTAAAATATACAAAAAGCCAACACTATAATATAAATGGAAGAAATACATGCAACATATAATGAATATGTACAGGTAATATAGGATATATACAAGGGGAAATTGAAAACAAGGTGCATGATTCGTGATCATTGCACTGAGGTGGGATGCAATGTTTATGAAACTGAGGTGATGGAGATTATTTGTATTCTCTTCTCTCCATTAGGTTATCTGTTAGAATTAGAATAAAAAAAATAATAATAATATAACATCTCACCTGTACTTTCTTGCTTTCTCATGTGCTTATTCTAATTGAAGACCACAATTTGTCAGGGTGAGGAACCATGTTTCTGGGACGGTAATGAACTGCACTGGGGCTCCACAGGGAACTGTTTTGGCTCCCTTCCTGTTCAAATTGTACACAGCAGACTTTGAGTACAATTCAGAGTTTTATCACATCCAGAAATACACTGTTGCCCCTAAAGTTGGAATCATTTCATTTTCAGATACATTCCTCTTTTTATTCCTATTTATACACATAAGTAGTCACCTTGGACTAGGTGCAGTGAGTCCTAGTTACAGTTTACCTATCAAGAATGATTCAGTGTCACAACAATTTCGTGAGAAGAGGTACAGATATTTAATTCTATCTTTGTGGGCAACAGTGTACTCTAATGACACAACAATCAGCATGTACCAGAAAGGGGAGTACAAGGATCTAACCAAAGCCATCTGTGACTAGAGTAAAAAAAACTGCCTCCAACTGACCACCTCTAAAGAAATGCAGATCTATTTCCATCCATCCATCATCATGTGCTTACCTGGGTCTGGGTCATGGGGCAGCAGCTTAAACAGTGAAGCCTAGACTTCCTTCTACCTGTCCACCTGCTCCACCCCCTCTGGGGGGAAAACATAAAGGAAGTTCCTGGGTCGGCTCCGAGGCCTCCTCCCAGTTGGACATTTGTCTGAAACACCTGAAACACAATGGAGGCTGCTGCTCATATCACAGTATCATTCTTTCAGTCACGATTGACAGCTCGAGGCCATTGTTGAGAGTAGAAACATGCAGTCGTGGAAAAAATTATTAGACCATCAAAAGTCATCAAAAGCAAAGGTTATGCAATAATGTACTAACTCCTGTGTGTATCATGTAACAAAAACAGACAGAAGAAAACATGGAATGCCTAAAAGCACTGTTTTTGGCAGTACAATACCATAGCTATTATGTAAGAACTGAAGTGATTTTGGTTATTATAAAAAAAAGCATGGAAAATGACCAAATATCAGCTCTTTTTTAAACCCTTATGAGCTATTTTTTGTTGTTATCATTATATTTGTCCAAACAAATGTACCATTAGTTGTACCAGGCATTAAAATGAACAAGAAATTGAAGAAAATGTTGGTGGTCTAATATTTTTTTCTGTGACTGTAGATTGTTGAGAGCTTTACTTTTTGGATAAACTCCTTCTCCACCACAACACATTGACACAGCATTCACATCACCTACCCAATCCACCTGTCGATCTCCGGCCCTCAGCCGTGAACAAGACTCCTCGATTTAAATCCTCCACTATTGGCAGAAACTCATCCTCAACCTGAAGTTGATAGATTTCGGTAGACACTGAGGTGGTATTGACATACAAATATCTTGGTGTAAACCTGGACAACGGGGTGGACTGACACAGAGTTTTTCCTAAGACGCTACATATGGTTTACCAGTAAACTGTGGCCAGCTGTTTCATGCTGCTGTCTACTGGGGAGGCAGCATCAAACAAAAGTACATAAATTGGCCCAACAAACTGGTGAAGACAGCTGGTTCTATTTTTGGACAGAAGCTCCACTCACTGGGGACTGTAGAGATGTACACTGAATGTAGTGGAGAACATCTTGCACAATCCAGATCATCTCTTCATCTCATTCTGACAGAGAAGCAGTTGCAGTGAAACAGCTCATTATGATGCATGACTGAACATACAGGAGATCCCTCATCTTCACTGCCACCACACTCTACAACCCCTTGGTCTAATGACTGACAGACTAGTAATTGCTTGTTTGACTTGGTTTTGTTTGGTTTTCTTGAGCTGAGGGACAAGTGAATTTCCCCCTGGGGATCAATAAAGTTTATCTGTATCTGTAATTGCTGTTAAACAAACAAAACAGATTTGTGCTCACCTGTGTATAAAAAACAAACAAACCCTGAACCTATAAAATGACATGTGATTCAAATGTTTTCATTGTTTATGACATCCACTAAACTTAATGTAACTCAATTCAAAGATTTGACAATGTTTTTTTATAACATTTTTTTTTTTTTTACTGTGTATAAATACTATTGATGGTGTTAGTAACATTCATGGAAATTGTTTCTCAAGCCACAGCAAAGCACATAATAAATAATTTATGGCAAAATGTATTTCAGTAAAAATCTGATGACCTAGTTAATTTCATGTACATTTAATTTATGCCCAAACTGAGATAAATAACAAATAATCAGAGAAATTGAAAATAAAGTCAGAATATTACATGTGCGAAGCAGTTTACAAAAATAATTTTGTTGGTATGAATCAAGAATTCATGCAGTGTTGAATAAAAAAAATAAAAAAGGAGGATTTTCAATAAACCTTTGATTAAAAACAAACTCCAACTGCTTTGTTTGGTTCCACTTATCATTTTAAGCCATATTAAGGTCTAAAAAAAAAGTTTTCATTAAATTTTTTTTTTTTTTTTCCAGGTTCAACAAACAGTGGAGAAAGCAAAATAAGGGCAAAAAAAAAAAGAAAACGAGAGGAAAAATTAAAAAAATATACAAATAAAAGACCAATAAATTATATGAAGATGACAATACCAGCACCATAAAAAGAGGAACAGAAAAAGAAATTAAAAAAAGACAACTAATTTTTTTCTTTTTTTTTAATATTACAATTTCATTCTTGTATGACTTTTAACATTATGATTTACTTCTCACTGTGAATTTTCTCTCAAATATTGCGACTTTATTCTACAAATATCAGATGTTTTTCATACTCAGGCATAATGAATGTAGAACATTTCTCTGGAGATTTCCGATGAAACTCAAAGTGCTTCTTTAATCGTTACACAGGATGATTGATAAGGTAGAAGTTGAGAGATTGATGGTTGATGTAGTATGAGTAGTCTTACTGGAGAAACAGACTCAGACATATGAATGAATTTTCAGGAGTCTGTCACGGAAAGCTGGGGAACAGATTGAGTGCACGCATCTGGGATGTGACAGTGTTTGCGTATGGATGTTTATGCGTTTGTGAGTGGCATCCTCAAATGGTTTTTGTCTCCTCTGAGGCGTTAATGGCCGTCGTACATCACAGTGCTTGTGTCTCCCGTTGCTTCTGGGACAAGTGCAGCCTGACACAAGTTAATGACCAGAGTTTGGCAAGGAAATGAAGATGCATGACTTTAGAGTCTGTATCTGTGGCCCTAAAGTAGAGAGAAATACTTGTGAATGAAAAACATCCCCTCCATGTTCAAATCTCATCCCTTACAGCTATTTGCCTGTTTAACCCGGTGATCGATAAACACATTCATCTGCTGAGGTTTTTTCTTTCTCAGCTCATTCAGTCATAATATCTTAGATTGAAGTATTTGTTTGGTAAATATTAGGCTCTAAAAAGATCCCTTAATCAGACTTCAAATCTAATTTGATTTAAGTAATTGCATGAGTGTTATCTAGTCTACAAAGCTTCCTTAATTTCTTCATGATCAATTAATCCGATAGTGTTTTTTCCAAAATCCCTCTAGCGCTTTAAAAAGAAAGCAATTTCACAACTGAGATGCTATGGAAAGGCAGGTAAGTAGGCATTTTCGCTTGAATAATTGACAGTCAAAATTGTTTGCAATGTATTTTCTACTGAATGGACCGATTGATTTCTCAACTAATAATTTTAACACAAACACAAACTCCATAATCAAACATTCAAGATACAATAAGAGCCATTTGTCACACCAAAAGATATTTTTAACTCATTTATTTTCTTAAAGGAACATTGAATCCTTCATTAAATATTTACTTACACTATTTACAAAGATTATTTTACATGATCGCATGCACATTGTCATATAAAATACTGTACACACATTTACACTCATTTAAGAGGGAGTAGTCTGTGCAATAAAAGGCACAAATGACCTTTGACCCTGCATTTATGTCCCATGAGCACATATTTCACAGACATGGCCACATATTGTCTTACATTATGTGAGCTCAATTAGACCACACACACACACCTAGAGAAGAACAACGTCAGCAGTGGTGGAGAAGACGCGTGTTGGTGTTTGATAGTGATTTACCGCCTTGCAGCAGAACAGTTAAGTGCCCTCTTGATAAGCAGCCCTCTTGATTGTGTCTAAATGCGATCATCAGCCTCAGGCAATGGTCTTTTCAGCCATGGTGATAAGTGAGATGAAGCCCTCAGACTTAGAGAAGAACTTCTGTAACAATCTGTAGCACAATCAGCAGTTGAGATAATTTTGTTCTGGATATTAAGTGGATGATTTGACTTAAAATGTCCTACATACACATTCCATCTGTGTAAGGCATTTGGGGCTGTTGGCTGAGGCACATGGCTGTGAGCTGAGACGCTGACTGTTTCTGTTCGTGGCGCTCTTAAGATGTTCAGACCAGGGCTGAGTGGGAAGGGCCAAAGCTGGCAATCACACAATCAGTTTGACTCTCCAGTGTGCTCTGTTCTCAGACAGAGTGGTTAAAGCTGCTTGGAAGATTTCAAGTTTTTGTTTTGCAGAAAGAGGAGTCGATCCAAATCAAAACTGGTGCAGTTTAAGCGCTTAGCTGCTTCAATCTGTGTCACTAAAGACGGAAAGTAGACTGCACTCCTGGCGGCATTTAAGACTGATTAAGGTGTCAGCTGTTCAAGTGATATTTAGCTTTGGTCAAACAGTTTTCTTATTTAAACCAGACGAATAGCCATTTAGTAATAAAGGCAAAAGGGGCCTACTTTTTTCCCACATGGTTGGCTATAAAGCAGAACAGCAACACCAGCTGATAAATCCGCTCAGGACGAGTATTGATCGACCAGTACTCACCAAATACTAAATGGCACATGTAGCGTGGTTAATATCTTTTGGAGAGGACATGTTGTCAGGTGAGATGCATCCTAAATTGATTGTTACAGGAACATTAGATTAAGGTTAGATCACATCAACCTGTGTCTCCTAAATCTTTCTTATATTAAGAAAAACGCTTGAATGCCAGCGAACAGCGAGGGAAATAAGGAAGGAGCTGGAGTCTCCTGAGAACATCTACAAATGTTTGCATGCTGTTCAAAGTGAAAATTCCCACTCACAAATAACATTTACTATATAAAGGGTCAAAGGCAGGGACATACTGAGGACTAATTCTCTTTGTTTTGACTTATTTTTACACACTGGATCAGCACAAACAGTAATATAACTGGTTTCTAAACCTAATGTCTCTAACCAGACGAGATCTTTTCAGTACAATTTAAGCTGTGTTTGGAACTTTCCAACAGCTTAACATATGTGTGAAAAAGAGGTTAAAGAGTATTGACAACAGTGGTCATCACCAAAGTGCATGTAATCTTTCACTTGCAGAGATTATACTGAGTCAGTCGACCCTGACTAAATTTCCTTCCTAATATTAAAAAAAGGTATGAAACACTTATTTACACGTCATCATGAAATGAATGTGTTGGCAACTTTTGGTGGGCGTATTCAACATCACATAATTTTAAGACTTCCCCAGGCTGTATTGAAGCGCATTCAACATTTCTGTACATATTTAATGTACATTCACTGTTAATGCTTCAGAACCCAAGCAAACAGCCTGTTGTTTGTGAGGAATTCAGTTTGGGTGTTAAATACCTCGATCAACAATGCAAAAGGGAAAGAAAAGAGCAGCCCACTAATCTTTTCAGATGTCCAATCAATCATTTAGCACCACTTAAATCATGCAGCCAGCAGCAAATATACAAGCACAGAGAGTGCTACAGTAGTACAACATTTTCTCTAGCAAAGAGCAGGAGTAGAAAAAGAGCGGATAAAGACTGTCTACGCTTTTTTTTTTTTTTTTAATCACGAAACACACCATAGAGCAGGTGAATGGGGTCAGTTTGGCTAATTGGCACAGATAAATACATACTGTACAGTGAAGGGCCCAGTGGAGTACGCCTTCAGGTCAAAGTATACAACCCATTATTACGCAGGTTCAGTTCCCTACACACACTCCAGTTTTACTGCCAAACTATTTTACAAATACTTTTTTTTTTTTTTTTTTTTTAACATATGTGGAAAAAGTAATTATGGTTTAAAAAAAAAAGTGCACGTTTCAAAGTTTCAGCTTTGGCCAGATTGTAAAGATGTTATTTTTAACATTATGAACAGATAAAGCAGTACATAGATACGAAGTAAAGGGAAGCGAATGCAAAAGAGCACAAGGAAATAAACATTTAAAAGGGATGCTATAAGGGAAGAAAACATTGATAGTACCTGTTTCTCTCAAAATAAAAAATCTCACAAACAAGGCATTTGGTCAATTTAAAGCGCTACCTAAATTCACAGGGTCAAGTAATAACTAAAGTATGACTTGAATTATCCTTCAACCTGTACCTGAGTTACTAAGTGTAGCAAAAGATTAAAACCAAGAACACTTCAACAAATCACCTCCATCCACACGTTTGCATTCATAATCCTTAATATAAAACCAAACCCATGTCATTGCTTTTGGGGAGCATAAGCAGCTTCTAACTAATGTTGGACACATCTATCATCAGCAGCCTGTTCTCATTTCTTCAAAGAAAATTTGTAGAAAGTAGGTCATTAGTATTTACTGTACTACCTTCGGTGCTTACGACTGCTGCACTGTGATCCAAACATCGTTTGATTAAACTACATGTTTCTGGGTCTTCTATAAGGAAAAGTGCATTTGGCAAAAAGTAATTTCCAACAGAAGTGGTGAGATCACAGAGTTAAATAAAAGCGTGACATTAGAGTATCAAAAAAGAAATGCTCACAAAAATGATTTGTGCTTTTATCAAATGGTAAGACATCTGTACGACAAGAAGCTTTAAAGTACTACTTGTCATTTTGGAGTGATACACAAAAAGCAAAGTGAGTGATGTGCATGTTTACTATTCTCTATATTCAGGAGCGTCAAAGAAGAAAAAGATAATTGAACTGACTTTAAGTCTTGGGTTATTAATGTCACTTGCAGTTGTGTGTATATGGCTATGTGTGTGTGTGTGTGTGTGAACTGCTGAATCCGTTTCATTAGGGAGACTTTAAATCAACAGTGAGGAATGCCAAGACCTATCAGGCAAGATGGATAACCGAAACATCCGCTGAAATCATGTGTTGCTGTGTGTCCACAGTTTGAGCATATGTGTACTTTGCCCACACAATGTGCCACATAAACAGATTTGTACATCAGTGCACGAGTACAGGAAATTTCTTCCCGTTTTTAAATGTAGCAGCAAAGAGTGGGTGGAAGAAAATTGGGATTTTATTTTTAAAAATCCCTCTCAGTTATGACCTACTTTCACCCAAGTAATCTTGCCTGAAAAGCAGACGGTAGAGCTGTAAGACTTCTAATTAAATTGGCTTCCCAAAGAAGTTCAGTAGCTGTGAAGGAGGTGGGCCCTTCAGTAAGGCTGGTCAGTCTGACACTGTTGCTAACCTTAAAGATCAGAGTTGAGCTGAAAGCAGGCTGGGGGAATCTAATCGGGCTCCTGTTACCATTTGCGTGGAGGATAAATGGCATGTCTGGGGCACAAACTGTAGCATGGTGAAGATAATGATCTGGCACTTTGGCCTTAGTGGAGTCCTGACTCCCAAATGTATGAGGTGTGTATTGTTTGTGTGTGCATATGGTCATGTGCATCTGCAGGGGTGTTTCACATTTTCGCCAGAGTTAGCACTTTACAGAGCAGATAATATAATCCAGTCACATCCTCCAGGGCGAGTGCTACCTTAGTTGTGCTACTTGGCGTGTGCTTGCCTGTTTGCAAGGTCAGCAGCGAGACAGTCTGACAGGGCCACAGAGGACACATCTACACAGGGATGAAGGGCCAGGCATTAAATATAGACTTCAAATTGTCAAGCACCAGGTGTTTGTAGACAGAGACCCGTAAAATGTTCCTTCCCACCTCACGTCGAAGTCCAAATCAACTGAGGTAGGGAAAGTAATAAATTAACAGAAGTCATTAAAAATAAAACAAGCTGTAGAACTGAAAACAATGGTTTCAGTGATACACCAAAGAGACTTCAACTAAAAGTGATGCGGGGTGTTCCCAGAGGACGAAGCAGAGTATCAAGTTTGTGTGTTAGAAAGTTTCCTGTGAAATGTTTTATATAATGCTCCAGCGATGACTAATCTCAGATCATCAGTTATTCCGTGATCATCCATCACCAAAGTCCAGTATGTTAATTAGTATTTAATTTTCATTTGGACCTAAAGAGGCTGTAGATTATACATAAATAAACCTGTTTCTGGGGGGAATTCATCTCTTTCTGTTCCACAAGGGTTCTTCTTTTATTCCAGTCGCAGAAACCTTGGTGAGGGAACAGAAGGACACTTTCTTTTCTTTTCCTTTAAATACCAGACCGTGGTAGTTTTCATGTCAGGAGACAAACTGTTCTGCCTGGTGCATCCACAGCTGGGAAGACACAGTTTATCTTGTCCATGTAGAATCACACCAGAATGGCACTTTTAAATTGGCAGTAGGAAACATTTGAAAGGCAAATAGTTTCTGCCTGAATACTGTACATATTCCACCTCAGCTTTGTCATTTTGGACAGTGACAAAGGAAACCACCTTGACTGCTGTTTTAAAAAAAAAAAAAAAAAAAAAAAAGGGGGGGGGGGGGGGCGTTGCTGTGTCACATCTCACTGCTAGAAGTTGGGAGTTCACAGATCAGCGGTTCAAGTTGCATCAAGATGGCCGACGAGGGAACCAGAATCACTTCGGTTGTCACCTTTTCCTCCACACCTTTGACAGCCAGATCTTCACTGTCTTGTCGCTAGAGAGAGGAAGAGAGGTGGGAAGATGAGTGAAATGAAAGCAAGGCGAATGCAACAAAGGCAGAAAATAACAGCGCATCAATCAGGAAGACTTGCTTTTCAAAACAATCCACTGTACATCAGACAAAACACAAAGAGATTGGCTTCAAAGCTCACTTCACACAAACATGCCCACACGCACTTCATTAGAGGCCCTTCTCTGCGACGGTAGGAGAGAAAAACACCTTTCCAACCTCTTATGAAAGTGAGGATCTAAGTATGATTCATGGGTTTGCAGAGTAAAACCTAATTAAATTGACCACAACAACAACAACTCCACTCCCAACTGACCACACAAGTTAATTTTCACTTTTTTTGCACATTCTCACAGTGCTCCTCCTAACACCTTACCCTGGTCAGTTAAGCAGCATGCAGAACATCACATTTTCCATTAACGCTTCCAGAAACCAAAGGAAGTTAGTTGGTGTTATGACATGTTGAATATGAGCTGAACTGATTCAGTCTAAAAGAATTAACATAGTAGGTGTTGAGTAAATTCAGTAAACAGGCTCAGCAGACAAATCTTATTTGTACAAAGAGAAAATTTATACTAATCAGGATTATTAGTAATTTGTTCTGACAATGAGAGGCTCTTTACCTTAGTGAGAGTTATGAAAGTATTAAAAATTGAGCAAGTAAACAATATAAAAAAAACAAAACAGATGAATTAAAAAGGAGAAAAGAAGCACAACAGTAAAGTGATTGTCCTACTCAGATAAAGAAATACACAGGGAAAGAAAAACAGAAGGGAAATGAAGGCGGAATTTAGTTAAGAGAGTACCAGAGGAGGGGAGGGGTGGTGAGCGGAGGCAATCATGGGAGGCTGGTGGCTCGACCCTTGATGGCCAGGACCCGTCGAGGCAGACATGGGGTCAAACCTGGCACATAACTCCACAACTTCACCCTGCAGTCACTGCGGTCGACAAGGAGGGGGGGGGGTGTAGGGGGAGGGGGAGGAGGAGGAGGAGGAGGAGGAGGATGGCGGAGAGGCAAAGTTTAAGAGAGGAAATATTTGTTCAAAGAGATGTTGAAAGATAAATAACAACACAGTCAGAGATGGAGTAAAGTTAAAGAGCAGAGGGAAGAAAGGGAAAGTTAGTCAAATTCATGAAAGCCCAGCAGTTGAATGAAAAGGGAATTAAACAGAGCACAAAACACACACAAACAAGTAAACAAGAGTTTTCTGTGTGACGCAGAGCTAAGCAAAACATTTGCAGAAAAACAGGCTGTAGAATGACCCTCTTAACGCTACATTAGGTCGACATACACCTGCACACAGATTAATGCTTCAGATGAAAGAAGCATGAATCATCAGGTTTTCAGTCTACATGAAAGTAAATATTTTCCTGTCTCTGTACCACAATATGTTATTTGGTTCTCAGCTTTCACTGACTGATATAATATATATATATATATATATAAAATACTTTACGCACTCAGTAGCACTCAGATACATACTGTGTTTGAAATGGTCTGAAAATTCTACTGGCATATGGATCTTGACCGCGAGCACTTAGTATGCAGAAGGTGAAAAACCTAAAATGCATGTCGCTGCAGTATGTCAGAGATATCCAAGCATTACGGTCACACTTTCTGCTTTTGTCTCACGGTGGGCTCCAATTGGCATAATTAGTACATTACCACTGCCTACAATACTGGGGTTTGTATTGGAGTTCAGTATTTACACACATTAAATATGTATACAGCTGAGGAAATGTAGGCAAAAGTGTCCATGCACTGTGGAAGAGATGAGTGATTACACATGTAATTACAATAAACCGTTATGTTGTGATATTTTTTCAGACAAAGGAAAATTTGCGGGAAAAAAATCGTGTATTCTTGACGAGCTGATACACAAATACAGACTGACAATGGCACAATCAAATAATTATCCTGAGATTACTCTGTAAAAATGAAACAGCTTTGAATCCTACACGACTACACAAACAAGCTTCACAATTGTTTTTAACAGGATGATTTTTAGACCAGTTTGAACAGTTTTGGCAGAACTTAAATTCATGTTGATTAAAAAAAAAGTTTTAAAAGGTTAAATTAATTAAACTTTTCAGGATAGTAATTACAAAAATTCATTTACTCAGCTGCAGCTTTGTAGATTCCTGAGCTTGTTTTACTGCTGCTGCACTTTGAGACCATTCTGACCAACCCCTCCTAAGATTTTGTCACTATGGTTACATCTAAGAACTGCATATAATTAATGGACTGAGGGAAAATGAGATTTCACTCATTGGTTTCAGAGCTGCTGCTTTAAAGCCTGTAGTTTACAGTTTGCCTGTTGCAATGTTGGCTTTTAAGTGGAAGTGACCATATTTGGGCAAAAGCCAAAGGTGCAGGAGCGCAAGGTGTCAGTTCAATGAGAGGTCAAGAATGAGTTAATGCTGAAAATTACTTTAATAACTCAGTAAAATGGTACATTTCATCAAGAATTATGAAGCAGTCATTTTAAAGTCCTGTAATTATAACCCATTACCCACAAGTGAGATTGAACTGTCTGTCAGAAAAAGGGTTTTATTAAATAAAACGAAACTCTGTAAGTCTGACTCAACAGCTGAGTGAGCTGTCAAACAGACCTGTCAACCAAAGCCCAACACTGCAGACGCCAAGTCCTGCCATTTGACCTGACACATAATTAATGGAGCAGTATTTAAAGATGGACCACCAGATCACTTATTAGAGGTTCCAAATAAAATAAATGAGACCAGAGTGACCCCTGACTTAGTAGTTTCAGAGAGAAGGTCAATGCAAGTCTATGGGTTTCAGAGCTTTTTGGAGCTAACCCCAGTGGCCATTAGTGGTATTACAACTTTAATATACCTCTGCATCGACTTCAGTCTATACCTGAGGTCCTTGCCCCTCTGTTACATCTCATGAGGGCCACATCTCTCTCTTTTATATATAGTCTCAAAATGTCCACTTTAGCAGGTGATGATTTTCGCATTATAATCTTAGCTGAATGGGAATGTGAAAGACTTTGGAAGGTATTTAGTGAAAAAACAAACTACTGGATGATGTAAATGTGTCATCAGTTGTCATTAATCATCATATGGATATGTGGATATGGTAAAAAAAAAAAATCTATCATAAATTAAACTGGGAAGTCTGACACAAAAAGTCAAGCACACGTAGATGACATCAGTTTGCTTCATCTTTACACAGACTACAAGTCTTAACATTAGAGGTTGACTGATATGGGTTTTTCTAAGGTCAATGCCGATTTTTAAAAATTTTGTCTGCTGATGGCCAATATCTACAGGCAATTTTTGAGGCCGATATTTAAGGCCATTTTTTTTTAAAAGCGCATTGACCGCAAAATACAATTGAAACTCAGATAATTAAGATTTTTATGCAGCAAAATAAATGAAATTATTAATACATGTACACATTGTACTCTTAACATTTACTGAACTTCATGCGCTGCCCACACAGGTGCATGATCAAATATTTTATAACATTTTTACTACTGATCAAATATGGGCTTTTAAAAAAAAATTAAGGCCAATGGTCGATATTGAAAAAAATCAATACATCGGTCCAATATATCAGCCGCCTGATATATCAGTCTACCTCTACTTAACATTTCGACTTACAACAAATTATTAATATTATTACATGATGCTTTGATTGTGCGGACAATATCAGCTTGAGGAATCAGTTAATAGTTGTAGCAAACAGATCCTATAACGTTTGAGTAATTCAATTTCAAGAAAATACTATTTTATGGAGCTTATGTTCATACCAGTGGGATGTTGAGAGGGAAGTAAATTATGTTTATATATGTATACAGTAATAGCATTCCTTAATTTACAGCATAGGTAATAATTCCCTAAAGAAATTAGTTTTTCGTGCCCTTTAATCCCGTTTCCATATAAACAGGGCGCAGAGCATTGAAGGCCATTTGATGAGCAGCTTCTGTGTTGCAGGAAAGGAGCTTTACATACATTAAAAGAGGAGCAGAACCTTTTTTTTTGTTTTGTTTTTTTTTACCTGGATGCAGTGAAGATCTGCCTGGAGTTGGTGCATATGGCGTTAATTGGACTGTCATGACCTCTGACCTCTCCAATAGGTGTGAAGTTGTCTACGTTCCACACCTTCAACATGCCACCCCGACAGGCGCTCAGCAGCATGGGCCGTCCTGGGACATACGCCAGAGCACACACCCAGTCCTTATGGGCATTAGGGATTTGCTGTGAACAGGAGGTAGAAAAACACAAAGTGTGAAACGGAGAGGGAGCGATCTTAAACCTAATGCAGTAATATTTTATTTCATATATATCCAGTGGTGGTGAGCAGTGGGGAATGTGAGTAATTGCACTGTGTGGGTTATTACATTCTTAAAATAGCACCACAACTACTAGCAAGTGCGTTTCTTGAGTAATTTCAGCTTTATGGGTAGATCTAGCCTCTCTATGCTCTTTAAAATGTTGTGGTGAAAAGAAATATTCTGTAAAAGCTCATCTTGACTTTGCACTGTAACATTCTTTAGGGATTAAAAGGTCTCCTGGCACCTTCACGTCAACCATATGCTATTTATGTATTGAAATAATTGCTCTCGCCTGAGCTCGGTTCTTTGCGGCTACATCTCACAAATAGCTTACATCATGTTCTTTATTCCTCGGATTTTTAAGGCACTGACTGCTCTGAGTGAACAGACTTGAATGAAAATTGTCCGTGACAGTTTCTCTTGTTACGGAAGCAACATTAGACATAATCAGTCTGAAAACTATTATTGTCATAACTATGTACAAAAAACTTTAATGTCTCTCTTTTTGTATTATTTTCATTTTGTTTATCTCGAACCAACTTGGGCTGCAGATTCACTGAGCTCCAAACAGTAAAACCCATGCACATGAGGATAACATTTATTAAGCTTATCTGCTTCATCCTGTTGTGCTTCATTTGCTTCTGACAATAATTGCTATTTTCACGGTGCATTTTGTGGTAAGAATATAATCAAAACTACACCCGAAGTAAATCCATATCTATTTTTTTTCTTACATGCTTGTGGAAGTTTGTTTGTCTTTTTCTGTTCCACAGTACAGTGATCTTTAACACTAATGTGAGTCTGAGGCCCATTGGAGTAACACAATTTGAGCAATAATCTATGACATTAGTTCCACCTATACGAGCAAAGAGTGAATCACAGCTTCAGCTTGTTTTCTGTGAAGTGATTCTTCTTCAACAATAGCCCAAGCAAAGGGTAGATTAAATTTTCTGAGCGTCATTATTCAGATGGCTGGTATTAGCAGATATCTGTTCAGATATCCCATTGGTTTGAATAAACAAGGGTGTTTATTAAAAAAGGAAAATACTTGGAAAATGTAATGGCATGGCTCAGTAGTGCCTAATAATGCGAGATGGGCGACAGAATGGAAGAGGAATTTGATATGACACATATCCTGCTGGTGCCATCTATTGAGGACCATCTAAAATATAGGTAAAAATCCCCACAGATGGATAGAAACAATGCGTGGTCGGCTGAAACTGTGAGTTGAGGGAGGCTTGCATAGTATTCTGATCTACTGCATCAGCATATCACCCTATTGGAAGAATTTGTTGGACAAGGAGGACATTTTCCATCATTTAATTGACTGTGTCTTCTTGTTAACTGGCAGCTGTGACACCAGGCAGAGGCTTCTGCAACATCTTGAAGGTCTGAGGTGTCCTGTTTACACATAGATACCAATAGTCACGTATTTTTGTGTGGAAATCTGGGTTAGCTGCGTCATAGGTGATGCATCTTGTGAAATCCAATTAAAGTTGCTGTGCTTGATAGGGTTTTTGAGAACCCTCTCTGGACTCTGTTTTTGGGCTGAAGAATACGTACTCAGTTTGTGACACAGGCTGCAGCCCTAATGATACAGTACTAGTATAACCTGTGGACTAGGGGTGTGTATTGGTAAGAATCTGGAGATACAATACAAATCACAATACTAGGATCACAATACAATATATCATGATATATCATGATACTGTTAAAAAGGCAATTTTTTGTTTATTTCTTTTTTTAAATGATTATTTCCTTGAAGAATTGAACTACACCAGAAATATGCACAAATACTAAACCCATTATTTGATCAGAACAGGATCTAATTCTATATCACAAAATTTTCCTGTGTTAAAACTTAAATTATGTTTTACAGACATTACAGTTTAAGATCCTGTTCAAATGTTCATATTCTATTAGTCCATAACTAACATCAAAACATTATTTTTGTGAAATCCCAACAAAGGAACTACCATTATTTAATAAAAGAGTGCTAAATAATAATACATAAAATATAAACAAAAAAAGAAAAACGAAAATGAACCTCCATAATATCTGCATTTGAATGAATACCTAAAAATATCGATACAATACTTTTTACAGTATTGTGAAATTAAATATCGCGATATACTGTATAACTGATATTTTCTTACACCCCTACTATGGACCTCTGGTGATTTGGAAATCAACCTTCCAAGGTAAGTGTGGTTTTTTTTTTACCCAAATTCACTGACAATACTCCCCAAGTCTAATGTCGAAGGCAGGCTCACTACTTACAAAAAACTGTTGAAAGATACAAAAATATTCTTGCTGTAACTGTCGATGTAAATTTGCTTGTTGAGTGAATATCTATCATGGCATGAGCATCTGTACTCCCACTCAGAACACTTTCTTATCATCAGACAGTCTCCATAGTCCTCAACCAGGAAAGAGCTCAAATAAATGCAGGATAGAAATAAAAACTTTTCCAAATTACAGATGTCAATTCACATGAGGCTAATGCCAGTCCTGTGTGAATAGAGCTTTTGGTGAATCGTGGGTGTTTTCAGGCAGCTGTTATTATCAATAACTGATCACTGCTCTACTCTATGGCTCAGAAAAGTGTCCTCTCTTTTCTACCGTGGTATGAAACAGGCTATTTATACTTATAATTCATCTTCATCTAAACATCTCTCTAGACTGTATAAAGGACTTTAACAGATTATCTATGTTCACAGCTATATCATCAATTATCTGTGAGTCTCAGAAGGTTCCTAAAGCTTATGTGAGTCGATGAAAGTTCCACTTTAACAAAGCTACTCAAATTACCCAGAACATTTCCCAGACTAACTTGTCAGCCCTCAATCTTGAAGTCTTTTCTTGTGTAAAACCAAAAAATGATGGTGAACACACAACAGTTAAGCACACATCTCATCTTTATGCAGCTTGCTTCTGAAAGTGTAGCTGGTGGTCAGCAAGTCAAAAAGAGATCGAAATTTAAGCCAAAACATCCGTGAAACAGCCAAAATCCCTGCCCTACTTTTGACTGTATGAATGTCTTCAACAGGAATACATGAGCACTTCTGCTGCTATAGCTCATTATCACAACAGGGCTTTACATGTTCTCCATCCAGCTCATGCTCTACAAGACCAATAAAAAAAGCTTACAGATGAGACTTTGATATGCAGAAGAGGAGATTTCTGAGACTATATAAATGATAATAAATGCCAAATATACATAAATGTTAAATACATTCACTGCTTTTAAAACAGGGCATCAGCTCAGTATAATTTATTCCAGATCTGGGTGTCTTGTTTATCTGAACCCTCCAATAGCTGGGTTCAGCAGGTTGTAGACATCTAAAGACAAGATCAGAAAAGACTGAGAAACTTTCCAACACACAGTAGGGGAAAAAAACAGACAAGGCAGCCAGTGCAGTCCAATAATACAATTTACCATGAGAACAAAATCAACAAACTTGTTTTTAGAACATATATTAACATATCTATCATGCGAGCGGGGTTCTCTGAGGGACAGTATGCTGTAATTATAATAAACTGCTTCACATAAACATTATTATGCCTTATGCATTTTTGAAGTGAGAGGTCAGAGCAAAACAGCGAACAGCAGCATTCTTAGAGAAGAGAGACTTTTAGTGTCTTGTAATATACTCTATTATACCCCGAGCCACAATCTGATCCTATTACATAATTGGACAGAGACTACTGAACTGGAGATGTTGTAAAATGGAATGGGTTAGCTGCTTAACAAGTGAGGGTAAGGTCATACACCACAGATCACAGCTCTGATTCTGCTGATTTAATTCAACCTACGCAGGAAGACATTAATGTTTTATGGGTTTACACTCTGTGTTTGGATAAACAAAGGCTATGAAATCAAACTTATGCAAAGTAACTTGGGAAAGTGATGCTCAATATGCATATGACTGTATGTAAATGAGTATGTTACCAACACCCACAAAGTGCATTGATATGCATTAATAACATATGCAGGCTGATGGAGAAAAGAGCCACAAGAGACAGAGCAGTTAATACCCGCATACACACGGTGTGACGTTTCCCTGTGGTACCTGTGGCTGTGATGCGTGTGGGCTCGAACGCCCTGATGTTGACACAGCGCTCTCCTGGCACATTACACTTGACGGCACTTTGTTGACTCTGTCCTCAGAGTGAACACTCTGGGCAATGGGAGACATGACAGGAGCACTGTGGTGGCAGAAATCTGTCCACAAACTGAACATCCGACTGGCAGCAAAGCGTTTCACTGTTGCAGTCATGCTAGTGTGTAATAATATGAATAAAGTCTCTGCCAGCAGGTAGGTTTAAGCCTGTCATGAATGTAAATACAAGGGGAGAAGGTACCTTACTAGATAAAATGTTTCATCACCTGTGGCCATTTCTAAATTAGCAAAAAGGTTAGCTAAATGTATTTGAATAATCTTCTTACAAACATATAATCAACTTTCAAGACCGGCTCAGTGTTTACAAAAGGCTTAAGGCTAATGATGATGATTATTATTCATCTACGATTAATATGGATTATTAGGGATTAATTTACTAAATACTTTTTACATCAATTATTAAGCCATACTATCTATTAAATATCCATGAAGAGTTTATCTCAAACCTGAGCTGACATCTTTGAATCGCTTTTGACACTTCAAAAACTAAAGACATTCCATTTGCAAGTCAATAAAGCCCCAGAAAGGAGAAAATCCTGAAATTTGAGAAAAGTACAAGTGCATGATGAAATCCTGCTCTATAGGTGATGTAAATTTCCACCTCTAACATAATTTAATAAAATATTTTCAGACAATAGGTTCACATATTATCTATAAACAGCATTCGAGAGTAAAGGGTTATTTTTATCTCAGACTCAGGCCACAAAATGTCAGAAACACTAACTCTTGGGGGAGATACACCTTTAACATTGAGACAGACAAATCTTGAGAGAGAATATTCAATGAGTGTTGCCTGAACACACACGCTGTACACACCTGAGTGAGCTCCTGCTGCTCCAGGTCCCATTTCTTGATGCCGTTGTCTCGTGATCCGCTGAACAGCACATCTCCCTGTACGGCCAAACACTCGATGCCGTCATAATGGGGAGGCTCAAAGTTATGAGCTGGGCCTACATTACCCAGAGTTCCCTCTGCTACATCAAACACCTGAAGAGCGGACAGAGGAGGCAATAACTAAATCTGTGACTTATGTAGTGAATGGTAATTGAACACTTTCATTCAGCCGTGTGTGTGTGTGTGTGTGTGTGTGTGTGTCTACCTTGACGTAATGGTCTTTGGAGCCGGTGATAACTTGGTCTTTGCCCAGCAGAGACTGTCCAACTGTCAGACACATGACGGACCCAATGTGGCCTGTCAACTTCCCCATTGCTTGCATCCTACAAACAAACAAACACACACACACACACACACACACACACGAAGAGACAGGCACACGGCAAAGTGAACCAAAGGTCTGTGAAATTTATTACCTACAAGAATGTGATTTGCAAGGTGCCTGTTTCACTGAATGAAATCACCTTCCATTTCACGAGTGAAGTAACACTGCTGAGACACAGCAACGCCGAGGGCAGAGATAATACCGACAAAATATTTATTACATTAATTTTTCATTTCTGGAGGGTCTTATGCATCATTAAATGGGTCTGAGCCCCTCAGCATAAACTGTCTGGTCCAATCTGTTGCTCATCTCCCTCTAGAACTGTAAAAACTGAGGAAATGATGTTACTGTGAGATGTCAGAGAAGGAGTGTCCTACATGTACATACTTCATATCCTGAGCACAGAGGTTTCTAGGATTTCATTTGACAGGCTTTAAAAATTCATCCATTACATATTAATCAAATTTTTGCTTGATTAACAGAATTTAGAGCAAGCTGAAAGGAAACCAAGTGCATGAAAGACAAATTAACATAAAGGTGAAAACATAAAATTCTGCAGAAAATCATCATGTCTGTGAATGATTAAATAAACACGAATGACTGCATATTTTATTCAATTAGCGCATGAGCGGAGAAGATGAATAAGTAAATGAATCGACAAATGTACCTGTTGAGGTCCCAGATACGAACAGTGTTTCCAGCAGCAGCGTAGAGCACAGATCCTGATGGATTCAGAGATATCTGGTTGATCTGACATTCACCCTGCGCAAAAGTTATTGTTCGGGTGGTGGTGCCTGCACACGCATCACCTGAAACCACCTGACCCGATGATCTGCCGAGACAAAAAGGAGCCAAATATTGTAAGATGAACGGATTAGACAAGAATACAAAGTAAACATGACAGGCAGCCAGAGGGAAACAAATAGGGGAAACACAGAGACGAAGACAAGTGGAATGAGTGGAATTTTACAGCTGTCATTTCCTGTTCCTGCATTTCACATCAAATATTCCCCCGTTGGATTTTTTTTTTTTTTGTCTTTAAACTTGAGACACATCACAGGAACAGAATCAACAACATATATTGATAATAATGTCGGTGGCTGGGAGGAAACTTACGTGAGTGTACGGACACACTTGGCAGAGTCACGGATGTCCCAGACTTTGATGTATGAGGTGGAGACGGAGAATACTAAACAGGAAGATGGGCAATATTTCACTGATACCACGTTGTTGGGGTGACCTTTAAGGGTGAGAATCTCCTGACCCGTTACCAGGTTCCACATCTTACAGGTACGGTCTGGTGGAGGAAAGAAAGTCGGTTTGAAGAAATAAATACACAGAAATAAGACACACAATGAGCATCAAATATTACAGGTACAGGCACAGGACCAAAACTGTCCACATAATTTATAAGCTCCCGACCATTTCACCCGTAGGTTAAATGCTGGGGAGGGCAGCAATAAATTCATAGGAGCTAATACATTTTAGGATGTGAGCAGTTTCTCATTCTTCCTCACTGAAATTTATATCAGGACATTAAGTATTTATTGAGAACATTTTTTCATCGTTAATAAAATGGTGCACTGTGTAGAATTAAGTAGCAGTGAAGTTGCAGATTGTTGCCCACCGAGTAACCTTCACACTCCCCCTAAAAAACACTATAAATGTGAAAGACCCTTACTAAAGCCAGTGTTTGGTTTGTCCTTTCTGGTCTATGTTAGAAAAATGGCAGACTGCTTACAGAACTGCTCAATCTGCTCATTCTTAAGTAATGAAAAACACAACAATTCTTATTTTCTGGTGATGAAAAAAACTATTGAAAAACTAATTATGAATATGGTATTATTTATGCAACTAAATCTCTCTAAATCCGACACGTTAAAGGAGAAGTGTGTAGGATTTAGAGGGTTGGATTAAAAAATGTAGTTATATTTCCAAAGAACCTGGCTGAGATCTATATTTTGCTGTAAAAGTCTTGTTTTAAGATTGATCGAACCCGTCTGAACTCTTAGCATAGTGCACGCTCTGTATTCTCCCCTTGTCAAAAATGACCCCCTTTAATAAAACCTTAAAATAAAGCAGCCTCATTGAATTTTAAAATCGAAATCTACTTTCCGCAAAGAAACTCCTTTATATTCATCATAAACTTTGTGAATAATTTTCCAGAGAAAGCCTGCATTTAATCAGACATGAACTGTTCTTATTTTAACAAACCTGTTAAAGCAGCTGCTACAATGGTATCATTAGGGGGAAAAATCCTGACACTTTGGTATTCTTTATGGTACTTTGACTGCTGACTCTAACTATTTGATTAAACAGTTATTTCAGGTCAAGGTAGAACACCCCCCACCACCACCACCACCACCACCCCCACATAGAGGAAGTGCACATTTAGCAAGACTTACCTTTAGATCCAGTGAACAGCAGCTCGTCTGTTGCATCCACACACAAGACAGGCTTCGAATGGCCCTCAGCTACAGACACACACTGCAGGGGCGCCGTCCTACCCCCCTTCACACCCCCGATGGGATTGATCACACCCCTAAAGATCACACACACATATCAAGTTACACTCTCTTCGATACAAATCACATCCTGTAACTTGTCTACAGACACACTGTATGACACACAGGCTGGTTACAAACATGCACATAAAAAAAAAACCCAACAAAAAACCACCACAAATATGCTTTCCATTACAGAAACAAGATAAACCTTTAAGGATACCTGTTGGATGCCTAAGCCCCCCTCTCCTTTCTGTTTGTTGAGGAATAGTCAATTAAGGCTCCACGACTGGAAGCGCTGCTTTACTTTCCTATTCAACCTGCCCTTTTAAACTCATGTATAAGGCAATGCAAACAGCTTCTCCTGTATTATGTTCAGCCAATCTCTGTGGCTGAGCCCTCTGGCCCCAATCCCAAACTACGTCCCACTGACAGACCAGAGCCCTGGTGAACCCACTGAGCAGTCAGCAGAGTGAGACTGAACAGGGAAAGAAGAGGAAAGTATGGGGGAAAATTGGTCCCCGGTGGGTTTCTTAATAACACAAGAGGTGGTTGGTTTGTATGTGAGGGTGTATGTGTGTGAAAGGAAGAGAAATGGGGGAGGAAGAAGTGAGGCAGAGAGTGATAAAGTGAAGGACAACCAGAGGAAAAGAGGGGAAAGAGAATCTGTGATTCTGCACAAAAGCTGGGACAGATTTGTTTCTGTAGAGTGAGAAAGACTGTGTTTGAAGTTTGTCAAAAATGGCATCATGCTCCTTTTTTGCCGGCTCACACAGTATGCTGACATCCCAGTGTGAAAGCACACACAAACACGCGTGAAATGAAAACTTAAACACTAGACCACACTTTGAGTTCTATTATGCAGAAATAATGCCAACCAAATCAAAAACTGTCAACCATCAGCCTGTTAAAAAGACTGCATGCATGAGCGGCGTCGCACAAAAATAAGGACAAATAAATATACAAAAAGTGAACCGACTGGCACAAAATAAGCTCAAAACAAATGTGAACAACAGCCACAGCCTGAATGACCGACTCCATAGCAGCCTGCTACTCAAAAACACACCACAGCACAGCACAACATCCTGTGACTTCATCACCAACACATGCAGCATCCACTCTGTCAGTCAGGTGGGCGCTGAATTGGAGTTCAGCGCCCTGAGAGCCAATTGCTTCTCAGGCTCAGAGAAAAGGTGCGTGTGTGCGTGGAGGGATGTAACAAGTCGACAACAAGGTCAAGTCAGCAGCTTCTGTTCAAACAAAGCTGAACGCCCTGACAGTGATGGTAGATGTGTGCAGTGAGAACAGCATCACATACAATCTATCCCGCCCTCTTCATGGTCAAATTCTACTGGGAAAACACTGATGATAAACTTTTACATTCATAGGAAAAACCATTCATGTGACAGATCCATTATTGTGATTTGTGAATACATTGAGAAGAAGGGGGAGGGAAGATGAAGTATAATAGCAAAAGAAGAATTTGAGGTGCGGTTTCATTTGAATGAACCTTATCACTCTGCAGGAAATTGTTCCCATTCTATCAGCATCTATAGATGATATAATGGTGTGTTATGTTACTTTGTAAGAGCTGCTAATGGATGCTGAGGGCCAAGCACCAAGAGACCAGCAAACTAATGAAAAACATGGAGGGAGATCAGTGTGTGCTTTCTGCAGTGCACAGAAAAACAGATGGGAGAGAATCTGTGAGAGGTATGTGTATCGAAGAGAAATAAAGCTCATTTTCCAAGACCTTAATGTGTTGTGAATGATGAGATTTCTGTTTTTAGTAGTCCATTTATCTTATCGCTTCTGTTTGTTTGCGTGTATCAATCCTCTGTTCTTTAATGAAAAAAGGAGCCTAGACACTAGACCTGAGTATTGTGGCATATTCCGGAAATAATCAACACTGCAGTATTTGTAGATGTATAAAAACATGATGAGGTTACATGCTCAGGAGAGGGTTTTATTGAGAATTTTATGCAGCATTTTATATTCATTCTAATGTTTTGCAGCTTGTAGGAAAACGGTTTTAAGGTTCATTCAGATCTTGTGTGCAAGCAACATCAAAAAAAACACAACATCTCACAGGTGAAAAGGTGGGTGAAAGACGCCGCGTGTGGTTAAAACATGCACCACAGGGACCCCACCCGAGGAAGGACACAAAGGAGGTGGACAAGGAATATGGCGGTGAAGAGAAGATGACACCAGGTGAGTTTACAGGCAAAATGGGAAATGACTGAGAGTGACAGACACGGTTCCTCTACCTGAGCACCTCGGAGAGCGAGGAGTCGCTGTCATCCGACCTGGAGGCAGAAGAGGAGCAGGAGAGGGGAAGTCGGGATGGGGAGAGGAAAGGGTTAACCACGCTCAGGAAAGACAGAAGGGTTACTGGCGAAGGGGGTTAAAAGGAAGGGTGACTCGAAGAGGGTTTTAGGTCAAAAGCAGTGAGCAAACTGGCAGGAAAGTTCAGTCAACATCAGAGCTTGTCCAGTGATTATCAGGCGGTTTGCAACACAATGTGGCTTTTCAAAAGGATAAACACTGAACGTGCTGGATTATTTGACTGATGTCTGCAGATGTTTTCCTTGGTAGAGCATGTTTGGACACACCAACGCTAAGCAAAAGCTGGTTTAGTGGACAAATCCCCAGCTGTGTTTGGGCAGACATAAAAAGATTAAAGGTTTTAAACAAAGAAGAAAAGGAAAACAGGGAAGAAGTCAAGGCAGAGGCGCTGATACCCAGATAGCCAAACACAGAGATGTAGGAACTGCACAGGACAATTTCTAAATCTTTCTGTCCTCTATGTGTGACTACTGTGGTATCGGCGTCTCCTCCTACATCTACTCTTTCCAGCCATAATCAGGGAATTACACCAACACAGAAAGAGGTATGAGGGATTATCACAGACAGGGTTAATAGAAGGGGAAATCCAGTCAAATGCAGGATAAACTTCTCAGTCAAACTCACAGGTGAACATGTTTACTGCAGCTAAGGGAAAAGATCCAGATCCATACAAGAGGAAAGGCTGATATGTGTGTAGCAGTGCAATAAAAATGGTATTATATAATAAATATTTTATAGCTTCAGATTTGTCACCATGAGAGCCTGCGCTTAAAACCTGAGCATGAAATATTAAAACAAAATGGTTGTAGATATGTCCACAGGGAACAACCGAGTAAAAAAGGTGACAGAAATTCCTCTATTTTCTGGTATTTACAGCTATTCGTAGTGGCTGTTATCACAGTGACGTCTGCTTTTTTCCACATTCAACACAAAATCCTTTTAAAATGCATTAGTTTGGTGGATGCTAAAATGTAATGCGAAGATTAAAAAAAAAAAAAAAAAAAAACTCTGTGATTCACAGGCTTCTTATCCAGCTGAACACAAGGAAACTTAAAGTCACCTCAATCCACTCTATCTTCTAAATCCAACTTAAATCCTTGATCCTGAGATCTTAGGGAAATAAACCACTTAAATATCAATGAGTGAAAAACAGAAGAAGAATGCATGTACATGGTCACAATCACAAAAACATCTTATTGGTTTTTAATAGAGCGTCTTGGTGCATTTCAAAAGAGCATCGCAATAGTTTCATGTGTCAGCCACTTTGATTAATACTGCCTTTTTAATAATTTCGGAATAAATTAGCCACATGACTGTGAATTCACGGTTGTGATGATAAATTATGTGTCAGACTTGGGGCGGTGTAATAGCAGGACAATAAATAAATATTGAAATGATTACGTTTGAGTGAAAATATTTGTGCCTAGGGTACACGCCATTTTAGAGGCAGAAAATCTCACTGAAGCAGCCTTTAAACACACCCTTACAAAACAAAAGTACAAATGGCATGGTTTCTTTGCACTGAGTGTGAAATGATTAATACATCCATCAAAATGCATGCAATTGCAACCAAAGATATACAGAAAAAATCTCACAACACTTCATCCTCCTGCATTATACGTATTAGAAAGGCTCCTCCTGCGGGAATTAAATAGAAACCCCTAAACATAAACATCCTCCCACACTGTCACCCTGAGTCAATTCAAAATGGCAACCAATGACACCAGCTGCATCAAAAGATGACACGAGCCAACTCATTTACCTACTCCTGCTCCAGATAATGAGGACCCACAGGCTCCAACACACAAACATGAATTCACATACACAGCACATTTGCACAGATGCAACCCCTACCTCTCTTCACACAGCGTCCTTTCCAACAATTACAGTGAGGTCAATAAAGCTGAGAAATGCTCTGGATTAATAAAGATTTCAAAATAAATGCAAACAACTTTCAGCACCACTAATCGCAGACTGGAATTAACTGCTGACATTTTTCAAGGTAGAAAGGTACAATTGATTGTGAATAGGAAGTAAAAAAGGCCAGGTGTTTGGCTTTGTAACTGACATTAACGTTCAAACACTGGAAACACTGTTCTTAATGTATGCACATAGGTTATCATTCATATAATACAAGCCAACTCCATGTCAGCTGTAACTGGATGAGATTTATTACAGGGCTGCTTTTTTATTGAATTGCATAAAACTGCATAAGCTAATTTTGCTTCCAAAATGTAGATTACGTATATCACTGTCATATAAATCCCATCATCTCAAAACATTCAGCTCCTTTATAACTCACACATCATACATATCTTGATTGTCTTCTATCCACAAGTCTCCTCAATGTATGTCGCCACAGAGGACATTAATACAAGAAGGTTCTGTCTCCTTATTTGCATTTGTTTTCTGCTAACCTCAATACAAGGATTGGGAAACAAGTTGCAATCACACATTGTTGGTAATGTTCTTAATGCATCTCTGAGTAGCCTGTGGTTGCGGTTTGGATGATCAGATCCTCAATGCCTCACGTGCTTTTAACATCTGGATTGTGCGGATGTTTGCACCATCTGTACCCTTCGGGAAACACATTATTGTTAGATGAAAAGACATTTTGTCTGAGAATGTGAGTCATCTGAAGATAAACAGTTGGAATAACACACTCTTAAGAGGCTAATCTATAGTGCAGACAAAAGCACTTTTCATCCCCAAAGGCCTGACCTTCAGCCTATCTACTGGGCCAATATAGAACTCAAACGGTGGAGGCTGTAAAAAAGTGATTCAAAGAGAGACTGAATTGATTGAATGAGATGTGGGGACAAAACAGCAATTTTTATGTCAAACCAGCAGAGCGCATATACACGAGTGAATACTCACTTATCCAAGGCAGAACCTTGCGTTTGGTTACTGGTGAGCCTTGAGAAGACATTGCGGTCATTCCTGGTCCTCAGAGGAGGGGAAGATGGGGGTGTGTAGCCATCGGTGGGCCTGATAAAGGGCAGCAGGGTGAGGGAGGTTAAGGATGAGATGGACAAAAGAGTTTAAAAAAAGAGCATGGATGAAAACAATGGGAGCAAATTACATTGCACAGTTAAACAAAAGGATCGATCTGTCTGCACAGTAGCATGGATCGAAGCATTACGAAGCATGTACCTGTATGCACGGTCGTAGGATTTCCTCCGTGTTATAGGGGAGGTGTCATAACCCCGAGACTGCCTAGGACTGACACACACACATACACAAAAGCAAACTAAGCAAATCTTCAAGGGAGTGCACATCTATTAAGAGGAAGACGATACATGTCTTTAAGGGCTTTATGCAATTCACAAGCAGTCTAAAGTAAGTAGCACACTAATTTCTTTAAATCGGCACAGAAGCAGGTTCTCCACCCTGAGGACTGATGCAAATTTCATTGACTTTTCCATCTAAACCCCCCAAAGCAGTTCTATAACCTAAAAAATGTCATGCCTCTGGCAGGTTCCCAGCAGTTGTTGATTTAGAGGTGTTCTTTTCTGACAAATCTGACTATAAAATTAATCTTTTATGTGATGATAATTCACACTACATGGGGTGTTTAATTACAGAGTTATTCTTGTCTTTGTAGCCTGTTGTTTATTTCAGGAATTCTGTTTGGTTAGACAATTGTTGGACAAGAACAAATATTGCTGTTCAGAACCTGCTGTGAAAGGGGACATTTAACATGTGGGGCACGGAGAAACAGATGTCCTCTTTTGAAGGACAGACAAACAAATCATCCCAACCATTGTTCCCTCTTTCTCCTTCAGGTAAACTAAACTCAAGGGTGTCTGATCCATGCCTCTTCTCATTAATCCCTAGTGTTTTTCCACATTTATTGAAATCTTTATGACTCACAAGGTGTGTCCCCTGACAGGTAGGCTGATGGTGCGGGATGCCCGGTCTCTGTGATAGGGTTCCCGTAGGGACAGGCTGAGCCCCAAGGTTCCAGGCACCAGACTCAAGCCGTCCTCCTGGATATCCGTCAGCGAGGCCAAAGACTTGGTGATGTACTGCTGCTTGGTGCTGGATGTGGGGTCTAGAATGGGACCCAGATACTCGGCAGACACAGCCTTCATCTGAGCCGACAGACGAGGCTCCATCTGAGTGAAAAATAGGCAACAATTGTGTAAAAGTGCAAGGGGAAAATTATATGAAAAAAAATGAGGCATGAAATAAATATAAAGACTTGAATTTAATTAAGTCACAAGAGGAAATCTAGATGTCGGACACTGTCTGAAAAAATTTTAAACAAAGAAAAGAGAATATGACAACACTACAATAATTACGTCTTAAATAAGCAGGAGGTCAAAGAAATGCTGCATAAAGTTACAAATAAAGCACGATAAGAGGGATTGATATCACATTAAGGGTCTTCCACAAAATTTTAATTTAAATCCTTGCTTATACTGCCATCCTGTGGTGAAATGACAGCTGCATGGATCCAAAACATCTTCTGACTACATGCACTGTGATATCATTTCAGAAAGGACTGAAGGGCTGCAAGACAAAGCACCTCTTAATGTTTTAATAGTGCCATAAAAATAAAGAAATATAAAAACAATATGGAATATGAAATAAGGAAACTGGACACAAAACATGTATATGAGGAGGAGTGATGTATAATTTCTATAACATCTCTCAATATTGATGGAACCATTATTGATTTGGAAACACAAACCTACATTACCTTCATTTTGAAATCATCTTGGCTGTTGGATTCTTTCATCTGAGACACACTTGAGGAAGAGAGAAAAAGCAGAGTTGGAAAATTATGCATGAATTCAGGCAGCAGAAGATATGAGAGACACCGAGTTCACTGCAACTGAAGTTTAACTATCGTGAGTGTAGAAGGGATTTCAGAAAGTAGTCTAGGGTGAGAAGTAGAAGGTGTGTGGGCGAGCAGACTGCAGACTCACCTGCTGTCAGAGGCTTGGCTGAACTCAGAGGGCTCCTCGTCTGTGCTGGCATAACCATTTTCTGGAAGCACATAAAACAACCTGTCAGCCTGCAGAACAGCATCTACTGTAAGGTAAAATCGGTGTCATTATCGCTCCACTCCCACGCTCTAATATTTAACATCTATTAATGCAGTTTTATGTTCTCATATAGTACTCTACTGGTTAAGCCTGGTCTGTTTTATTTCTTAATTTCCAAAACAAGACTGCAAGTGGATAATTAAGTGTAAATTGTCATTGTTATTACTGTATATTTAGTTTTGTACTGATTACTAGATGGCAGTACATTTTCACATATGAGTACAGTGAAACCTAGACAATGAGTGTATGGTATAGTAGTAATGGGCATTTAATTACTTTTTTAAAGCTGAACATTTAAGTCAATAATAGATACTAGCAGCATTGTACCCATGGTGCCACTGTACGATAGCACCCTCCCATGGTGCAACAGCGGCATTGCACCCGTACGCCCTTCCGTGCTGCAACATTGGGACATCGATAGGACACACACGTTGGACAAACACGCACAAGACACAGAAACATCCATTATAGTAGGATTTTTTTAGACTTAACATATGCGGCGCTTGTGAAGAAACAGTGCCTCAAACATTAGCTCTGTGTCTCTATGAAGTAAAAAAAATATATCTTCTCAACCCCAAATAAAAGTAGTTAACTCTTAAAAAAAGATGTGAATTTACTTTCCATTTTGGCTAATTGACTAATTGATGATATCCTCCTGACGTTTTGGCTTTTTTACATTAAATAATTGTCTTAATTGGGAACAGCAACACACAACTGGTCTTTCATATACATTTTTTATTTATCCATTGTTTTTATGGAATGTCATTTGCAGTGAACATTATTTTTATCTTTTTTTTTTTTTAGGTAAAGCTGTCAAATTCTTGTCCCCTACAAAGGACAAAAATGCATTGCTGGGTCTCAGGAGGATATTATTATTATCAAGTATATTATTACTATAGCGTAATCCCTATGGATACATATATTTGACATAGTGATTCAAATACAAAAATAGAAGTGAATGAAGAAATGGGAAAGGAACAAAACTGAAGAAAAACAAACTAAATAAAGAATTAAACACAAACAATCCCTCACCCTGCTGCACGTTGTGAATGAGAGCCTGCAGTTCAGGGATGTACTCGGCCTTTTCCCGCAGGGCATCGAGGATCATGTGATTATGAGATGAGCCAATCACATCGGTCTGTCTCAGCTGACCCTCCAGCAGCCTGATCTGAGCCTCCTTCTGAGCCACCTGTAAGCTCTAGACACACATAACCAACCAGTGTAAAAAAAAAAAGATGATCATGCACACATTTATAACCAAATATTAAGGGCTCATGTGGGCTTTACATGAATTTCCTGGAGTCATAACATAAGAGGAACATACCTTAACCTCACCCTGACATTAAAACTACTCATAAAAATACTATATGATCATATGATAGAGGACTATTGGTGATTTATGTTCCTACTTTAACTCCAGAGGTGATTGTGTTTTAGCAGTCATGGCTCAAACTGCTTTCACTTTTCAGTTTTTTGTATGTCTTTTGGTTTTGTGTGTGCTTGGTTGTAGTAGTATTGTATTCTTTATGTTTGAAAGCGCGTCTGAATGGAGGTAAAGTACTCAAACATGTTTTTGTACCCTTTTTGTGAAACGTTCTGTAACTATGTGTTTGAAAAGAGTTACATAAATCTAATTATTACTATTATTAAAACCAGTATTACTCCTCAAATATAATAATTCACATTGTGAGGTCAAGCTTTATGTCCCCACAATGTGAGTGTATAATCAATTTTTCATTCCCATAGAAAAGTTAAAATACAAGCACACACATTAAACTTAACTGTTATAATATGGGATACAGATGGGATACAGAGAGCCCACACCTCGAGTGGGATGCCAGTTTTGGGACCAAAAAAAAAAAAGGAAAAACGTGCACTCAGGCACATGCAGTGCCAAGTAGACACCACTAGATGGCACTACAACCATTAGTTACTCCATCTGCACTGTCCTTATTTCTAATGCTGCAGTCAGGATGTTGCAAGAAGAATGACCTACATATAATGACAGTGCCTTGCCTAATTACAGTGTAAGCACAAGTATTTAAACACTTAAATAAAAACTGTGCAAACTAATGACTTAGAAATGTCAGAATTAAATATGGTCTTAAACTGTTAAACTCTTCTTTTTTTAATAAATGGGTCACTGCATGCTTTTAAAAAATTTTTAGCATTTGTAAACTCTACGCAGCTCACCTTGTCTATAGAAGCCTTCAGGAAGTGGTCCAGCAGGTGGCGTGCTTCGGCTAGCGAACAGGAGCTGATGACCACTGAGGTGTCCACTGAGTCCAGCTCATCCTGCAGGACAACACAGAATGACACCTGTCAGTCCTCACGAACAAACACAGAGTGTATAAGACTGTGTGTGTGCGTGTGTGTGTGTGTGTGTGTGTGTACACCTTTGTCTCTTCTATCTGTACGATGGTGGCTTGGCAGTCAGACAGGCTGTCGTTGATGTAATCGATGTTGGCGTTCAGAACTTCAATGTCTTCGTTGATTTCTTGGAGGAGGCGGTCCTCTGCCTCTGGCCCCTCACCATCTGCCATTAGCACCTCCCTCTTATGTGAAAGTGCTTCCTGTTGAGCCGTCAGCTCCTCTCGCTTCTGTCTCAACAGAAACGCAAAAGTAGGAAGAGCAAAAAATAAACAGGAAGTTTTGAATATTCCATTTTTCCATTTGAATTAATATTTAAGTTTGAACAAATTCTGTAACTTCATAAACTGTTCAACATCTAATTGTAATGGATGATTTTAACATGGCATGTAAGAATAAAAAGGGAAGGAAGAGCCTCTTTCACTTTGTAAAGCTGCTGCTATGATGTAGGAACTACCTCTACTTCTGCCACTAGGACATAAAGCAGTTATTTTGGTTCCTCAGTTTTTAATTTTCATCAGAACAACAATTCATCTCACTACGTGCATCATAGCATAGTGTCAAAGGAACTAAATTTGTAAGGCTGTAAAATAAAACAGAACGATGTTACAGTTCTTCCTTATAGTTTATTCTCTACAGTGAGAGGTCCAATACATCAATCACATTCAAAAATGGTAGATCATAAAGGTAGTACAAGCAGATCACATGGCATTAAAAAAATAGAAGTTAGCCTATAGGCAAAATGATGTTGTTAGTACCACTCCTGCCAGGATGTGAACTCTGGTCTCCCACATCAAAGTCAGTGGAGTTACCTACTGAGCTTTCAAACTGTTGGTACTAATTGGTTGGCTGTTGGTGTTAATATATAGCGGAGGTAGATAATTTTTTGATTTGGTCATTTTAAAAGTAGTTTACAAGCCGAAACAGTGTGGGCACCCCTCCTCTACAGTAAAAACGCCAATGCTGTGTGATTATACCTTGATAAGGCGATCCATGTCAGCTTCCACATTAGAAATGGTCATTCGCTGCATCACAATGTCCATTACGCGGCGCTCAAGGGTTTGCCACTTCTGGCGGGCTGACTTCGAGAAGCTGCTGGTTCTGCCAGCTGTTCCGACGCTGCCCAGACCCATAGGCTTACGCTGCAACTTCTTTCTACTGCTGCAGAGACCGGGATGAAAAGGGAAGGGGGAACAGGAGCATTAGGATGAGAAGATGCAACGAATGAATTACAGACAAGAAAGAGACTAACAATGAACTGAGAGTTTCTACTTAACAAGATTAACAAGTTGTGTCATTGAAGCTAAAGGATGTAATTTCTTCTTAACATAATCACATGCACAGTAAGTACATGATCGCATCCTACCCGATGACCCGTGTTCCGTCCATGCTGCCTTCACTCTCTCCCAGGTATCCGTACGCACTGTTCTTGTTGTTCCACTGCCGAACCAGGCCACTCACACTCCTGCTAGTCTCAGGTTCAGAGCTGCTGGCTGTGGTGCTCGCAGACAACTCAGCTCCAGAGTCTGTGGCTGGAGGAGTCTGGTTCCAACGGGCCACGCGTCCCGCCACACGGTCCGACATGGGCTTGGCCAGGCGCCGCAGAGCCGTCACCTCCTGAGTTTTACGACGCAGCACCAGCTCCTGCTGACGCTTCTGAGACTCCAGCGCTCGGATCTGGTACTGGATGGATACAAGGGGGAGGGAAATACTTCTTCAATATGATAGCAGATAGTTTGCATTCTCAACATTTTCACTATATACATTAATTTTAAATTTTTTTAATCACATAACCAGCTTTAAAGGGGTTTTTAGAAGTAGATTAAAAAAATTACGGTTCACAGTATGACAGTAATAGGCGTTCTGCTCTAGAAAAACAAAAAAAGATGGAAATGAACACATGCTGAACTTAAAAATATAGAGTAGCAACACCCAAATGTGTGCAATATATGTTCAAAATGTAAAAGTCAGGTTTTCAATATGGCACACAGGATGATGCACAGATGGAGATCCTGGATATTTGGACACATATATGCAAGCATCAGCATGAACTGTGTTTTGTATACAGCACTGAAATCTGAATTAACAGTAACAGCTGACTCAGTTTAGACAGGGTTGGATAAAGCAGGACATTGTTCGTACTGTTGGCTATTGTGTTCACTCTTAGCTGCTTTTTATTTCCCCTTTTTCTTATTTTCACGAGATATGAAATAATAATGTGCGAGTTAGTTATGCCGTTAAGTTTTTCCTGACACTGTTGGTTGTACTTTGCAGATAAACTGTATGAAGTAAGAATACTTTCAACAAAGCTGTTGATGCATACAGTACATGTGGAAAGTCAAATATCTTCCTGCCAAACACACAGATGCAGGCTGACCTCTTGACGCCGCTGCTCCTTCTTGAGCTGAGCGATTTCACGGTTCCTTTTTGCCTCCACCATCTTCCTCCTCTGCTGTTCCTCCTTCATCTGCCTCATCAACGCCACCTAGGAGTAACAGAAGGATCAGGTATCCTAAACTGCGCACGTGGTCATTCCATGCAAGTTTCCTTCGCCTGCAGTCGCACCCCTGCTAGCCTCGTCCTCCCTTTACCTTGGCTTTTTTCATCTCGTTGACCTCAGCCTGGAGTTTCTTCAGCTCCCGTTCGTACCTCCCCTGGTTTTTGAGGAGGCGTGCATGCTCCTTCTGTGCTGCTTGGAGCTTCAGAAGGTCACGGTTCATCTCTTTCAGGCGTTTCTCGTACTCCTGTTTGATCCGGTTGGCCTTCTCCTCTGTGTAGTTCTCCATCGACACTGTGAATGAAATACCGTTAATGATCTATAGTCACAGTATATACTTTTACTAAGTGTGTAAAGTGAACTCACTGAGGTTCTGCAACACGCGGTCTCTCTCCAGCTGTGTGTCTCTAATCTTATTCTGCAGCAGGATGAGCTTCTCCTCATATTGCAGCTTCAGCATCAGCAACCTGCGCTGGCTGTTCTCCAGTTCATCTATCAGCTTCTGTTTGATCTCAATTTCACAGGTCAGGTCAGCCAGGTCTGCCTGGAAGTTGGCTACAAGGCAGAGGGCAAGAGTTAAACGTCACAAAGACCATTTAGGGTGCTTGCTTTTTATCCAAATGAAAATTCCAGACTTTTTCAACACTGATATTTTTTCCCCAAGACCTTGACTATATACACTCTTATACTTGTGTGCCTAGTTTTTGGTTAAGATTGAACCTGTTGTGTGTAATAGAAAAGTTTGTTTTAATAATTGTATGAATGAATGAATGCATAATTTGCAGTAAATTATGTTTTACTGAGAAATGTTTTCAAAATATATGAAAATCACAAAAGTGCATGGATATCACACAAATACATTTCACGACAATCATTCCAGTACTGACCGGTTAGCCAAATCATATCAACTTTTTTATGTGCTTTCCCCATGTATTTCTTATCTTACAAGATTATGTGTCTTTTTTTTTTTTTTTTTTTTTTTTCCAACTTGTCTTGTCCGGCATCATAACAGCAGAATGTTGGTCTGCTTTGCTAAGGGAAACTTCAGAAAGTATATGAGGCTCCCCTTGATATTCTACTGTCTTTATTTGGAGTTTTGTTGAACCAGATTTTGATGCCGGACCTGACATGAAGGAACAGGGGGGAGGAGAAGAAAGGGGAAGAAGAGAAGGAAAGAGTGAAGGGGGGAGAAAAAGGAAGAAGAAGGAGGCGAATACCCTCAAAAGAAAATATCAACAATACTAACAATAAGAACCATGGTGATAATTACAATGGTAACAATAACTAGAACAAGAACTGAGTAAACTGGGCAGAAAGACGAAGAGAAAAAAAATTACAATAAAATAAAATAAAATAAGACCTATTAAATGAGAAATATAAGAAAAGAAAACATGAACAGAATATCACAAATGACAGCCCAAATAATACCAGCACAATTATGTGCCTTTGAGCATACTCTAAAACTATGAGATTAACCTTTTTCCATAATTTATTAAGACTTTCAAAAAAAAACATTCCAGACTTTTCAGAGTTTGAAAAACTGTTTCAAAATTCCAGACTTTCAAGACCTGTGGAAGCACCCTGCCATTAGCCCACTAGGAAAAACAGGCCTCAGAGCAGGATTTCAGGAGCAGGACAGGAATAAATACTATTGAAGTATAACAAAAACACACCTTTCTCGTCAGAATCTGAATCTGAATCCACCAGGCTCTCGTCACTGTCGAAGTCATCCTCCTCCTCCCTTCCCTCCTCTTCGTCTTCACCCTCATCATCCTCACAACCACTCTCCTCCTGCAGTGGAGACATGATGTCCTACAAACAAAAAAAAAAAAAAACAGATACATCAGATATCCTTATTGTTTCTTGGTATAAACTCTTTTGAATGCCAACACGCGTCTTCTTACCTCAGTGTAGTTATCGTCTGAATCAATTTCTCCGTTTTGACCGTTTTGTCCATTTTCTCCACCCTGCCCATTCTCTCCGTTCTCATGAGTGTGCAGTTTCACTCGTTTCTTCAGGCCTTTCTCCAACTCCGGACTGCAAGAAGTGGAAAAACATGTTGGTTTAATCACAATCATAAAATACTTTTTCCGTGTTTGATAAGTCTATCCAGTTCACCTACAGTAATATACAGCGTGTTCTTATTTACCATCTAGCACAACATCACTGCCTCACATAAAGCCAAGATCACACAGAGACTCTGTGTTGGTGTCAAACACGTCAAACATACAATATTATGGCACTGGGAGTGTTGCCAAATGTGCTCGCGACAAAATCAGACCTCTGAAGTCATAAGCTGTCTTCTTCATCTCTTTTCCCGTTACATTTTATTGCCAGTTTTATTTTCCCCTTTGCTCCGTCTTTACAACCCTCCTGCTTATCACCCATTACATTTCTAAACTTCTATCTAATTCCATCCCTGTCCCATTAAACCTCAATTAGACTGTAAGACCATGTACTCCTCTCTCATGACCCACTGGCCGAGTGAATTGGCCCTTTTTGTGACCAAGCCAGCATGACTACTCAGCACTGGCTCCAGCCCAATTCTATTCAGGACAAGTTCTCCCAAAACTCTAATCGACTTGTGATGTGCCTCTTGAGCTGGAGTAGAGAAGCAATGAGGAGGGAAGAGCAGACTGGCAGGAACAATTACTGAACTCTTAGTGGTGTCTCATCGTTTTCAAATGTGTTAAGTCAAGACGTATAGGGAAAAAACGAGAAATTAAATGGACATCCATCTAGGACAGGTGGAACATACTTATGATCATAGAACTTCTCACCTCATCCTCCTCTGCCTCCTTTCCTTCTTCTTCAGCCTCTCGATGTCCAGCTTGGCTCGGCGTAACACATCTGTCATTTCAGCCTCCATGGACATGGGAGCAGGAGAAGAGCCAGGAGGGTGGCCAGGGACCGGGCTCAGAGAAGAGGAGGGGAACGTGGAACGAGAGGAGAGCCGGGCTGCTTGCCTTCGCAATGATTCGTTCATGGCTTCGCTCTCGAGGAGTTTGGATCTGAAGGAAAAAAAAGGGAATGAGGGATGAGACTTGTTCATACTTTCCATGTGCTTGGTTTTAAAATGAAACACATTATGGGTTTTAACCGCGACAGCTTTAGTTGGTCTGTTATGACTCGTACAAAGTAGTAGTTTATATTTGCTAAACATTTCACTCTGTCATAGTGGCTGCTGTTTATTTGGGGGTTTTTTTTGACTTAAGTTTTTATTGAAATTCTACAAACACAATCAGCAAAAACAACAAAAAGTGAACAAACAAACCTTGCTTGGGTACACTACATGATATTACATTCATATTATTCAGTCCTTCCAGCATTCCGAGTTCTGTAATCAGTCCATTTATTCCATTTTTTGTCCATTTGTGCTTCAGTTTGAGAGTTATTTTTTCCATTGTATATCATAGTGGCTGCTGTTTAGTTACATAATGTGGTGTTTCTTAAAATGACCCTATGTATATTGAATGTATTTAAAATTCAACAGAACATGAACAATTTCCAACTTAAATGCATGGCTAACCTGGGAATGATATTAAAAGACTAAAACTGTCACTAAACCCTGGGTCCAGTGTAAACAGGATTATAAAATTGTGACATCCTGATTTAAGAATGAGGTTTAATGGTTTAAGACTTAAAAATAATTCATAACTGTAATCCTCAACTGGCTTTGCTGTACTGTTTGTTGTATTTTATGTTCATGAACATGTACTGGCTCCAACATGAACATGAACACTTTTGTTTTTAAATTTCTTATGCTGTTTCTATCAGATTTTAATTTGTCTTTGTTTTTATGATGGTTGTATTTTGTTGTTCTTAGCCCGCTTTGCACCCTGTGTTATCACTACTTTTACTTACTTATTTCCCTGTTTTATGATTCGTGTACAGTACTTTGGCCAGCTGTAAGTTCTTAAAGCCCTTTATAAATGAAGTTGGTGTGGTGTGGTGTGGTGTGGTATGGCATGTGAAAAAGAACAATAAATAAATAAATTAAAAAAAATACATCCTGGAGGGATTAAAGCATTTACCTTAGTTCTTCAACTTCTCTGATGTAGTTCTGAACTAAAGCTCCGATCTCCTCATTACCTTCACCTATACATTAAAAACAGAGCAAATCGATGTGATTCAAGGGCTTTAATACATAAATATAAACCGCAGAATTAGAAGGATAATAATGGTGGAAAACAATCTGTGTTTAAGAATATTTCTTCTTCTCCTTCACATACTTGACTTGGAGAGCAGATTACTGACTTCATTGGCCAGTAGATGTGTTACACGGGTGTTGAGGTGGTCAATGGTCTCTTGCATGGCTTTTACGCGGAGGCGCAGTGTGTCACTTTCTCTCTGCAGCATGGCGTTCTCCTGATACAGGTCACTGTAGCCCTCTGAACCATCCTCACATGCCACGCGTTTTCCCTGCAGAGACGCATGCCAGTGTGAATAACAGTGACCACGGCCCTGCAGAGCTCCAAAATTTAAGAAAATATAAACACCAAGGCCAAAAGTCAGATCTAGAAACAACTGATTCTGCATGTTTGCACGTAGAATGTATCTATACATAATGTAGCGGCCCTATTTTCCACACATTTTAATCTAAACACAATGCTTTTGTTCAAAACGGATTACAACCTGCCTGTTTGTCAAGGCTAATCAAGCTACTATTGTCGGACTCTGAATGATTAATGCTGCAGAAATCCTGTTGTGTAAGCTTCGAACAGAGTCACTATTTACTCCAGTCACAGCTCGCAGACATCATTACTTCCACCACTCCAACACTCCATTACTTCCAGACTCCAGTCACATCACATCCATTATTAACACACAGAGGTCAAGTTGCACATTTGCACATAGTCACACATTCACTTTGGACCTGGTAACTCTTAATTGTAAAATAGACTGACACTCCCACTAAATGATCGCTCGATTTCTCTAAAGCCCTGAGGTCAAGACTTTTTGCTCGTTCTTTTCACGTTCTCTCGTATCATATATCTCTCTCTTGTTCTTGCGCTCAACAGGATCTTACACAAAGCACACACACACCTTCACAGGACAAGTACATTCAGCTGAGGGATCAATATATCTCTGCACTCCACTGCAATATGCTGAGGTTGCACTGATTAATCTTCCTCATAGCCAGGCCCTGTTTGCATTATGGTAAAGGCATAAAAGGATGTGTGTGTTCCAATAATGATCTTTAATTCAATGTACGTAGTAATCTGCTGCAGGCATGGCTTCTGCTGCTCCAATAGCATATTGTCTTACTCACATTAATGTACTACATCTACTTCTGCTCAGCAACTATTCTCCATTTCATCCATCTTATCCCCCTGTTGATCCCTCTCTCACTGCCCACTGCGTTATCTCCCTTCGTGGGCCTTTCACTGTTCATTCACCCACTTATTCTGCTTCCCCTTTTTCCATCCCCTCTATCTCTCACCGCCTTGTACTCCATCAGCTCCATCTGAAGTCGGGCTATCTCTGCACGCAGGGCGCTGATCTGCTGGCTGGTCTTGTCTTGGTTCACCACCACCTTGTTCTTGATGTTACGTGCACGGTTAGCGTATTTGAGCGTGTTCAGCGTCTCCATGAAGTCCCGGTCAGATGGACTGACGCAGGCGATCATCACTGTACGACTGTACAGGAAATAAATTTGGAAGTTTACTGCAACTGTTCCTGTGCCTATGATAGTAATTTAGCTTGATGTACATGTAAAATAACTGAATTAAAGCCAAATAAGTAAAAAAAATAAAATAAAATAAAATAAAATATATATATATGTATGTATATATATATATATATATATATATATATATTCTGAAAAGAATCTTAAACTCTCTACAGTCGTGGAAAAAATTATTTGACCACCCCTTGTTTTCCTAAATTTCTTGGTCATTTTAATACCTGGTACAACTAAAGGAACATTTGATTGGATAAATATAATGATAACAAAAATAGCTCATAAGGGTTTAATTTAAGAGCCGATATCAAGCCATTTTTCATGTTTTCTTAATAATAACCCAAATCACTTAAGTTCTTACATCAACAGCTATGACATTGTACTGCCAAAAACAGTGCTTTTAGACATTCCACGTTTTCTTTTCTGTCTGTTTTAGTCACATGATACACACAGAAGTTAGTAGTTGATTGCATAACCATTGTTTTTGATGACTTTTGATGGTCTAATAATTTTTTCCGCGACTGTATATTTTACATTATTCTGAACACAAAATCATTAACACTGGCTGTACATAAGATTGCTGAACATATAAATACTTTCAGTGTGGTACAAAAGAAAGCAGATGTTGCAGACTACTTCCACAAAATGTCAGACAAATCTAAAGCAAATGTTTCAAAAGTCTCAAAATAGAATATGCGAATTAGGTGCATTTCTGCAAACTGATTTGCTGTCAGTAAACTAGGCTGTACATTGCATTTAAAAGGTAATGATATGGGCTATATCACACATGACTGTAATAAACCAAGTAGATGAATCAGAGCATTGTTTATGAGGCAAGAACCCAGGGAAAAGTCAGCTGATCAGTCACAAGTTTAATGTTTGATATGGCAGATTTTAATCAAATGAGGCTGTTTCCATCTTGTGTTATGTACATTAACTCCTCTTCAAACAAAAAACACATTAAATTAATGTAAAAACTGTTTTGCAAAATTACTATGTTCTTGAAGTTTTGACAGTTTCATAAACATTTTTGGAAGCAAAACGTCAAAAATGCACATAAAATATGATCATGAAAATGCAGCCATTGTCCTATTCTTAACATGATTACCAGAGTAGGGATTCAGATAATGGAACAACTTAACAACCTCAACTATGTCTGCTATGCCTTCTTCATTTTTAAGGTAAGCTCCCCTTCAGAAATCTTTGTTTTAGGCATTGAGAGCTGCTCAAACTACTCAGTCTTGCACTTTATGTAGATTTAGCCATAATTACACGTTTGACAAACTATACATCTATAACAGGCCATGTTCTCACGACATCCAGGTTATGAAATGTTAGAAATGTGTGTGCACATACCTGTTGCCTCCCAGTGAGTCTTGCAGCAGACGAGTGAGTTTGGAGTCTCTATAGGGAACGTGCCCTCCCTTCTTGGCCTGATCTCCTAAAGCACTAATCACATTCCCCAAAGCCAGCTATCACACACACACATACACACAAAACACATACATACACAAACATACATCTTTTTAAATTTTAGAAATCTAGCAGCATTCACCTTCATAAGAATGCAAGAGTAAAAGGTGAGTACAGTATAAACAGATATGCAAGAAGCTCCAGCATTTATCTTCTTTGCATGTTTTATATCACACCACCCACATATAAACACACACAGATATTGTCTATTTGTGTCTTTCTCACCAGTCCACAGTTAATAGAGATTCCCTCGCGGGCTCTGTCTCCTGTAGCACCGGTACGCTTGAGCCTTTCAGATCCAGCCAGGTCTACAAAGTGGAACTTGGCCATCAGTGTCTCGTATTCAGGCTGAGCGATGGGGCTGGAGTCCACACCGTTCATCTCTCCATTCTCCCCTCCTCCGTTCTGCTAGCAGGCACAAACAAATAACAATTAACAAATACGAAAGAATGTGGGTTAAGGGAAGTATTACTTAAGAGTAGGGATGGGAGTCAACAAACAGTTCTCTCTAGGTTCCAGCAGCTCCATTCCTTGGAATCATTAGCCTGCTTGCTTAACGAGTCCGTCATTATGTCAAATGTGTAATTTCCGTATTTTGGTTCAGAAATCCTCTAAAGTATGGTTATATTTCACCAGTAAAGACGACACTAGAAGCATTTGCCATTTACTTCCATTACAACAAAGGGAGCTACTTTCAACATGCAGAAACATTTACCTACACAGCATCCAATCAGCTTGCATGAATGTAAAGTATTTGATTTGCTGCAAAGCTGGCGGTGACTCTCAAAATTGAGCATACAGTAAGGTGTCCTCTGTCACAGCCAGTAACATTAAACTCCTCCAGGTTCTATCAGTACTGTTTATGTTAGAGCCATTCACCATGTCAACCTGTTTTCACTATTGTTTATGAATAATCTCCATGTCCAGTAATAACATGTAGATAGGGGCGAGGCTCAGAGGCTGCAGCAGGTAGATCTAACACCCTTTTAGCGACAACTTTATAGGGTTTGTACACATTTTTAAGGTCAAATTCAAGCCCTTTTCAAGCACTCTTAAGGGTCATTTTCACCTTATCGCTGGGGAAAAATATATCTACAGTAGTACATATACGCAGGATTATATTCCGTTTTGATCATAATTATGTACATTGTATTATGCTATAAACATCTAAAATTGTTTCAGAATGGCAAAAAGTTTTGAAATTAAAAGTTTTATTGAAAACAATGGAAGCCACTTGGCGTTCTTCAGGCACACTCGCACCAAGAGAAAGATTAAGATAAAAATGTACCTGAAGTCGACCTGAGAGCACCCATTAATTTTCTTTTTTGACATAAAGTTTTATTTTTCTAAATGTATCACCTCTGTAAGTAGCTTTGGCTTGAGTTAATATTAAAAATGAATAAATAAATCACATCAGAGTTATAATTCAAGTACTTTCAAGCATTTAAACTAAAATCCAAGCACTTTTCAGGCCTTGAAAACAAAACATTTAAATTCAAGCATTTTCAAGGATTTCAAGCACCTGTATGAACCCTGGAGTTTTGTTTGAATCGAATGCAAAATGTTAGTGCATATTTGACACTAAAGAGTTAATGCAAACAAATCAATTTGTACTATAGTCTATTGGTTTATATTGTATTATACTTTACAGCAATGTAGTTTATTCCCTAATCCAATGAGAATCGAATCCATAAGTGATATCGATAATGGAACCAAAATTGGTCAATTCTTGTCATTTCCCATCCCTACTTAAAGGTGCAGGAGATTTTTGTGACCAATTTTTCATCAAATCTGTAAAACCTCAGTCATAGCCTAAGTATCATGAATCTGTAAGTCTTTCTGTGATTACTCACCTGAATCTCTTGCATTACTGTGAACAATTTTGAAGTGCTATCCATCATAAACAAACCATGTGTTTACATTCTGAGCCAGGAGGTCACTCTGACATCTTCAGAATTTTGTTGCGACCTGCATTGTGGGAAAGGGAGGTTCGCGCAGCCGCCTGCAGCGGCAGCAGCAGCGCAACCATATATTCTATGGATGAAACAAACACGACGTGGAAACGGCTGAAACACGGAAACGGCTGGAGGAATATACATAGAGGGAAGGGAGCTCCCGCTGTTTCCGCGTCGTGTCTGTAGCAGCTGCCACTATCAGGTGGCTGCGCAAGCCTCCGTTTCCCACAATGCACGACACGACGAAATTCCGAAGATGCCTGAGTTACCTGATGGCTCAGAATGTAAACACATGGTTTGTTTATGGTGGATAGCACTTCGAAATTGTTCACAGTAATGCAAGAGATTCAGTAATCACAGAAAGACTTACAGATTCATGATACTTGGGCTATGACTGAGGTTTGACAGATTTGATGAAAAACTGGTCACGAAAGTCTCCTGCACCTTAACCCATAAAGACCCAGTGTGGCTTGTGACAGTTACCAAATGAATTTTTCTCTCTATTTAACCTTGATTAAGTGATTTATCACCATTTATTGTAACATTATCTTCTGTATTTGGTGTTTCTTCAGTGAAAATCAGATCTTTTCCTACATTTAATTTACTAATCATGTAGATGTTCATAAAAGCTCAGGGTAAAGTTACGTAACATGATATCAAAAAAAGAGAAAACTGAAGAAAAAGTCACTATTTCAGTAAAATCTATCATTAACTGAACATAAACCAAGTGTCTCCATCCACTGTCATTGATCCAACTCCATGAGTTTTACTGGTGAATCAATGTTGCAGAAGATGACGGTGTTACCACGTTCACTATGGAGCCTCTGAACGTCCAAATGGGTCAAATCTGATGACCATGAAAAAATGAAAAACTGCATTTTACACCAATTATTCACATGGACTGATAGGATTAGTGGATCAACAGTTATTAAAGAGTTTAGATCAGTAGGTGGTTTAGGTAAATGGTGGAAGTTTGGGTCTTTTTGGGTTCAAACAGAAATCATTTCATCCCCTTCATTCCCCTTGTAATCTTGACTCCTGTGACAGCCGTTATTCGCTTCTCAAAATACATGCATTTTTTTTATCCATCTTGTAATTTTTTACCAGTTGTGGCTGCTGACAGACTCTCATCTGACAGACGTGGATTGTGAAGATGGCGTGGGAACGGGAGCTCTGGGCGTTCATCTGGGTGCTGGCCGTGGTACGGGACAGGGCGCCGAGCTTCAGGCACTGCAACAGCTGCATGACACACACACAGAATACAGAGAACATTTGTACTTATTAATTTCCCTTTTAACTGACATTCTTTGTGATTATTCCTCTCCACCTGCCTCCATCACCTCCACACTTCTATCTCCTCCCTCAGCCTGTTTTGACATGTTATCGTGTAGGAGCGCCCATCTGTCTCCACTTGTCTTTCAGCTGCTTTCAGCGTGCTGGATTTAATTCAGCTTTGAAAGAAGAGGCACGATCTTTTCTTCAACATTACACCCCCTTTTACTTCTCCTCTGCTTTTAATTTACAATTTGCTTACATTTTTCCTGCTCTTCATAATACAATAACTGTCTTTTTCTGAACGGCCCCTCCCCAAATCCACCACCTGCTTCCTGTTAACCTCTTTGTCCCCATCACGTCATCTCTCTGTCTTCTCTCCTACAACATCTTCACCGCCAGACATCCCACCTGCTCTCTCGACCTGATCAAACAACCCTTCAAGAAGCCCTTCTTTGCTGATCTGCTCCACTTTCTGACAACCATTAGTCACATATCATGTCTGGCTGTGCAAAAAAAACAACTTCTCAGAAAAGCATTCCAGTCTTACATTAAATATCCTTTTCACTGGCAGTAAAATAACCAGGGCATTATGCTAGAGCCAAATCTCTCCTAATATCCTCGACCTATTTGTTGCTTTTGTTAACTGACCACCAGATGGTTCTTGGCAGACTTTCTGGGCTGCTGGGGATCTCAGGCAGCTCCCATGCTCTTATTTGCACTGTCAGCATTCATTCCCATCCAGAAAGTTAACTCTTTGCAATGTAATGCAATATGCAGTCACAGGCAACATACAAGACCATGTTAGACCCGATTTTTAAGCTATTTTCTGAACATTTTTAGTGGGATTTATCTCAACATAAGTCCCAAATATAGATGATTAATGTATTCTACAAAAATTCTTAAGTGAAAATTTTGAACGTTTATATATTTACCATTTTATTGTCTTCAGAGCAAAACAAAAATGACCACAAACTAAATTGCTTTAGACAATCGAACGTACAAAGCTACAACAAATAAATGGGTGACACTCATCTAGTAAAATGGCCGTACCTCCTCTTCTGAGTGTACTAATCTGGATGTGACACCAGTGGTGTAGATGCTGCCGCTGCCGTCCTCGTGGATCTTGATATTGGACTTTCTGCTCCGACTCTCTGGGTCTCTGGCTCCATCAAACAAATCCAGAATCTCTTCATTGTACAGCTGAAATCCACACAACCACAAACAAACAAGCATAAACCTAAGCTCAGTCATTTCACAACTTAAAACTTGAGAAGGAGAATGCTGTGAGAAACTGCTCTTCTTGATCAAAAACACCTTGTCCGTTCTCAAGATTTTCACATGTTCTCAAGTTACATCGGAGCAGTGTTTCTCATTTAAACACAGCTCTGCAGCGTGAGAGGTCGATAGAGGGACCTTTAAGAAACTAGCGAGGTCAAGGGTCACAGAGGTCAGCCTAAAGCTCAGCTGTTCCCACCTTATACCAAACACACACACATATACACACACACATATGTTTGCCATCAACAAAGATAACCTTTTGACCTGAGAACCTATGAAATACACTAATAACAGAGCAGGACATGGACAAATACTTCCCTATGCAGAATTGTTATTACTTTAGTAATTAGATTACACATATAGACATATCTATCCTCATAGATAACCAAAACATTTGCCTGCCAGAAACCTCTTGAGGAAATGATTACTTGTCTTATTATCTGATTATTCCTCCACAAGCACCCCTTCCTCCTTCGCTCTTATCCATTTTCGACCGCACAGTGATGAGGAATAATGTCAGAGGTAATGGCCGACATTAATCAGGTCCAACAAAGCACAGCAGACATTCCTGCTCATCTGTCATCAGGCTGTCACTTCCTGTTTGTAGAAGAGGGGGGTGATCACCACTACTCCCCATTTTGTCCCATCTGGTTAGACTTAATATGATCCAATATCTGCCTCACCGCACACACACGCACATCAGTATGAGAGCAGACTACAAAATTGAAGGTGTGTATGTGCCACTTTCATGCATCTGTTGCTTTATAGACTGTAGCACCTACCTCTAGGAACTGGGCGCTGACTTTAAACTCCGGTGCCTGGATGCCGGTCTCCTGTGCTCGCTCCCTCCTGGTCTGGATTCCCTCAAACAGCTGGTGAACAGCTCGTGGGATGATGCCATGTTCCTGCTGGCTCAGACTCACATCAAAGCCTGTCCCCATGGTATAGGTCTTTCCCGAGCCAGTCTAGAAAAAATAAATAAGTCCTCTTTATCATGCAAACAACAAATATTCTACACAGTGACATGTTTTTGCTCTGGCAATTCCTCTCACATCTGTCTTCTTCATATGACGTAGTATTTACATCTGTAACTCACGATACTATCATGATGTATTGCTCATGATATAAGAGAAGATAGAGGAAAAAACAAAAAAAACAAGCAGGAACAATGTGTTGTTTTCACAGCATTAACAGTTGAGATGCAATGAAGCAAAAAAAAAGTACTTAGAGCTAATTCATTACATCTAAGACAAGATACAATATGATCTATTATTGTTTCTATATTGTGTCCGTCAACAAATATATAAGTATAGAGACATTTCAGAATAAAGTATATTTGAAAGAAATGCATCTCAGTCATTGATAGATATAAACCACATTATCATAAAATCAGTTACACTATATACAGGGTGTCCCAGAAAATTTGACATCATTTCATCACCTAATAATTTGTTTAAAATTCGTTTGCTCTTTTTGCTTAAAAAGTGTAATCATTTTTCAGGAATAGACATGCTGTTTACTGCAACAGAAAAGGCATTCTGTGTACTGAAGTACACCCAAACTCAGTCAAATGTGAATGCGCAACATGAATTTGTTAGAAAATTTCATAAACTGAATCACTGAGGCTCTGGAGAATGTTACACATGACATGCTGCAGCGAGTGTGGCAGGAACTCCACTACCGAATTGATGTGTGCCACGTCACATGGGAAGCACACACTGAACATTTGTAATAACTTTAGAAACATTACAAAATTACCATCCCCCAGAATTTTTCGTTTGAAATGTGTAGAATAAAGCATTTTATGTCCAAAATAAATCCTATCAAGTATCATTTCTCCTGACCATGTAGTCACTCCAATATGGACATCTCAAATGATGTCAGTTTTTTTGGGGACACCCTGTACTATCATAGAAGTTCCTTTATTTGAACATCTCCATTCATCTTGCTCTAATTCAGTCCCACTGTGTCATACCTGGCCGTAAGCGAACACTGTGGCGTTGTAGCCCTCGAAGCACCCCTCGATGAGTTTGTGCACACAGGACTGGTAGATGTTCTGCTGCTCGGAATCGATGTCAAACACAAAGTCATAGGTAAAGGCCTTATCCTTTCCCAGAAGAACTTGTGGTTCTCCAGGCGTGACCAGTGTGCACACATGGCAGCCCTCTATCTTCTCCTTGGCCATCTGAGGACGAATCCTAAAAGGGGAGAAGAAGAGAAAACAATCAGTTAGTGGAACACAGTGTATTATTTTGCCTGACCAAGGATACACGAGTATCTTCTTCACTTGTTGAACATTCATAGCCTTGACGTAATGATCATTAAAAAAACTGAGAGAATATGGGAACGCTTCATGAATAAGTAGATTAAACAAGTCAAGCTGTAAATGATATTGTCACATGATTTAAGGAATTAAAACTGATTTGCATTGCATTTTCTACAGTCCACACAGGAGCATGAAAATGAGCCATCACTCTGATTGATTATTAGAGGAATGAGGGGCAGATGTACACACAAACAGCAAACATGACTCTATGGTGTGGAACTGAACAGAAATCTGTAACAGATTAACAACCCTGAGAACAAAGCACATAAATCAACAACAGTTTGTTTGTGCTGTATCTTCAAAAACCTGTAGGAAATGAGAAATGGGCCGAAAAATGGGCAGTTCTGAGAAAAAAAACGTGTAGGGTCTCCGATCATGATAAGGGAGAGTGAGTTATTCAAGCAGATCAGGCGTTGTCATAAGTCTTTATTACTGCGGCTGTTAATCCTGCTGCTCAGGACTCACACTTTTACTGGCTTCTAAATCCTGACAGGTAAGTTCATGTGCAGTTAATTGCTTTTTCCTGACGTGTCTGCCGTAAAATCATCCCTGATTAGATGAGTCTAAAGAAAATCTACAGCACTTGAACATCTTTGAACTCTCTGACAGAATGGGGACTGAGGATTTAAATTTAGGATCATATTAACTATTTGGCATCATAATGGCAGTAAGACTTCCAGGCAAAACAGCTGATAAGTAGAGATGAAGCTGCAGTGCTGCCTTAAACAGGCCAATGGAATGATTCTGAAAAAACACTGCATCGAAAACTGCAGGTTTTATGTTGCTCTTGCATAATGCAGTGTACATAAAACACAAGATCTGTCACACTGCCCCAGTGTTAATCTTGGGCTTTCAGAGGTACAATGTGGACTCAGTGGGGAGGTAATCACTTTAAGCTGCGGAAAAAGCCATGAGTAAGCAGTATCGGAGCAGTGGGTCCACCTCTCCACATGCTAAACCCTCGGTTCAATCTTCATGGGATGCAAATCAACTCCCCCGCACACTCAGGCGACCGCAATAGAAACTCCCTAGGGATGCTGCAACAAAGACGCACACATACTGTACAACGTCATGCAAAACAGAAGTCCCCAGTCGCACCCAGCTGCAGCAGAGACAAGGGCCACATCACAAAGACACACACAGTGACTACAAACAAATACTGTACACACATAGCTCAGAAACAACCTACTGTACTATCTTCAGTTCGCACATGGCTCGTCTCAAGCACGCATCTCGACCACACCCACCACTAACACTCGCAATAATCCTTTCACCACATGTAGTTATGGTGCTACACAATCACACACAGAGCTGACAACAGCATTTTTTGGCTCTCTTTCAGGCCTCGAGGCGTCACTGATGCCGACTTCCAGGAAGGAACTGAAGAAATTGGGAGAGTTGTATTCAGTGCAGCCTGCAGACAGATGGGCCTTTTTATTACTGGAGGTGACCTTGACACTGAGGTTAATGCATATAAAAGCACAGATCCCATATGAGCGCTGTTAAAGCCAATTATTAACTTCAAGTGGGTACAGCAGACGGAGAAAGCGGTAGTCCTGTGTGTGAAAGAAGAGCAGCTGCATCATAAAAAGGTTTAGGGGCATTCTTCTTTCACTTTTTCTGAGTACATTAGTGCTGAGTTACATCATGGTGCACACGTGTAACAGCAGAAACGAGTCCACCGGTTGAGTTTTAGCTATAACATATCTACTACCGGGGCTGCATGATCCACTGTTGTGTTAAGATTCTGATGTGAACTTGCGAAATGAGCTGCCTTGTGGTGTAAATGGCTTAGCCAACAGGACAACTTTTTGGTGGTGTTGATGCAGCTCTAATTTGGTTTGAGAGAGTGACAGGAAAAGGTGGAGGAGGAGAGTGAGGCTGTAAATACAGAGCATTAGGTGCACATCATAGTGTTTGATGAACTTTATGAAATGAAATATGCCTAAAACCTACATGAAACTCTGTATTTTGTTATTTCAGTAGCAAATACAATGAAGACAGGCTAATATTTATTTCTACTTTAAAACATGCAACCTGAAATTATTGTTCACATTTGGAAGATTGAAGCTTACATTCCAAAAAAAATTGAGTTTTACTGTTTTGAGTATTTGTTTACCACCAGTGCTTTCTAACTTTAACTTATACTAGTTACCTGTATAGTGATTACAGGTTAAAAGTGTCATTTATAACAGTTTACACACAGAAAGAGACATGGGGACAGACATAGCCACACACACTATTCTCAGTGTGTGGCAGTGGCTCAAGACACCACATTCTGAACACATCATTCTTTCTCTCATTAAGATAATGAACTTTTCATCATCATTTATAAGAAACCATCCAACAACTACTCTCCTAATTCCCTTTGGCTCGCTTCCCTGCGGACGGTCAGTACATTTCTGTTCTTACCTCCCTGCTTCTCATTGACCACAGACTGACTTACTAGACAGCCACGTCTCTGCTGAGCCTGTCAGGATTTGTCTCTGCCATTCAATCCCAGACAGAGTACAGACACTCCATCTATTGCCAATTTCTATTTAGGCCTCGATAGCAGTATTGGGTTTTCCAGGCATTCCAAATAGTGGAATAGGAGGTAATTTTGTGGGCTTCAGTTGGGTTGTGACCAGAATGCTGTGGATATTTTTGGTTTGTCTGACCTCTTGGAGTCTTACTCATGAAATTAGAATTTGTATAATGAATTTAATGTGCAGTGGCATCACTGAACTCTGCAGTGTGCCATATACAGTATTAACCAGTTCCACACCAACTCACATCTAAATAAGAGCTTTAGTGGGTTTTTTTGGTAATTTGTTGGTTGGTTGACACACAGTAATTGTGTTGTCTTGATAACCAAGTATTGATATATGAAAAAAAAAAAAGGTTCCACTTTTTTCTGTTTTGTAGCCATCTGGATATGGTTTTTAATCATGGCTATGATGATGATCATTAGAGTGTTCAGAATAAAGTGCGCTGAAGTTATGCCAAAGACGCCAGTGTATTGGACTGTAGAGATATGAGCCAAATGATGCGCTGACAGATTTATGTGACCACTAGAGGGAGTAAAGAGTCACTCTGCCGGTCTGCTATGGTGAGGAAAACTAACACCAGGGGTCCTTCAACAAAAGCATCAGAAAGTGATGAAATGGGATGGGATGAGAACCACAAGGAAACAACATGTGGAGGTGAAGAAAGTAACTCTGTGATTAAAGCTACGAGTGCTATTGTTTTCACCACTGGACATAGATCTAAATGAAAAGAATGGAGTGTGATACTGAGATCAGAGTATTTCCTCTACAGGTGTAAGTTTGATTATGAAGCTCATGAAGGTATAAATTTATAGTGTGATGTCATCTTTGCTAAGTTTGTCATTTGTTGATTTACAGTTCAGACTAAACTGTGACAGTTCTACAATTCTTGTTTGGACAATACTAAGCACGTCTTTAGTGAAGCTACTGACTGTACAAATCCATGGAAAACTAAAGTGATTTGTGGTTTTACTGTGGCTGTTTTCTGTCTAAAAACAGAGCTAAAGCTAACAGAGCTATAATGTAAACTATCAGCTGATGCAACATGTGAAGGTTACAATAATTACAAAAATCCTACCTGCTTTTGTTGACATATTATCAAAACAATTGATATTTCAATATAAGCAGGTATGAGTTTTTTAATCAAAGAAGGAAACTTGAAGATACCATAAATACAGATGAGTGTAAACAGTGAGCTTTATACTTAATTCAGTGAGGGATACAATCTGCAGATACATCGTGTTGAATAATTGGTGGTTTTGGTACTTGTAAGTGTATTCTGACATGTGAATTCCGCCTGCTGTTGAGAATTTGGAATATCAATAGGCTACTACAAATAACCCCTTTAAAATCAAGCAATTAATAAATGATTCACAAAATAATAGGCAAATTGAGTGATATTGAAATATTTGAACTGCAGCCTTCAGTGTCCAAATGTTGAAACGGTACATGAATGATAATATCTACACACCTCGTTGCCTTGTTTTTTTCTCAGGAGCAAAAGCTCAACAAATGATGGATGAATTTAGAGAAGGCCCAGCAGTCTCTGCATCAAATGGGAAGAGACAAACACGTCTGGCACATACAAGCAAAGTACACAGACACACAAAAAGACACAAAAATAACAATGACAGCCTGTCAGTGATCCACTGGGAGAAGAAATGGAACAGCTATAAATAATCGTTTCACACAGAGACACACACACACACACACAATCACTCAGATGAATGAACATACAGTATGAGCCAGCTGCACCTACAGAAGACGGATCCATAACATTGATTGGTACAACACACACAGACCCAGACTCAGTCCATACACTCACTAAAGGACATTTAGGAGCTTAAAATAGACCACAACACCACGATTAAATGTCTGTGTGAGACTTAAGAGTGGAGACAACCGGAGAAAAGCAGATTGTGGATCCATGATGCAGCAAATTGAGGTGTCTATCACTTTTCATCTTCTTGCTCTAATAGGAAAATGGCTTAAATACCCTGGGGCCTAAACAAAGTCTCTCAAAAAGCAACATACACATACAAAGTCAACAACTCATTACAGACACACTAGAGGGATTCTGTTATCAAAACAATTATCAAACCCAACAGCGCTAATTAGGAGCCACCTCATTAACACACACACATACAGTGAAATGGCCAAATCAAAGCCTGATAGTTGCAAAAGTAATTGTTGTGTGACTCAACTTGGTGAACCAGCTGGTCTCTAAACACTGAACATAAACCTCAACACCTTTTAGATATTTACAGCAATTCCTAGTATTGGAAACGGTTCTTTAAATTGTCAAAACAACCGAGTAAACGAGCAAATGTCCTTTAGAAAGTTCACTCATGTCACACTATAAACGGTAGATGCTGGTATGCTGGGTTCCATGGCGGTGAAATGTTTCCATACGTCAAGAAGGTCCTGACTTTGATCCCAACATCAACCAGTGGGGTCTTTCTGTGTGGAGTTTGCATGTTCTCTCTGGGTACTCCAACTTCCTCCCACCGTCCAAAGACATGCACTTTAATGGGTTATTTGTACATTCTAAATAAAGATGTCAATATGAAAGTAAATGGGTCTTCATCTGTATATGTCAGTCCTATGATGATCAGGTGAGTTTGACACCCTTGACTGTTAATATCTTCAGTATAATTTTTACATTTCCCAAATTCACCCCATGGACTGGATTTGACCCTTTGGCGGGCTAATTTTGGCCCGCAAGCTGTATGTTTGACACACCTGCTATAGAAGACTAAGCAGTTAAATAAATGAATGAATGAATGAATGAATGAATGAATGAATGCTTGGATACTGATTAAAACAACTGTGATCATGTTACTGCAGGTGTGTCTGCATTAACAAAAAAAAAAAATTAATATGAAGTATTCTGTGAGTAACACCATATTAACACACACATATACACTGACATATTAAACGGTAAGAGAACAGAGACTCAAGTTGTTGTTTTTTCCTTCTGCTGGCACACATCAGGGGTGTCCAGTTTCCTTGGGAACTGCACAAACAGTTCAGGGCCTCTAATGTGCACTGACTGCATGTTCGTGTGCGTATGTTCCTTCTCATTACCATAACAATATAATGATGTCCTGGTTACATGCTAAATTGCGAATTACTTAATGCTAACGCCTGATTACACAGCAATCCTCACCTGAAACTCAACTACTGACCGGCCAGCCAATCGCCACCCTGTAAATAGCCTGGCCCGACTGCCAAGTCTGCCACCGACGAGCCCAGAGTACCAATAAAAGCCTACTGTGATCGCTGCCAATGACAGTATGGGCCAGTAATACCTTGTGTGTGTGTGTGTGTGTGTGTGTGTGTGTGTGTTCATGCTCACTCATCCTTCAAAGAGGAGGCCTGTGATGGGCAAAGAGCTCATTTCCCTAATGTAAACACTTGAGTAAAAGCCAGTGCATACACACACACATACACACGTACACAAAAAGAGTTAATTGTATTCACTTGAGCTTAGTGTTTCAAAGCTCTGTTGTCTGTCCTCTGGCATCGAGCCAGTGGAGGAAGCAGTGTTTCCCTTAACACTCAGTTCATTTATCTGGAGACATCTATTCCCATCAAGAATCTTCTGAGCAAGTCTTTCCATCATCTCTCCTTCTTCTTTGTTTCCTCTTCTGCTTTATCATCCCACTGTACAGGAAAAACTTCATTTGGCTCTTCTTTTGTTTCTGCACTCTCGTCCTCATCCTCACACCTCTGCATGTTTTGTAGTTCTTGCTCAGGTTGTTGCCAGTAAAAACAGACAAGAGGCACAAAAAAGCCTGAATGGCAGAAACAGCAGAGGGGCCTGCTCCATTTCCTCCTACTGATAACAACAGACTAATCGCTAATGTGGACTTTTCCTCGCTGCCTCACTTCCTCCGGTCCCCTCCTCCTTTCACTCAAATATCTAATTCATAATAGAAAAACACACACATCATTTAGTGTTGGACATGGGCATTGTGTCTGTTCCTTAACAACTGTTTTAAATGCAAACACAGAGCCAACCATCTCCCGTTACACAGCGGTTCCAATACGTGTTGACATAAAGCTCAACGGCTGTGTGTGCTGCTCAGGAAAGGTTGTGTTGACAGATACAGAAAAAAAAAGCTCCACAGGTGATTAACTGAACTGTAAAGACGATGATCGGCGACTGCAGTGAAAAGACCCCTGTACAAAGAAGCGGTGGATTGATTTTGTGTTGCTTTAGGATCAGGTTTTACAAAGCGGGGAGTGTGCTGATCCCTGAGATCTCCTCGATAATGCACACAGCTCTGGGAACAGCTCTGGAGGCTGTTGACTGATGGGTTTGTGCCTAAACACTGTCCTGAAGGTCACATAAATATGAATGTGTTAATATGATGAATACAATTATGCCGAGCGCCTAATGTGATACACGGCACTGTATCATTTCCGAAGTCAAATACAATGAATTTGACAGCTTTTGTGCTTTATCAGCTTTAAAAATGGTCAGATTATATCCAATTTATGTGTTTATTTCTATATTTACAAAAAATGACTGAAAAGTTCTCAGGTTGACTATGAAGAATGATGAAATTTTAATCTTTATTTCTGTATAAGATTATAGTTGGTGGCTATTAGATGATGGTAACGTTGCTGAAAGTTAGTGTTGATAAAATGGACTGGATTTAGGATCATGGCAATATTAATTATTAAACTGTGGATGAAAAGTTTTGCTCTGAAGGGGACTCATGCTGATCCGGTTCCACTTTAGGGTATGATGCTCCTACTTTATAAATATTTGGCTGGAAAGAAATATCAAAGTGATGATGAGAAGAGGAATCGAGGAGTTTGTTTTTTTTACTTTTGAAGATGAAAGTTTCTATATGATGAAAGCACTTGGAAGTGTATGGATCCCTAATGGGACTATGTTAAAAATAACCCCGTACATACTGTAACTTTATACCAAAAGGGCATCGCAGGCAGTCTATGAGCGTTTCAGCCTGCCCTCATTTAATAATTTTGCCTGTTACATATTCAACATCAGATGTGGAGGTATCCATCTGAAATGAGGTAGTTGTTTTTTAGTACAGTGAAGATGTCCGGAGGGAGCACTTTGACTGGGGGAAAACATAAAAATGGGGGAAAATGTTTTAATTGAAGCCAAAGCCTGCTCCGTCCCCTGCTGTCCCCTGTGTTGCACACATGGTCCGACTGAGGCAGTGAGACTAATATCCTGTTGTCATCCCACTCATTAATAACCCATCAGCAGGGGGATGAGTGTAAACCCTCGCTCACCTCCTTTCTGGTATGTTTTTTATCACTGTTCAGTGGTGGATCCTGAAAAAATGGCGTGGGAGAATGGTGGGGCCCAGGGTTGGAGCCCCGGTAGGGATTCAATACAACAAAGCAAAGCAAAGTTAACATTATAAATGCTTCAAATCACATAAAACTGCATTATTTTAGTAGTAGTAGTAGTAGTAGTAGCAGTAGTAGTAGCAGTAGTGGTAGTAGTAGTCGTATCATACACTAATAAAATTAATAAAATTTAACCTCACAAATATGACCACTTTTGGAACCAAAGCAAAGACTTGGCTTTAATAAGATTGCCTTCAATTATGACATTGAATTCCACTGCATTGCAAATAATTTAAAATTACATACAACAGGATACAGTGGAGGTATTGCCCTATGTTTGACAATTTTGTGCGATTCACTCAATGACTGGCTGTGTTCCACCACAACTCCATGATATTTAATATTCAGTTCATGCAATTATTTATAGTTCTGACTGTATAATAATACATGACATACCTTCTGTGGCTGCCCGTTAATAAACAGTTGTCTCTTCATGATTAGACTTCAGTTTAGATTTAACTCCCTCTACCATATAGACCAGTCTTTTTCAACCCTGGGGTCACCTGAAATTTCTAGTAATTAATTTTAAAAAAAATTACTAATAAAAAGTATTTTTTAATGATTCAATATACATTTCATTATAATTAAAACACCACACACTTTTCCTAATAAAAAATCAAGTTCAAATAAAATGCAGGATTTAATATCTGAGAGGGCATATCTTGATTGACCTGATCATGTGACCACATGCATTACTACGCTTCAACCTGCCTGGACACAGTCGCAGTTAGAAAACAGGACTGAACAGAGAATGGAAAGATTTCTTCACCTGCCTGGCCCCAGTAAGACATGTCCAAGAGAAAAATGTCTCCATTTTGAATGTCTGGGGTCACCAGAAATTTGTGATGCGGGGTCATAAGCCAAAACAGGTAGCTACAGACTGTCATAAATGGCACGTGTGTAGTAGACCCCATTCAATACAAGAGAGAGAAGAGCCTTAGGATGCACAAATTAAAAGCTACATTTGGGTGGATAGCTTAGCAAGTAACGCTACGGACTACAATGCAGGAAACTGGGGTTCGAATCCTGACAAGAGCAGTTGTGCTACCATTAACATTTTACATCTTCAAACGGGGGAGGTGCTGTGTCGAGGGCACATGTAGGGTAAATGCGCCACTGCTGTTGCTTCAGATGAGGAGCTCACGCTGTGGCCACTCTCTCCTAAACACTCCAACTTAAAGTGTCAGTTAACATTTACAGTCTCAGCTCATGCCTTCGCCTAAAGAGACGGAAAGTCTGATGAGCATAACACATGTTGGCTCTGAGTAAATGGATGCACAGCTCCGTTACTTGTTCTATTAAGTTGACTGATGGCTCACCTCGACACAAACAGACAAAAACATAAACCTTTGTAAAAATGCGCGACACATACTGATATCAAAGCCTCCTTTAATTATTCTTCTAAAGAACATTAACTCCACTTAAACGTGCTGCCCTGTAATTCCATGCCTGTCAGCGCCTGTTGGTGGGAGCCTGGTGGTTTCTCAAAACGCTTCAGGATGCATCCCCATGGATTTCTCTGCACCGCAGCCTCGCACACACACAATCAGCTGCTGGGGTGTTGTCTCCACACAGACTCCGATTTCTCGTAAAACCTAATAGCACTTTGCTCATGATATAATGCACAAACACTTAGAGCAGTGGCGTCCATTTATCAAACTCGTCAGACTGAATGGGCCCTAAAGAAAAAATGTAAAAAAAAAAAAAAAAAATCTGCACACTTGCACTAAAATAACTTTTTTTTTTTTTTTAGTTTCTGATAGATGTGTCTTTCAGGAGGAGATTAACTTTGTGCAACTAGTCTGATAGAGATTACATAAACGGGAGCACAGTGTCTCCATCTGGTTTGCACTCTGTTTCCTTGTACAATATCTATGATTAGTGCTTCGTCATTGTACGAGTTCAGATTAGGATTAACTGGCACAGTCGTGTGTTTGAGTTGGTGTCTGCATGCATCACAGACATAGATACATCTAGTGGTTTTAAAAATAAATATGGGTTAGCATTGGACAGAATGCTTAGAAAGAAATGGAGCAAATATAAGCATGAAAAGCCTTCATTTAAAGAGGACGCACAGTGTCAGTAAAAGCATGTTAGTCACGTGGTTGAAAAAGCATCCCAATTAATCAATTCTCTAACTGAGCAACTGAATTTAAAGGAGTCATAGTTTGCTAAATCCACTTTTATTAGTCTTTGGTACATTTATTTGAGTATTTGGGGACCCTAATAGTCCAAAAAGTCTGAATTTGAACCCTCCAGGTGCTGCAAAGCCATCTTTATATTAATTCCGGCAAAAATCGAGTGAATTTCTGCAACCCGTTTCAATTCCTGCTTAATTTGTTACATTTTGTAACTAGTTACGTAATGACATTTGCACATATAAGGTCAAGACTTGCCATGAACATTTCTCTGAGTACGACATAATAGTTTGTGAGCAGCAGCGGTTGTAGTAAAAATTGAAAATATGTCCAAACTTCAAGCTGATTACCTAAAATGTTCAGTTGTTGGTTGTATTAACAAACACAAGTGGCTGAACGGACAGAGCGGCACAGTCAACAACCAGCCATGAAGTGCATTTAAAGGCCCGGCGCTCAAAATGACCTTTCTGGTGTCATTACTCAGAAATAGGATTAAAGATGGACATGTGGAGTTTTATTAATGAAGAATTCAGACCCAAGCATAGCATTTACAGTTTATGTAGACCACAGGAAAATGTTTTAAAATGCATAATTCCATTTAAAAAAGCAAAATATCACTCCTTTAACTCCTGTTGTGTTTTTCTCTCTGTTCTGTCATGACAAACCCAGCTGCACTCTTATCATTCTCCATATGAGCATGTCCAGGTCACGCTCCCATAGCAACCAGAACATGAAAACATGTTTACACCAGTGAGGAAAAAAAAAATAAACAAAATATGTACCGTGGTATTTCTCACTTGCAAACCATCAACAAGTCAAGAGGAAAAATGTTTTAAGCTTTTTCAGGGCATTGGGGTTTTAGTTTGCACAAAAAACAAGTGGTTGTTAATGCACAGTCAGCATGTTAATGTTCCTGATCAGCATGATGTTCACACAGGAGAAGCCTGTGTATGGGGACATGCGATCTAAGGTAACTGAAGACAACAATGGTCTCCTTGTTGTTCATTCAATCCTGTCTAATATCTTAAAATCCCATGTACCTTTATGTAATGTGCTTTTGGGTGATCTTCGAAGAGCAGTGCTTGGAAACACGTGACAGCAGTTTTATCACAATGTAAAACAGATATGACACTTCTGAGAAGCTGCTAAGGTGGGGCAGATGAATGCTCTTTGAAACCACTAATCTTTGTGTATCTGCCTCTTTCTTGTTTAAGACAACAAAACAAAAAGAGCACAAAGATGCAAGAAGAAAGGAAAGGACAGAAGATCAAATGGCAGTTCATGAAAATTGTTGCACGTTTGACATGAACAGCCTTGAGAACTCAGGAAACTGGCTCAGCCTATTTTGGGTCGGGTGCATTGGGCATATCAGTGACTGTGGGATGAAATGAGAGAGGCCCCAGGGTGTAGCAATGGATGGAGGGGTGGTAGACCATTGGCTGCTGAGGTCAAAACTGGGAAAAAAACCATTATAAATTATGAGTAACACAGCAGAAGGGATATTACAGTACATTTAATTTGGAGGTCAACTGATCAGAGGTTCTTCAAATAGAGAGTCACCAGCGTAGATAAAGTGTGTTTTCTCATTTTAATTATACAGCATGGATCTTTTAGTTAACTGAAAATGTATATAATGCACCAGTTGGTTTGTATGCAACACATTATTCAATATTTTAGAAGTACTATTGTTCACATTGAAATCATTTAATAAAAATCACTAAATTTGATCATATTAAAAAAAAAGTATATCTATACCAAACAGTGCATCCATATTAGTAATGCTAGTCTTGTTTACCAGGAGATTAAGAGTTTAAGATGCAATTTCCCACCTCATAAATGTATGGAGCATTAATAAATATGCATGAGGTCCCTTTTCGGATCATAAAGTTGCAATTATTTTAATACTGTTCATCTTGTTAAAACCTACTCTCTCATCTTAAAAAAAAAACAAAAAAAAAAAAACAGACAAGCAGAAAAGCCCAGATTTTGATTATTGAGCTACATTTGGCCCATTTAATCACTGCTCCCATTGATTTCCTGGACCCGCCGTCTGTGCTGATTCCGCAAATAAAACCATCAAGTGCCTCTATCTCTGTAATCGACCTTCTCATCTCTCACATCTCTCAATCCATCCGCTGCTCTATCTGTCACAATCCATTCAAGACACCTTTCCCATAATGACTCTGCCGTGCTTTTACAGTAATCAGGTAAGTATCCGGGCATGCACATGAGCAAAATGACAACACAAACACACTCTCACACTGCGTCATGGAAGTAAGCCATTCACTATAAAATCTGTCTCTCACTTTGGCCTCCAACTCTCCACATGAGCCTAACATCACAGCAGGCAAACAGGTTGATTTGCCAAATACAAACACACACACACACACATACACACACATATATATACACACACAGGCATTTCACTTTTATTAAGTACACTGCTTGTGTCCTTGGTAAGGAAAGGTTGTGTTATCGAGGAGTGTAAGAGATGGATGAGAGACACAAGCAGCAGAAAATAAGTGGCTGGCTCAGGTGGGAGCGCCAGAATAAAAAGCACCAGTAAGGGCCACTTAGAGAAACTTGGGCAGTGATGTGTGAAGTAAATGAAGGACAGCACTAAGTGTGGAATAAGTAGATAAGAAGGCAAGGATAACAGTGTGCATAATAAGTGAGAGTAGAGGAAGTGCAGCAGTGTCTGACGCTGGGAGTGGACAGCTGGCTTTCCCAGGCGGTGGCAGGCAGACCCCGAGTGGCAACCGTCTGTCACATCCATTCTGCATTTGTCTCGTCGAGCTTATGTACATGTGGTGGCTCTCCCAGAGTGCAATTCACTGTCTGATCAAGGCCAGTGTAATGGACTGTCATTAAGATATAACTGGCACACATAGCGGCAAAAAAAAAAGACTGTAATTGGAAATAGCAGTGGTTGATAGAGCCAAAATATTATCACTGTATATAAACTTTTGTCATGAAAACAGTCGGCTATGTAAAGGTAGGTGTCAACATGCAGAAACTGTAAAAATGATGTTCGTGCAGATTACCTTTTTTTTCCCCCATACAAACAGCTCCAATTCAGATTCACATTGTTCTTTGTCTTCACACTCAATGTTGGCATCGATTGACTGATTGATTGTATTTATTGATGAAACAACACAAATCCAAATCATAATGTATTAAAGTGTAAACATATTTCCAACATGATCCTCAGATGTTAAGACAAAAATCAACACAAGGAACTCATGACATTACTACAAATATCCATTCCCAACCATCCAATATATATCATAATGTATTAAAGTGTAAACATATTTCCAACATGATCCTCAGATGTTAAGACAAAAATCAACACAAGGAACTCATGACATTACTACAAATATCCATTCCCAACCATCCAATATATATCAGCAAAAAAAGTATCAAAAACAGCCAACACAATCTGAACGTGGATGACCACAATAACAGAACCACTGCCAAAAACCATGGATGACTGTTACCCTATACTCTAGAATACAGCCCTTAAATTCCTTCTAAAAGCCCTTCTTGTGTTCAGCAGCTTAATAACTGGTATGATACAGACATTTGTCATGGCACAGTCCCATTTAGAGGATGTTATGATTGACAGTTTGCTAATAAATTCCTGATTGATTATAGTAACACTGCATATAATAAGTGAAATCCAGAGTTGCAGTCCAACTCATGTCCTGTTATTTACATCTGTTCTCTAATCGAGTTAAATTGATACTTCACTCTGCAACAATGATTAGAAAACTGCATTTAAAAAAAATCACTTCATGTCTACGTGATTCTCAACTTTCTGCATTAGACTAAAGGTCATTTGACAATCAGATGACAATAACACTTTATTCAGCATTACACACATAAATGCAAGCCTGTTCATAAAGCTTTACTTTAACCTTATCTATTGAACTGCCCTCCCAGTCTGGCTGTAGCCCAAGGCACTGGTTCTGATTGGTAATCGGCGACAAGGCGGAGCAGGGCTCACATACAGCGTGTTCATTGGTTTGACTGGTCATGTTAGCATGCACTATCACACACTGGAGTACAAATGAGCAAACCGTATTAATCGATGTCATCACAGGCATTCTCTTAACAGAGCCAGACTGCAAGGACAAAGTTGTCCTACATTGACTGGAAAGAGTTAGGTCGACTGTTCAAGAAAGATCAACGAGTGGAGCTACAATCTCTCACCATCTCTACCAGGAATGCATTTTCCAAACACAAAGACTGTCATCCTGAGTTTAAAAGGCCTGTCTAAATATGCCACCGAGGACTTTCCCTTTGTCTAGTGTCCTTGAAACTGACAGAACGAATGAGATGTGACAACAAACAATGTTGAAAAAGAACTGAATATTGAAGCCAACAGCTCAGGCTGCGATCTCTAGGACACTTGAGGGTTTCAAATATCACACTTTTATATTGAGACCATTAAAACTACTTAAAGCAGGACGAGGCTGTGAGATAAGCTGAACAGGTTATGCATGAAATACAAAGTACTAAACAAAACTGAGAGGCAGACGCTGCCTGTCTATTTGCTGCAAAAAAACAGCTCATCATACACTACATCTATTTGCAGTTGCGCATACCTGCCCTCAGGCTTTTCACACAGACAAAAGCCTCCTCTTACACTGAGGTTTATGAGTGATGCAACAAATTTTATATATGACTAAAATTATAGCAATAACAGTAAACAATATTGAGCTCAATACATTTTTCAGCTTGGCATTGATCATCAAACAATGTGAAAACTGTGCCACTGACTCAGAAACTAACTTCACAACTGTCAAAGACTAGTAACCATCATTCGATCTCAAACAAGCATTTCTTGTCATTACAAGGGCACATCAGTCCGCATCATTGGAGCTGATTCTGGGTCAATCCCCATCCCACTTCCTCCGACACCCCCCACCCCATTTCCCCTCCCTCCCTCCCCTCGTCTGCTTTGTCGGCTGCTCAGTGGGGGGAGGTGGAGGAGCAAGAAAGAATCAAATTAGCTTCCTTTCCTACATTTTCATGACAGACGGCCTTGTCAAGGTCGGAGAGGTGCGAGCCACTTTCTGCTTGATTCCAATTATTTTCAGCAGAGGAAGCAATGGCCATTAAGACGCCATTTGATTTTTTTGATGGATACTCAGTGCTTTTATCCAACATGTTTTATGGCACAGAGACTGCGTATTTCACAAAGGGTCACCTAAATAATTACATAGGTAGTAGTTAAGTACATGACCGTGGCAGTGAGAGGCTGCTGACTTCATTAAGGGAGCAAGATCAGAGATTAAAAGCAGAAGGCCAATAAAGAACATGAACTGAAACACATGTTCAACAAAACAGAAAATGTTCACGTCTTCCTTTCACTGATCAGCCTTTAAGAAGAAGGTCTGGAATATATTATGCACATACAATGTGGTACTGACATTAATGTCTTAAGATGTGATGGTTTTATCGCAAAACAGAAATAATAATAAATTACATGTGCCTACATTATGTGAATTTATTACATACAATGTCGTGTAAGTGGAATTTTCTCATGGGAACTGCAACTCCTTGGTTCGACTCAAAGCAGAGATCTTTATAGCCTTTTATTTCCCATCTTTCCACCATTGTTTCTTGTCATATCTCTACAGTCCTCCGTGAAATAAAGCCACAAAATGCCTGGAATAATTTAAAAAAAGAAATAATACCCATATTAAACAAAGATCCTACTATATTGCTTTTAAGAAGACACTTTTTATGCCAGCTATGCCTGTTTACAGTAAACCAAACAAAGCTGGCATAATAGTGTCCCAAAGTGTGACTTAAGTAAAAGGTGTGATACAACAGTGTTGGGATCTATTATTATTCTTACAGGGGTCATATTTTGCTAAACCCACTTTTATTAGTCTTTGGTACATTTATTAGTGTATTTGGGGACCCTAATAGTTCAAAAAGTTTGAATTTGAACCCTCCAGATGCTGCAAAACTATCTTCATATTCATTTTGGCAAAAATCAAGTGGATTTCTACAACTCATTTTAATTCCTTCTTAATTTGTTAGGTCTATAACTAGTTACGTTATGACATTTGCACATGTAAGGTCAAGACTTCTGACGAACATTTCTCCGAGTACGACATAATTGTTTGTCAGCAGCAGCGGTTGTAGTCCACACTGAAAATATGTTCAAACTTTGAGCCGATTACCTAAAATGTTCAGTTGTTGGTCGAACAGGACAGAGCAGCACAGCCAACAACCTGGAGGGGGCGGGGCCTGAAGTGGCTCATGTGCATTTAAAGGGCCAGCGCTCAAAACGACCTTTCTGGTGTCATTACTCAGAAATAGGGTTGAAGATGGACCTGTGGAGTTTAATTAATGAAGAATTCAGACCCAAGCAGAGCATTTACAGTTTATGTAGACCACAGGGAAATGTTTTAAAATGCATAATTCCATTTTAAAAAAGCTAAATATCACTCCTTTAACACAAATGTCATCGATGTGATCACACCAGTAATAACAGTGGGTCATTTGGTCATCTTCCCAAAAGGTAAGAAGGTTGCCGTTTCTCCAGTTCACAGAAAATAATGACACAAGTTTCTCAGTTCCAGTAGATCATCTACTACCGGTGTGTTCAACAGCAAATCATACACAAGATCATCATCAAAATGTCACAATCTGCTCCCACGATTCCAGCTCTCCCTTTTAAATGTATATCCAGCTCTGTGACTACTTTCATTGTTGGCTTTAAGGCAGAACAATAGACCGCATAATTTATACGTTCTACACAAGGTAAAAGGAAAAAAAAATTCTCATTTTTTACAGGCTATGTAAATGGGAAGAATGACTCACATCCAATAAATGTGAGTAAAAAACACCACCTGAACTAAAAAAGTGCACACAGATCCACACAAAATACTAGGAACTGTAGAATATTTATAGGTTTGAGGTGGCAAAAAGTGTCAAAATCTAATACACAAAACACAGAAGAAACTCAAAATATGAGTTTTTTTTCACCGTTTCCTTTCACATTCAGTTTACACTGAACCATGCTGCTGAAGACTACTGCCATGACTCTGCTCGTCTGTCTGCCTCCCTGCAGGGTTGGTGAGCATTACCACCAGCCCTGTCTCCCACTCTGTCAGACAACATTTAGTATGAGTGCTAATGTAACCGGCCACCATGCCAGTAGGTATGTAAACTCAGCCAGGGGCTTAAGTCCTTGCTTTTCTTACAGGTACATGCACTCACATGGGTATTGTTCCTCAAATCAGAGACAGATGGGGTTAGATGATAAAAAGCTAAATGGGCTTCGATGCAAAATGCAGAAATTTGAGCACTTTATGAGTAGGACTAAGCAGACAAGATAGAAGGCTGCAGGAAATATGTGGCTATAGTTTCCATTCGTGAAGCGCGTATCTAAAGATTAGCACCTGTGTGGGATTCAGATGTTTCGGAGAGTGTGTTGGCGTTGTGTCTGCACAGAAATTCTTCCTCGTAAAACTCATATTTTTCTGTACGTCTACACTGTCTGCTACAAAATCTGCTTGAGTTTACAGCACAGTACTGTTATGAGTTGGATGTATATGTGTGCATACCAGACTCAAAGACGGTGCCACTTGAACGATAACTCCTTGCTGAGAAAATAAGCAAAGTTTTCTGGCTTCCAGGTTTATTTCTCCATTACACAGCCCAGTGGATGTGTAACTGTTCAGCCTGAAAACCGCAAGGATGTTGCACATTTATTAAAACTGTTTGTCTGGCTGTTACCTCAACGCTGCAAAAAAAACTGATATCCTTGTTTACAGCAGCCACTGGGGAAATTAGGAGCTAGCTGAAAAGTCCTGCTCATATTTTAGTTTGTTTTATGGCCATTGAAGACACTTGCTGAGTCACTTTCAACAAAATAGCAGCTAATATTACTGTGTGAATCAGACGATGCAGAATTTAGTTGGAAAACTTACTGTGTGTGTACTCTTGGAAGAGCTGCATGGTGTCAGTATCATTCTGTAGCTTACTGCCTTCTTCGGGACACTTTATAGGATTAGCCAAAAATGTTGTTCTAACGGTGTTACCGCTGTCCTACGTCATTATCCTATACTTTTTATCCATCACTGTAGAACAAGTCAGTCTTATTCACACCTTCCCAACTGTCTAAAAATGAATCAAAGCTAGTGTGAATGGTCTACAAGTGAATTAAATATCACATAAATAAAGCTAGGGAAAAATGGGCCATTCATTTACAATATAAAGCAGATTTTTTTTTTTATCTGTTCATTCACTATTTAATGCTGAATTCAGCCATTTTAAAGCCTTGAACTTCTGTCTGCTGTCACGCACAACAATACAAAACATACTCAGAGATACAAACTCCAGCAGTGATTAAGCTACTTAACACTGAGGATGATTAAAGGCCAGCTGGTCTCACACACAGACACACAAACACATCAACTCCACCCCTTTATATGTGTAGTTCAGCGGACACCGACTGCAGCCCTACTGAAGCATGCTAACACACAGCACACGATCTGGCACCAATTCATCTATGCAGATTTTTTTTTTTTTTTAATGAGCCACATCCATGGTTTGTCGACAACGCTGCTGTTCAGGAATGGCACAATGAAATGAAATGAGAGAAGAATAAATCAACAAAGAAAACAATGAAAGGATTTCAATAAGGAAATGCTGTGTGTGATGATGATGTATGTGATTTAGTGAAATAAAGATGAAGAGGGAGGAAGGTGGATTTTAACACAGTCACCGGTGCATGAAACAGGTCAGCTATCCAGTTACAAAAGCAGAAGAGAATGTCATTTAATATGAAAGAACATTTTATAAAACAGAGAAGTAAATAAAGACTTTACAGTCTAGACACAACACCTGAGGGCTCCCATCTCTCTGCCTCTTCCTTCCTCTGGGGGAATATGGCAAACACGTGCAGCTGTGTCCAAATTATTCATACGCACATGATGCACAGACGCGCACATGGACGCACAATCATTGCATGTTTGACTGTGAGCTTATATTTGTATGCTACAGTAGCCCTTTTGATGGCAAAAAAAAAGACACATATTCTTTTATTTTTTCCTCACTCCGCCCTTCGGCCCCCTCCTCTGCCTCTTTTCCTCTTTGGTTTTTCTTTGTATTTGTAGTTTTCAATTGCAGGAAGCAATGCTCTTTTCACAAGAGGGAGAGGAGAATATAAAGAAAAGAACACATCAGCAACGCCCTCTACAAGCCCATCTTCTCTTCCTTCTTCTTCTTCATCTCTGCCGCACTCTCTTCAAATATAAGCTGGTCTTCATCCCCATTTACCCTCCAACCCGCTGCCCTTGGTCGTCTTTATCTGTGAATGTGAGTGTGTGTGGCTGCAAGCTCAGCACAGAGCACAAAGACCTGCAGTGACATCAGACTCATTCACACTGTGTCCTCTGTCTACTCTAACCCAAGAGGTGCTCTGTTTAAAGGGGCTTCGCTGCCTCATCCCCTCCCACACAAACACAGCACAATTCTCTCTGACCACAACCATGTCAACAACATAAATGGGTTGACCGCTTCATCAAAATACGCAGACCGCAAACGCTAAGAAATATGTTTAACCATCACTAAAATGTAAGAAAATAGGAAATTCTTTTGTTTTGTTGAAAATAAATGGTTTCATTGCATTAAAATGGAGTGAATGTTTCTGGTTAGGACTATTTAGAAAGGGCAAATCCAGCTGACATATGATGAGACCCCGATAACGCAAAAATGCAAATGTTCAGACTGAAGGGCCTTTCATCCCTAACTGAATTCAGATAAATACAGATCTGTGTGAGTCTGTGTGTTTGCACGTGCAAGAGTGGGTGGATGGGAGGTGGACGAAGCAGGGGGAGAGAAAGCTGGTGGAATTCCAGCACTATGGCCACAGCTTCATGATTTAGTTTGCCCACAACACAGAGAGGCTCAAACAAGAGAAAATAAAAGGATGAGGCAAACTATAGAACACTACGAAAAAACCCTGATCTAAGCAAGACTTGTAATATGTGTAGCTGTAAAAACTTACTGATGTTCGCTTTTATGGCTATGGTACTCACAAGGGCAGGCTGTGTAATATTGTTAATTCCATCTTAACAGTAATTATCTTTTTGCTATTTGTTATTTAGAAGAAGCATTGAGCAACGCTACTGGTAGAGGTGATGTGCCACCAAATTCTGGATAATGTGACTCTCTGTCAAACAAAATAAAACAAAACGCATACTTGTAGATGATGTGGTAACATCTCATGGGATTGTGGGAGCTGTTTGTTCACCATCGCGGTCTAGGAAAGTCCGTGACATGATTCAGGAAGAGATTATGTTTACACAGAAACTAATGTATTAAGCTTCTGTTTACATTTTGTTCCATTTAAATGTTAGTAAAGGGATATGATGGTATTGAAAGGAAAAATACCTTAACATTGAATAAACATACAGTGAACTAGTTCATACTATAGACACATAGGCAGTTTTACTTACTTTAAGGTGAAATTGCATCATAGTAAAGCTAGAATGAGTTCATTTTATTGGTAAAAGAACCAGGAACAATTTTCTTTCTAGATTAAATAAAGCGGTATTTTATAGCGTAAACCTGGACATTGCACACACCAGCCCATGCTTTCACTTCAGCTCCAGAATGTGTCAGTTTCAAAGTTTACAGAGGTTATATTTTTTTAACTAAATCATGTCGATGGGCAAAGAAGTGTCTCACGAAGCAGGAAGTGAACAGGAAGTGTGGATAGTCCAGCAGCAGCCTTACAGGAAGTCATTCTGCAAGAGCAGCAAACCATTTGGGAGAGCTGAAGCACTTACGAGGGAGAAGTTCATCAACACACCAGTTTACACAATTGATCGACACGGAGCGTCGTCAAAATCATCCTGATGTCCCTAATATTTCTGATCTGTTGCTTTAAACAGATCAGCTCATCATCTCAACTGGTGTGACCATCTCAGAAATAATTAACAGGCTTGATTGTGTGCTTGTCATCAGATGTGTCCGTAAGTGAAGTCATGTTATTGTTTGGAAAACGCAGATTAAGGGTTGTAGCTTGGCAACCTGACTTCTTTGTGCTGTGGACCTTTTCCACCTCCTCTGTCAGCCACAATCTCATCACAAAGCTCTTGAGCCTTTAGAGCCTGATTATGCAACAGGTTTACTATTATAAAAACAGGTGATGACAAAAGACCTCAAATAAACCATTACTACCATACTCCACATAAGGCGGGCTGTTTTATCCAAGCTTTAAATATTAACTGTCATTTTTTTTTTAAATAACAGACATGCAAATAATGCTGAGTCATTTTAAACAGGCTGCTTATTTCACACAGCAGCCACAAAAGACATTCACAGAGGATTGTTAGGTCCAATGGGTTTGAAGGATAACAACAACAAAAAGAGCATGTGACCCACGGGCCAGCATGAGGAGGAAGTGATGAACGGCTGTGGACAGGGTACTTGGGTGTGTGCTCTGTCATGTTTCCTGCGCCTCTTTCTTTGTTTGAAGCCGAACCTCTGATTAGAGCGAACGACTCCCATCAACTAAAAGAAAAACAGCTTTCACTTTTCCTCCAACGACTGCAACTGTAAATCTACCACAAGCAGGTTGGAGGGGGGATGAATGTTGAGACCAAGTGTAAGAATGAACTCATGAGGAGATTATAATGCAGCAGTACTCTGTGACTGGTGCATACTGTCTCACACACACAAACACACACACTCTCAAAAAGTTAAAATTTCCCACCGAAGTCCAGTCCTTTTAAAGGCAGCCCCCTGGGGAGGTGTAACCCAGACACACACAGCCTGTGTGGCAAACTGTTAACACACACAGGAAACAGGCGAGACTGGTAGCCTACACAGGACATACGTCCAACAGCAAAACACCAACTTTTTTTTACTCCCATATAAAGCCTTTGTGTATCAGCTGTGAGAGGCCCCTCCCGTAGTTGTATTCTGCAACTCGTGTTTTGTTTTGACGCCACTTTGTTTTGCACCTTTATGGATGTATAAAATATTCTGCTGAATTTAAACACCTTATTAAAACAGCACAGACATAAAAGAATAAATTAATCATTTTCTTCCATCAAGGATTTTGCTTTTAAGCTAAAATACTCTGCATCATAACCATATGAAATGCTCAAGTTATCCAACAAGAGTCCGAAAGAGCACTTAATGCTTTGTTCTTTCTTTGCCAAATTTATGTTTTAAGTCAACCTCATCATTGTCATCATCTGTGAAACACACACAGGACTGCCTGGTGATTCCTCTGGTTAATTTTAAGCAACCGAGCTCAAAGACGAGCTCAGAGAGGAGAGCCTCGAGGAACAGAATGTTAAGGTGAGAACGTCTACCAGCAGTCACAAGGTCAAAGACCACAACAGCACTAAACACACTAAACAGATTTGTCTTTGTGTCTATTTATACTCAGCTATGGAAGCTGAGTTAGCACCCTGGTGGAAGAAACGAGTTGCTTGCTGGTCTAAAATGACTAAGTATAAGTGGGAGAGCTGCAGAGAGAGGGGGGAGAGATCAATATGCAAATGGAAATGTACACACTGCTCATAACTCTCATGTCAAGTTACACCCACAGTACATGCAGGCACACACAGGCTGGATCAATGACATTTATAGCAGCACATGAACGCTCAAAGGCCGCCCTAACATAAAGCTTTCAATCTGGGGCAAATGCAGCTCTCGACTTAAGATCACCAAGTTAGGACGTACCCTGGAGGTGAAACTCCAAGTACACCTGCGAGTGTGTGTGTGTGTGTGTGTGTGTGTGTATAGAGTAGATTAAAATAAATGAGCTGAGGAAATGTAGGATACTCTTATTTTTGCAGCCTAAGAGTCATACTAAGTTCATCTTTTATGTGAATGTAGTTGTATAAAGATGCATTTTAACAAAGGCTACTTAATGCTCGGTTACATTACATGCATCTCATCATGTTTGACTGGTCTGCAATGCAGAGCTGCTGACCTTAAATGTGTGGGTTTGTGTGTCATCTACTCCTCAAGCAGTCGAGTCTGGATGCAGGATTGTAGGTCATGCCACTGGACATTGTTTAGGGAAGGCCGTGCAGACATTCAGGAAATGGACTCCGGCAACTCAGACAAGCATGTGTGTATACGTGTGTGGTGTGTGACCCTAAAAACAACCTCACTGCCCTCCACATAGATACACACACACATACACACAGACATATGCTTAATGCAGTCAGCCTGAGGGCAGCAAAACATGGGAGCAATTAAACACCATCCTCTCTTATCAGGGGCCGACTTTCTCAGGGAAAAGCAGGCGCTCAGCATTCGTTGGGAAAACCGTCACTACACAGCAGGAAGTTATCCTTATCCATGTGTTTATTTGTGTGTTTCCCATTTCCTGTCAAATGTGGAGACACTCTCAGTGCTAGTTAAAGGGCATGTAAATACACACTCATCACACATGATGAAAAGGAGTGCTGCTTGCCCACCAGAGGAGACGTGTAATTACACTAACTCAGTTTAATGAGAATGTGAATTTCCTGCTAATAGGTCACTGCTGACTTCGGCATTAAGTGTGTCTGTGACCGTTCTGCTCTGTGTGTCAATCGAATTGCTCAGTCTTTACTGAATCATCAAAACTGACACACTAGTACAGCACAAGTGTGGTGCATACAGTGCCATCAGTCACCTTCGCTCATTTATTTACACTCCAACAACAAGGTTTAGAGTTGTCCTCTAGACATGAATCAATAACTTGAGTTGAGCAGCAGCAGGAGCCACCAGCTGTCATTGTGGCTTGTCTTTATACCTTCATTTTCTGCATTTTTGTCAGCACAACCGACCACGCTTCCTGTTACTGTTGCTGTGAGCAAGCACAAAAGAGAGTCACTCAGAGGCTGATTGACAAGTGATTCTCAAACATCCCCAGGGGAATAGGGCCATCAGTTGTAAGGTTTGCCTTAAAGGCTGCTCAGTCTGCCCACCCCCACCATTAACCCCCACTAAATCCAATCAATGGCCTCTAAACTGGGTCTAAACTCCCCAGATGGGTCTTTCATGAGGCATAGTTACATTTCACAGTATGCTTACCACAGATCAGCACAATTAGAGCAGGCACGAGTATATCAATATTGATTACATGATGATCTGTATTTTAAGCACTGCATCTGAAATAATACCCCAAACCCCTCATTAATGGGACACAACATGACCGACTGGGATGGGCTGACAAAGCAGAGTTTGGGAGTTGCTGAGTAAAAGGACAGTGGGACTGTCAGACCACCGCCTCAGCTCCACACACACTGTAAAATAAGCATGAATACACACACACACACACACACACACACACACACACACACACACACACACACACAGAGCCACAATCACACACAAGTCATGCCTTTCAATTTTACAAACTACTACACATCAAGAGCCAACAATTAAATCTGCATTTATCCTCATCCAAACATCCAACTGATGGGCTACAACCTTACAGGAATCAAAAAGCTGCTGTGCTGCCTGAGCTTTTAGGTGCATTTTTAACAAAGGCAGTGAATGACACCGCTGTGAAGGAGGGCATCTCTTTGTGCTCGATTCATTTGCAGACTAAGGCAGAGAAAACACAAGCCTGTGTTGTGTAAAGCCACTCCAGCCATGCACATGTAAGGCGTTCACAACACTGAGTTAGGAAGAGGGGAGGCTGAACAAGCTGGGCTGTGAGAATGAGAACACAAAAATTGATTTAGGCAGAAACGCCCATTCCCCTCCTTGCACCTGGCTGCAGCTGTCCTTGTCACTTAGTGTGCGAACCTAGATTTCACACAAAAACAGGACTCATGCTGTGAGGAACTTATGCCCCCAAAACATGAAAACAGTCATATGGAGATAGCGTGGCACTGACACGTTTTGCCTTATCAATAGTGTGCAGAGCACCACCCATGTGTTACAAAACAAGGTGAATACCCCCACACAGCAGCAGGGATCTTACAATGGGAAGAGGCGTTAAGGAGGGCTGGTATTAATCTAGATTAAAGGTGTGTAGGATTGATTTAATTGACCGCCAGACACAATATGGTCTGCAAAGGTCGGCAGATTTCTGCAGACAGACGGAGGCTTACCTCAACGCAACCTTCACACAGCAGTCGCCTTGGCTCGCCATTATCGCCTTCAAGGTTCACCAACGTGGATGTGGATATTTGGGCTGTGTTTGACTTTTCAGTGTGTGTAAACCGTGCGTTGCGGCATGAAGAAGCGGCGTCTCAGGTCTCAGGGAGCAGCCGTCAAGATCTGCCGGCGGTCAGCTGCCTCATCCGGACTCCTCCTGTCTGCTGCTGCTCCGCTGGGGCGCTCATTTCTGGCCAAGTGATGGTTGTCACATCGCAGACTTAAACCCGCTTCTTTTCTCTTTCCGTACTCTGTGTCAGCCGCTACATCCTGTTTTAAGAGCGTATGAGCGAAGCATATGATCGCTCCTCAGAAACCACAGCGCTTCTGTGAGAGACGCGTTCAGGCTGAATGAGCTGGAGACGTAAACTGTAGGGGGTATATGCTGCCTTCAGGGACCGTCGGAAATCTAATACATGTAAGCGTTGTGGTGACCTCATGCCCTTTGACAAAGCAGCATTTGCCCATTCAGAATTTAACATGTTGTAACACAGCCAGAAATCGAAATAACGGTTGAAATAGGAATAGTTAGTAGTTTAAACATCAATATTCTCTGCTTGTAATTATTTGAACACATATTTTTGGATATTTAAATGTAACTACAAAATGGAAAAGTTGTCCACAGGGGCAACGTTAGTGATTATTATTACATGAAATTACAGTTAAATATAGTGAATTAACGTGCAAATTTCCATCAGGGCCCCTCGACTTTGGAACGACCTGCCCGAGGAGATAAGGCTTGCAGAATCAGTGACATCTTTTAAATCACTTCTTAAAACACATTTTTATAGACTTGCTTCTATGTGATGTCTGTCCCTTTTTAACTTTTTAATTTTTATTTTTAATTTTAATTTTTAAATTTAATCCTGTTTAATTATTAATTTCTTTCATACATCTCTTTAATTGTGTTGCTTCTGTTTTAGTGTTTTTGTTTGCTTCATGTATCCTGCTGTTGTGCCCTCTGTCGAAGCACTTTGTAAACTTTGTTTTTAAAGATGCTATACAAATAAAGTTATTATTATTATTATTATTATTATTATTATTATTATTATTAAATGCCTATTGTTATTGCAGGGGAGAAACTGTGAGGAACTAAAAGCTTTTTGCTTCATATCAAAACCAAAACGCATTTTCTATGACGTCACTTGAGTGTCATATCAACCAGCTACTGAATAAGAACTTCCTACAAATTTAGGTTAATTATAAATTATTTGCAGGATATTTCTGTCCCTCACTCTGAAGAAAACAGTAGTAGTTGTTTGCACCATCAAAATGACAAATGGTTTGTGTGCTCTTGCCTTTTCGTCCTTTTTGACTTCAGTTTAACTTTACTCCACTTTTACATGACTAAAACGAGGAGTCCATGAATGCAACATAATCGCATTAAACTGACAGCTACTATAGCCAACTATTTACTTAGTCCCGCCTTTATACTGTTCTGAGGACCAATCAGCGAGCTAAAGTGACTTGGTTGGCCCCTCCCATCAACACACCCACACCGCAATGATCACAAACCCAGAGCCGCTCGACCTTCTGTCTGAGGTCCGTAAACCTACCACAAACAGAGAGGGACTGTTCCCATGACGGAAAGGTGGGGCCTCTGGTCTAAACACCTAGAGGTCAAAGGTTGAAACCATGCAGAGTTTATCATGCTCCAGCAGAAGAGTTCAGTTTATAGCCCACTGGTTTGGGTGGGAAGTTACTCTGTGCGCACTTCCCTCTCCTGCTGAGTCAGATTTCTTCAAAAGAGGAAACTGAAATCCTTTCCCTGAGCTTAAACCAAAAACAGAGGCTAATGCTCTTTTAATTTTTTACCTCCTCATTTTTTCATTTTTCTATATGGTCTTCATATTCTATTTATTTTTATCAATTTTTTTTGTCTGATTTTTCCCCTATTTTAGTGTAAGTAGTTACTGGTTGATGACTCTAGTGATTTTTATGTCCACTGTGTGCTGCTTAAGTGTAGTTGCAGCATTTCACAGATGCTGCCTTTGTGTTACGCTGACAGGATGTAGATGTGCAATTGCTGCAGCAGGGAAAACTCATCCATGACTCATCTATGTACAAACAGTTTGTCCATACAAGAACTGCATTGAGCTGTTTCCCAATGCAATAATAATGTTGCAAATCCAGAAACAGTAGCTGCCTTAATATATTTGGGTTTGTGCCCCATTTTGAGGACCGTAACATCCTTTTGCATTAAAATAAAAAAAAACACTGTGCGTCTTTGAAAGTCACAAATGACAGTTACTTTTACATTATGAAACACTGTAAACGACTCTATTAACCATAAACCCATTGTGCATGCCCAGAGGAGCTTATGACTCTGGCCACGTTTGTGTGTTTAGTGCCCTTAGAACCAGGTGGTGATGCTAGTTCAGTGCAGGCTATGTTGCCCGGAAGCAGTGCTGGATTCCACACAAGATTATCATCCAGTTATGAGGATAAAGCCACAATCCCTCTAGATCTGCTGGGAACGGGCCACCAGGCAGCGCAGCGTACAAACAAGGGCGGTGCACACACAAAAACACACTCACCTTATGTCATCTGTCGAACTTTTAAGACCAAACACACAGAAAACTGTTGCATAATTAGACTGCACTATTTTCCCAAGCATACATTAAGCCTACTTCATTCCCTTGCGGCATGTTTACAGCTTTTAAATCCAATCTTGTTGCTTTTTTTCCCCCATTTACCTCCTCCTCAAAAATTCACAATGCGAAAAGCTTATTTCATAACTGAACTGTGTGGGTTATAAAGCCCTGAAGATATTTAGTATTGCAATCGCCAAACTGCAGCATAATCCCTATATTTAGTACTACATATAGTCAAAATAACAGCAGCCTAATTACATAAGAGACGTTCAAATACAATCACTTCAGCCACCCCCAGGCTGTGTCAGTCACGGTAAAGCAACATTTCATTTCCCAGCCCAGATTTGACACTTTGCGACTTTCAGTGGCTTACACATGCAAATAAATCCAATTCATGACTCTCACTTTATGGCCTGCCACATTTTTCATGCATGTGATTAAATCCTGACTTCAAAAATTAAAATGACTCATTGGTTCATGTTTTCAAGCTCTATCTCACTTTGAAATAAGACTGTTTTCCAGTCATCTGCTGCTTCAGTCTGCAGCACAAGCACCTACACCGTATACCTGTATGTTGCATAAACCTCATGTCAGCTTTCTGCATTGAAGCATAGTAAAATGCATCTGATACCTCTAAAGTCCAATGTTCTACAGTATTTCATTGCACCAGCTGACGCATCATAGTAAAGAAAAAGAAGAAAAAGAGGAGATGGAAGATGAAGCTGCAGTCTAATGTATTCTCATCTTATGCTTTGAAGTGTCTATAATCCATCACATGCATTTTCTATATTTGGCTTTGAAGCTCCATAAGCTAATCCTCCATTCTTTACCGTAACAAAACTGCTGGAATTGGACTGGATTTGACACACATCTAACACCTCACAGGCTGGCACAGAAAGAAGTGCACCACTCAAATGAAAAATCAGTGACATGAATTATACACAGTTGTTTCACGTTTATTTTTGCGCTTCCTTCCATTTCCCTCTCAGCAGGAGTATGTGGCTGAGTTTGATGGCGTCTAAGTTTTATGTTTGCATGTGTTTGACAGAGGAGCTGCTTATGTGTTTCAGATTTATGTGCGTCAGCTGCTGTGGCGTACAGTAGGTGCTTGCCAGTTCTCGGCAGTACTAGACCCCCTGTAGTGCTTTGTCCCATCGCCTCACAAAGCTCAGCCTCATGGCTTATGCTGAAAGTAGCACAAGCATATCTTTAAACTTCTATGCCTAAAAATACCACAGTCTGTTGGATATGATACGTTGAAAGGGATTATTTGTTTAAAAACTTCAATACATTATGTTATTGATATAGGAATTACTGTGTGTTCCTGTTATTACTGATTAATGCTATATAAGTGTCCTAATCTGTTATGGTCCTTGTTATGTCCTGTAATGTGATTGTTTTTATGTATCAAGAAGATGATATTCTCGTCCTCAGATGTCATCCTGGGTGTAAACTGTTATGTTATCATGTGTCTAATGCATGCAGTAAGTGCCTGATATAGCAGTGTCTTCCTTTTGGACGGTCGGTAGAGATTTCTCCTCACAATCTTACTGTCCTTGGTTGCCGTGCAAGTTCATGTCTGTGCACAAATAAGGCCTTAAAATAAACACAGCATTTCTTCTTTGAGCACCTCCTCTCAGAGTTGGGATTTTCTGCCTTAAAATCCTACAGTTATTTATAGCGATATGGCCATTAAAAATAAGACATTCACTGGCGTTTCAAAATACATTTATATTACATGTCATCCAGGTTATAAGTAGTCAGTCTGCTTTTGTTTCTAGATTTTATTGATAATCTCCCATATTTCACACCAACATGATGTGATCTCTTCCATTAAACTGTGTGTCTCAGTAGAGCAGTACACAGTAAAAAGAGTAAAAAAAAAAAAGAAGAAATAAACTTGTGGCATCAAGTGGTGAATAGGAGGAAAACAAATGTGATATTTTATTGCGTATTTGTTGTTTTTGGGACTAGAAAAACACTCCTGTTGGTGATATTGTTTAGTTTACCTGACTTGAAGACAAAACTAACGATAATGAAGGGTGACAACAGAGTTTGGGGGTAGGAGTATATAAGTTTTTACTTCTTCCTACTCCTTTTCAAGCATGTATGATTTCATTTCATTTATTTTATTTCTCTTTTTTTTTTCTTTTTTTTCCCTTTTGTTTGCTTATCAACCTTTTATGTACCAGTACTTATATTTTGTTGGTTGATTTTTGTTTTGATTTCACTGTCTACATGTTCGAAATAAAGATTAAAAGAAAAGAAGAAAGAAGTTTGTCTATATAGCTAAACCCTATTTTTACTTTTTAACTCTTTACCTGACACATCTGGTAATATCCAAAAACCACAACGAGGTATATATTACTTGATTAAATTCAACATTCCCATAAGTATTCTGCTTTGTTGTGTGTTTCAGGTATGGTTTTCAAAAGCAAAAACTGCCTCCTATGTTGAACAACTTCCAAAATAAAAGAAATGACGATGGATTTCTGAGAGTCCACGCGTCAGCGTCACTCAGTTAACATCTGTAAAGTGAACATTGATTTGGTTCTTCAACTGGTCCCTGTTAGGACTACTTTACTACTAATACAACTTGACTCACTATGTGTATTTCGACTTACAATGCAGGTACGATGTAAATTTCTTGTTTCTTTACAACTTGATTTACTCTGTAAACTGAGAAACATGTACAGCTCTGGAAAAAATAAGAGACCACTGCAAAGTGATCACTTTCTTTGATTTGACCATTTATAGGTATGTGTTTGAGTAAAATGAACACTTTTGTTTTATTCTCTAAACTATCAACAACATTTCTCCCAAATTCCAAATAAAAATATTGTTATTTAGAGCATGTATTTGCAGAACACGACACATGGTCAAAATAACAAAAAGATGCAGACCTAAAATAATGCAAAGAAAACCAGTTCATATTCATTTCTAAACAACACAATACTAATGTTGTAACTTGGGAAAAGTTCAGAACTCAATATTTGGTGGAATAACCCTGATTTTCAATGACAGCTTTTGCGTGTCTTGGCTCTCCACCATTGCTGCTGGATGAAATTATGCAGCTCCTGGCAGAGAAATTAAAGAAGCTCAGCAATGTTCGATGGCTTGTGACCATCCATCTTCCTCTTGATAATATTCCAGATGTTTTCAAAGTGGGTTCAGGTCTGGAGACTGGGCCGGCCATGACAGGGTCTTCATCTGGTGGTCTGTCATCCACACCTTGATTGACCTAGCTGAGGCCAGGAGCATTGTCCTGATAGAAAAACCAGTCCTCAGAGTTTGGGAACATCATCAGAGCGGAAGTCCAGTCATTTTCAATAGTTATTTTTGGATTCCAGTTACATTTGCCGTACTAATAGTAATGTTTTTGCCACCCAGCTAGTGCCCTACTGTAAGACAATAGTGATGGCCACAGAAGAGGTTTTTACACCTCCTTCATAGATAAGACATGGATCAGGTGTTTATTCAGTAGAATAAGGTGTGCTTGTGTTGGAATTCAACAGACACAGGAATGGAATAGCTGTCATACATGCAGACATGCTGATTTCACAGGAAATTGCAGTGGTCTCTTAATTTTTTCCAGCGCTATAAGTAATTTAGACAAAGACACAGACATAGTAAAGACATGCTAAGTCTTACCAGTTACTTATTTTTATCTTATTTTATTGTGAGCTTTAGGGTGATTGAATTTTCCTGAAGGGATCAATAAAGTTTATCCCACTCATGGTTTCTGCAGTTTATTTTTTGTAATTCAACATATACCATTTTATAAATACTTTTTCATTACCAAGTGTATCCCACTGCATATTCATTAACTTATTTTAAAGAGTGTCTTGATTTTACAGATTGATTTATGTTCTATGTGATCTGCTTGAGGTGTTAAGGATTTGTTGTTAATAAAAAGCAGCAGTTTCTTTTAACATGTATGTGTACTCAACTCACACAGACACACTTAAAGTGGTTGAATTTATCCTGTTCATAAATGGTAATATATTGTATTTTAAGGAGGCATGTGCATAAGAGTAACCTGGGTGCAGAGCTAGTATCCACAGTGGAGCAGACCTACATTCCAGCCTCCATCTATCCTCAGGGCACATGTTGACCCATACTTCCATCTCAGTCCCAGCTCTGCTGCTTCCTGCTGGGTCTGTGACCCGGCCACTGCTGGGATGGAGGCTGGAGGGTAGCTCATAGTTGATGCTAGCCTACAGCGTTTCAGAGAGGTAGTAACTCCCATTGACTGAGTTAATGCTGCATCACAGGGCATGAGGCTGACTGTGCATGGGAGAGTGTGTAAAGACAGGAGGAGGTCAGCAAGGAATGGCTGTTCTTTGGTCTTGTGCCCCAAGCTTATTACATGTGTTACACAATCACATATAGCCATTTTTCTCTATCTTCAGGAGGATACTCACTATAATAACAACCATCCCAATTAAGTGTGGAATAACTGACCAAAATAACCATAGAATGAAAAACTGTGTCCATACAATCATACAAAAATATGAACACAGATAGACACATACATGCAGACTTTAACAGTTTTAAAGTCTGATTCAGCTGGAAAAAATAATTCTGGAAACATTATGGTTCCAAAAACAACTGAGAGTTGCATTAAGGTGAATAAAAGGTGAAATGCACTTTTGATAGTTTGTAGTTCATTTCTTTTAACTGTAACAGAAGCGCTGTTTCCAAGACAAATTTCCATTCACAGACAATACAGTTGGGTTTACTTATATCCTCCTAAGACCCAGCTATGGGTTTTCTGTCCACATTTGTGGAAAAGAGTTTCACAACTTTATACAAAAAAAAAAAAAACAAAAAAACAAAAAACAAAGAAAACTGTCCACCCACCACAAAGGATATTCCATAAAAATTTTAAAAACTGCATCTGAAAAAACTGTTGCATCATGATGTTTCCAATATAGGCACTTATTTAATAAAAAACAAAAAAAGCTTGTACTTTGCTGACATTTCCTGGGTCTTAGGAGGTTAAATGTGTCTGGAAATATTTGTAATGATACACAAAGCAATGGATGGATGAATGAATAAATGAATGAAAACACAACATTTTTTAATCCAGCCTTAAGCTTAAGGAAAGATCAGTTTCATTTAACATGCTCAAATATCTTTGTCATTTTACCCCATCATCTACCCTCTCATCTTTCTGAGAGCATCCTGCTCCTCGTTTCTATGGAAACAGCCTCTAAAGTAGGCAGGCAGAAAGGGACAGGAGGAGATGCTGAAATGGCAGAAAAGCCTCTTTGTGCTCTCAGAACCCCTCGGAGCAAAGAGGACTGAAGAGAGTATGAGGGGTTAATTGCACACACACACACACACACACACACACACGCACGCACACACACACACACACATACACACACACACACACACACCTACACACACACCTACACACACACACTCACACACTTATCAGGGATGAGGAGCGTCACCAGACTCCTGAAATTCTCCTTGAGGCAGAACCACCAGAGCTCTACACACAACTTTGACAAATGCACAGAGTTCTAGACAAAATTAAGACTAAAAATGATGAATGGTTTGTTTGTCGTTCATCTCAAAACTTTATGAAATCTGCTTACGTAATTTCGTAAAAACAAAGTCAAAGGGACCTTGCTGCAGGGTTCAACTTTTGGATATTCATAGGGAAGTCATTGCATGAGGTCTTAGTCATGATTTGCTGCAGACTGACTGTTATAGACCATTAGAGCTGATGTATCCACTTATTGCATTCTGTTGCAACAGAGTGCCAAGAAAAATAATTGTTTGATCACATAATGCATTCATAGAACAAAAGTGGCACACATACACACACACACACGTACACACACACGCACAATAAAATATATACAGTACTAAATCCCAAATGCTTTCTCATCTGCAAACATCACACAAGACACACATACACGCACATAAAACCTCACTCCATTCTGCATTGGAAAATTGGATTGCTTCTCCTGAATAACTTGATTATGAACAGCCTCCCTCTCACACTGGGGTGGTTTCACTTAATAAAGCTAAGTGCATTGACACGCTAGTGCCCGCAAAAACACATGCACACACGCATCGCAGCAGACATATATCAACCTATTACGTGTGTCAGTCTTATTGAAGGACTGACGATGTAAAAATATTTACTGGAACTAAACAATGACTGAATAAACATCACACAGAAATCTCAGTTATAATGATGGATCACAGGTCAAAACTCACCTGCAAAGAACCCATCACTCACATTGCAAAGTGTATTGTCTATTTACCTGTTAGGTGATCAGGATTTAATGATCGTAGAAGGTCAAATGTGTCAAATGTGAAGGGCTTCTTTAAGTGATTGCATGTATGTATTGACACAACTGCGTAATATGTGGACTAAACTGTGAACAAAGCAGCATGGAAAAACACTATATGATGATGGAATATGTTAGATGAATGAAAGCAGAACTTTTGTTGTAGAAAGTCAGTATAGAAATTACTGTATTTATAGCTTACATGTGACTGAAACAAATCAACATACAGCATAGTCTTTCATGCTTCTTTAACCCATAAAGACCCAAGCAGCCACCAGTGACACAAACCATCCACAGATCTAAAATGTTTAATAACTGTTGATCGACTAATTCTATCAATCCATGTAAATAATTGGTGTAAAATACAGTTTGTTTTCTCTTTATGGTCATCAGATATGATCCACTTAGACGTTCAGAGGCTCCATAGTGAACATGGAAACACCATCATCTTCCATAACATTGATTCACCAGTAGAACCCATGGAGTTGGATCAATGACAGTGGATGGAAACACTGGGTTTATGTTCAGTTAATTATGTATTTGACTGAAAAAGTCCCTTTTTGCAAAATTTTCTCTGTTTTGATTTAATTAATTTTGAATTTACTCTGAGTTTTTATGAACATCTACATGATCTGTGAATGAAATATAGGAAAATACATGATTTACACCAAGAAATGCAAAATACAGAGGATAATATTATCAAAAAAAAAAAAAAAAAAGGCAATAAATCAGTTAAGAAAAGTGGAAATAGAGAAAAATAAATTTGGGAACTGCCACAAAAGTAGCACTGTGTCTTTATGGGTTAAATGAACATGTAATAAAACTTGTCAGGAATAGTATATTATAGGAATAGAATAACTGCACCTTTGTTTCACTTAAAATTGACACTAAAGTTAAATCGGTCAAAGTACGAAGAAGAGACAACTCAGGCAAATGGAAAAAAATACACAGTTGAACAACAGATATGAAATTAAGAGTGTTTTTCTTTGTAGACTTTGACACCAGACATAATTTTCTATTTATATTAAATACATATATTAGAAAATAGGAATTATAATATCCTTTTACTGTTACTTAAAAACAAAACCACAACACAAAAGGAATGCACTGCTTTTTCTGACTGCAAAATAAACAATCACCTTTATGAATGCTCTTTCCATAATGATGTATCCATAGTAATAACTTCATAATATGCATACTCTACCAGTTTAATTTGACATTTACATTCCCATGGTAAACTAGTGACATAATCTCAATTAGATTTTTGTTTGAGACAAATGGTTTGAAAACCATTGTAGTTACACTGTGGTTCAGTAGCTCCCTCTAGTGTTATACTGTAGTACATACAACACGATTAATGAAATTATTTGCAAGGTCACTCCATCATTGACTCTGGCCTTCTCAAAAAATACACAATGATCCCCTATTAATTCCCTGGTGTGCACAGATTAGATTTTAAGTGGGTCTTACATCTGTGTTGTCTCCATTATATGTATTGACTCGGTCTAAATTGAAGTCAAACAAATCTGAATAAAGGAAAGTCATTAAATAATCTTATAAGTGAAAGTACAATGGATCTGTTTACCATCTGGAGAGGATCACAGTGGATTAGATACTCTATTCTAGGGATCATTTGACCATTAATCATTAATCATGTGAAGCCCTTAGAGAGGAAACGCACTGGCAGCTGATACAGAGGACAAACAGCCATCGACCCATTGAAGGCACTGGAGACAAACCACAGAGTGCAAACATGTGTAACTTTTAAAGAGGAAAATTCCAAAGCAGTGAAAGTGACAGGGTTTTTTTTTTGTTTTTTTTTGGAGAGCAACAACACCTGAGGAACTTCTGATGCGTCAGACGAAGAGGTTTTTGACAGAGTTCCATTTTGAGAACATTGCATAACAGAGCCTGTACTTTTAGTCTTTTTAATCCACCCATCCTTAGACAGTGGACAGACCCTCCTGTCACCATGCTGCCCGCGCAGGAAGCTGCCAAAATCTACCACACCAACTACGTGCGTAATGCGCGCGCCATGGGCGTGCTGTGGACGGTGTTCACCATCACCTTCGCCGTCATCACCATGGTGGTGTTCATCCAACCCTACTGGATCGGGGACAGTGTTCACACGCCGCAGGCCGGGTACTTCGGCCTCTTCCACTACTGCATCGGGAACGCGCTCACCTCGGAGCTCACCTGTAAGGGGAGCGCGCTGGATTTTGGATCTATCCCGTCCGGCGCCTTCAAAACGGCCATGTTCTTCGTGGGTATCTCCACGCTCCTGGTGGTGGCCTGCATCGTCTGCTTCAGTCTTTTCTTCTTCTGTAACGCAGGCAGTGTCTACAAGATCTGCGCCTGGCTGCAGCTGGCCTCCAGTGAGCGCAAACACACTTTGGATTAACATTTGTAACTGACTGACTGACTGACTGACTGATTGATTGATTGATTGATTGGTTGGTTGATTGGTTGGTTGATTGATTCGAATATCAATATTTAAAACCAATACAACAAGAAAAATCAATATAAAAAAAGAAAACATACATACAAAGAAAACATTTACTGAGACAGAAGTACTTTGTTTGTGCGTATTAATATTAATAGCCTAAACATTTCTTCTTTTTACCTGGTAATTTATTCATCTGTAAAGTTTAAAACTTTGCTTGAGCATTACATCTTCCAGAGCAGGGGTGTCCAGCAGCCTAATATGATGTCAAGTGGGCCGGACCAGTAAAATAAAAAGTGAAAAGTTACATTATAAAAATGTTTGCACCTACAAACTATCCTTTAAAAAATGTGAGTAACATGAACAAATATGAACAACCTGCAATTTCTTACAAAAATAAGTGCAATTTTAACAATGTTATGCCTCAGCTTATCATTTACACATGTCTATTACAACTTACAGAACAAAGTGGATTTACAAAGACACAAAACATTTAGCGACAGCATAATATTGTTAAAACTGTCCTTTTTTTCTTAAGACATTTCATGTTGTTCACATGTGTTGAGGCATTCATATTTTTTGTGAAATGACAGTTTGTAAATGTAAACATATTTATGTAATTTTACTTTTTTTTTTTTTTTTTTTTTTTCACATTGAAACAAAGATAAAATTTAGAGCTGTCATTCTTTATAGGTTATTTTGATAGTATTTTACTGGTCAGACCCACTTGAGATCAGTTTGGTCTGTTATGGGGCCCCTGAACTAAAATGATTTTGACATCCTTGACTGTTAGTATTTCAGTGCAGTTCCTGCATTTCACAAATTCATCCCATAAGCCAGATTGGACCCTATGGTGGAATAGTTTTTTTTTATTTATTTATATATTTTTATTATTTTCACAGTTTCACACAACTGCTTAAGAATTACCTGAACCACAGTTTTTAATTTGAGGCAAAGGTTTACGATGACTATCTGCTTGTTCTTGTGATGTTCTCTAAACTGCACGCCTCCTCATAGGTTTAGGTAAAGTTATTGTTACTCATTAGGATATTGCAGTTTCATGATTACCTGAAATTAGAGACACTCAAAAAAATTAAGACAGGGAATTCCCGGGGTCCCTGGAGGTGAAAGCGTGTTTGAGGCCCAGAAAATGAAAGTGAGATGTATGGCTAATGTTTCACCTCATCACCTGATAGTCTTCAGGACTCCAGCGGAGGAGGTGGGACAACAGTGGGCTGTGTGTCAGGAGAGTCAATAATGGATGAACAGGTGAATGTTGCTGTTGTTAAGATGATCTGGTGTTGCTAGGTAACTCTCCTGTGCACATACGTGTGACCCCAGAAGAATGATGTGAATGACTTAGTTTCTGTGGTGACTTTGTCCATTTCTGTTTGTGGTTTCAGCCTCAGAGGCTGAGAAGGTTTGTGTAGGAAGATCTCTTCTAGGTAACATGTAATTTTAATGATATGGATTCCATTAAGTGCAGTTTTCCTTCTGCTTCATGTATGACATTTAGTAGGAAAAACAATGTTGTAAAATGCATGCAAAACAGAGGATGGATTATTGAGGTTGAACAAAATCAGTCTGACTATTGATCTTCACATGCCCTATAGTCAACTTAACCTGTGAGGACCCAAACAGCAGCCACCGACCAAAACCATCTACTGATCTAAACTGTTTAATGCCTGTTGATCTACTAATCCTATCAATACATGTAAATAATTGGCATAAAATACAGTTTGACATCTTTTCATGGTCATCAGATATGACCCATTTGGACGTTCAGAGGCTCTGTAGTGAACGTGGAAACACCATCATTTTCTACAACATTGATTCACCAGTAAAACCTATGGAGTTGGATCAATGACAGTGAATGGACACACTTGGTTTATATTCAGTTAATGATATATTTTGCTGAAAAAGTCATTTTTTCTTCAGTTTTCTCTGTTTATGTCATGATAAACCTCAACTTTATTTGAGCTTTTTATTTTTTTATCTACATGATCAGTGAATTATAAATAGTAAAAAACCCTGATTTTCACTGAAAAAAGCAAAATACAGAGGATAATATTAGAATAAATGGTGTTAAATCAATTAAGAGAGGTTAAAATAGAGAGAACAGAAGTGTAGCACTGGGGCTTTATGGGTAAAAATCATCTTGAGCTTCTTTAATTTTACTATGTCTCATATAGGAAACACTCTCATTGATTGTAGCTAAGACAGACAGATTGACAGATTAGGATCTTCACATCCTGCTCTCTGTCTCAGGTACATGCATGGTGATTGGTTGTATGATCTATCCTGACGGCTGGGACTCTGATGAGGTGAAGCGCATGTGTGGCCAGCGGACCGACAAATACACCCTGGGCAACTGCACAGTGCGCTGGGCCTACATCCTGGCCATTATCAGCATCATGGACTCACTCATCCTCTCCTTCCTGGCCTTCAGCCTGGGCAGCCGCCAGGACAAACTGCTGCCAGAGGACTTTCAGGTGGAGGGAAAAGGTACCAGAGTGATGGCAGGGTGGAAAATGATGAGGGGGGAGGGGTTAAAGGCTCGGGGGAGAAGAAAGGGGGATAGTAAGGGATGGGGATCCATTAAAAACAAGGCAGAAAAGAGGTAGAAGAGACAGGAATTTAGAAGACTGAAGTCAGCTGGAGGGAATTTATGATTTCAGTGGGAATGGTGCCAAAGTTAAGTGCTACATCTATAGAGCAAAAAAAAAGAAAGAAGAGACAAGAAGTGAAGCTGCAATGTCTGGATTTATAACTTCAGGGTTCACTGTGTAACCATTGTAACAAATGTTTATTTTCTGTCTTAAGAGTACATCCTGAAAGCATTTGAAAAGACTAAATTTGTACTGATATTGTCTATGATACATTGGAGAAATGTGATTGTCTCAACTCTGGACACTAATGCTGTTTTTCTTTGAATAACAGATAATGCCTAGATCACCCATGGACAACGAAGGGAAGAAAAGAATCAGGAGGAACACTGACTGGAGGGATTCAGATGTGTTAAAATATAGAATTAACTGCCTGCAAGGATTTTATCTTCACCACAAAACCACATTAAACAGAATTATCTCCAGCTCCTACCAACAGTTTGGAATTAGTATGTTTAATAGAAATGTGGGAAAAAATATTCCTTGCACTTTGCTTAACCTCCTAAGACCCAGCTATGGGTGTTTTGTCCATATTTGTGGACAAGAATTACACATTATAGTTAAGAGCAAAAGTAATAAAGCTGCCCACTGAAAGGGACATTCACTGGGGGGAAAAAAAAAAAACAAAAAAAACAAAAACTGTCTGAAAACGTATGTCGTGTCATGCTATTTTTGCTCAAGACAACTTTTTCCACAAAAACAGAAGCTGTCCTGGGTCTCAGGAGGTTAAGATTTTTTTTTTTTCTACAAAAACTACTTCTACTTGTCACTTAATTGTGTTTTACATTTTACAAACCTGTCTATTGCAGTATTAATATTCAAGTTTTTTAAAATTTTTTTGTGGTTTTAGTGAGATGTCTTCCATTTTTAAGAATGCAAAAAGTTAAATGGCAAAAAAACAGTGTGTGTACAGTAAAAATAAAATTACTGTTCAACTTCTGTTCATGGTTATGACAGAATGAGTGACAAAATCCAGATTAAGTTTGGAAAAATGTTTATTCTTATTACCTACAGAGAAAATATAATCCAATGAAAGGGAAGACATTAACAGAAGTGGAATTCCTGTAGAAAAACAAGTAAAATGTTTTTGAAAGGACTGAAAGCATGATTACAGCATCTGTTTAGTACAATCTTTTTTTTTCTTCAAATCAATCACCACCGTAGACATTTCAATCAGTCTTTCAAGGCATTTCCAAAAAGTCTAAAAAAATATTCAACTATTAGCTTGTTCCTTCACTTTGCTGAGTCTCTTATAGAAACTAAATATGTGCTGCAAAGAGGGACAAATTAAAAGCCAACTCTTTGGTTCACTGACTCTACATGTGGTCTTAAGAGACTGTTAAAAGTGACGTTTTAACACCTTAACAGGAGAGAATGATCAAGGTATGAAACTGCCTCTCTTCTGTTGCCTCATGCAAGAAGTAAAGAAGGAATCTGAATATTGTTCACGTTATTTTGTGCCAAGTGCTTTTTTTAAATAACATAAAACAATGTTTACATTAAGAATACCTGTAAAAAGAAAAATCTGAGCTCACAGTTTGGTTCTCCTAAATGATAGAACATCATATCTGTCTGTTTTCAGACCTGGTACATGATGCTGTGTATGAAATCTATGCCTCATCATCCTGCTGTTATGCTTGTATACAAATGTACAAAGGTTAGAAGGAGAAAGCGAACTTAACTGTACCAAGAAGATTTCTAGTCTTGCTTCATGCCAGTTAACGTTATGCAGTTATATTTCTGAGAACTTCACACACATTTGACAGCCAAAGGCATCAAAGCTGCCAACATTAAGGAGCAAGACAGACTTGTCAATGATCTAATGTTAACAGTATGTGATTTTCATGGCGGTGAACATCCTGCTTTCTTCTGCATTTTTTAGACAAGTGCAACATTCTTTGAAATCCAACCCAGTCTGTTATCTATAGCTAAAAATTCCACAAGATCAGACAATATAATGCACAGTGGAGAAGCTGGAGTCAGGGAAAAAAATAGGATTATAACAGAGCCAGTAGATAAGTCTATGCAGCCAGTAAAAAAAAAAAGAGCCATATATTGAGGGAAAAGACTTCCTTCTATAACCAGTGTAACCATTAACAAGACTCAGCATATTGTGTATACGCAAGTATGTCGGTAGCTTCTGAATGGTGACTGGAGGATGCAGGCACGATGCAGTCACCAGCTCTTGTAGACATGAATCTTTTTTAGTGAATGATTTCAAGTCTTCAAACTAATTTATCCTTTTACAATGAGAGTATGGCCATGTGCATGGATTGCCTCTAGGATACAAGCCATGGATGCGAGAGGCACTGGGCCGCGGTGGCCCTCCTTTCAGGTACCAGGTCCAGCATGGGCAGCAGGAAGCTGCTGAAGGAGTGCGCCTCCTCTTTGGACCACTCATACTTTTCTACCAACACATCAAAAAGACCCCATGGCTTCAGCTTGGTGATGTGACGCAGATCACCTGAAGAAAAGGCACATACAATATTATTGTTCAGTATAAAAATGTTAACTGTCATAAAAGTAAATGCTCAAGTTTGTATTCATTTTGACAGTTAAGGGGAAGGTGAGAGAAATGAACAGCTAGACCTGGTCTGATGTGGTTAAGATGTGAAAAAAAGATGAATCAAACAGAATAGAAGTTTAACAAATCTTTCAATCATGTCTAGCATCTACAGGATAATCGAGTTAAACTGTCTAAAAATAAGTGGTTTTACATTTAAACATGGTCTACTATGGTCTAGGTGTGGAAAAAGCAGTTAAAACTCATTACTGTTTTCACAAATACAAGTTCCACAATGTCAGTGACCTTCAAACAGTATCAAAGCTTTACCTAAAATGTCTAACACAGAATTAGTACAAGTTAACTTCCCTCCAGTTTCTCCTTAACTGCCAAATCAGAAGTTAACTTCAGTGTCAACTGGTATTTTGACCTCAGTAAATAAACAGCACCACCTGTATGATCTTAAAATAACTGCACTGAATCTGGTTGGCAGGTTGTGTCCTCAGACTGAGCAGATGGCTGCCCCCTGGAGCCATCAGGTGCTCAGGCTGAAATAGTAACTTTTGTACCAAATACCTGAGAATATTCTAAGAAGGTGCTTGATGTAAGTTGGCAGACAGCTGGGGGCTGGGCAGGTATGTTTACCTTTCTTGGTGAAAAACTCCTTGGAGTATTTGCCTGACAGGATCAGCTTGCGGGGAACTTTTCCTAGCAGTTCAATGATTAGCGCTATGTGATCTACAGGGAGGAGGAAAAAACACAAACACAGCTGATAAAGCAGCAAACCAAACAACAAATTAAATGAATGGTCAAGTAGAACTACATTTCACAATTCCCCAAGTGAATCTGCATGTGTTTTCATTTAATCCTGTTGTCTAATTCAGTCATTATCCAGTTAAATTATTTAGGCGGTAACTACCTCAGGGGAAGCAGATACTAACCTTCATCTCTGGAATAGTCTTCTCCAGAGTGGGGTTCAAACAAATAATCTCCTGTAGCTAATTCAAATGCCTGTGGGAAAAAAAAACAAATTATTGTCATTCTCCTGTATCCGTTTTCTCTTCACAGTAAGAGGGCTAAAATGACAAAGATCTGATTACTGTGTTCATAGGATGATTCCAAATATGTAGGTTGACATGATGACTAAATGCTGAGGGTAAGTCTGTAGATTCTTAAAAGTGAAAGAAATCATTGTTCTGCCCACTTCAAATGAAAACAGTTAAGTTATGGGCCATTAAATCAGGGCAATGAGCTACAATACAGTTCTGCTGTTCTACGGCTCAGCAGAGTTGGTGGTGAATTTCGCTTGATTCACCCCTATTGGCAATCGAACAGTTAATCAAGCATATTGACTATAGCCCCCTTAAGGAGATATCAATGAAAATTAAACAAGGTACAGTTTAAATAACACCAGTAGCTGTCAGATCTACATGTGTGTTGTGTTGTACCATGCATGCTGTGCTCCAGATGTCTGCTGGTGTGCTGTACCCGGATCCCATCAGCACCTCTAGGGACCGATACTGCCGTGTCTGGATGTCGTCTGTGAAGTGCTTATGCTAGGAAACAAGGGAGAAATTATGAATACCATGGCATCAACTGTGGGGCCTGTGAGTTTCATTTAAGAATCTTTCATTGAAAAATAAAAAATGCTAACATTTTTTTTTTTCACTTACCACCCAGCAGGCATTGCCAAGGTCAGCAATCTTAACCTGCAGCTTGTCAGCATTGAGAGGCTCCAGGGGGTTTACTAACAAACTGCCTGACGCTCCTGTTAATGAGGGCAAGAGGGGAGGGAAGATGAGGACAGAAGATGATGAGTTAGAAAAGCAGGGAAGGTACAGGAACAAAAATGAGACACAGGGGAGGAAACTAATAAAATCTAAACTGGCAGAATGGTAATAACTGCACCCAGCTGTATCATCACAACTTTCTTTTAAACTGACCATTCTCACTGTCCTGCTCTTCATCCTGTGTCTTGATCTCCCCTTGAATGTCCATTTCCCCTTCCTTCTTTTTCTGTTCATCGTTTTCCTCTGTAAGTTCTACAGTGACAGAGTCTGGGTTGAGGGAAGCGGGCAGCGGCTGTAGGTCCTGTGGTGGGTCTGCAGGTGAACCATTGCAGGTCTGATGGTCGTCTTTGTTACCTAGTATGTCATGGGTTTCTGTATTAGCGTTTGTCTGGTTTGCGTTCTGTTGGTCCTCTTGTTCCTCTGAAAGCTGCTTGGTCCCGTGTGTTTGGATCTCCTCGACAGCCTCACTCTCCGGCGTGGGGGCACGGCCGTTGCAGTTCACTTCCATCCGGTTCTCCTCTTCGGCTGACTCATCTCTCTGTTCATTTCCTTCTGGCATCTGTTGGGGCTGTTCATCAGGGGTAGAGTCTGTGACAAAGTGGAGTGACAATTAAATGAGTAGAGTATATATTTAAAGTCATTATATGTCCAATAAGTTACATCAAAAAAAAAAAAAAAAAGAGCAGAGGCCTATGTCATATATTCTCTTGACCCGTGAACTTACATTTTATCAATGTGTAAGTGAAGAGAAATCTGTAATTTAATAAATGTAACAGTCTGTTTCATTTGGTTGTCAATGACGTCATATCCCCTTAATGTTTATGTTACTAATGTCGTTAACATGACAATGTGTGAATATACTGCACATCACTAAATGCAATGTCATTATGAGGATGATCTCATCTGCAAACATGACTCATGACTGACACTGGCAGTGAAAACCAAAACTCCCATGATTCCATGCACCTTCTCAATGTCATCTACTATGTCTTGTTTTCATTAAGAACCCTGGAAGCAAAAATTTTGTTTTATTCTTATTATTGCATTTTAATTATAGACAATACAGATGTATAAACACAATATATAAACAGCCTTTCCTCTTGACAACAGTTATTTTTTTCATCTCTTCCACTGTCCTGTGTCTGATCAATTACCTGTGATAACATGGTTTACGATATCTTGCAATGTGGCAGATGTGGAGAGTGTGGCTGAAGAAGTTGTATCTTCGGTGGTCTCTGTTGTTTCCTCATCCTCTTCGTCGTCCACTACGTCATTTGTTGCTCCTCCCTCCATCTCCTGGATCCTCTTCTCTAGCAGCTCCGCCTGTTTCTTCTGTTTCTTCTTCATCTTCTTCTTTTTGTTCTTTGACATTTTAGCCAACTGGAAGGAGATGAGAAGACAAAGTAGCTTTAGGGGAGAGGAGTCCGTAGGCTAAATAACATCAAAATGCAAAAAGTCCCTGGAACGCTCCAAGTGGTTAAAAAAAAAAACAAAACAAAACTTACTGGTTTTGGTGCTGGGGCTGTGCTCACTGCAGGGAAAAGCAAAAATCAGAGGATTACATTGGTGCGAGACATATGTGACATATCCATCCTGTTTATAATTAGCATTCTGCTCGGGTGGCTGAGTTGATTCACACCAAGCTGTACTAATAGATCGTCTCTGCAGAGGCACCAGACACAGTCGGAGTCACACACTCCTCTGAGCAAACTGGTAATTTCCATAACCAATCCAGTGGTGACTCATACTGACACACAGCTTAGCGCTCGTCTTTTATTAGAAACTTTCTCATGCTTTCATGTCCAAATCCACACATTTTTGAACATTTACATCATTATACCCAAGAGATTTAAAATCAACTTAATACCAACTTGATTACAGTCTTGTGCTCACTCATAATGCAATTTTCAGACAGCGTACTAATTAAATTCACTGTTTAACTGATGTCAGAATATTTTTTATGAATATTGATGGTGATTGTTAAAGTGAACCACCAACTAAGTAATATGTCAGTCAAACACTAATAGGCACTGAACCTGCTGATAAGCCTAAAAGGCAAACCTCCTGGTTGTCAGCAACATGCCGATCAAACCTCAGAACTTGCTTAGTGGAGTGCAAACTGAGAGAAAGGTTGTGACCTGCAGAACCCGAGGGAGGTGCGGTACCAGTCTTCTGCCACTGCGTAGCTTCAGCAGCCATCTTCTTGATGTAGGGTTCGTTGACAGTCAGCAGAATGTTCTCTGGTTTGATGTCTGTGTGGATGATTTTACATTTGGTGTGGAGGTAGTCTAAACCCTGCAGGACCTGCAGAAAAGAATGAAAAGGAATCAGCACAAAGCTTGTTGTAAAGGGAAATGATGAATTGAGCTCCATATGAATAAATATTTGAAATGATTTACTTTTCATGCTGTGGTTGGACTATGTATCTATACTATACCTGATGGATGATACTTTTGACACAGGACAAAGGTAGGCCTTGATAATTTGACTTGATGATCCACTTCAGTAAGTGGTAGCCCAGCACCTCAAACACCATGCAGACATCTGAAGAAATACTGGGTTAAGGACAGCTGTAACCACACTTCTCAAAAGACATTTAATCCAAATAAATGTGTTAGCTTATTGGGGACTTCAATATTGATTTTTGCTTTTATATTGGGATATTTACAATCAAATTGTTGATTTTCAGCAACAAATAATCTTGATAAGTCTTTTTCAAATACACATCACTGTCTGTGTATTGCTACAAACACTGCTTCTGTGATTACACTGACCTACAAGTAAAATGCTTCCAGAATAAAAATAAACTTCACCAAATTTGAGTCTCTAATAAAGAAAAAGTAAGTCCAAAGTGCTAGTTGGTTGTAGTTTCTAAGATACAGTCTTGGGTCAAAATGTGAAATTCTGAAAATTAATGAGAGAATGGGTTTTATTCAAAAGGAATGTTTGTCTCGGAGCTACCAAATCTACCTCAAAACAGTGTCTGCACTCTGCAAATTGCAATAAATTCACTTTTCAGGTTCTTTCTAGTGGAATATTTATAAATCCATTGTATAAATGTACATAATAATAATGGATTAGATTTATATAGCACTTTTCTATGAACGCATACTCAAAGCGCGTACAGAGGATCCATTATTCATTCGCTTCCACATTCTCACTCTGGTGGTGGTAAACTACATTTGTAGCCACAGCTGCCCTGGGGCAGACTGATGGAAGCGGGGCTGCCAATCTGCGCCTACGGCCGCTCCAACCACCACCAAACATTCATACACCAGTGTGAGTAGCAGCACCGGAGGCAAGGAGGTTAAAGTGTCTTGCCCAAGGACACAACAGCACATGGACAGAGCGGGATTCGAACCGCCAACCCTTCGGTTATTGGATGCCCCATAAACCAACATATATGTGTAATAACACACCATCATATATATATATATATATATATATATATATATATATATATATATATATGTATATATATATATATATATATATATATGTATATATATATATATATATATATATATATATATATATATATATATATATATATATATATATATATATATATATATATGTATATATGTGTGTGTGTGTGTGTGTGTGTGTGTGTGTGTGTGTGTGTGTGTGTGTATTGGAAACATGAGTTAACCAGCACTTTTGTAATTTGTTTTCTGATTCATCTTACAAAAGTATGTAAAATTTAGCACATTTAATGTCTGAAGCAGATATTTTCTAAGAAATTGTAGAGCAGTGTTATGAATACAATCTCTTAACTACAAATTTTCCAGAGGATGTCTGGGCACAATGCCTGCACACACAGCTGCAGAGTGGATGGCATGGGAGATACAAGGATGCACGACATGTCAGTACATCAGGACTCTATCAGTAAAGAAGTGCCAATACATGCACCCAGCCAAACACCAAGCAAGCATCTGTGAACCACAAATAGCAGAAGAGTGAGGGGGTGTACTTTGTACAAGACAGCCACAGGACTGGCACTAAAATTGTATACTTTAACTGTTATTTAAAGTCATTAATTTTGTTACACTTAGATGGCTTAGATGTGCTAATTTTTTAAGTAATGCAGACAAATGTGATCTTCAAGGACAATAACAAGGATGAGGTAAATTCAAGTGTTGTGGTTCCAGCCTTCCCTGGTTGTTCACAACAGCTATTTGGACATAATGAGTGTGATCTGTGTGCCATCAAAAAAGACAGGAACTGTAGGGGAGGAAAAATGGAGGGATGTCAAGTAAGTAAAGTTGTTGCTTGTACCGTTGTTTTCCCCTCACAAAATGACACATAATGACAGGTCCTGTAAAGCCTCCAGCATTTTAACTACCGGTTAGCTCAGTCAGAGAACTGATCAGTGTGCTGCATTTAAGGGCACTGAGTTTATAGAACACAGTGTGTTTTCAGACATTTCTTCACTAAATCTCCCACTTAAATTTGTGCTCAAAAAGTGCATTTAATGTGTTGCAGAATCCATCATTCAGACTTGGGCTGTGTAATTATTTGTCAGGAAAAATGTGCCACTGAAAACAAACAAAGACAACAAAAAGTTGCTCCCTAAAAGGATACGAGTGCCGTTCATGCCAGAAATTTTGAAGTCATCTAGGAGCTGCACCACCTTCTCTCTGTTGGGGTCACTGGGATCTGTGTTTCTTACCTGTAAGACAGGAGTATAAAAAGATGATTAGGCACTGGCACACTTAAACATGTTTGACATTATGATCATGACTGTGTGCCTTACAGATTTGAGCAGCTTGATCTCATCCAGAGCCGTCTCTGTGTAATGCTCAGCACTTTTCACCACTTTCATGGCCACAAAACGTTTCTCCCTGAAAATAAAAGGGCACAAAAATATAATGAGTCCAAAGTACAGCCTGTGCTACTCATCTTATAAATCTCTATTTTTATGTGTTCTACCAAGATGCAGTTACCAATTATTACTTCCTTCAGTGGGATTTAGGATTCTTGAGCATTTATATGTTTACAGCAACAAAGCTTGTCTGACAATGAAATCCACCTCTGATGGACCGAACACCCTCAGAATCTCTCACAGGCTCAAACTCATCAATACAAAACTGAGCACTGTAGAAACACAGTCCAGTTGAGAAGCAAACTTACTGGATGTCCCAGGCCAGCCACACGGTGGAGAAGTGCCCCCACCCCAGTTTACGGATCACATGGTATCTCCCATTGAACAGATCTCCTATCTTTACATGGTGATATCCACCTGATTGGTAAATGACATACACACATTAGTGAATGACAATATGGTCAAATCTTTAATTATGCATGTCTAATATATGTGTGCACATACATCGATTATATAGTACATACATGCACATCAGATATCTGTAGTATTGACAACAATGCTGGGTTTCCTACCCCTGCAGTAGTCGTTGGGGTCCTCTTGCTCATCATCGTCAGAGCCCAGGATTTCCTCATCCTGTTCTGGGAGGGGAGAGTCAGCCTGGCCTGGCTGAGAGCTGCCTCCACGACCATGAGGCTCTGGTCTGAGGGGAAAAGACAAAGTGAAAGAAAAATCCTAGTAAGCCAGGGCAGAGGAATTGGTGAGGCAGACAAAATCTGAAGGAAGGAGGACCCCATGTAACAAGGAAAAGGAATCACTAAACATTTCACACTGAGTTTCTAATGCCGAAAATAACATGGGCAACACAGGAGAAAGCAGTGGGTGTCTTACTGTACAGAGGAGCTCTCTGTAGAAATGTATGAATTATGCAGCCAATTAATGGTTGATATTGGTTGGTGCAGAGATGCCTGACTGAAGCGTCATGTTTTTTATGTTTTTGATCCACTAATCATGTTACACTGCTGATGTGTGCAGGTTGACATCAACCATAGACACTGGTTATTGTTAAAGGGCACAGAAACACTGCAGTACAAAAGTGGATCAGAGTAACTAGTGGCCTGGATATGAGCGTTGCTGCAGAGCTGGACATTCTCAGCTCATACTGCACATCATTTCTCGCCTCTCCTTCTCACTTGACTTGAGTGTTTCAGTCAAATCTGCTGCTCTAGAAAATACCATTCTTTTTAACAAATGAATATATTCCTACTCATACAAACAATAACCATCTCTCTTATTGAGTTGTGTCCCATTATTTTTCCCTCCACATTAACTCCAGGTTAAATTCAGGTACATAAAAGTAGCTGCAGGCTGAAAATGAAAACTACAGGGCTCTATACTAACACTTGACAGCAAAAAGATGTTTGTTGCTGCTCTGAAAGTGTTAGACAGTGACAATAAATGAATTTTAAAGTCTAATTTGAAGCTTCAGAATATGTGTTTACAATGAACTAGACAACGCTTAACAGTGGCTGGCTAGAAGATACAGGAGGGGAGGAGGTGTGACTCATTTTTCTTCGATCCACCTACTGTAGATGAACCATCCCCACAAGTAAACTAATAATAAAATATGAGAGAACTTCGACCAAGATGTAATAGCATTAAACATTAACCGTATTGTTGAATAACTGATGGATTCCATGGTGCTTACATGAGCAGGTTGTGCTCTCTTAACATAATGGAAGAAATTATTAAAAGCATGTCTGTAACTGCTCATTTAGGATATCATTGATTAACACAAGTGTTTCGGTTTCTACAAAGACTTTACAAAGAGAACCCTGCCACAAAACACACACAGATGGTGAAGGTGTAGCATGTCACTACAGACATGCCTCCAGAGGACAGGATCCAGCTGATCCACAGACTCTTAAAAAAGGAAACATTACTGAAAATCTTTTATGGATTAACAGTAGGCTTTGTGTTGTTATAGCAACTGCAAACTTGAAACACTGTCCATGGTGCTGAAAGAAGAGACAGTACTCTGTCACCACATGACCCAGTAACAAACACTAGAACACATTGACCAATCTGTGACTTGTTTCCTCGCTGAAAGCCTTACAGTAATGCAGTCAAAGCTTAAGTAGGATATCACATGGAATATAAACAGTGATTGCATGATTAAGGACCTAAATGCAGAGCAGTTATGACTCCCAAGTAAGTTGTGGTGCATTAAAGCAGAGGGCTGATCATGGTACATTGTGGACGTGAGAATGACCTACACCTTCAAGCAAGAAACCTGCTATGTGTCTGCTCTACTCACAGATGTTTCCCTAAAACTGCACACATTATCCTTGCACCTTTCCATCATGTAAGCCTTACACACACACACACACACACACACACACACACACACACACACAGACACACAGACACACACACACACACACACACAGTGTATTCTGCAAACAGAATTTTAATTATTTAAATTTAATAATGTGTTAGAAGACTAATTTTCTCTCAGCTCTGTGTTACATATGTGGGTTTTCTCACTATTCTTTTTCAGCCTATTTACTGAGTGAAACAGTGGCTGGTGTGAGGAGGATTTGGAGTTAATTAAAGCAAGTCACTTATGACTTCAGCCACAGAGGCTCTAAGCAGATGACTTCACCATATAACATTTAGAAAAGTTTACTGCCAAGTCACTGCTTGTAAAACTAGTAATATGATAGAGGCAAAAAAAAACCCTGAGATTCAGAGGGTACTTTGCTGTGATCTGCATGCAAACAATGAAAACTCATTAGGATTTGCCAGCCTAGATAATCACTTCATTGGTTTAAGTCTCTAAGCAAAAAGATGCTTACAAAGCTGTGTCATATTTAGATGCCAGGCAGCTGAACCCATATGTGTCTGTCACTGTTCCTACAAATGGAGAAATATAATTATAATGCTGAGCTGAAGCCAGGGGTGCAGGGATTAGTCCATAAATTATTCACCCTACTTGTCTGACAAGGGGTAGGAGCCTACTATATTTGACTGTTAAACTTCTACCAGCAGTAATATAAATATCACCCTCTTACATTAGCCTGCTGATATATTAGCCCTCATGTGTAGGAGTCCACCCATGAGACAGTGCAGACAAAAGATTTGGATTGTTATTCATCCTTTAATAATGGTTCTACATCTTTCCTCTGGATTCTTCAGAGGAAAAGATGTCACTGCTGCAGGCAGACTTACATCTCGTCCATTTGTTCTGAATATTTTACTGTGTCCAACATCTCTGTGATGATGGCTTAAACAGTTTCAGCACTTGCAAGAACTTTGGCCGCCCACTCTGTAGCTTTGGAATAGCAAAACAACACCACATTTGTGGACTTACTCAAAGTGTTATTCAACATTTAATCAAACACTGTTTGGGTCAACCTTTATATGACACTGGAGCTGACCAATGAGCAAAAATACAAATAAGTGAAATAAAAAAAACACACAATGGTGATTTTTGAAATGTGCCAAGTGGGTCACAAATTAATTCTGTATTGCATTTTTTCCTGACAAACTGATATAATTATTGTTGAGGTACCAAATAAGCATGTTTCTTCGTGTGTGAAGAATATGTAAGCCCGGTCACCTCTCAGTGCTTTATTTTTAATAGTCTATGGAAAAATTCACCTTTAACAAAAAAACACTGCAATTTTTGGGATTTGGATATTACACTAGGCCATGTTGGAATTTCAATAATAATTTCATTAATTGCTCACTCCTGCTCACCCATCGACATGAGGTTTTCCTAATCTTCCTACTGCTCCTTGCCATCAAATTCTCAAATGCAAACCCATAACACATAAACTAAAACAGTGGACCTGACTATAACTCTAATTTTGCTGTCAGTGTGTCAGTTCTCTTTCCATGGAACAGAAAAAACTGACTCAAGAGATATATACAGCCTAAAAAAACCTCTACATTAATCTTTTGTTTTTTTATGTGTTTTTAATCCTCAAACTGCATTGTCCTTCTCCATCACACCTGACCTCCTGTCTGTGCCTCCTGCAGCACACAATACAGAAGCTGCTGCATACAACATAAATATGTTCATGCTCTGGCTCTCATAAGAGAATGCTGATTTTTTAACAACAAATGTTTAAAGTTGCTATTGTGTAATATAGTTATTACTAAAACTAGCAACACAATATGAAGCATTTTACTGTCTCAGACTAGACTAAAACATCTTAGGTCTTGCTAACTAAGACTAAATTCTTCAGTTTTATTCTGCTAAATTAGTCAGATGATATATAAAAGATGACATTAATTAAATACATAATAGACCTTGAATCACAGGACAAGAACTAGACCTAAATATATCTGCAGACAGTATCATCACGTTCCATTTATGGAGTGCCAAAAGAGAGATGAAGGGACAGAAGGTTGGAGGTAAGAAGGAGGGAAACAAAAATATGTAGCAGATATAGCATAAGAATGTTCATACATTTAATTTCAACACATAACAGCAGATCGTGCTTTCTGAGCAAGTTTTTTTTTTTTTTTTTTTTTTTTTTTTTTTAAATCGCTGCAGTACGGACAGTTGGACAGAGACATTTTGATGCCCTGCGATCATCAGACATGACTATGGACAACAATCCGCATACTTCCAGGACTTCTGCAACACTCAAAACACCTCGATCTGTCTCAACCTCGAGTATGTAAATGTCTAGAGCTGTCAAGCCTGCCTACACACAAACACATCCTATTCTTACCTGCAAGATGCACGGATGCCCATGGGACGTGATGGAAAAAGGAAGACAGGAGAGGAGAGAGTGCAGGTGTTATAAGATCCTCTCAGTCCATCCGTGAGGAGAAGAAAAAAAAGAGGGATTACAGGACCAAAAGAGGAAGAATGAGAAGTAGAGTGGAGAGGGAGAGGGTTGATCAGCACTGATGAATGAAAAGCAGAGATTGCACTGACAGAGTGTCACAGAAAAAGAAAAGAGGGGAAGGAAAGGGGAAGAGAAAAGAAGATGGAAAGGACCAGAGTGGGAGAAGAAAAGCACAGAGTAGAGAGGAAGAAGAGGAGAATTGTGGAGGCTGTGCTGCAGGCTGAGAGCACTGAGTCCTGGAGTGCAGGACACACCACTGCGCACTCACTGACTCTCTCGCTCACTTTTCTCTCACACATTAACCGCCTCTCTCTCTTGCGCTCTCTCTCGCTCTCTCTCTCTGACCGAGAACTCTCCTTGGCTGCCGTCAGCTTCTGGCCCAGCCCCTCTTCACTGACAGCTGGGAGATGATTGGGTGATGCAGCCCAGCACTGCATTGCAGGTGAGGGACGACATCAGCCACCCCCTCTCCTCTTTTGACCAAAACACAACCACTATGCCCCTCTCTGTCTCTGTCCGTCCATCATCATTTCCTTGGTCTTACACATCTGCTAATCCACCAATGTCTCACATTCATTTTTGCAAAGTACAGAAATACAACAGAAATAGTTTGTTGTGCTCTTCTGAAGCCCCTGTCACTGCAGTGTTTGCTCTTTTTTTTTGAAGTAGGGTTCTGGTTTCATAATCTTAATGAAGTTGTGAAACACCAAGATGCAGTGAAGGAAGTAGCAGGTGGAAATGAAGAGGAGTGGATCCAATACAATGATCAACACCTCTCCATATTTGGGACTATTACACTTTAGCCTGATTAGGATTCAGAAACATGAATACAGGACTGCAGTTTTATCTATTCACACAATTCAACATAGTGTCATTGAACAGTTATTGCCCAACCTGTTGATTATTTTTCTCAATTGACTGGCTAGTTGTTTAGTCTGTCAAAGGTTAAAAAAAAAAAAAAAAAATCAATAAATAAAAGTAAGAAAAATCAGTTTTTTCTTACAACCTATCCAAAGCTGAAATCAGAAACTCTTACTTTTCTTCTTTTTATATTCCTCAAATGTGATAAATTATCAAAATAATTGCCATTTATTTTTGTTAACTACTAACTGATTAATCAAATATTTGTTTCAGCTCTAAATTTGATAAAATCTAGCAAATTTGTAGTGTATTGCTTGAAGACAACAGTGGTTTAAAAAGTAAAAACGTGCAGTTTCGTATTTGCAAACTGATTCACCTTGTTAAAAAATAGTGCTAAAATAATAAGTTCTGTTTTTCAATCTGTGCAGTTCCCTGTCTGACAAATTAAGCTGCACATCAGAGAAGCTTCAGAGGACAACCGTCCACTACCAGAGGCATGTGCCCAAATGTTTGACCGCCCTGTCCACTTAATTTTGTCATGTCATGTCACTCATTGGTTTATTTATACAGTAATTTTTTTTCCACTCAGAAATTCGGTGTTTACAAAGACTTTTAATGGCTACAGGTGATTTTCATCTCTGACCATAGGCTGGACTCAACTTACCTCTATTTTATTTTTCCTATTGGTCAATCTACAATGTAATCCTTTTTCATATTCCTTTACTTTGCTGATTAAACAGTGCTTAAATGTTGGCTTAGTAAATGATGATCTCTTTCAGATATAGTGTCAAATACCAGATACTTGATTATGTGGATCAAAGACAGATGTCGAGTGCCAGTGTTAGTAATCCACAGTCGTTCATCAGCAATATTAAAGAGAGCATAAACACCCTAACAATTTTTTTAGGATACACCAGTGAATCATGTCGGTATTGTTTATCTTCTAATGTAAACTTACTCCATATACACCTTGAATATTTTGGTCTACATCAAATTAGATAGAGAAACTGAATCAATATGTCTTTCTGCTCTTATTTTGGCACTGTCTATTCCTTTAACATGCAAAATTTGCAAAGCTGACAAACACACCAGTATTGCAATATCATTCCGAATTTGCCAGTTGCTATGTAAACAGCATATTACATCTGGATGATCTATAATAAGTATTACGTAGCACATGGGGACATGCATGTCATCAGGAGTTTCTACCGCAAGTTGCAACACACAGTCCTTGTTTACAGTCAGCTGAGGTAGAGACTAAGATCCTCTCTGGTAGAGATACATACCTGCTTTTAAACACCACGAAAGAGGATATCAATACGCTTTTAGCTGCCTTTTTCAAGGTGTTTCAAAGAATGAAATCTGTGTTCAGGAAGTAGAATGTCTGCCACCTGTGAAAAACTTTGATGAAGCTCCATTTTTAATCCAGGGTGTGTACAGCTGCATGTAAAGAGGAATTAGATTGGAATGGTCATTTTCATCAACCACATAAAAGACTTATTAAGAATTGTATTGTTTTCAGAATCAGGATAACAACCTGAATACTTGGCTCATTTAAACATAGTCGATATGTAACAGAGGTCTAATTAATCTTATCTATACATAGCAGCCACAGAAGCTCAGTCCTCCTCATAACATACTTTGTAACTCTGTCTTAAATAAGGCAACAGGCCTTTCATCACAGCAGACATTTTACATTACTTAGCAAGAAAAGTGCAGAGGAAATCAATATATCAATAACCTTTGCAATCTATCTAAACTACTTTCAGTATCCTGTTACAGGCCCTTTTCTCTGAGCAGCCTCTGAGACAGCAAGAAAAGCTCAGGTGTACCTAATGCCATTAGCAACAACTCTGCTCCATAAATAAGCATCCCAGTAACCACACCAGTAAGTGGCCTGGTCCTGACCCTTCTACAGCTCTGGACGTAGGCTAATTCCTGAACCACTGTAACAAAGTAGTGAGGCATCTGTCATAACTGCGACTTGTAAAGCAATCACGGTTTTCTTATGTGGAAAAGTGAGGCAAAAACCTGGCATTTGCTTTACAAATTTACAAAAGATAACTGTACATAAATCAATGATTAGAAAAAACAATTTTCTCAGCTACAAGAAACGATTAAGAACATATAACTAAATAAATACCACCAATATGATAAGAATGGACTATGAAATAGTCATATTGAAAGGGTTTTATTGAAGTTCTACAGAAAATCATTGGTGGCCTAATAATTATTTCCAAAGCTATAAAATGTTATGCAGCAATAAATTACCAATTAATTTCACCCGTGTTTTTCCACTAGGACATGTCAAACTATCATTTCAAAGCTGCTTTGCCTGTTTTGTATAATAAAAAACAGTGAAATGAATTGCTTTCTTCAGGGGACCACAACCTAACTCCTCATGTGAAATGTCATAATAAGACTATTAAGACCCTGTGGGATGTGAATTTCATTTTACAGTTAGTGAAAAAAAGAAAAAGACTTTAGAAGTGTATTGTCCTTAATTTTTTAACACAATTCTTATCTTTCTTTGTGAAATGTAGTTGAACATTTATAACTAATGCATTTTATAACACGGTGCCACATGTCTTTTGTATGTGAAGAGTATAATGAATGTTGAGTTTAACTGTGGCCTAAACCACATTTCCCCATGGGACAACACCTATGCACTACAGTGATTGTGCCAGTGAGGCCTGAAATCTGATACAAAACCACAATCAATCAGAATCACCATCTCTGCTACACACAGATCTCATACGACAGTGTGTACAGTGTCTTCTGGTTTCTCTGTGATGTAACGTTTTATCCATTCAGACATCTCTACAGCTACATAAATGAGACAAAAGGCAGGAGCTCTGTGGGATGGAATATGGCCAAAGTTTGTATCCTCTCCTCCTCCCCTTCCCTAAAATAAAATCAACAAAGTGCTTAGGCAGCAGAATTAAACAGCAGCCCAGGGTAACTATACTTAGAGGCTGTGGGTGCAATGCACAGAAGGTGTAAATGAATGTGCTGCAGCACTTTCACTCGAACAATTCAACACTTGCTGAAAGGCTGCAAATGTCTGTGTTGTGCTTCTTTATTTGGTCCTGTAAATCAGCTGATGTTGACTTTATTTCCATGTGATATCATTTACTTTTTAAACGCACAGATTCATTTTATACAATAGCTTCTAAATGAAAACAGTGGTTTCGTAATTTATTATTTATTAAGGTTGCATACCTTGGAGAGAAATGGGACACCAGAGCTGACTAAACTACAGCACCAGTGAGACCACTGCAGTTCTTTCAGTTCACAAAACAAATGTCTTTCCAAAAAAAGCTAAAAACTCAGTTTATATGACCTGAAGCTGGCTGCCATCTGCAATCAACACACATATTCATGTATTTCTACCACTGACTGACTTGTAAAGAAGGCTAGCAGTAGATGAGGACAAAGAGCAAGAGAGAAAAATACAGAGATACAGAGCTGTACTGGGCCACAGACGATAAAAGATTTGATGGGTTATGTAATAAACTGCAGATATGGCTGGAGAGAATACAGAGACATAGAAAGATGAAAGCAAAACACAACAGAAAGCCAGAAAGCAGGGCTTTGTGCTGGTACTCTGCAATACTTGTTATCCCTGTTCAGTCCCCTGTGCAAACCTTTACTCCTACCAATTACATCTGAGGCACTGGAACATACGAAAACAAAAGAAAAAAAAAACATTGAAAATTGAAAGTTACATCAAGGTTTGAACAATAAGATGGCAGCAAAACCCACCAGGGAAATTATCAGTGCTGTGTTTTTGAACTTGTACGTAATGAGCAAAACACACAAGCAAGTAGTCTTTTAAAGCAAAAAACAGTAACTTATCCACTTCTTAATAATCTATGAATCAGTCCATCACTTGTGCAGACTGGCAGAGACATATTATAACACTACTAGCCTGAAAAACTCCCACAATCACAACAAGGACACATATGACTAAGCTCTTACTTTACATCTCTGTCTCTCACACAAACAGCCTTACTGTCTTACTCACTTGCATGTAAGACCGCTGGCTAGTTTCACCACAGCTGTGTTGATGGAGAAGATCCAATCCAGAAGCCACATGACCCATGGGACACTAGATTAAAACTATATTACACCAGAGTAATATTAACTAATCGCTAAAAAAGGCTGTATGCACATTAAAGGAAGCTCAAATCTGCTGTGACCTGCTCTGAGCTCTCCTGTTCTATCCTCTCCTCTCCCCTGGCTCTTGCACTGAACAGTGGCTGCTGCATCCTCTCTGCACAGCAGCCACAACAGAGCGACTGACACAAGTGGGAGGGAAGGAGCATGATGAGTGCAAGAGAGAGAGATGGAAAGGACTGAGGAGTTACACTGTACTTGCATAGCTGCCAGTTATGTGGTGGTAATTGGCAGAAATAATGAATACCCCTCTGAAAAATGCTGCACAGCTAAACCTTCACAGTTGGTTACCTGAAAACAGTGCCACGGAAAATTATGATAACAGGAGTATTTAATGGAAAGGAGGATAAGCACTGTTCATCATATTCAAATGAAAATGTTGTGACTGTTCATTGCCATTTTTGACAAATCCCTTTGCTACATTACTGAAACAGGAGAAACTGCATGAGCAGAGATTAACCTTGTAACTCTTATTAATTTAGGATACGAGGAGGCTGCTGTGCACTGCAGTTATCTAAAACAAAATTCAACTGAGGTCATATTTTGACATTGCTTGAAAGGCTGGGAGAGGAAAAGAAGAACTGACTAATGATTCATCACTAAATAATATCTGTACTGCATATATTTAGTATATCTAATTAGTAAAACACAATGTAAAAAATGAGGATGGAGAAATTATAAGATTGTAATGATTTTTTTGGATGACATTTATCTATTAATAATCTTACTTCCCTAATTCTTAAAAAAAATTGTGATACGCATCGTAGATGACAATGGAAAATAAATGGAAATTAAAAATAAATGAAGAGGACAAACGAGGAGACCAGAATTAAAATGGATGAGAATTTCTACTCTCGTAATACAATATCACTTCATAATCTGCATATTTGTAATCAAATATCTGTAAGTGGAACAAGCAGTTGACTTTGGGACATAAACCACAATGGGTTTATGTTAGGCTGATTATTTTCATTTATTCAAAGCTGTTTGTGAAATCAGTAGTCAGCACAAGCAAATTTTTTATATCACACAGTGGGTTGGATGAGAGGGATGCTGTACTGTTTTGACCAGGGTTCATGTTGTAACAGCATAGAATGCAAATAGATGGTTTACAGGTGTTGTAACTATACACTGTGATCCCTTTGCTATTATTGTCCTGTATTTAAATGATCATAAAGGCCCCTAACATCAGGAGGATAAGTCAGAATTAACTCACTTGAAGATCTGTGTTGTGTGGTTGCTTTTTACATATACATCCTACAGATAATTGTTTCATTTTGTATCACAAGTAAACCTGTAGAGCTGCTTCCACCAAAGCCATTTTCACCATCTTCAGTTGCAGGTGGGGCATTTTTTTTTTTTTTTTTTTTTTTTTTTTACAAATCAGTAATTAAAAAAGGTTTCTTATTTTCTATTGCCTCTTGACTTACTTTTTGCCAGGTTTTCTCGGCCTTGTCCTCTTCTTCCTTGCTTGCATTACGAGTACTAGAAAACAGAGAAAAAACATCAAAGTGTAACACACCCTAAATGTCGTCAAATGTTTATTTCTTTTGTAAAACTGAACAGTGTTGTTGGTGAAGCAGGTGTAAATAAGTTGTGATTTCAGAGATAAACTATCTAATGTAGCCCGAGTTGCAGGTGTAAAATGAAGTCGTATTAGCATCTATAGGAGGCTAGTCAATAAACCGGCCTTAGCATTGAGTGGCTTCATGTGAAAGAGTATTTTAAGTTAGCTGCTAATACTGACTTGCTGGTCTTCACTGCGAATATCACTCGTAGTTTGCTCAGTAAATCTGTTAACACTCCGGAACAAGTGGTGCTTATTTATTTATTTACTTATTTCTTTTACGCTACGTTAATAATAAAAGTTTTGGCGGATACTTATCTGAAATGCTAGTCGGGCTATAGCTAGCATACGTTACACACATACACACAGAAAAGCGCATGGTCCACTTTTACTTTTCATAAACTGTAACTTTTACAGTTAAAACATTAATTATAACTGCCCGTTATGAGAATACATGGGTCAAGTAACTGTCCAGGAGAGAACTGTGTACCTTATATCTACTGAGTGTAAAAAGGATTTTATAGTTGTTAGCAACGTTACCTTTTCTTTCCATGCTGTTAACCAGTCAACAGATAAGCCGCGTTCAAGGACTGGTGAAAATGTCGGATCTCTGAACTACCACAGGCGAACCTACATAGTGGTGTGAGCTGAAGGAGGCGGAGTGTATATGGAGGTATATTATAACTAATGCAAAACTAATCAAAAATATTTACCAGTTTGATACAGCAGTGTTCTTTTTAGCGTTTGAATAGCTGCAGCTCGGCCGTGTTCAAATGCAACTCTCAGGAGAAAGTCCAAGGATAATAATCCATTTATATACTTAAACCCATAGGTGTAGATTTCAGAGGGGATCAGGGGCTTCCTCCCCATCTATACTTAACATGTGCAGTAGTCACGCCCAGTAAAAGCACGAAAGAAGCAGAGGACTTAAAGTTACTCATACACACACCAATGTGTCTAACGGGATCTTAGCTTCAGCACTGTTTGTCCTTTTACCAAATATGAGTTATGAACTCATTCACACTGAATCTTTTGTTATAGAATTATATACATAGAGGCTTTAACAGTTAAAACATATATTGACTAATAAATTACAAATTTAGGAATTAATTAAAAATTGATTAAGCTATCATGGATGTAAATATGTGGGAGGGTCAAAAAGTTCTCTGACAAATGTAGTAAAAAAGTTTATTTGTCAAAATAAATTTATTTTTCTATATAAGCTCCAATAGACTCTAAACCACAGGTGTCAAACATGCGGCCCAGGGGCCAAATCCGGCCAATCTATGTTTCCATGGGTAGATTCCTTCTTTGTAGAATTGCTAGGGGTGCTGTCTTTGACAATCTTTGGCATTTGTCAGGGAACTTAGACCTAAAGAGGTTATTTATCCAAGCATGCCTTTGTTAGCTGAGGGTTAAATGAGAAAAGCTGGTATACAGGAGACTAAATTTTTGAAAGCAAGAAAGCCATGTCTTAACGTGTTATATTCTGCTGTGTTTTTAAATGTCTCTTGACACTTGAACTGTGTATGTTCTTTACATATGAAGACTTTTAGACCACAAAGTAATGCAGTAAAGACAAACTGGTGCAAAACATGTCACTAGAATGCACTAAATTATCCTGAATTGGAGGAGACACCCTAGACCCGAGCTTACTATGCCCCCCCTCTTGTTTTGTGATTTTTAATTTATAATTTTCAGCTCTACCTGAACACAATATGGGTAGACTGGTCCTGCTAACCTGTTTTTTTTTTGTTTGTTTTTTTTCCCAGTATTTTTGAGGCACAGAAAGAATGCCTGAATTTCAACTATTATTTTTCTTAATTTAAGCTTTAACTGTAAATGCCTTCAGTTCTTTTTATGTCCTGCCTTCTCTTTTTCCTTGCAGATTTAGTCACTTAGTCTGTAGCTCTTCTCACATGACGTCTTATGCTGCCACCTACTGGCAACTGCAGTTTAGTCCTGTGGCAGCCTACAGACATGTAAACGCATCATAACACTGTACACTGCTGTAGTTTTGAAAAATAGTAGCCTTTATTTTCTAATGGTGGTATTTACAGGTGGCGTGGCCTGCTGTCTTGGTACATGTGGTAAATAACACAGTAAAAAGATATGAACACATCTCAGTCAAATAAAGCATAACCAATAATCAAATTAACTATAAACATTGGGATATGAACAAGATCCTCTATAACTGATGCAGTTGTTTTAAAATGACAAATAAGTCTTCAGCATTGCCCTTCAGCATCCAGTGAGTAAACATACACACTTTCCCACAAAAATGTGCCTTACTAAATTATTTAAAGGATGACAAACATGGTTCTAACCTTACTAAAAAAAAAAACAAAAAACAATCAGTTTACAGAATCACAGAAGAACATTGAATCTTGATTTAACACGCAAAGAATAAAGTAATATATTAGAAAAAGCACTACATGAAAACAAGCAGTTGTTGTGAAACTGTGAAGACACTGGTGTTTGGTTGACATTAGCCAGAGCAACTGTGGATATAGCTTGTATGCCACTTGTAAAAGTGATTTTTAGGAATCTACCTAAACATTTAATCAATACATGCGCATTTCTGGACCAGGAGTCTATGGTTTAGTGGTTGTTGGTCGATACAAAATCATTTGATGCACTCGTAACACAATTTGCTTTAAATGCTGGATATTTTCAGCTGAAATTTTTGAAGGTGGTATAATTTCTGGGGATAGTACCTAAGGGAACAAAATAAAGTAATAAATAAATGTATAACAATAGTTTCCAACTCAAAACCCATAGAAGCCCAGAAATACTAAATTGAAACAACTGCAACCTGTGAAGTTTATAAAACAAATTTTTGGCCATGACCTCTTCTGGCTCCAATACACAAGCTGTAACTGCAGTCACCACGGCTCAACTGACAGATGAAATTATTGATGATACATTTGGTTTCTGATACATTAAGCTCTCCATAAATAATAAAAAGACCCTTAAATTCTGACAAATAATATTCTCTTTTACATTGATATACAAACAAATAACAAAAGATCATAAATACAGGGCTGCCTTGTGCCCCAACATTCAATAAACATTAATATTACCGTGTTTTATAAATGTATAATGATTGAAGTACATTGTCACTTGATGTCGTGATGGAAAATAAACATTTTCCAAAATGAATAAGTCTAAATCTGGCTTTTTCATGCTAAAATGGTAATGTTATAATGGTGACTGTGAAAAAAACATTCCTCTTAAATTACACAATTTAAGTGCTAACGGAAGGTGTGAAAACTAAATAATATGTAATGAGTTAATGGCTACATGAGCCATGTCTACAAAAAAGGGGGATAGAAAAAAATAAAAAATACGATGGCCTGGATCTGTGACATTAAGAGGTTAATATATAAGTCTATTCTTGACATACTTGTATCGTATTACAAGTAACTGCTCTTTTTATATATAATTTTGGGCTAAATTCTAGCAATATACTTGATACTGTGAAAGGGATCTGCTGAAGTATGTCTCAGCTGTTAAACAAATAAGGTAACTTTTGCTTTTAGTACTTATGTACAAATACTGTTGGCTCTGATATTTACATAGTTCTGATACTGAAATGTAATTCCTAAATTTGAGTCAAACAGGGGACACTATTAACAATAAATGTCTGAGGTCAAAACCCACTAAAAGTAAAAGGAGAATTTAAGTCTTAAGTCTCAGCACAATGGGATGCAAGGAAACAAAAACAGCAACGGGAGAAGGGGATGAACAAGATGACGTTTTATCCCCGATATCGCAACATCCCCTAGAGATGAATGACCGCAGGCACTTGAATGTCATGGTTGTGAGGAGAGTGATGGATAGTCAAATGAGACTGATAGTCCTTGAAGAGTGTTTTTTTTTGTTTTGGAAAACAAAAGATGGAGAAGTTGCTTCTTCCTCAAGATTCCATTTCATCTCCGTCCAACGATGGTGGCACAAAGCTGAGTACTTCTTCGTAGGTTAACCCTGAGAAACAAGAAAAAGGGGTATTTACAATCTACTACATGCAAAACATACACACCCTATTTCAATCCAGCTCTCATTGTTAGGCATAACACTGTTCCAGCTTACTCTTCCACTCCTCGATTTCCAGCTCACGGCTTTCGAAGCTCTGGTCATAAGGCTCTGCTTCAGGCTCGTCATCTGGATCATGGTACTGGGCAAAGTATGGGTGGGCCAGGGCCTCAGACGCTGTGATCCGTTTGTCTGTGTCCAGTACCAGCATTTTCTCCAGCAAGTCCACCGCTTAAGGAAAAAAAAAAAAACAACATGAATTAGAATATATTAAAAAAACATAGATGGGACAGATACATAAAAAAGGATAGATTAGATGGATGAGACAGAAACTACTTGGCACAAAACTGTGCACTCTGCATGAGCTAATTTACCAAAAAGAAATTGTTGAAATGTAATGGAAATGCTAAATGAAAATAGAGCACCATGATTCTAGGTATATCCTCATGAACTAAAAATATCAAATGATGACAGTGCGATCATCAGGTTTATGCCTTCATTTTCTTAATTCTGAAATTTCTCAATGTCTTTGTCTAATAGCCTCTAGATTACTTTTCTTACTTTATTAGATTTCTAGGGCTGGAAAATGACATTTTAAATTCACAAATCACATTGGAGCAAAACAGCAAAAAGTAAAAAAAAAAAAAAAAAAAAAAAGGAAAAATATATATACATATGTATTTTTTTTATGCCACTAGATGGACTCATTGAGCCAAAAGTGTTGACTCATGGACTTATTCTAAAACTCACCAAGTGGGTTGGCACCAATAAAAACATCAGCAAAGTTCCTCTTGGGCATGTGGGCAAGTGAGTTTATGTAGTTTCTCGCCTTTGGGACAAAATAGACAAAAATGTTAAAAGAATGTATCAAACAACAGTTGCAAACTACTACACTAGGTAATGCTCTTATAATAGATTTACTAAAGAATAAATATTACTGCACATTGTTCTAGGAGATAATGCTTCAATCACTGTTACTTTCAATACAACTCATTACATGCATTCAAAATTATGGTATGAGTTTTCATACAGATTTGTTATAAAGACTGCACACAGCTCATCAGAACACACTGCAGTGGCAAAGCACCCAAGGAAGCCTTGATGTGACAAGCACAGTGAGTCAGGAAGGAAACAGAATGAGTGAAATGAGAGCAGATGACAATTCACAGAAAATGCTAATAAGAGCTGGCTGGAAACATTTGTAAACAATACACCAGGTCTTAATGGCGAACGTCTATCCTAATGTCAGGAGGGATGTACATCGGATGGTGGATGGCTGAAACTCGGCCCCCTTGTGTTGGATGGGGAAGAGCAGGGGTTCAGGTCTCACCTCATGGCTGGGCATCCTGCTTATGAGGGAGGCTGGGGGCGTCCCCGTCAGGCGCATTATCTGCTGCAGCTGGTTTATATCTACGGCTTTTGAGTCAAGGGGCATCATAAGATGGATGTCAGCACGTCAAAGACCATGGTAGTTAGAAGAGTGTGTGATTGAGGAAGGATGTCACACAGGTGAGGATGAAGAAGATATAAAAAGGGAGGAAGACAACTCTGAATTCACTCTTGACAGGCTATAACCCTTAATGAAGTATCCAGGCTTCTATGGATATTATATGGCAGAGCCTAGCAGCTTTATCATGTAAAGAGGTTAGCGGAGTTTCTAGTAAAAGAATTTTGTGTAGGAGTTCACAGTACATGCCAGATTAAAGCAAGGATTAAAGCCTTGTGCTAAAGTGCAAGTAAAGCCATTTAGAAGACATTCTGTGGCAAAACAGGTGCAGTTTAGATGTAGAATTAACAATAAAAGTAGAAAAACAGACTGTCCAACTCTTGCCAGGGCAGCAGAGAGGCAACACAAACACAAGCAGGCAGGGTTGTGTTTGACACTCACAGACTCTGAAGAAATTTTCATCAAGAGCTCGGGCCCTGGGGTTCCGACGAGCATCATTATAAGCTTCAACTGATCAATGTCTACCACACTCACATAAAGGAAAACAGGAGGGATGGAGGGTGTTGGGACAGACGAGACGGGTGACAGGTACAACAATCTGGTTATTTTCCCCTTCAGTCCAAGGTGACGTAGTTAAAATGTCATTCTTTGTTTGACCAACAACAGGAGAAAAGTACAAAGTATTCCGTTTACAAATAGGAATCAGAAAGAACATTAAATCTTCACATTTCATTTAAAAGCTACAGACACCAAAACCCTTTTGCTGAGGAAAAACATAAAAATGGTTAATCAATCATCAATATAGTCACTAATTGTTGCCTTCCAACTTATTAATCAAATAGCTGTATATTTGTTCATAAGTAACGTTAAAGGTGGGGTAGAAGATCCTGGAAAAATGGTTTGAACAACCTACATTTTGAAAATACACAATTCAAAAGTCCAAACCCCTTTCTTCAGACTTCCCTCTGAAGCCACACCTCCAGCATACTGGAATGCACAATGCTTGTTCCTGAGGGTTCACGAGCGCTGCGCAGCATCAACCCCTCCGGTAGTAAGAACAGCTGATTGAAGTAAGACTGATGCCAGGCTAGCAGCCCACTAAAGTTTGCTTTGAACGCTGTAATCTGTGGATTTCACTATTATGTTTGTTAGCAGAGCAGCCCCAATTAATATCTAGCTGGCGAACGTTACATTCCCTAGTGATTTATGTTAGTGACAAAACAGCTTGCCAGTGAACCTTACATCCTAATATAGCCAAGCTCTGGCTTCATTTCCTGTACAAGTGCTCTAAGCTTCTGAGAATGCACGATTCGTGCACAAAGAGGGGTACGCACAGAGGGGGGAGGGGGAAGAGACAAATGGCAGTTGAGTTTGATAGACATATCACCATTCAACCATTTTGATGGGCCGGTTAAACTGATTGGATGGTGTTTTTTCAGTCCTGTCTGTTCAACAGGTGACCAAAATTTTTTTTATTTTTGTATTAGAGCACTTAATTAATTGGTCACAATCAGGGTGTGAAGGGGATTTTAAGCAGTATAGTAAAAAATGCTCCAGGAAAACATCTCCTACCCTACCTTTAAAGTAATGATAAACATATGGGACAAAAAGCTAGTAAACACATTATCCCTTAAGTAGGCAGGTTGAAAACTCAGCACAGGTAAAACTAAATATTCCTCCATTTAATACAGTGACACTTAAAATACTAAAATCAAAGACGTGCCTAGGGTAACAGCAGCATGCTAAAGTGCATTTCATGTAGGTGTGCTTCTTACGGTTGAGTTTCAGATTAATTGGCAAAATAAAGCAGAGGATCATAATTTAACCTGCAAATGCTTATATCGTGATAGTGATATAAGCATAGTAAGATTTCATGTTAATCATGCACTTCTACACAGCTGCAGCCTACATATGGGTGCACAAAGATCACTTTTCTTTCAGCCTGGTAAACCTAGACAACTAGGCAACTGAGATCTGTGTTTACTAGGCTTTGCAGATGGATAGCTCTGATACCCCAGTTGGTTGATGTAGTGGGCGGGCACACACACACCCACAGAGCATGCAGTGAAGGAGTGGATGGCTTGACTGATCATAACAAAACACATTATAAAACAGTCCACACATATTTTTGATCTCAACAAGCACCATGACCTGAGTAATATGTGCCATTTCCTACATTTGACATGGTGTTCTTCCTAATTACATAGTGTCTTGCTGTGTGTTTTGGTTCTAAAACAGCTTAACGCTCTGCTGCTGTGTGTGAGTAGTGCTGTGGGAGGGAAACAGGAAGGTGTACTGTATTGTGAAGAAGCGGCGGAGACAACAGTGGGCAGTGCTGAGTCATAGACCACGGGCAAATCCAACTCCTATCACAGGCATGCATACACACACACACGATCACACACACACACACACACACACACTTCCTCGATTGTTCTGACATTCATCTCACAAGCGTCAATACTAAGCAATCCCTTTGAGTAAGCTTGATGTAGCAACAAAACAACAGCCTGTTTAAGACTTTGAAGGGAATAACAGATCTCATGCAATTATTGTGCAATCTAATCACATGCACAGGTCACGTCCGTGTACTACTGCTTCAATACCAATCAGAGACCTATGAGATCACTCCAAGAAGCATTTCATTTATGCATTGGAAATGACAGTGGTGGAAGGATACGGTCTGTGCCAGGGAAGAGTGTCCGTCCAGTAAGTAGTTCCGCCATGATGCAGCCCACTGACCAGATATCCACTATTGTATGTAAAAGGGAAATATGCAGCACAGTGAGTACTTCAGTTTACATATTATTCAGCATCTTTTACAATGAAGCTCATTCATCTGATGGACACGTGTAATACGTATGACTTTTGAAGCTTACCTAGGCCTATACAAACTACATTACATGGACCAATATATAAACCAATTTAACACATTTAGGATGCATTGTGGTTACAATTCTCTGATGCAACAGAATGAACATTTCAAAATGTGCTCAAAAGACATTAAGAAGCAGCAAAAACTGCATGGAAAGATATGCTACACCTGCCATTTGCATGCATCTGGTTTTGAAATGGTTACTATGAACACTGCTTTGCAACTCTTGGTGAACAAAAAGCCAAAAAACCTAATTTATTTGACAATCCAAGAACACATTCACATGCTGTTCAACAATGAAAAAGTGCGTTTTTAGTGTGGTAACTGACTTGGACCATGTAGAAAATGTAAAACAACAAATAAAATGGAAGAGCTGTCCAGTTTTGTTGAAAATTGTTACCATCATTTATAATGTATTGAACTCTCAAAACACAATAGAAAGAAAAAAACTACATGTTTGGTGAAATTATGTTATTTTTCAAAGAAGCGACAAAATGACACAAAAACTGAATCCTGAACCCTGAGAGTCACTTCATCCTTAAATGCAGTTATGTCAGTGAGGCCTTACAGTTAGAGAGAAATTGAATTTTACATTATGTCCTGTTGCATTGCGTTGGTGTGTACCTGTCATGTTGTAGTGCATCCAGTTGAGCATGATTTCTGGAGCTCGGTACCACCGGGTGGCTACATAACCTGTCATTTCATCATCTGTGTGTCGGGCCAAACCAAAGTCCAGGATCTGATGGGGCAAAGATGTTTTTGTGTGTGAAAAAAATAAGTAACTTACAGCAAACATGTTCTTTGAATCAACTATTTTCTCACTTTTAGTTCACAGTCTTCATTCACAGCCAGATTACTGGGCTTCAGGTCCTGAGGAGAAAAAAAGATATGAGGAAAAAGTCAAGACATGACTTTAGAGGGGTATTATATTATGCTTCTTTCCCTGAATACCATACGTGGAAGCTGATGTGGCAATTGTTTTGGCTTTTTGATGCCATTTTACATGGTCAAGAGGACCTTGTGACTATCCCTACTTCAAGACAATGACATTTATAAGAATTAAACAATACAGTACATATCAGAATTCAAGATAATGAAACAAGGTCACAACTTACTCTGTGGATGATATCAGCAGAATGTATGTACTGCGAGGAAAAAATGAACACGATGATTAAACTTCAATATTTATATTCACATAAAATCGTGCTGGTAAATTACATCAGACCAGCATTCTTTTACAAATCCAATTTAATAGTTTGCAAGGACAAAAGAGGAGTTTAATGCTCAACTTAAACCACTTTCAGAAGATGTAAGGTGTTAAAGATGACACGTCACTGACCTTTAAGCCTCTGAGAATCTGGTAGATGAGGAACTGGACATGGTCATCGGTCAGCTTCTGACACTTGACAATGTTGTTGAGGTCTGCTCCCATTAGATGTGTCACCAAATACCTGCAAAACAGCAGCCAATGAGATGTACAGTAGTATTTCAGCTGCCCGTGTCTGTTGATGTAACTTTCTTCTCTTTGTGAACACAATTCATGTCCTTTAGAAAAGAAGAAATGGTTAAAAATGTAATTAAGAGGGTGACAAATGGCTATTTTGTGTGAATTTCATTATTGTACAGAGTAAGCGTGGCATATTTGCTGTCCAACCTCAATTGAAATGAGAAAACAGTTATTGGCAGGTCTGTGAACACGTACATGCATTCAGCATCTGTCTGTCTGTGCTAAGACTCATTCATTTCACCGTGTTGCTGATGATTACTAGTTAAAAAGGACAGTGAGGTGTCAGTTCTTAAACTATTGTGCAACAGATGCTGCAGCTACGTTTGTGTGCATCTGTGTAGCTTCGTATCACATTTCCACAAATGTGCAACATGCTGATGACGACACGCCATGTAGAGAATTCAAGGACGCTGATTGAATATTCTGCGCGCGCGCACACACACACATACACGAAACACACACATACAGTACCCCAGAGACAGCCCAATGGCTGTTACCATGGAGACTGGCTGTGATGTGCACGTGCATCCTGCATTCACCTTGGTTCAACTGCCACATGGCTGAAATATACAAATTTAGGAGGTACATGACTGATCTGATTGAAGCTCTAGCTTTGCTCTTGTATTAATTTCGAAAAACACCCACTGCATCAATAGTTTCACTGTGTAAGAATGAGACAAACTACATTTATAAGAAGAGCTGAGACAGATGGAACGTAGAAAAAAAACTGAATAAAGTACACACAGGAGCCAAATACAAACAGAAAACTCAGACTGGAATAAACAACATGGAGTTTTACTTACACATCATTGAACTCCTCCAAGCTTGTCGCTGGTGTGAAAACATCTAATAGACCAATCACCTGAAAGTAGAAGGAACAGCCCAGGTCAACAAACAGGATGAGAAAAAGAGTTAACTTTTATGGACTCATCTTAGTTTTTGTGTTTAGTGATGCATCCTAGATTATCCTTGCACTTTTCTTTTTTCCCCCTGCCTGGTTTTATCACCTAAATGAGGGTGATAACCTCAATATATGATTTCAGAGAAAGCAACAAGCATTATCGGAAAAGTTCATACACCAAGAACACAAAACTGAAACTAGTGGAGATTAAAACGAAGCACAAATATGCAGTGTTTAATGACATTAGGTTTCACAGAATTATTTGCATACAGCAACAATGTCCATTTGTTCCTGATAAATTTTAATTCTGAGTGCATTATGCTAGTGTTAATGCATCACCATTAAAAAACAGTCAGCTTCAGCTGGCACGCATGCTTTTGCTATGTTTTGTCAATTTTTCAAGTGCTTTTGTAAGTGTGACTGCACCACAGGAAGGCTAAAAAAATGTGTGAAAATGACAGAATATGGCAGGCTGTTTTCTGTAAATGTAAGACATATAACACGCACACAGCAAATCTGTTTTCTACATTCGTCAGATTTGAATGAACAAAGTGAATGAAAACAAACTGAACAAATCTTAGAGGATGTTTTTGTGACCAACTTTGTGTATGCATGCACACAGGGACACTGGCAGCGAGCAGCCCTGTATGCCAACCCAGCCCCCACCCCCTGAAGAGACCAACTGAGGTGGATACAGTAGGTATTGTAAAACGCACATGAGCTGCCTGCCCACACAGGGCATCAGCCCACAGCTGATTGGTGGGCTAGAGCCACAACAAACAGCTGATTGGTCCACTCAGGCTTTCCAAAATCAAAACCCAGGGAGTCTCCTGGCAACAGCATGAGGAAAACACAGAATCACAGAATCCCTCTCTATGTAAAGCATAGGTATTTATCAAAGATTAAAAACAAAAGCTTTGTGCAATTTTTTTTTTGTTATGATGAAACAGGCTTTGATGTTAATTAATGATCACTGCTGCTGATGAAACTCTTTATTTTAACTGTCCATTAGAACAGCCGACACTGCTTTATAACAGGCACCAAATTCACATATTTTTTTGTATTTTTTAAGTAATGCAGCTTTTTAAGATAATGATTATTGGACATTTTATAGAAGACCAAATTCCTATATTAAGTTCACTGATATAAGCACACATTAAGGATGACCCAATTTAATCCTTGTCTAAGTGAACCCCAATTTAGTGTTTCACCAAAAGCATCATGCAGCACTCATTTCCAAACTGTTGAACTAAAATGTTGACTTTTATGATGCTGGAGTACAGGCCTGCAATGAACAAGTTATGTGAGTGTGGGTAAATGGACAGAGGCACAGCTACTTTAAATTACGTTTTGGCATAAGATAGAATGATTCATATGGAAGCTTTTTTTTTTTCCACAACATAAGGAGAGCTGGACTCCTTTCAATATGGTTTGGCCTGACTTTCATGTAATGTATTTTGTGTATGTTTGCTCTTCTTTGCTGGTCTGATGTATTCACACAGGACATTTCTCAGCAGTTTTTAGTGACATATGGCCAACTCCTGCAGAGAAGCTCCTGATTTTTTAAAGGCTTTTCTGCAGACTCTCTGCAGTAGCATTACTAAATCAGATTTGACGGTAAAAATTTAATCTTAGTGACAACATATACTGTGTTATGATGACGTCATGAGTATCTGATGAGATGATGCATTAAATCTGAGATGAGCATGTGCACTGGGTTCTTTAGGGCAATTTGGCACTGTGAGACAATATTCAGATCAGATTCAATTAACTCTCTAAAGATTGGATTTCAGTATGTGATCTGCTGTGCTGATTGCCTTCAACTGTTGGTGGGTTTTCCCCTTTGAGACTTTCCATACTTCTTCAGGCTGCTGTTTCTTTTTCCCTCTGTGTGTGCGTCATCTAAGACAACTGCGCTGCGCTGCTGCTGCGGCAGACAGATGATTCTGAAGAATGTACCAGCCCACCCTGTCAGTCATCAGCAAGCTCTCACGACAAGTCATTTCTGCTAATAACAAATACACAAACTCTTTACATTGCACTTTGCCCTGCTTGGCCTCTGAAAAGACCCCTGAACCAACCAGTAGAGCTCTCATACTTATAAACACTATTCACCAGTTGACTTGCTCCCACACAACACCCATCACCTGTACTTCAGCTTTAAAAAAAAGAAATAAACCCAGTAATATTACATAACAGACAAAGACCCACATGTTTTGGACAGAGTATTGGTACCTTTCTACAGTAGAAAATACCAACTGTGGTTTGGCATCGCGTATGTGGGCAACTGTCTGTACAGCATAACACAGAGACAAAACTGAGGCTGTGATTTTCAGAGCGGAACTAAAGTAACTGCCTTTAGGGAAAAAAGTAAAATACCATAAATCATAACTGGGATGAAATGAGATGAAAGAAAAAGACACAAAATCCACTGCTCCCTATAGAGAGCAGGACACCAGGCTTTGATCACTCTCTGCAAAAACATCTACGTTAAGGAAACCACATCAACTACTACCCCCTCTTGCTTGAGGCTACTGGGCTTCTACATGTGTTTACGATTCGACACAAGAAACCAGGCTACAGTACCTAACATGCTATTGTTATTCCACAACTCCATCTTCATAGTTAGTGTTTTGGTGTGGGCAGGATGGCTTTAACAGTCAGTTAGGAAGACACAGTTGTCATGTATGATCTTGTTTTTACCTCACCTCTGTGTGCTTATGGATGCCTTTAAGTATGGACTATCAAATCTCTCCTGCTTTTCTGTTTTTTTCTTTTTTTTTTTAAAACTTATTCAGTCAGGAAAGTGGGCCAGAAGTCTACTTGCCCATGTTTTATTAATGATCAGCAAATAAAATAATTTGTAATGTTATATTTTCAATGAAGACCAAATGGCTATAATAGTCTTGAATAATAAAAAACTAAAAAATAATAAAACTAAAATTAACTATGCATCTGAATCTCAAAAATATGTAGGTGGTGAGGTGGCTCACTCCTTACATCTATTATGTGCTTATTTATGTCTTTCTGCCACCTCCTTAATTGGGCAAGTGAGTAAAATATCATGTCGGGCTAGTAAATGTACTACATGTCTCACACTCATGAAGCTTCATTTACAATGAAAAGTCTTAACAGTGACATGAGACTCCTGCCAGAAAACAACGATAACACAGAGAGAAAATGACAGGTGAGCTGCTAAGTTGCACTTTGAAAAATGTTAGAAATGCTGCAGGCAAAAAGAAGGGTGTGCATGAAAACCTGCTGTTTGTAAGGTTCTCTAAGGAGGTGGAGGCACACTTTAGTTGGAGATATGAGCTCACTGTAGGTGACTTACATTCTCGTGCTTCATGTGTTTGAGCAGCCGCAGCTCTCTGTAAGTCCTCTTTGCGTGGATGATAGACTGGAAAGGTCGAGACAACTTCTTCACCGCTATCTTCAAGCCTGTCTTCACATCATACGCTGAACTGGAAGAAAGAAACAACAGTGGTTGATAACACTAATAGTGAAAAGTATAAGCACCACTTTGGGCCAGAAACAAATTTCATATCACAGACCTGAAATATTTCCCTTTATTAAACAGAGATGGAGATGTTTTACTTGTCTGCGTGGGCAGCACTAACCCAGTAAACAAAGCAAATAATTGCATAACAGTGAGTTCCTGGTTTCACTTCTTATTACACTCTGTACCTTAAGGCTATAAGGGAAATAGCATTCATGCTAATAAAATGCCATAAAGCAAAACAAGTGTGAAAGTCAGTCAAATTGTAGATCTTACAGTTAGATCTTTCTTAACACAAACCTAATTTGGATGTTCAAAGAAGCAGACAGCCTGACCTGTCTGACTTGGCACATAATGTCCACGACTTCCTGACACAGGCCACGAACAGTCTATTATTACAGCTCAATTTAGGGATTTATGTTCCAATTTATGTATCCAACTAGCTCCAACATGTCTGGTTGTAAAATCAGGCTATCAAAACATGATTAGCAGCATTTTTTTCCTGAGAAGATAAATTATAATAATTGAGTTTTGGCAAAATGACTGATGATACAGAAACAAACATAAATGACTACCATAAGAGCAACCTGGTGATTAGACTTTGTGGCCTAGTTTCCCCCTGATGGCTAAACAATGTTTTGCAATATCTGAGTTTAGCATAATAGTTTGGTGTGCACCATATCTAATAAAAGGATTCCACAGATTATATCATGGCTCGGGTTAACAAGAACCTGCCCTGAAATGGTGTTGAAGTGGTCCACGTGAGTATGCAGGGCTGTGTTTCCTCTGGTTTTCATTCACCCTTTTATCCATTCATTCAACCCTTTACTGCTTATTTCACTCACCTCAATGTAATGGTGTAACAGAATACTGTATTGTCACTATAGAGACATGGCAACAATGGCAGGCGTGGCAAAAAAAAGCACATTTAAAGAGACAAGTAAAAGCTAACATGCATGTGCTCTAGTTGCTTCTCTAGGGGCAAAATGAAGTGAAGCTACAAAAATGAAAAGAATCCACTCTAAAAGGTAGAGATATAAATCAATCTTTCTGTTATGATCAAGGATTCATCAAAGCTATAAATGCTGTAAAACTATTGGAGGCCAATACAGATACAGAAATAAGTAAAATGTGAAAGACAAAAAGGGAGAAGGGCTTGGCCTTTCTATGAAGTGTGACATCGCTGCATTTCCTGCTTGTTTGAGAAACACAATCCACTTACAATAAACCACATTCCTTCCAGATCAATCACTTAAGCTGCATCACAAATGGATGGTTGCAAAATCAGCCTTGTAGATTTGTGCCATTTGCCAGCAAATACTGTTTCCACTTCCTGTGAACTCTTTCCATCTGTAACTTCATCTAAATAGGCATGAAATATTTAAATGAGGCTTTTTCTTTGTTTGTCAAAGAGCAACAAATTACATTATATGGCCAAAATAATCCAGGGGAAGAACTGTACGGAGTGGTGTAACTGCTTAGATGGAAGCTGCACCGAGTTGGAAGCTGCACTACAGCCACTCATATGGGTTTGGTTTGTTGCTCTGTCAATAATCGCAAGAGGAGACAAGAGTCATTTCCTCTGGACATACAATCACAACCTGATAGATTTAAGCTGTTGATCTTTATATTGAGCACCTGAGTCAACACACCTAATTCAACCACGAATATCCTTAAAAATAAATCAGTGCTTGTGACAAAGTTACATCCACAGTAGAACATTAAGATAAGCAGTGTTTTCAACAGAAAGTCAGAGATAATCTCCCACACCCAGTGTACTCTTTGTACCAGCCCTGTGGGACAATTTGTTTGCATGACACTTGTTAGGGAAAACCCATATTCAGTAGACACTGCACAACAGCAAAGTCAAATACTTAAGAAAGAAACATGCACACAGTCTTTAAAATTGCTGCTAATCTGCTGGGCAAACAAAACGAGTCTAAGCATACACCATCCAATTAGTGTGTAATAAATGGAAGGGCAATAACAAACAGCTATAAAAAAATGTGGGCTGTAAAGGGAACAGCATGAGATGAGGCCAGCATCACAGGGAAGCAGTGGTCGTCAGCAGCATGTTGACTAATAAAGACCAAACATATAAGCAAAGTGAACGTGTAAATCTACATGTCTGCAGAATGACTTAATTAGTTATGCTGATTCATAATGACATTACTTATATCGACACAACTGACAATTAGTATGACGGAGCACACACTAAGTCTTGAAAATATAGATTACAATATCTGTACCGAACTAGCAGAGTACCAAAAGTACCATTTTGTTAATGCATTTTATTGTGCAACTCTTTCTCCATCATGAAAAAGTATGTACTTCAGATGAACAGGGAAGATGATTTGCATATGTTGAAATGGTTACAAAAAACCACAACCTGTTAAACAAGTCTGTGATTGCTAATACCTGTCAGAAAGTCAATAAGAAACAATAAGCCCCCCAGCCTAAATTCTTCATCTTTTGATATAACACGTTACCCAGTCTTAAGTCGTCACCTGTCTGGTCTGACAGGAAGACCAATACACACCAATCAGAGGGGATACTTTTTGACACTTTTACTGTTGTTTTTCCAGTAAACATTTAAGTCTTTAAATGCATCAACATGCACACAAACACTGGTCAATGTTTAATCTAGCATAATACTTCACAATACATCTTCCATCATATAAGATGATTTTTCTTAGTATGTAGATGCATATAATTGTACTATGTCTGTATTACATGGTATGCAAAAATATGCAGGAGGAAGACTGATGCACAACAGCACTTAATCATTTAGCTAATGATAAACCTTAACACCACTGGGCAAAGACAGGTAAAAAGAAAACAGAACATGAAAAGTATTAAATAACCACATTTTTGATCGTCCTGCAGTAAAACAATCCTGCTCTTTTATCATCATAGCATTCTTGTACTGATATACAGGTCATCAGGTGACAACATGATGCACTCGGTATAATGAAGACTAAACCTTCGACTGGAAACTGCTTATCATTCATGTCCTCTGTAGTAATTTGTAGCACAACTTATTGTCACAAGCCATTCACAAATCACTGACAATGTCAAGGCTTATGTGACAGCTGCAAAACAATATTTCCACCTGCTGTGATTAGAATAGAAACAAACTCACTCACTTGAGTTTTACGTGTTATAAGCCCTGAAAAGGCAGTTAGTGGAAAGTAAATAGCACACAGATCTAGACATTATGTAAATATGCTCAAAAGGTTAAGAAGCTTTAAACTTGACAGGCAAATTGTTTTTATTTTTTTTATCATACAAGCATACTTAATTATCTGTATATTACAAGGGTTTGTAAACAGAAATGTACTGATCAACAAGAACTGGCAAAGAATTATTTTCTTTAAGCATCTTAGCACGTGACATCTGCATGCCTAGATGTTTGAGGCTCCAGCACCTGATCCATGAGCTTATGCCAAAATGAGCGGCTCCACTTGCCTGACGTCACATGGCTGAAAGTTGGAGTCAAAGTCATGTAAAATTGCTGGTTTTAAATGTAAGCTTTCTGTTTGTCTGAAGTGCTGACAACTCACTTCACATTTCCTAATTTAAAATCATATCTGTGCCACAGAACCCATCATGACGTCACACCTCGTCATTGCCTGATAAGACTTCCCTTACAACACTTTCAGAATGAACAGCAATATCTAAACATACTAAAACAAAATGTTAACTGGTATCATCATTTTAGGGGTGGTTGATGATGGCTGTGATCTTCTACCACAGTATATGAAACTTTACGTCACTGGAGCAGTACCTTAGTTACCTTAGAATGCTTTTTTTTTTTTTTTTTTTTTTTTAAATGACACGTGTAATAATTCACATTTGATTACTTTCTTCTTTAACTTTGATTTTCCAAAACAAACTATTCCTGTTTAAAATGATGCCTAATCATGTCATGTTTATTCTCCTCCATGTTGGTGCTGCCTTTGTGTAAACTTCCAGCTTTCAATGTGCCTGAATGACACAAAATGAAGGTTAAAAGAAGTCTGATTTGTAGTTCAATATACAAACAATGGAGAATGATATAAAAAAGGAAGACATTTTCTATCCTCATTTTATATTTTAGCCAAACTATTATTTTCTGCAGCTATTTTGTCATATATTTTTAATACATCACAATGAACAGTTGATTTGGTATGCACTCACGTCCTATACACCTATATGGGTTTTGTTTTTTTCTACAAAGAAATGTATTCAAGACCAAAACAAAACTTCAGCACATGGCTCCAACCAAAATCCCTGCCAGGTAAATTCAGCGTATATGCCCCCCCTCATACACATCCTGGCTCTTTTCCAGCCCTGGTATGCAAAAAATAGAAACAAGGTCACTATTAAGGCGAAGGGGGTGGTAGTTTTCTTATAAATCTTGCATCTAAACCCTAAGGGGGAAATTATTTCAGAAATCTATAGCAGGCCTATATGCATTCCATATTTAGAAACTGGGAAGAATTTGTGTTTAAAGGCAGAGGGAAGTCATGGCAGCAGCAACAAAGACTTCCCCAGCTGACATGCTGAGAGCGAGTGTTGAACTGTCCAACAGCCGTGACATGCTGGAGTAGGTCTTGTGAGGTTATTTATACTTTTCAGATACCATCTGAAGGGTTTTTAATGACACACTGCAGTTTAAACCACGCAGAAAATTTATTGTAAGCTATAATCACCCAAAAGCATTGTGACCATATGATTCCTCAAAGAGATAGAAGTTGCTCTTGTTAGAGATATATTTAAACACAGAGGAATTTCCTGAAAGGCAGAACAGCGCAGATGCAGGTAGGAGAAAGAAAAACTCCTGGAGTCAGCAAGATATAACGATAAATCAAAGAGAAAGACCTATAACCTCAATCAGCATTTAAAAGCATTCCTTTTGCAGTTGAGGTTCATACATATTGGTCCAGATCAGCAGATCCCTGGAACTGGTTAAATATTACTCTATATTACTGTCTTTGAGAAAACATCTACATTTTGTGGCTGTTTCTTCAGTGATTGTCTGTGTGAAGAAAATGAGGTCATGATTAACCCTTTACTCTGCACTAGTAACTGTAAGAAACTCACAGAACAGTTTCATGTATAGAAAAGTACCACCTAAATTAACAAAAAAGTTCCAATTACAGTACGATGCCATCCATGACTTAGTGGTGACTAAAGGGCGTCAGTGCTGAGGCCACTACCTAACCTCGGGACTGTGAGTCATGGGTGTACCACAACGGGAGAAAGGGTGACATCATTCTAGAGTCATCATCGTCGTGGATTGAGCTCCTATAGAAAGCTCTCACTATGCACGAGGGGGCCTAGTTTCTGAAAACCACGTGACCTTCTGGTACTCTGCAGGCTGCACCCAACTGGAAAATGCATAATGCATGCAATGTGCGGATGTACAAAGTACCAGGTTGTGCATGTGAAACTACAATGCTGTTCTAGTGGACGACAATTGTTTTTTTTTTCCTTCGTTTTGGTCAAACCGGAGTAAAAACAGCAAATCTATAACACAGAAGGCACCACTTTGTCAGATGATGCAAGCATCGACATGTCACAGATGAGCTTTCGTCAGAAGGAGACTAACAATATATATAAAAACACAGACATGCACATTATACACTGTGAATCTGGGTGAACTTTTTTTTCCCTCAGCGCTAGTGATCTTACTGGAAATGAGCGGAACAAAACGGGTGTTTACGGGACGAGATCTTGTGGGACGGCAAAAAAATGTGCACAAAAACAAAAATAATCCCCACCCGCCGAAGAAATGCGAGCCGCGCCGAAACGTGCACGAATCGGTAACAACAAAAGTAGAAATGTAAACGAAAGGCCCGGTTAGGGAGTTATTTATTTTCTTCCCGTGCACTTTTTTTCTATATTATCTCCTCCCGTGGGGACTTAGCTCCGACGGGGCCTCTGTGGGTGGTGGGAACCGCTTGCCCGTTGTGCAATCGAGCTGTGTGTTCTTCATAGTTTCTGCAACAACTGCTTACCACACGGATCCGTATGCACCGGAGCCCACGGGAGACAAGTTCTGGTAGCGCTCCGGTACCTCCCACACGGTTTTGTTGAGCTCCTGTCTGTAGAAAGTGGGTCTCTCCTTCTGCGACATTCCTGCGGATTTACTGGCCCCGCAGTGACAAAACAAGCCAGCGGAAACTTCTGCCCTCTCTCCTCTCCTTCCCGTGTGGCACGACGTGGTGTGGGTACAGCTCCACGGTAAAACTCACAAACTGAACCGGTCCTGGGTGGTACACAACTTCAGTCGTCCGGTTGTGCAAATTCGGTGCAATTGTGCAAGAAAAATCCCCACCTCTTCGTGCACGTCGGGGAGCTTGGAGGCAACTTCCTCTACAAGACGCTGTCGGGTCAGGAAGCTCAGTCTGGACTAGCTTTCGCTGGATTTTTCGCCCTGCTCTTTCACTGCTGTGCGCGCGGAAACCCTGAACGCGTACGTCTCGTCGTTACTGCGCGCCCCCGATGCGATAATCTCGCGAGAAGTAAGCCGTTGTGGGGAAACAAGGGGATATCCCATCGCAACAGCGAACATGAGTGGGAATCTCCCTCTGTCAGTCACCAAATACCTTTTAGATGTGACTGTGCACCTTTAAAAAACACGTGAGCCTCAAATATAACGATGTAAAAGGCGTGTAAGTTCTATGTGCAATTTCCAGGGAAGTACTGAGAAAATAGGAACACAATAATGCACATAATAATAACAGATCTGTAATACAGATACAGATACCACAGTGCCTAGAATTTTCATCCACTTGACTACATTTAACAGCAACAACAGAGATAGAAAAAGAAAACCGAAATGTCTAAGGAGTTTACAAATACATGATGACACAACTAGAAACTTTTGTGGCTACACAAATTGGAGCTGCAACCATCTGCCTTTACATGACTCACACTTGGTTGAATAGAAATTACTTGCATATTGCAAGGAGCAAAAACTTATTAAAACTAAGAGGTGCTGGTTTTACTCTCCACATAATATGTACAAATAATTAATGTAAAGAATGGAAACAATACAAGATTCCAAAAATAGTAATTTTACATAATTACAGTAATAACACTGATATACTTTTTTTTTTTAATGATCTGCTTTAGAGATTAAATGTGCTAAATCTTATATATTTTAATATGATCAATTGGAAAACAAATGACAAAAGTGTTGGTTAGGTGATGTTTTCAATGTATATGATAAAGTATTATAACTCATATATAGTAGTTTATGCACATTTAAAAAAAAAAAAAAAAAAAGAAATAATAAATCTTCCACTAAAAAGAACCTGAAAACTGTTTTGTAGTGTGCAGACAGTGTTTTGAAGTACATCTGGTAGCTTCATGATAAACATTCCTTGAGTAAAACCCATTCTCTCTTTATTTCTCAGAATTTCACATTTTGACTTAAGACTGTCTTTTGGAAACTACAGCCAACTGGCATTTTGACTTACATTTTCTTTATTAGTCACTCAAACTTAAAGTTTCACTACTTTTTTTCTGCACACATTTTACTTGAAGACCACTACAATAAATTAAAAGTTCTAATCAAAATGTGGAACAGTGGTAGATGTCTAAGAGTATTAACCCTCTCTAAAGGGATTGTGAAAATTAGGGAAATCACCACCCAAGCCAAAATATCGATGCCTATTTGTAATCACATCAAATCTGAATTTATGTAAAATAGCAGTGGCCTGATGAACAACTGTATGTAAAAGCTGTATCTACTAAAATCTTCTCTTCTTAATATTATTGTGGAAGGCCTGCATTCAGTGACTTCAGAAGTCCTTAATTAAAACTGATTGACATTGTTCTTGATATTTATGTGCCATTAATCATTACAAAAAAGGCTGTGTTTAATAAGTGTTTATCATTTGTTTTTAAAGTCAAGACACAGAAAATATCTGATCAACATTTTAATCAAAATTGCATTGCAACCCTTCTTAAAACAATTTCTTCTAGTAATAAAAAATGCGATGTGGCAATAGTAAACTAAAAGTAACAGCATTTAATTAAGATGACATAAAACACGCCATCCATATTTGGCATTGCATTTATCGATAGGCAAGTCTGCTGTAGTTATCTAATTGTCCAAAAATGCAAAGATATGCCTGTTTTACAGTTATTATTTTTGACTCTTAAGGGATTTACAGTTTACAATTTTTGACAGTAAAAACATGTTTTCCAGTATACAATTACAAGATTTGATTCAGAGTAAATAAAATATACACCTGTGCAAAGTGTGACTCAAATGTGAACATTTTCAGAGATGATAAACAGCACTGTTAACAAAATATAAGAGATACAATAAAGTAAAATATAGTGTACAGAAGAACACCTTTATATATATATATATATATTAGCTTTGTTTTCTTCCCCTCTACTTCTGACACAGGAAAAAACATTTCTGGGAGCAAGCAGATTTGATCATGTTCAGATTGATCACAAATAACCTCTGGGAAACCTTTATTGGTTTTATTTTTCCAAATATACACAGCTAGGCTAATTTATGTTTGTGTACAGGTACAAGGTAAAATGCATTATCCTACACCTTTCATACACTGTTCCTCCATATCCTGCATCCTTTAATATAGAGAATTACGGGGTGTGGATGGAGACAACAAACAGTGTATTTCAACAACAGAATGAAACCATGTGACCCAACAGGCTCTCTCCTCTGTAATAACTGTGGAGTAGATTCAGGATGCCCTTCATGTCTGTAGTGCACACATTATTAAGGGAGGAGTTATATTGCCCGTCACCAGGAGGGTGCAGCACTGGCATGTCCTATACACAGGTGCCCAGGGCAACAGGACTTCATCGGTCATATAATCCAAGAGGTGTCCCACAACAAGGATTGACACATGACCACTTAGATGAGTTCGACTCAGCCTGCACCCGTCCAGTCCCTTTTTCAGTCCAGTTTGGGTCTATCATTTCAAGAAGACCACGTAGAAAGCCATGGCCAGGCAGGAAAGCGCCACGGCAATGTGAAGTCGTGTCCCAATTACTGCAGCTGGGAAGAGAGAGAGATTAAACCAAAAGAGATTAGATCCAAATTCAGTCAGGTAAACTGGGAAACATAGAGAAGGCTAAGTAGAAAACCAGATTACTGAGCTGAGTTTTTGACAGGAAACAACAAATCGGTATAATATACAGGGTGGGGAAGCAAAATTTACAATGAACATTTAGTTGTTTTTTCTCAGCAGGCACTACGTCAATTGTTTTGAAACCAAACATATATTGATGTCATAATCATACCTAACACTATTATCCATACCTTTTCAGAAACTTTTGCCCATATGAGTAATCAGGAAAGCAAACGTCAAAGAGTGTGTGATTTACTGAATGCACTCGTCACACCAAAGGAGATTTCAAAAATAGTTGGAGTGTCCATAAAGACTGTTTATAATGTAAAGAAGAGAATGACTATGAGCAAAACTATTACGAGAAAGTCTGGAAGATACTATTAAAGAAGAATGGGAGAAGTTGTCACCTGAATATTTGAGGAACACTTGCACAAGTTTCAGGAAGCGTGTGAAGGCAGTTATTGAGAAAGAAGGAGGACACATAGAATAAAAACATTTTCTATTATGTCAATTTTCTTGTGGCAAATAAATTCTCATGACTTTCAATAAACTAATTGGTCATACACTGTCCTTCAATCCCTGCCTCAAAATATTGTAAATTTTGCTTCCCCACCCTGTACATAAATCCATCTATACATTCCAACGATTTATTCATGCTTAAAAGGCCTTCTTCCTCACATAATAGTTTACGAGTAGACATGGCTGGGCAATCTCATGACCTTATATCTTGACCAATCTTAATTCAGCAAATAATTTCCTTTTCAGAGGGATTATACAGGTTGCGTCATTATATAACAGTGCTGTCCAAATCTATCCATCTAGTTGCCATTCATCTTAAACTGCACGAGTACTAGTGTTTTACAGTATTTTACAGAGAACGCTGTACTATAGCATTAACAGTATTAGACTAACATGTTTATTAACCTGAGAGTATGGTGATCTTTTAGTTTCTCAAGTCTTTGTTTACTTTCAGAGTTTGTGCAATGTATTATTTGCTGCTGTTGATGAAATTATAATTTCAGACAGCAAAGAATTATTGTAAATCCATGATTCTCTAGCCCAGTTCTAAACTCTGAGATGCTGAAATTCTGATTTATATACATGATTTGAACTTATGTGGGTGTGTAAAAAAAAACATTTTTAGTACAATTTTAAGTCTTCAGTCACACAAATTAGGGTTAAATTAGGGTTTGGCTCAGTCCTCTGTAGAAATATGGGTCAACATACATGTTGCACAGTGGCAGGATTATCATTATCCTTCCTTGTGTTATCTGGCCATTATCACTTTGTAACTCTCCTTACTATGTGAAAGAACAATGTCTAAACGGCAAGTCCAACCTGGACTAATTTCTTGCCATTTTCTTTAGCAGGGATTTCATCATTTTAATATGACAAAGCTCTTCCTAAAGTTCATGTTCCACCAAAACACCTTCTCTCCCAACACTATTTAATTAAATGCCATACAATCCTGCACTCAGTTTCTGCTACAGAACTCATCAAACAACCCAGATAGCCTTTATCTGTATTCCAGAACAATAGCACAAGGTGCCAGACTTATTTGAGGGCTGGCGCAGTGCTAATTAAGTGTAGATGCAGATCTTCTCTATGTGAGACTAAATTGGGGACACGGTTTATGTAATTAATGGGAAAAACTGTAGCAAAAAAGTTACACAAAATGTAGACTAGTGTTTGCTTCATTGACTGTTGTAAAAATATTACAGTAAGACCCACAATGATACAAAACTAAAGAGTTTGTACAACAACAATAACAAAAAGCCATTTCATTCAGCTCACATCCTCCAGAAAGCAGAGAAATTTCTTATAGTTTGATTGTTATTAGCCTGCCTTCTTACAAAGTGGGAAAATTGTTATCATGGATCATAACTCTACCCCAAAGCTTGTCACAGAATCTTTTGGTCAAACCTCCTAGCCCTACATGTATAAGGACAAAACTCAATAGTCTTGCATAGCCAAACCTGCTCACCACTTTGTTAATGCTATGCCAGTGCTAGAGAAAGTTCTGGCTCAATGAACCAACACCCTAGAGTAGGGTTGACACAGTCTGGATTGTTTGTCTAGTTTATAATTTATAAAATTAAAAAAAAAAAAAAAAGGAAAGCACCAAGTGCAGGAGACACCAACACTGTTGGAGGACAATTTTCCAAAATTCCGTCAGGTGAACTGTTTGAACATGTGCACTCAGGGGAGAAAGCTGTCATACTAAAATAACAAGAGCCACACCTAAGATACTCCATAAAAAGTCTAGTTTCCTTGCTAAATTTGCTATTTTAAGCAGCTTGGAGGTTGTTGGTTTGTTTCATACAGTAAAATACAAATAGTGGAAAAAAGGAAAATGTTAAATGAAGTTGCTGCACAACAACAAGACTTTTCCAGAAGAGTACATCCTGTGAGGCAGAAAAATGCAACACTAGAAAATACCTGCATGGGTTACTACTAGTTCGATGCATTAGTGGCAATTGCCTGCAATCACAAATATTATTTTATTTTGTAAAGGTAAGGGGAAAGATCAATCACCGGCAATTTACTTGATGGCATACAGCACTATCATACAAAGTGTTGACATTGTATGAAGCTTCTACTGTAATATTCATAGGCAGACTGGAGCTGCTGCAGAACAAAATTATAAATGCAGTTGTCAGACCTGGGGAGAGTGTCAGGTACACATCTGGACTTTGGAGGCACTGGAGACAGTGCTTATATGTACTGTAGGTTTAATTTTTACTGTGTGTGGTTGGTTTATTGTTATGTTCTTTATATATGGACCTCTGAGTCTGAAATACAGACTGATTGATTATACCAATGTTATAAAGACTTCATGAGACAGTGAATTGTGGCTGATGATTTTAACATCTTATACTTACTTAGTCTCAAGCTTATTGATATTTTATGTATAAAAGACAGTTAATATAATTTTGGTGCATTACACAGAACATCTACCTTTGTAGAAAACACCCCACACGCCTTTCTTCTCTGACAGCAGCCAGCTGTTGAGACGAGGCACCTTTTTGAGGTACGCACAAGTGCAGATGAACAGCAGCCCAAACACCACGATGCCATCGAAAGAGTACACTGTGAAAGACAAACAAGTTTAGTATGACGCACCTATATGACACTTACTTGAATGAGTTTACCTTTTGACAACTTTACATCCTCAACACAAAAACGTGTTAACTGGATTAAATCAGAGCAGTACACAATTCTAGAAAGAGAGTCTTCTAATAGGAAAAAAATAACCTTTTAATGCCATTCAGGTTAGTTTCAATTTGCATAAAAGAAACTGCTGTTTTAATGAGGAAAATAAAAGCAGGAAGAGGAACAGTGCAGAGATGTCACCTGTTAAAGTCTGACAATATTGTCTTTTGTCTCATGTGATGAAGACTGTACAAATTTGCTGCTGACTGATTTCAGGGTTTGAGTTATGTTACAATTACACCTTTGTTGTTCCTACATTGATAGTCAAATATAAAAGACAGTAAGCTAGCTGATATTCTACAGTTGCACGCTAATGTTAAGTCGGTATGTGTTTCCTCATTGTTTGTATCATTATAGTGTCTCACTGACATGTTTACCATTAGCTACCGTAACGTACTAAATCACGAAGCCAGGCAGGTTTGAAGCCTAGCATTTTTTGACAGGAACTGCAAACAGTGCGATCATTTTATAGAAAACAGCAGATAACATTACAGAGTCAACAATTAATATCCAATAATGAGTTTTAGACTGAGACACTGACAGTGCTGTCCTGGGCCACGTCTACAGCTAACACAGCGTTAGCTTAGCGTTAGCATACCGACCAAAAAGTCGCCTAACTTATGTGTCCTATTTCACTGTAAAGATTCAGAGCGCGCGCAGATTGCACCCTTCCATAGACCTACCATTTGTCATATTCGCAGTTTTCTCTTTGACGACCTTATACTACTGTTTCTTCATAAAATTTAGCAATCCATCATGTACTATAAAGTGCAGATGTACTTCGCAGCTTCGTAGTCATTCGTTGACATTTCCGGTTTCACTGGGTTTTTAGAATCTTCTTTTACGCTTTTTTTCTTTGTAGTCAAATCAGCACCACTGCCATCTACTGGAATGTATTTGTTACAGCTCCATTAGCTGTTCAATACTGTCCTCAGACTACCACCAAGTGGAGGATGTGGGTATTGCACTAATAACTCCAATCTGTGAAAATACTCCTCTGCATGTGAAGGTTCTGCATCCAAAACCACTGTACTAGAGTGAAATAGACTCATTTTTTCTCCTGGGCCACATACAGCCCAATTTGACTTGGCAGGCCAGACCAGTAAAATAATAGCATAATAGTCATAAATAATGACAACTCCCATTTCCCCCCCTTTTTTTAATGCAAAAAAATCTAATTAAATTATGGAAAAGATTATATTTACAAACTATCTTTTCACAAAAAATGTGAATAGCCTGAACAATCTAAAATTTCTTGAGAAAAATAAGTGCAATTTTAATAATATTAGGCCTCACCTTATCATTTGTAGATGTGCATTACAGATCACACTGGATCTACAAAGGCATAAAACATTCAGTGAAAGGCATTATATTATTAAAAGTTTGCCGTTTGGAACTACAATGCGTTTGCCACCCTTGAATGTTAATATCTTAAACTTCGCAAATTCATCCCAGCCAGATTGAAACCTCTGGTGGGCCGGTTTTGCCTGTGGGCCATATGTTAGACACCCCCCGATCTAAGCAATATGAACAAAATGTGGGCTACAGTACTTGAGGAAAAAAGGTAAGGTAAGGCAAGGCAAGGCAAATTTATTTACATAACACAATTCATACACAGGGCAATTCACAGTGCTTTACAAAAATGGAAAAAAGACAGGTTAAAAACACACAATTACAATTAAAACATAATCAATAAAACATAAATAACAATCAATTAAAATAAAGTAAAAGAGAAGAGTGCAGATAGAACCCTTTCAGTTGTTCTATGCATAGTTGAACAGAGCCGTTTTCAGCCTGGACTTAAACATTGTCAGAGTAGAGGCCTGTCTCACGTCATCAGGAAGACTGTTCCAGAGTTTATCTGCTTGGAACTGAAATGCAACTTCACCATGTTAAGTCCTGACTCTGGGCAACTGCAAAAGACCAGTCCCTGAGTTTCTCAGGGTCTGAGATGGTTCATATGGGACCAACATGTTAGAGATGTACAACACAGTCAAATTAGTCAACACATTTAGGGGTACAAGAACAAGAGAATTATAAGTTTGAAGCTTTTTAGTCTCAAGAAAGCATAAGTAAATATGTCAGATAAAATGTGATGGGTGAGTAGTGAAGCATAAATCTGTATAAAATTAAAATAATTAAGTAAAGTGCCTGTACCTCAAATTTGTGTTTCAGCACTGCCCTTGAAAAAAAAAGGGTACTGATTTATTCATCGTCATTTTAAACAGTATCTTCCTTTTTGTTGAATGTTGCATACTTCCAGGACATGACCTGAGAGAATAAGATTGATTACATGTGAACTTTTTTAAAAATTACGTTATACCGATGGGACACTAACACACAGCCAACAGTGAAGGCTGAGACAAGTGTGTCATTATGTACAACAGCAGATGTATGTCTACACTGTGGCCAGTTAATTACTCTGTGTTGCGCAATGCAGTGATGGCAGCTCCTGAGGGACATAGGCAGGATTAGCAAATCTGTAAAAATGCTGTCTCTGGACCTGTACACACACTGTAGTGAATAGCAGAGTGAGGGATTAAATTGAGCTCATGCCACGTCACTCCCACACCGCTCCCTGAGGTACACCATGGTGCAAGTCTGATGATGAGCTGTCATCCTCAGACTCCCCATGGGCTCTCTGTCACAATGAGCTTCAGGAGAAAAACACACTCTTCCAGTAAAACTCCTTTGCAGTTTTCACAATTTGCTCTAGACAATATTAGAAAATGCATTGGGTTTTTTTGTATGATTCAATAAATATTGCACTTTAGGTATTATCTGTAGAGCAGTATGTATTCAAAATAAACTCAAAGCATTCTAAATAAAATCAGGACTACATGTTTTGTGGGGCAAACATATTTTCACTCCTAAACAGAAATGCACTCATACTTGCTTACAAGCGTTAAGACTGGATACAAATGATAGTCTCAGTATACTTCTATAGCTATCCTCTACATGTACAGCAGGAGTCAGCAAGCTTTACAACCTAAAGAGCCATTTTTACTTTTTGTCTCAAAAAAGAAGAAAGAAATCTAACTGGAGCCGTGAAAAAAATATTTAAACCCATCTACATTTTACCATGAGGTGGCTGCTCTGCTGTTGCCTATTTGAGATTAGTTTGCTATTTAACTTTGTTTTTCCATTATAATAAAGCAATGCGTGGTGCATTTATGAAATTATACGACGATAATAAAGAAAACACTGAAAATTTGTACGTTTTTTAATGATGGACAGTATTTCCAAAACATAATTACATTGTGTACTTGAGAAAAAGCTCAACTTCGATGTAGAGGCTGACTTTTAAACAGACTAACTACAAACAAATACAAAGTGAGTATCTTGTATCTTGAATTTGGCAAGAAAATAATACATTTTGGTTTATATGCTGTCAAAAAATATTTTATTCTATGTACAGCCTGTGCATTTTTGCAGATGGACAAAGTTAGAATAGATTTAGACCTATAATAATGTTAAACAGTAATGACTCATTCAGTTAATTTCAAAATGTTTCTTATGTTTTTTGACAATGGGAGCCATAGAGAGAGGCTAAAGAGCCACATTTGGCCCAGGAGCCATGGGTTGCAGACCCCTAATCTACCGTGTAGTATTTTTTGCTCTTTATATCTCCTACATTGTGTTTTTATTTTGTATGTATAGGTAAGCATCCCTACATTTTCAGCTGAGTCTATTCGTAATACTGCATACACATGGAAGTAAACAAACTAATAGTATACAACACTTAGCTGAGTCATATCAAATAAAGATGTGTTACTGTTAAACACTTTGTTACTGTTGGCATTTGTCCATAAGGAGGAGAAGATTCTCACTGTGTGCGCAGTGTAATTTGTGGGAGGCACACTCAACATAAAAGTGGAATTTAATGTGCGGCAGAGATGAAGTTGAAACCCCTCGCTGTGATAATTACACCAGGATCCACAGAAGAGAACAAACAAGATAAACTACAAAGACCCTGTTTGTCAAACTACTTCTACACAGTACACGCTGAGTCCTCATTATTTTTATTACATTATCCTAATCCCTCCATATGTTGTTCTCTAGGGACAACAGAAGTTTCTCTCCAGAAGTAAAGAGGGTGGAACAAAGACAGTTAATAAGATTTGATCACAGGATATGGAGGCACACCTGCTCAGATCAGCTTCACTGTACATTTTGTACCTTCACACTGTGGACCACAACAACCACTCTCTTCTGTACTGGAGGACAGACTTTAACTCATCTCCCTTTTACAGTGATGCGTCTCTATCACTGTCCACAGGTAAGATTTATTTAATCACTTACAGTTGGTTTAGTGTTTGTTTTTGGTTATGGTGTAACTGATTATTAAGTAAGTCATTTGTTTATTCATATCTACTAATGATATACAGACGGTTTTTAAAGTTAATAAAGAATGATAGATCTACACTGGACTCCATTTAAGATAACATTGTACTTCCACTATAAAAAGTCACTTTTGATAGAGTTACTGGTCTGCAAATATTGCACAAAACCTACACCAGCGGTTATTGAGGAATAAATACAGTCCGGAAAGTCAATTATTCATTGATACAGCATGTTATTTTATACCACTACTGCACATCTTTATTCATCTTTATTTACAGGAATAATTATACTGTAAATATATCACACTAAAAATATTGGCTTCATGTGCCTTTGTTTTTGGTTTAGTTGTGAGCACAGCTAAATAAAACACACGCTGTTCATAGACTACTGTCCTGCAGACATTTTTAACTAGTGCATGTCTTAATGTAATTCACAGCTCCTTTCTTTCTAGACACACCCCAAACCAGTGGTCATTTGTTTATTCTGATGTTACAACTACAGGTTATATTTGATTGTCAGTGCTGATTCATGCCATGGTGGTTAGGTCATTTGCAAAGTTGAGATGCCTATGTATGTTTAAAGGTGAGATATTTTACATTTTTAAGTGTACACTGTGAGTTTTGCAAATGGATTTGACTGGTTTCCCTGCTGCTTTCCATATAGGTATCGCAAAAACTTGGTTCTCGAAATCGAAGAGGTGAGATGAGAATAAACCAGTTCATATCACTACAATGACAATAAATTAATCAGGGATGGTGTTTATATTTGGTCTGAAATAACCCGTTGTCTTAATAGCCACTCGTACGCAGCTCAATTTGATCAGCCACCTACACCGTGTGTACAGGATTCTAATGAAAACAATCTCACTAAAATGTAAATGTGTGTTTGTGTGTCAGAGAGACACCACTGCTGGATGCTTTCGCTAAACCAGGTGACAGAGAATCAGCAGCAGGAGGATGGTGACCTCATTGAGCCCAGAAAGCTGCCAAATCCTGTCCTGGCTTCACACCCACACAGAAACCTTCACCAAGAGCTGTTGTTCTGCCACAGACGGTGAATACACACTGAGCTCTGTACCTGCTGCCTACGATTAGGTGACAAAAGGAGGCCCACATGCTGTTCCAAGTATACACGAATACACACTGATTTACTGCTGTACTGAAACAACTACCATGAGTTTTATATCTGCAATCAATTCAGGCCCAGTGATGCATTAAAATGACCTTGTTTTTTCATGTATTTTTAAGTATCTCTATACTCTTGAGTGGTCACTTGTCAGTGGGTAGCTGATATCACAAAACTTCTAGGGATGATTTATGGTAAAAGTCTCAAACAATGATATTTCTCCACATTTCCACCTCAGTTGTCTGCTCTGACAATCCTCTTAGACTTCTGACCCCGCTGACTTGTGCTGTGCTGAGGATAAACAACATGCTTAGTCACTGTTTAACGCTGATAAAGTCAAAGATGCCACACCTGATGGGGATCACAGCTAATCTCTCAGCAGGTGGCCAGTGTTCCCTCTCTGCAAAAGTAAAACACTAATACAAAATAATTCACGTTTGGCATCATCTACACTTTTACACCAAACTTGTAGACAGGCAAAGTATTTCTGTGTTTTAGGTTGAACTTGTGCTATGAAGGTCCACATTCACGCTGCAGAAAAAAGTGGCCGGAATCTGCCCTTTCTGCCCTTATGTGGTCCATATATGATTTTTTATGACAGTGTGAACAGCACAAATTTGATCTTTTTAAAATCAGACCCTGGTCACTTTCATATATGACCCTAAATCTGATACATATATGATGTTTGGCAAAGAGACTTCAGTCTGAATAGTCTTGATGCATTTCATCAGGCTCTTATGTCACTGAAATGCATCAGATGTTACATTTCTGCACTAAAGGAGGTAGGACCCAGCAAGACTGATAATTACTTCCATAAACACAGGGTGCTGTGGGCCTTAGACTGTTCATGCATGAGTCCAGCTGCAGTCGCTTTTAAACTATAATGTGAACAACCACACAAAAAAATTTCTGGAAAAACTCAGAACTGATCATTAAGCCCTACAGTGTGAACATAGTCTTAACCCATAAAGACCCAGTGCTACTTTTTTGGCAGTTCCAGAGTATTTATCTTTTCTCAAGTGCTTTATCACTATTTATTGTGACATTATCCTCTGTGTTTTGTATTTTTTCAGTGAACATCAGGTATTTTCCTATATTTAATTTACTGATCATGTGGATCTTCATAAAAGCCCAGATTAAAGTTGAGGGTTATTAGATTAAAAACAGAGAAAACTGAAGAAAAAGTGACTTTTTCAGCAAAATATATCATTAACTGAACACAATCCAAGTGTCTCCATCCACTATCACTGATCCAACTCCATGGGCTTTATTGGTGAATCAATGCTGTAGAAGATGACGGTGTTTCCATGTTGACTACGGAGCCTCTGAACATCCAAATGGGTCATATCTGATGACCATGAAAAGATGACAAACTGCATTTCACACCAATTATTTACACATATTGAAATGATTAGTGGATCAACAGGTATTAAACATTTCACATTAGTTGATGTTTTTGGTCGTCGGTGGCTGGTAAATGTAGTGGTCTATATATATTATGTCAGTGTTTTGCTTGTGTGTCCTCAGAGGTCTTCTGCCTAAAAAAAAGACAGAGCTGCAGTGTGTGCTGGAACACAAACAGAAAGAGCAGCACATTAGGAGAGAGCTGGCCCTCCTTCCTCCTTCTGACTTGGAGGTGAAGCTACGCTTAAGGCAGCAGACAATACAAATCGTAAGTGAGCCCTGTTACATGCATCTATTACCTTCTTTGGGATACAAGTATGCATGCATTTGCAAATACTTTATGTTTAGGAGGATGTTCAAAGTCACAGTTTTCATACTGTCTTTGCAGTGTGAGCAAGAGGAGAAGAGGAGGAGTGAGACTCTGCAGGATGTACCAGAGTTTGTCCGTGTGAAAGGATCCCTGAAACAAATCCAGGCTTTCTCCTACTGACAAACCACAGGGGAGGAAACACAGGCTCCTATGCATCTGCGGACGAACCATCTCTAAGCCTCTGTTCACACTGTGGACAAAAGTGGCTCCAGTCTGACTTTCTCACTCTTGTGTGATTCAGTCTGTTTTCTGTTTTAACAGCAGTGTGAGCACAACTCAAATGGAATCTGAGGTTTTTTATTCTAATTTGAGTCGCTTCCATATGTGGTTCTAAATCAGATACAGATACTGTTTTGTTTTTTTTTTGCAGTGTGACCTCAGTATCAACAATCATTTTGGAATTCATGTAACTTATGTCTCTCTAGACCCACATCTGTTAAACTTCTATATTTGTGGGAGAAAAAAATGGCTCCTTTTCTATTTATCTTTGTTATCTGCTCATATAATTGTTGCCTTCCATGGCAAATCAGGAATGAAACTGTAAATGCTGACTTCAGTGGGCTCCATGTAGACTAGACAGAGGTACAGATGATGTTTTCCTTTACTATCAGTATTAACAGAACTTGGCTCTGATATTAGGCTCCTTAACTGGAACTGTTTACTTTAAGGTAACTTAGTAGCTAATACAATTAAAATTGCAGCTATATTTTTGACAATACCTTTGATATTCCAGTCTTATTGATATATTTATTAATTCCAGTATTTCTTATGTTAACTTAGCTGTTAGGTGCATTTATATATTTTCCAATAAACCATAAATAATGCATTTCAGTTTTGATTCTTTTTCGTGGGATGGTTGGTGATATTCAGTTAATCAATTATATGCTTTTTCATGTTAGAAACTATTATAAATCTACCACTGGTTGACCTTTATCTCCATCTAGCTCCATCTCATCTCACTATCTCATTATAACAGCTCCATGGGACATCTTACATATTATTGTTCTTCTTTTGCAGAGGCAGGTCTTTTCAGGACTGTAACCAGTTCACAAAGAAATCTGATTCTGGTAACCACATTATCTGATCTGAGCAATATATCCAAAAGGAGCAGTAATGCAACATTTGCTTTAACTCTAAGTCTAAATAATCACACCTTACACTGGTAATGTAAATTCATACAGCAGTTTCACCTCTAATGTCTGAGATTATAAAATATTTACACCACACGACAAGTTACATTTAAAATTTTAATAAAACATCTAGGGAGACTGACAATGGAAAAACACTGAACATTTCCTTGAGTCAATGTGCTAGTGTCATGTCATTAGTCACAAAAACCTTACAGCAGACATAAAAATGTGCTTAGAAGTTTGCAACATTCTTCAGTTATTAGTATCCCAATGCATTATACCATATAATCAAAGCATCTTGAAGATACATTATTTTGGAGTTTTGGGGTGCAACATCAAGGAGTGATTTCAGGTAAGTAACACCAGATAAAAACAAACTGCTACTGAAAATTATTCATGGACCTTTGAATCATGTTTCTACTATAAGAAAGTGACTGAGTGCCAGCTGGTAGTCTCAATGAAGTGTTTTCATCTGAATCTGTGGTGTGCTGCACAATGATGATGTGATGGTATGTAAAGTGTGACTGACACCTTGGAAATGTAAATATCATCTTGGACTCCCACATAGATTCCATTATAACAAGATTAAGTAACAAGAAGGCCTGCAGAATGAAAACACATTCAAGCGTACACACTGTGTACACCTCAAACCTTGTGTACCATCGCTCGTAAACAAAAGCTTTACATTTAAAAAGTGAACATTTTGAGTCTGTTCATTCTGTAAATCATGTTTTCACTGTTTATAAATACAAATTAAATTCCAAGCAGCAACCACATTCACTGTGTATATGTCCCTCCCTCAGTACCAGTGTGTTGTGTTTGCTGCAGAATAAATTAACAATAAATACATAGCAAGAAGAAATTGTTTTTACAAAAAAAGAAACAGACATCATGGCAGGGTAATATTCTCCCGTCTGTGTTTCACCGTACTATCTACAACAGAAAAATACCCTGTAACATCACATAGCATTTTGAAACATTAGACTAGAGGTACAGCAGAAGCACAGACAGAGGAGGGAAGTAGGCTTCTGACATAGCAGGCTGGCGGTGAGGAGAGGACTGATCCAAATAACAAGGCCAAATGAGCTCACAGGTCAAACAGGAAACGAGGCTGAAGTTGGCTTTTCCATTTCTCATCTCATCAGCCTAGGTTATTCTATTCCTTTACATTTCTGATTCAAAAGCAATGAATCAGAAGCCAACTGAATCTTATGCAGGGCAGTATCTAGGGAATGCCATCTTTCCTTTGGCAGCACTGTGAGGGTGGCACACTCCAGTCATACACATACGACAAACGCAACTTGACTTCCTCCTTACAGAGCCTGCCATCCCGCTGCAGTGTCTGGTGTTTCTCCAACATGTCCTCCAAGCTCTGTTTATGTGTCACCAAGTATTTGTTGTTGCACCCACGTGATTTATATTCTGTGTCAAAGCGTGGGTCGTGTGTTCGCCGGACATCTACTGGCGCCAACCAGGCACCCAGTGACACGTCCTCACTCTGCCAGGTTTTGAAGTAACCTGCATTAAGATGCACATAATGAACTAGATCAGCCGAAAGGACGTAGCCTCCACCCAGAGCGTAGGGCAGGTAGTAATCGCACAGTTCCCAAGAGCTTTCTCGCCACTTTCCAGCTGTCTTCACTCGCCCTCTCCCTGAGAAGAAGCCCCAGTACAGCCGGTTAGACTCCTTACCCTTCAGTTCCTCTTTGATGAGGTCCAAGCGAGCAAATGTGTCATCATCTGCTTTGAGAACAAACTTGAACTCCACATTCTGGTCCAGCCAGGAGTACATGTGTAGCAATTTGAGTGTTAAGTTCTCATAAGAATCTCGCAATTCAGGCAACAACAGCAGGTCTTTGTGCCGCCCTTGCTCTGTGTTGAGGTTTTGAAGATCCTCACTGGAAAGCCCCTGAGTTCCTACCACAAACATGGCCAAAACATCAGAGTCCCGCTTGACCAGCCAGGTGCTGCGAATAATGCTCCTTCGCTCTGTGTATTTAGGTCCTGTTGTGATGAGGACAACAAGGAATGCTGACAAGTCTTTGGATGTGGAAGGAGGATTCTGTTGGTCTGGGTGGAGCTGCAAAGAACTGGCACGGGGGGCAAAGCCTGGAGGGTCGGCGTGGCCCTGTTTCAGGGTTTCAGATGTACATTTGGCCAAGAAGACAAGAACAACAGCAAAGCTGCACACGATGCCAATGACCAGGGCTGTCTTGTGACGGCACACTAGACGTATTAGATTCATGGTGCTGAGGCTGGAGTAAAGACAAACACATGAGGTGAAGGGTTGATTTCATTGAAAACATCACTTTAACTCACACAAAAAATTGCATAATTGTACAGAGGTTGATACTGTATCCTTTTGTATACAGAGCTTATATGTCTATTGAGCTTCTTTTTTTCTTATTTTACTATCCTTATATTTCTATTATATCTTATATTTATCATTTTCTAGCGAGACAACATCATGGCAAAGAATTCCTTGTATGTGTTTACATACTTGACAAATAAAGACAATTCTGATTCTGCAATAGTAATTATAAATGTTACTTATATATAGTGTGACGAACAAAAAAAACAAGAAAACATTTTTAAAAAATGTATGAAAGCATGATCAGATCAGAAAACCTCGATGGAACTGACACATAACTAAATATCCACATTACTTGGTACCTCTAAGAATATCTGAAAAGTTATATGTAATTGCTGATTTAGTTGCTGTACATTATCGAGTGTCAACTAACTGAAGCAATGAATATCGCTAATTTATTTTTCATTTAGGCGATGGAAAATTGTTTTCGTTGTTTTCGATCCCATATGTAAATTAACTTCAGGTGTATCTATTTATTTGACAAAAGTAATCTCAGCTACAATACAGTATTATTACTTTGCTGCAGCTGGTATCTGAATAAAACTATATACATACGTGTTACAATACCAAAGCAGTGATGGAACTAATGTGAGTCGTTCGTTACCTTTGTGAATTGAACAGTACCTGTTCTGTGGATGATAACAATAGCTGGATCGGCCCACAGATTGCAGCTCTGCAGAGCTAACGATAACGTTAGCTATCGGGATAAAACCCCCTGCGCACTTTGAGAGATCACTCCACTGAATGTAAACACACACAGGCTGCACATTTTGGTCCACGAAAGAAAACCGGTCAGCAGCGTCAGCCACAAAGGTTACAGTACAGAAGTCAAATCAAGTGCTGAGTAAACTGAGCCATACACTGATATGGTCACTTTTTCCTCTCGCTCTGAAACAAATTTAGTGGATCTATGTGGCCATGACGAAGAGGAACCGGAAGTGAAGCCCCCGAACTGAGGGATTTAACATAAGCCAAAACGAACTCTGCAAAGGAGAAACATTTTACATTCTTTTGATAATATATCATTGATGATTTATGATAGATGTGGCATTTGTATTTCAAAAATGTACTTTGAAACAGCACAAGAAATCAGGTATGTGGATGACAGCTGTTGGCTGGAGCATGCGCAGAAGGAAACTAATAAAAGTCAAGTGCCAGGAAAGAGAGAAAGTTTTAAATTGTAACTCTTCAAAATAAAATATCATTTTTAGAATAATTGTAAGCAAAACTAAAATTAACTGCATAAAACGCAATATACATGTTTGTAAATGTAAGAATACGGATTGTGTTTCATTTAAAACACAGTGTTTCATTTTTTATTTTTTATTTTTATTTAAGTGAGCAGTATATAGCAAAACATGTGAAAGACATGACAACAAATAAGGCAAAATAAGACAGAATCATCATTATCATCATCATACATTGGTGTTTGTGTGTGTGTGTGTGTGTGTGTGTGTGTGTGTGTGTGTGTGTGTGTGAGAGAGAGAGAGAGAGCGAGAGAGAGAGAGAGAGTGTGTGTGTGTGGGGGGGGACGACAAAGGACTTGGTAACGACAGTAGATGATAAAAAAAAAAGAAGAAAAAATCCTTATCATTAACAACAGTGGCTATAATAGTGATGATATTAACATAATAAATCATAACACAGTGTTTGTGTCATTTAGACTTTAACAAGATACTCATCAATGTAAAATAAATAAACGCTCATGTCACTCTATACATTTATTTATAGGTATTCATGGATATTGAAGAAATTACCGTAAAAGATTAGTTTACAGATGATTACAGGATGCGACAGTTTTGGATTTTATTTTGAAATACACAGCCGGTAGTAGTGTATGATTATGTTTCTAACTTGACGCAGGGGGTTGGAGATGTCCAACGTTAGCCTGGAAAATGATAGCCACTAGAGTAAAATAATGCTGTGTCTTTTACGTTTTATTATATCCAATATGTCGTCAGATGCGATGATATAATGTCGTACCTTTAGTCATTTGTCTGATACAGAGAAGCCTAGTGACAGTACTTTAACGGGCCGGTTGGTGCTAACGTCGTTGGTCGAACAGTGGCAGCTATGACGGTTAGAAGACACAGCCGACATCCCCTGACTGATCTGATTACGCTGGCCATCTTTCTGCTCGTTTTGGGAGGTCAGCTAGTTGAAACAACGTCTGAGTATGATCCCTATAAAATCCTGGGTGTTAGCAGGAGTGCCAGTCAAGCAGAAATTAAAAAGGCATACAAGAACCTGGCCAAAGAATGGTGAGTGAGTGACAGCTAGTACCAAGGACACAGTCAGTGTGTATGTGCATGTGGAGGAGTTTAACCTCCAAAGTGGTTATTAGCTAATGCATCACATGTCACTCTAATTTAAAACCTTTTAGAATCCTGTATTAGGCTATTACCCAGTTGATTTGTTATTTTTTTAAGGCATCCAGATAAGAACAAGGACCCCACAGCTGAAGACATGTTCATCAAGATTTCAAAGTCCTATGAGGTTGGATATTCTGAATGTTTGTAAATATTTCATACAAGCAGCAGATTATACCAAAGATAGTCTCACTCATTCTGTTTCACTTTCAGTACAGTACTTCTTCTCTCAGAGTGGAACTACAAAAAAGAAAGCCCTTCTATTGTATTTTAGTCTTTCCTGTTATCCTTTACACAGATTCTGTCTAATGAGGAGCGTAGGGCCAACTTTGACCGCTATGGGCAGGTGGATGAAAACCAGCCCTTTGGACAGTCACAGCATCACGGTTTCCGCAGCTTCCACAACAGCTTTTACTTTGATGAGGCTTTTTTCCATTTTCCCAGGTATTCAGTCTTGAAATAACTCAAATCTTCTGTTTGTCAATTTTAACTTCTATATTATCTTCATTCTTCCTTGCATACATGGTCCTGAATATGTATTTCCCAGCCTGTTATTTTATTTATGTACGTATAGAAGGATGTGCATTTCCTTGTGTTTGTTTTTGAGTGTTGATAAGTTAGGAAAACAAAAACTGTATAACAACCCATGACATGGAATATACATAAGAAAACATGTTAACCCTTGAAGATCTTGAACTATTTTTATGGCACCTTCCAAATTAATTTTTCCCCTACATTTAACCTTTCCCGAGTGATTTATCACTGTTTATTACTATATTTTTCAGTGAAAATCAGATTTTTTCCCATATGTAACTTACAGACCCCACAGATGTTCATAAAAGCTCAGAGTGAACTCACAGATTATTATATCAAAACAGAGAAACTAAAAAAAGTGACTTTTGCTGCAAAATACATAATTTACTGAACACAAAATAGCCATTTACAACAACTGTCCTTTATTAAACTACATAGGTTTTATTGGTGAGTCAGTGTTGGGAGGCGATGATGATGTATCCAGGTTCACCATAGATCCTTTGAATGTACAAATGTATTATATCTGATACTGCTGAAAACCTGAGGAACTGCATTTTACCTGAATTATTTAAGTGTATTGATAGGATTAGTGGTTAAAAAGTTATTAATCACTTTTATATCGGTAGATGCTTTTGGGTGCTGGCGGTTGGTTAGATCTTTGTTAAAAGAACTGTTAATCACCTAGACTGAGAAAGTCAGAAAGAGGCAATTAATTGGAATCATCATCACTCTGTAGACTTGCTCACTGTGCTACATCTGGTCCACCCCTCAGGTCCCGGGACTTTGCAGACAGCAAGTACCTGCTTCACCATGTGAGGTTTAACAGCGAGGTGTTGCCAGACAGCCATAAGAGGCCATATTTAATTAAAGTGACCTCTGACTGGTGTTTTGGATGCATCCACATTGAGCCTGTGTGGAAGGAGACTGTGCAGGAACTGGAGCCACTGGGTAAGAGCAGCTGTTGTTAAACTACTAATGGCCTTCACCCATTCTCTCAGCAGCTGTGGTCTAACCTAAAAACATTTGAACATAAATTAGATGCTTGCTCAGTTGCAGGCCATTAGGGCAAGATTGCAAGAAGAGAGAGGGTGCTTTTTGGAGAGCCAGAAGTTTCTTAAATTATTCATTGGTGTTTATTTGTTTTTCTTGGGATCACAGAACAAAGCATGAAGCCAAGGGAGGAAGGGAGTCCTATTTAATGACTGCAGGGTTCTTAGTTTGAATTTAAAGTTGTTAATTTTGTTTGCAATAACTTTACTTAACAATCGGTATATATTCTGCTGAAGTCAGAGTGAACTCACAGGTTATTATATCAAAACAACCTGTGACATTTGATGCAACAAGAAGAGTGTTAAGTTTTGTAGCCCATGTTAAAGGTAGTAGCATTTAATATGATATCATTTAATATGATATGATAGTGTCAGAGGTCCATAGGAGGTTCCTATATCCTCCTGAAGGCATCCCTCTTATTCTTTAGGGTATATGTACATTGTTCCAGTCTTAAAGTTTCATTTAAGATTTGTTTAAACAAATTAAAGGATGGGGTCTTTGCTGATTCCAGTTGAGTAGGATACATTTCTTTGCTATGTAAGATATTATGATAATCCTCTGTGACACAATGTGTCCAATGTGACACTATTTTCTGAAAAAACAAAATGCAGCCAGATACTAAAACTAGAGGTACGTGTGTTTTATGAAGTTAATCTATAATACGATCCCTCAATAGTTACAGTTAAGTAAAAGTGCTGCTGTGTGGACTGGATTTATATGTCTCTCTCTCTGTTGTGAAACAGGAACTTCTGTGTTGCATGTATTGGTTTTTACAGTCCAACACACCTACTTTTTATTGCACTTTACTGTAAGATGTCCAGTAGCAGTTTATTTTTACCTGTACACCAGGTGTGGGCATTGGCATTGTGGACTTGGGTAGTGAGCGTCGCCTGGCCAGCCAGCTGGGAGCTCATCGTGCTCCCTCCATCATTGGGCTGGTGAACGGCAGGGTGACCTTCTTCCATCAGGCTATTGTACGGCAACACATGCGACAGTTCATTGAAGACCTGCTGCCCCACAAACTGGTGGAAAAGGTGCAAACATTATATAAGTGCTATCCTCAGAGCAGATAATACTGTAGGTTCTGTCAGTAATTCCATGTTGGCCATCCTGTATTTTTGTTTACTCAAAAATGTATTTTCACTTCTCAGTTCATCTCTTTTATTATCTTGTTGAAGTTACAGTATTACTTATAAAGTGTCATTTCCAGTCATCATTGTTGTTTAAATTTATTCTTATTTAGTTAAGATTCCTCTTGAACTAATTTCCATTGTTTTTCCCAGATCACAGACAACAACTACCTATCATTTCTGGATAGCTGGCGTGTGGAAAATAAGCCCAGTATTCTCTTGTTTGACCAAGTCCCTGTTGTTCCATTTCTCTTCAAGGTATGAGATGTATTCACACCAGTGCACATGCAACAATGAGCAAAAGAAGAACAATAGTTATGATGAATTATGGTGAACTAAAGATGAGAGGATTATTTCTGTCTCTTCAAAAATGTTAATATTCTGAGCTGTAACGGTAAAGATATTTCTTTCAATTTGTAAAAAAGCGTTTGGATAAATAGTTCCTTTACACCCTTAAACAAAATTGGACATTTTAGTCTTTCATTTACAAATAAACAAAGTAAATGAGATTGCTCTGGATGTTTTTGCCACTAAACCTAATAGTTTGAAGTTCAGTTTTAATTAATCAGATGAATATTCATTGTATAAAATGATAATTTTATGTAAATACAGTATAAGACTATGTGGAACTCTCCTCTTTCACACTTTCTACTCTTTATGTTGTGTTTATATTTAAGACTCTTGTCCTCTCACACTCTGCAGTTAACAGCTTTTGCCTTCAGAGACTATGTGCGTTTCGGCTACGTAGACCAGGGAGACAAACAGATTACTCGCCTACTTCGACAGTTCAACATAAACACATATGCCCCAACCATGCTCCTGTTTAAGGAGGACACTGAAAGGCCTGTGGACATCATCCAGGTACAGCCTGTAGTTCATGCAGCCTGCATAGTTCATGTTCTTTCTTGTTTGGTATTTACAGATTTTGTTGGTGCTGCTGTGTTCTTGCATAGCTTCTCTTACTCAGAACGTTACTTTATTTGCATTCCTGTTACACCTGGCCTATGTCATCTTTCCTGTTTCAGGCCAGGGGAATGAAAAGGCAGATCATGGATGAGTTTGTCTCCAACAATAAGTTCCTGCAGGTGCCTCGACTGGTCAACCAGCAACTTTTTGATGAGCTGTGTCCTGTCAAGCAGTTCCACAGACGCAGAAAGTAAGACATTTTATGATCAGTCATAATCCTGGTCTCTCTTTAGCCTGGTTGTTCCTGATGCATGTTAAAATAAAATAACATTTAACATAGGCCAATTGTGAGTTAGAGAAATCCAAATAGAAAGCAGACTATAGCATCAATTTTGTAAATACATTAATACTTTAAGTTGAGTTAACCGATTGACTTGTTTGCAGGTTCTGTATCCTGCTGATCACAGGTGAGGACCAGGCTTTTGTATCAAGCAATAAAGCCTTCCTGGACTTTGCCACAGCCAACAAAAAAGATGTGCTACGATTTGCATACGTCTACCAGCGTCAGCAGCAGCCGCTCTGTCAGGCTCTGCTTCCTAACCAGCCTGCACTTTCACCTCAGGTCAGTGGCAGACATTCAGTACACTCAATGCACACACAAACACAGCAGTTTTTCACTTACAAGAAAACACACGCCATACAATTCTGTGATTCTTTGTTTGTTTATTGCAATACATCAAGAACACCCTCCCTAAAATAGAATGTATGTGGCAAATCTCAAAAAACCTTTTCTGTTTTATCCTAATGACAATGAGCACAGAGTGCACTTGCAGGCAAATAGAAAACAATATGGAAATGAAACTGATATCAGATGAGCAATAGATTTGATAGGTGTCAAATGAACAGTATGTACATTCTGCAACACTGCAGCGCCTCAGTTTACAGTAAAAGTGCTTTGTAAAACCCTGACAGGTAGTGATCCTCGAGAGGCGGAGCCAGGCTGGGAGGGTCCTGTACCGCTCTGTGAGCGGAGGCTGGAACGGCAGCAATGAAGACAAGTTTCGCCTCCATGAAGAGCTGGAGCATCTTCAGAAGGACCCCTCCTATCTGACCTCAGACACCACGCTGCCTGAACTCAACAACGAGATGGCCCCGGTAAGATCCATTCAGCGTATCTGTGGGATTATCATGCTGGTTCTGCACAGACATGTAGACAGGAACTGATTTTAATGTCTATGTGTTTTTCTTTTTTATTGTTGCATCTCAGATATTTATCATCCAGTGGATGAATGCTGCGTATGATTACATCCTTCAAATATATGACGACCTTCTCTACTCAAACTGGTAAGATGACACTTTCCCAGGAAGACTGCAGTATTTACTGTACGGCAAAGCAGGAAATGGAGATGACTGTGATGTACTTGTAAGGATATTTATAAAATGTAACTGAAACTGAATTCAAGTGATACTGAGCACTAAAATATGATTTTCAACTTGTAAAATAAGTTATAGGGCTTAATTTTAATGATATTCATCCATGCTAGTGGTACTGTAAGTAAAAAAAACTGTATTTTGTAGATGAATATGGCTCAGCATACTCATCTGTTTTGAAATCATATTTATCCTTCCTACTCTAATGCTGACATAGAGTCAACTGTTTTGGATAAATCTACGACATGAAAAACTTTGTCAACTATAACTCCCGTGATCCTTACCCAAACCAGTCCAGCCCATTGACATAAATGTCTTTTATTAAATTATATCTTTACTTTCATTCTAAGTCAGATACCATCCTTTTCATTATTCTGAATAGTTAGTAAGAGGTTGAGAGGGGGACGAGGAGGAGCTGAATGTCCATATGTGGATGTGTGACAGGAGTAATTCAGGGACAAATGCAGTACAATCACAGTACAGTTATGCAAGAAAATGTGAGGGTCAGAAAGGGTTAATTTGTGAATTTATTCTACTTTACCACCTTAGGACGGCACACATATAAAAATTGATATCACCATTATGTTCACTACATTGATTTTGTTCCCTACATTAACTGAAGCCCTGAAGTGATCCTCAAACCAACCAGACTCTCCCAATGATAACAGTGATTCTACAGTTAAATCTGTCATTTAGCTAGCTGGTATTACTGTGTGACTGGTATTTTAACCAGTGTTAGCTAGTTGAAGTGTTAGTAAAGGTTCAAATCTGTTGTACTTTTGAATTCATTCAACTCTGGGACTCAAACATTAGAAGAGTTTTGCACCTACTTGAGTCTATAATTGTCCTTTTTTTGTAAAATGAAATGATAAAATGCAGCCATATTGAATATTCAATAGTTATTGTGGTTATGACATTTTAATTGTTTCTCCCAAAGGCGAGAGATGATGCCCATCCTGTCACTGATCTTCTCCGCCCTCTTCATTCTTTTTGGCACTGTCATCATCCAGGCCTTCAGGTGAGAGAGCCTGTTACTGCTGCTTAAACGAAGTATTGAATGTGTTAACCAGTATTATGCTGACTTGCTTGAAAAAAGAAACTGTGTACTGCATGTGTATCATATTTGTCTTTGTATTCTTTGCGATGGTTCCTGGCTGATCCACATTCAAGTCAGATCCTTAAGGATGGTTGCCCAGTTTTTTTTTTAGCAACCACCTGGATGTTTTCCTTTCTATGCTCTTGTTTTCAGTGAGCCAGGTGAGAACAAACCTCAGAAACCAAAGCCAAAGGAACAACCGCAACCTGATGATGATGGGTCAAGTAGAGCAAATACCTCAAGGTAATGTACTGAGATGAAGAACACACAATATGGACACACAGTACTTTGACCATCAGATGCAACAATAGACAAAAAAACACAGGAGAGCTTAAAAGAGTGTTCCTGTTCTTAAGTACAATACCTCCAAAGTGTATTTTGTAGTTTATCCAGCTGGACCTTCAGTCAACTAATCAGCAAATGTTTTCAACCAAATATTCCAGAGTATATAGTATAGTATTATTTTGACTCATAATTTTACAGATTTTACGGAGGACTGGTATGAAGTTGGAGTCTATTTTGTTCTCTCAGCCAGTCATTTTTTTTTTTTAACGTTAGCATTCCCAAGATAACCAAAAGTTTCCGTTGCCTGCATCCTTAATAACAGTCACAAAGCACAGAGTTCTTTGTAAAGGCCTCAAGTTGGATTCTCATAGATGTCAGTGCTGTAACTGTAATTAGCTGTCATTAGCTTAGAAATGTAGTCAGGTAGCTCCCAGCACAACACGTAAGCAAGCAAAGTTCTTCCATAGTGAACCTTTTGCCTTGTCCCTTCACAACAGGTCAATCAAACAAATAATGGACATAAATCCTTAAAGCAGAAATGTAACCCACAGTTAACATTGTTTGTAAACTAAAGTCAACCCTTTTCTCTTCTCTTTGGTCCGTGCAGCCGTCCTCCTAAAAAGGACTTTTTGGAAGTGACAGAGCTCACAGACATGACGTACATCAGTAACCTGGTTAAGCTGAGACCTGGTCACATCAATGTTGTACTGGTGCTCACAGATGCTTCTAAAAATGCCCTGCTCAAGAAGTTTGCGAAAGAAGTCTACACGTTCTCTGGGTAAGGCTGAGCAGCATGTGTATTATGATGGTTTTAGAGGCTGCAGTACCCCAATTGTTTGGTTTTTAGTTCAACAGCCCGAAGGGTCTGATGGACTATTGGTATCAGTTGACGTCCATCCATAAACAATTTTTCAAGAATCTTCTTCTCCAAAACTGTCTGTCAGAATGACTTGATATTTGTCGTGGAATATTTTTGGGATAAGGTCTACAAAGTTTGTTCAAATTTTTGAAAGTTAAAAAATTCCCATTGGTTTATAACGGGACAGATTTCAAAGTGCAATAATTTGAAAACAGTTGAAGGTATTGATATAATTACTATTGGCAATAGATAGGAAGTCACATTTGGGCTTTCATTTGGTGCCATGACCTTTGACCTTGAGTGACCTTGAAAGGTCAAACCCAAGGTCATTTAAGTCCTGATATCTACAAACTTCTTCTCCAAAACTGTCAAGCAGAATCAATTGAAATTAATAGCAGAAGTTCCTTGGTGCAAGGTTTACCAAGTTTGTTTGTTCAAAGAATTGAGAAATATTGATTTTTGTGTTTGAGGCTTGAGGCTTTCATTTGGTGCCATGACCTTTGACCTTGAGTGACCTTGAAAGGTCAAACGAATGTCAATTAATGTCTAAATATGCTGTTGGATTACAGGGCTCCTGATCCTATTTTCCTTTGTATGCAGTGCTCAGAATAAGACTTTAAAATCATGCATGTGAACTTGTGATCTAAAGACTTAGTGTTGAGGGTTATAAGAAAGACATCATTATGCTTCCTCCCCATAATAATAATGGAATTATGGAGATTTTTTTTAGGAAAAATATTTATTAATCCAGTTGTCTCTCTGCTCACAGAACCCAGACACTACACTTCTCCTTCCTCAACGCTGATAAGCACCGCCACTGGATGCCAACGCTACTTCGTTCGGCCTCTGGTGCCACTCACATATCCGATGAAGAGGAGGAGTCTTCAGACTACACTGGCCACGTCCTGGCTCTCAATGGCCACAAGAGATACTTTTGCATGTTCAGGCCAGTCTTCACCGGGGACGACCCCAGCGATTCCTCATCAGATACCTCATTATCCTTTGACAGCAGAAGAAAGTCCCGGTCTCGGTCCAGGTCCAGCTCCCATTCTCGATCCCGGTCCCATTCTAGGGAGGACAGGGTGGGTGCCAAGAGGGGTTCTAGCAGGGCCACCAACATAGACGTTCACCATAAGCTGGACAAGCTGGGACTCTGGATGGAGAGGCTGATGGAGGGGACTCTGCCCAGACTGCAGGTCCCTGACTGGCCTTCCCTGAAAGAAACAGAAAGCTGAGGTCAAAGTAAGAAATGGCAGCAGCTACACAACATTGCAGTTTTCTAATTATTACTTACGTTCTCATTCAGGTAGATTGCCACTGAACTGTTGTGTGTGTTTACACTGTTTTGTTACAGTTACTCCCAGAAGTGAATATGCACTGTTAGAATTATGTCACTGTAACTTTCCAAGCAGCTCCACGAGAGGTACTGAGGTGAGATTTTATACAGTGGACAGTGTGTACTCACTTCTATGAGCTACTGTAATTTGTGCATTAAATGGTATTCAGGAAGTGAAAACCGTTGAAAAGGTATTCCACAAACCCCCCATGTGTATACCTAGAAGGATGCTGAGATGAAGATGTGTCTGGTATTTTCCTATCTTTATGAACACTGTTTTATGAATGAATCAGTTTTGAAGAGTGTCTTCTGACATGTTCTTAAAACATCATATAAATGTAGCTCATACCACAGACACTAGATATGACGGTACAAATGTTAGCTTTGACCTCTGTACGTGATCAGATCTCCATATGAATAAAGGCATGAATATCGAGCCTTTTGCACTCAGTCTATAGATAAATTATTTTTAACTGTTAGGTTAAAGTAGATTATTGCTCTTGCATATATTACACAGCTTCTATGTGAATCCAGGAATAAGGGCATGCAGAGTCTCACAGCATGGTAAGCAGCAATAATACACTTTTTTATATAATATCACCTAGACTTCAGTATGTTTTTAAGACATAGCTGTTACATAAGAGGTTTTCCAAATCATGCTGTCGTGCTGCACAGACTATATCATCATTTCTTTTGCTGCTGTTTTATTTGGGATTTAAATAAGATTATGCTGCTTGCCAAGTTTAAACTAATAATATTGAATATTGTTTGTTGGGTAAGTGGTACCCATATTGATGCTGATCTGCCTTTTTGTCTTTACATTTGCTTTTTATGTTGTCATTAATGTTTGACTCATTCTATCATTTACTGTTATCCCATCACACTTCCTTTTTATGAAGTTTGTGCCCGTAAATGTTAATGCATGGAATAGGTCAACCTAAAATCACTAAATATGTATAGAGTTAGCACTGACAACCTAACTGTTTAAATCCTTCTGTCTTTTCCCTTTTCTCTTTAACTGAATAATTTGCTGCTCAACAAACACTAGTTGCAGTCCTAAACTTGTTTTTCTTGAATGTCAGTCAATACTTCATCTATATTGATATCCAACTCTATGAGATGAGGTGCAATTTATGAAAATAAACTTTTTATTTGTTTTATTTATGACTGTGTGGACGCATTTGAACTGAGGTAATTTTTTGTCTTCCATAATGCTTTAATAAATATTTTCTTTACAACAATTAAAGTTTCCAGTGTTCAAATAGGTAAATAAACTGCAGTAATTTTCAGGTACAAACCACTGAACTTTGACACAAGTACACATACCCACTCAGTCCAACTGCATTTTGTGCTATATAACATTTCAGCCTTTGTATAAACAGTAGAGAAATGACAACCAGAATGATCCACCACTACACATAATCTCATAAAATCTTACAAGAGACAGAACCTGCAGTCTGGACAGGGAACCCATCATTAAGCTGAATATACACTGGGTGATTTTGGCCTGTCCCACACAAATATAGCAAGATCTTTCTTTGGTTGTGGCTGAAATACTGTTCCCAAATTGCTATCAAATATCACTGATATGAAACTGACTGGTAAAGAGAAGTGTGGTAGGAAAAAGGTGGACAAGAAACAGGAAATACCACAAACTTTAAATTTTTACCTTGAGATGGGAACATGTCTGATATATTCTTGTCTTTCCTCATAATATGTGATATGTAACTCAAACTACAGCCACTCGACATAATGTTTCAAATGAACTCAGACTGAAATAACATATTTTTGTGATCAGATCTTTATGGGCTTTGTTTAGATGCAGGTTTATTAAAGTCTTGATTAGTGATCAGTTTACATGTAGTCTATGGCTTAACTATTTTAACCATTACTGGCCTTTGCTCTTATACATGATGCAGCTTTTTTGTAAATGCAGGCATAAGGACATCCAGAATTGTAAGGCACAAACCTTTTACATAACACCATCATAACTGTTTTCAAGCAATTACTCATAAGGGTAAGCTTATTATAATATTGAACATTATACCAAGATTGATGAAATCTGCTTTTTTGTTTCTTTTATTGTAGGCCAACCATTTTAACATTATGTTGCTTATCCTACTATAATGGATGTTTTTGTGCCTGGCGGGTGTGTGTCCGATTGATGTCCCGATGTTGCAGCACGGGAGGGCGTACGGGTGCAATGCCACTGTTGCACCACGGGAGGGTGCTATTGTACAATGCCACCATGGTTACAATACCGCTAGTTAATATTAATTCTTAATTTTTTTCAAATTTGTGCACTTATGAAAGTTAATGCATGAAAGAGGTTGACCTAAAATCACTGAATAGTTGTAGAATTAGCAAATGTAAAAATGTAAATGTTTACCCTCATGTCTTTTCCTTTACAAAGTAATTTGTTGTGCAACAAATATTTGTAGTACTCAAGTCACTTGAACTTCATCTATAGGACATTCAACTGCATATGCAGTATAAAGAGCAGTATGTGAAAATAAACTTTATTAATTAGACACTTGACCTGCTGTAACTGTAATTTTCAATCATGCTTTAATTTTTTAAAACAAAAATATGATCAAATGAGTTCATGGACTATATGAGCACCTTGTAGACACTTTCACTTAATTTTACAACCAACAACATAACAATTACACCAATGTCTATTAACATAACAGTATACACAAAATAAACTTAATACATTTAAATACTGTGTGACACAGTTTACAATCAGCATCTAATACAAGAACAAATAGTAACCATAAATATAACTACTTTTGACATTAATGCATGTTCAACATGTGTATTAAACAGTACAGGTTCATGTCATGGTGGCTCAGAAGCAGCACTCATTTTTTGTGTTTGAACACAGGCTCAGAACTCATTTGGAATGTTGAATACTTTGCTCATGGACAGGTCCTCTGGGCCAAAGGACACCGGCAGCAGCTCGTCCACAGTCATCTTCAGGTATGATCCATCAGGCTTTGACAGGTACACGTCCCAATTCGGCCCAAACTGAGAGAGAAATGGCAACATTTACATATAGCTAATAGCACAAACACATAATATGACCAACGTGACTTTAGGTCAGTGAATTTAGTCAGCTCCTATGCCTGTTCACATGTTCAACCTCCAGGATCATAACAATGATGCAATGGATTGACTTGAGATTTTATAAGAAAAGTTTGGTGCCATCTTCAGGCTCTTCACTTTTTTCGGTTACCTTTGACCAACGGCCTTTAAAACCATTTTACACTCATGTATAAGCTGCAGAGAAATACATCCAAATACCATACACATCAGGGTAATGCCACCTCAAATCACTAGATTTCAGAAAATGTTCTCAACTGATCATCTCCTAATCAAGTCATACTCTCAAAAAATATTATTAATCCTAGTATATGATACAAAAACAAATATTGTTTGGTTGATTCCCCAATAAATGTAGTTTGGTTAAAGATACCAATGCAGGCATGATCGTTCTAGTGTTATAATTGTTTTAATGGTAAACCTTGTCACACATGAGTAATATTTAATATGAAGTAATTTGCCTGATAAATAAATTAAAAAAAAAAAAAACGTATTTCTTCTAGTTAAATACTTTGTCACTACATTAGTACTATATCATAACAAATGAATATTCAATAAGAAAGATCTGATTGTGATTCAAAGTGGAGATTCACTGAGCAAAAATGCTCTCATGCACAATATGTGTGTAAGTATTTATTTACTGATTTATTTTTTACTGTTTTCCAGCTGTAATTTGGCAAATATGCAATTTACAGAAGTCAAAAACATCTTGTGTCTTGGAGTAACTCCTGAAAATGTCATGCTTCATAAATAGTTCTTACTGAATTTAACATCTTTAAGCCCCATATATCTAAAAAATAAATAAATACATAAATACATAAAAATAAGGCTGAAAATTTGCATGGCATGTACTATGAGTGATAACATTATCCTCTACATGTATGAACCAGACTGGAGATGGTCAGTCAGGAGGACACAGGTGATTTTGCCTAGACTGACCCATCCGAGATAATCCCTTTTATTATTATTAAATATGAAGTGAACTCTGAACTTTTAACTCTGATAAACTCTGTGTTACCCAACAGAGGTGTTCACAGTGACCACTACTGTCTCACAGAGCCACTGTACTGACCGTTGACCCTGTTGGACCTGTTGTTTCTGAGGCTGCCAATGGCTCACCTCACAGGACATTTACAAAAGTTCAGTCACTGCACTTTGTTAATGAGAAACTAGCCTCTGTTATTTATTTACCGTTGCTTCTGCAAGACAGTGTAAATAAAAACTTAGGACAAGCCTCCTAAAGCAAACATAAAAACAAACACTCCAGATGAAAACATTTTGTCCTACAGTAAAGGCAAGTGTACATCACAAATGAACAGACATCGACAGTGTTTGCAAATGGACGATACCTCTCTCATGAACTGTCTGCAGCCGCCACATGGGGAGATGAAGTGGTCACTGAGGTCACTGAAGAAGAAGAAGAAGAAGAAGAAGAAGAAGAAGAAGAAGAAGAAGAAGAAGAAGAAGAAGAAGAAGAAGAAGAAGAAGAAGAAGAAGAAGAAGAAGAAGAAGAAGAAGAAGAAGAAGAAGAAGAAGAAGAAGAAAGCATCATTAGGTTTAAAGGAAAACTGTGGAGAATCAGACAAGTATTATCCATCTGTGTTTATACTGAATGCAAAAATGTGGTTGTTGAATTTTCCATTTTAAAGCTTTGTACTACTATTTATCTATGTACTAATTTAATTTAATTCAAGTATTTATTTTTGTTTAGTTTTATTTTTTATGTTTGGATAGTGGTTATTGTGGTTTAGTAGCAAGTATTTTCTTTTTAATTAATTAATTAATTAATTAATTAATTAATTAATTAATTAATTAATTAATTAATTAATTAATTTTTCTATTACCTCTGCCAAGGAGGTTATGTTTTTGCTGGTGTTGGTTTGTCTGTCTGCCTGTCTGTGTGCAAGATAACTCAAAAAGTTATGGGCGGATTTGGATGAAAATTTCAGGAAATGTTGATACTGGCACAAGGAACAAATGATAAAATGTTGGTGGTGATCGGGCGGGGGGGGGGCACAGGGGGGCACAGTGGGGCCCATGGGGGGGCCCACTGATCTGCCTTGGCGGAGGTCTGTGCTTCTAGTCTGTGCATAGTGCTTGTACTGGTATAGTAGCTTAATTTAATGTAATTTTATTTAATGTAATTTAATGTAATTTAATGTAATGTAATTTAATTTAATTTAATTTAATTTAATCATTTGTGTCTGTTTTGCATGTTTTAAATAGTACATGTACAAATACATAATAGGACTATTTAAAAATCATTTAATAGAATCAGTAGTGGTTTTTTGTTATTGCTTATTCATGCTTGTAAATGATCAACATAACTGTAACGTTAATCTTCTTCACTGTTTTGTTTTTAGAGTGACACAGTAAACTCAAATCTAACCGGGCATAACAAGTGAAAAATTATCTTTTGGCTAACACTGGCACATTTACAGTGATGTCGATTAATGTGCTCTGTCTTTGCCAAATAAATAAATATCATTAAACTAATAGGACTGATTCATCTTCACAGTGTCTTGGTGATAAACATTAGGGAGTTTTGACACAGGTATAGGTAAAATATAACAGTTTATGTTTATTTAGATCTGGTACTTTGCCTCTTGCTTCACTTTGGTTTAACTTTTGACCAAATGTTACAGAGCTGTTTGATGACATAAGACTGACTCATGTTTGGTTGATGTCAGGGGGAAGTTTTACAGTTTGTCAAAGCAAAAAGAGGGTGGATTTATGACGTGCAGTGAAGTGAGTCACGTCAGGTGATACAGGCAGTACAGGAACGATGAACATGCTTTACAACACGTTTAATGCATCTTGCAGGAAATACAGGAAATGACATGATTTTGAGTCTGTATTGCGCAAAATGCAACATTACCTGGTGATTGCAATGGCCTTGAATGCTCTGTAGCCCTCTGACACCGCCTTTGAGATTGCATTCCTCTCAGCACACAAACCGAGGTTGTAACAGGCATTTTCCACATTGCAACCTGATGAGGACACAGTGCATAATGAAAATAAGGTTGTACAAAAGGCCTGGATATGTAAAAAGAGGCTTTTTCACCATGAAAGGGAGCGTCTGTTTATTTCTTGTGTCCTGGCTAAATAATTACTCTGGGGGTCTTTGCACTCACAGTTCTTTGCCAGCTATTTACCCCCCAAACACTTCTGTACAGAGGCACGTGACTTCCTAAGCTTTGGACTGTCTGACAGCGCAGACAGACAGACAGACAGGACAGGTCTGTCTTTGCCGAGCTGTTGACAATGATTTGTCGTACCCCACCAGTACAAACAGTACTGTTTGACACAAAAGGTCACCTTAGTTCAGTGGAAAGTTAAGACTTAGATTTTTGACCATGACTGCAGGACAGATGCCAAAATAAAACCCTTAATGTTAGTTATTTTAGCTGTTGTCAGATAATCATTAACATGCTAGGTCAAAATAACCCACTGATCAAGATAAGGAAAAATGTCTCTATATTTCTGCTTATAACACATTGACCCTTAGATACTTAAAAAACAACCATAAAACTACTTTTGTGGTGAGTTCATAATGATTTTTTCTATACATTTTACAAAGTGATGTATCACCGTTTAATAAAGAATTATTCTCTACATCTTACATTTTTCAGTGAAAGTCAAGTATTTTCCATGATTTAATTTACTGATAATGTAGATGTCCATAAAGGCTCAAAGTAAATTCAAGTCATTATATCAAAACAGAGAAACTTGAAGAAAAAGTTACTTTTCTAGCTAAATACATCATTAACTAACAAAACAAGTGTCTACATCCATAGTCATTTATCAAACTATATAGATTCTATTAGTGATTCAGAATTATAGAAGATGACAGTGCTTCCATGTTCACTGCAAAACCTCATGTCCAAAAAAAGACACATCTGAAGCTGCCAAAGGTGGACAAATTGTCTTTTACCTGAATTATTTAATGTATTGATAGAATTAGTTGTTATTAATAATTTTAGATCAGTAGATGCTTTTGGTCACTTTAGGTTGTTTAGGTCTTTGAGGGCTAAAATAAAAAAAATCCTTCTTGTGTCCAAAATGTTGGACTATTGTAAAGATCAGTGTATCACAACAGGCCTGAATAAAACAACAGAATAGAATCGACTATTCTTTAACGTAAACAGTACTATTTCTGGTTACAATTTGGTCAAATTTTCCCCAATTTTTGTTTATTTTTATATTTACAAGGTTTGTAGTTTATAATTAGTAATGATCTTACATGAACATGTTGTTATTAAATCTCAACCCTTTATACACTGTTGCCAATGAAGGTGGAATAATTTTGTTTTCAGACACATTCCTCTTTTTATTTTTATTTAGACACATCGGTAATAACCTTTGTCCTGGTACAATGATAACATATGGTTACACTTTATCTATCAAGAATAAATCACATCGTCACAATCATTTCATGAGAAAAAGCACAAATATTTTATTCTAAATTCATGGGCGACAGTGTATGTACTCAAAGTCTGAAAACACAGTGCATCTTGTACTTTACCTGTAAATACACGGTGGTCGAGGGTGAGGAGAGCAGCCCCCACTCTGAATTTGCTGTATGGGCAGTACGCCTGTTTCTTTGCCTCCTGCGACTGGAGGATCAGCTTTTTGACTGTGTCCTGGGTCAGCTGTCCTCCACTGAGGTCCTTTATATGCATCACCTCTGCGCCGAACTTGACTTTGTCCATAGTTGCTCTTGAGGGTTGTAAGGTTCTGTTTGAGTCACTGAATGACTGCATTGTTGCTCTGCTTTAAATATGAAGGGAGAAGGAGAGGGGGGAGAGGACACAGTCACAGCCAATCACTGCCCAGGATGTCAACACTCCACGCTGTCATTATGCAACAGGAGGCAGTTTTATTGTTGCCATTATTCATCATCTACATGTTGGTGTAGACAAGATATTAAAGGACATTTTCAGGGGGATTATAGGGAGTGTAAGTGAGTCGCCTTGAACTTGGGTCCTCTGACAGAACAGGTCAGGGATATTTAAGCCACCTGCCTGTGTGATGCTTTGTTCTGGTTTCTGACATGTGCTGTGGTTGTAGGCCTTTGTTTACTGCTGCACAGGGGTGTAGATTTACTTGGAAGGGGCTAAATGTGTATTCAGTCAGCTGTGTATTTGTTTCAGCTCTCATGTCTCATGTTAGTGCATTCCTCAGTGTTCCTTTCTATCCACCACGGTGCAAAGGAGGCGCAGAGTTCAGTAGGTTCAGTAGATTTGGAGACTGTGAGTATAGCTGCACATTTGGGAAACATGTTAATCTATGTGTGTTTTTTTTTTTTTGTATATGAATATTTACCTTTTTGTGATTACAAGTTGACAGAAAGAATTAAAATTTTTCAATGAGGCTCATTAATTTTCATGGCAAATGCTTTATAAACAAAGTGTTATATTTGTTTGTTTTTTATACGCATATTTTTTTTGTAATAATATAGACATCAGAAACTTCCTAAACTTCAACAGAAATTATGAACTTGGTCAGCAATACAGTATTTTTTTTTTTTTTCACGTATCTCTTGTTATTTGTGTTATCTGTTGTACACTGTTAAAACTGAGAATCATGCTGAAATACTAATAATTAAATTAATTCAACATTTATTTAACAGCTGTATTAAGTCTAATTTAGATGAAATACATTAAGATAATTTATTTAACTTTTAACCAATTTCTCAAGGGACAAAAACCACTTAAACATTGAGGCTTTAATTAATTTTAAAGCCACTAATTTCAATAATTTTCCATTTTCACCTCATGTTGGTACTTTTTTAATTGATATTTTACATTTGTTTACAACAACAACTCATTGGTTGTTGTTATTGCTGTAAAAAAAAGATTTGCTCTGGAATAAAGTGGAAATAAATGAATCACTGATGTGTTGTTTTCTAAATGTGTTGTAATAAATTTCCACTAAAATCTACATGTCAAATCTAATCTCACTCTCTTCTTGCAAAATAATTTCTTTAGTACATCTAACTACCCTTTTTATTTTCTTTATTGTTTAAATCTGCTCAGTAATATTACCTAATACACTGCTTCCCATAAAGCTGGAATAAGGTATTTTTACCTCTTCTTCATAAAATCATTATAACAATGTGATTTATTCTCGATAGATCAAGTGTAACTGGGATTCAGTACATAATTGTACCTGGCCAAAGGTGATTAGTGATGTATATTAATAGGAATAAAACTAGAAACAATGGTAGAATGGATGTTTCTATATGAGGGTTGAGATTTAATTACAACAGTGAATCACTTTCATTTGTATCATATGAGTTCATTACTGATCATACGCTTCTAAACTGGTAAATCTAACAAAAACTGATGAAAATTTGATCTCATTGTAAGAAGTAGTAGTGTTGACTTGAATTTTGCTTTACATGTTACAGTGATAATAAAGATTATTCTTTTCTGAAAACAAAATTATTCCAACTTTTCAAGTAACTTGTTCATTTTTTTCAGTATACATTTTGTACTTTTGATGTGCTCTTTGTACACCACTGGTATAATCAATCGCTGACTAATAAAGCACACACCCAAAAAAATCATCTCTGCTCTGTGAGTGTGTGTGCCTCATTACTTCCTGAGTTCCAGTCCCTTCCTGATTTCTTCATTCACAACCCCACCCCCTTCCAAAAAATGCAAAATTGTTACTGTGATATCTTGCTTTGAAAAAAAGTTGACTTTTCCAGTTCAGATGACAATAACAGAGGAGACAGTGTGCGAAAATATGCATCTTTATTTTAAAGTTCAACTTCTCTTTGAGCTCTTAAGAAATGGAGACCTCAAAGACTAACATTACCTTGGATTACTTCCTAAAAATAGATTAAAAAACATCAAATACAGCAGACAACAAACAGTAGAAAATTTAGCAAATACCTATTGCAGTTTTTAATAAAACTACTCCATGTTCATTTAGATATTTGGCATCATTAGGATCCATTAAACTGTGAATGACCCGGTAGAGTCAAATGAGGTGCTCATTAGAGTCTAATTATCTGGTGACCCAGCTGATCCAGTCGAGGTAGTTTTTGACATTGGTGTAAACGCCAGGGTAGTAAGCATAGGCACAGCCGATTCCCCAAGACACAATGCCCACAAATTTACCATTACAAACAAGAGGTCCTCCTGAGTCGCCCTGGAGGTTGAAAAGAAAACAATTACACAATTAGAATGAGTTCTTCAGTTAGTAGGACACATTTTATTAATAGCAACAGTTTGAAAAATGAAAGCTGAACCTTGTGCTTTTACAAATGATTGAAACTGAAGATGTGATATTAAAAAGCTGCATAGTCTATTTTATGACTGACACTGTCCTGTAACAAACTCTCATATTTTAAGTAAGTAAGTAAATAAGTAAGTAAGAAAGTAAGTAAGTAATTTTTATTTATAGAGTACTTTTCACAGACAGTCACAAAGTGCTTTACAGTGCGAAAAATGAATAAAACATTACAAATAAAATACAATTAGAATTCCAGTAAAACACAATAAAATATAATTAAAAACAATTAAAATATGATAAATACATAAAGTGCAATCAGTTTGTAGTGGCCCTGAGTCAGTTGGGAAATTAAAAAGCCTGTTTGAACAGGACTTAATATCAGGTTGAATTGTATCATACTGTATTTTGTCATACTGTAGTGCATCATTCATTCAGTCAGTAACAAGTTCTACTACAGGGTTGACACATAGAGACAAACCATTCACTCTTACATTCACACCTACATGCAATTTAGTGTCCAATTAATCTATTAATGTGCACATGTTTGGATGCATGGGATGAAGCATATATTTCATCACACTTTATTGTTTCTTTTTTTTTTAAACTCTGTATCACAATTTGTCACATCATGTTGTATATTATTGTACTGTTTTCTGTCATATTGTATCATATTGCATCACATTGCATATGACATTGTGTTATGTTGTATCTTATGGGATTGTATCATATTGTATCATTTCATGTTGCATCTTAACGTACTATATCTACTCTGTAAAAGTTTTTTTTTCACTTCGTATTGTATTGCATTATATCATAGCGTATTGTATCGTATGGCATCGCATCGCATCACATCACATAATATAATATAATATAATGTCATATCATATATCATATCATATCATGACATCTAACAAGTCTGACATTTTTACTCCTTATTGTATCATACTCTATTTTGTTGTATTATGTTGTGCTGTATTGTAATGTATCACATAATATTGTTTTCTACAGTCTACTGTAACAAGCCATCCACTTTTTACTCATATCATATTGCACTGTAATACATTGCTGTATATTATACTTAATTTTATCATATTATATTATGTCATCACATGTGACACTGTACTGTAACAAACCCTATTCTTTTTATTCATCCTGTCCTATCATAATGTATTGTAACATAGTGTACCATATTACATTGTATTATATTGTATTGTAATTTATTGCATATTGGGTTGTGCCTCATTATTTCACAGTTCTAATAACATATTGCATGGTTAACTTTATCATATTGTATTATATTATGTCATCACATCTGACACTGTATTGTAGCAAGGCCTCCTTTTTTGCTAGCATTTTAATATTAATTTAGCCCGTTTGACATATTTCATTTCACAGATGCTAAACATGAAAACAAAGCTCTTCTTCACTCTCTTTCCCAAGTGTCTCACCTGACAAGCGTCCTTCCCTCCTGTGAGCTTGCCAGCACAGATCATGTTTCCTGTGATTCTGAAGTAGTAGTACCTCCAGCAGTTGGGAATGATGTCCACATCTACCGCATTCAGCACAGGTGACAAATTGTAACCGAAGACCCTGGTCACACCCCAGCCGCTGACGGTGCATCGGGTAAAGGGTGCCACGAGTGGGGCGCTGGGGTCTGGCAAAGGGGCCAACCCAACACCATTGGTCAGGTTAGCTGGTCTGCTCAGCTAACAGAGAGACACCAAAACAGTCCTTTAATAAGACAAGTGTAAAACAGCATTGTACAATTATATCTATATTATTATTATTATTACTATTATTATTAATAATAATAATAATAATAATAATAATAATAATAATAATAATAATAATTATTATTATTATTATTATTATTATTATTATTATTAAAGGGGCTCCTAGACTTATTCATGGAAATTAATTAAAGCTTGCTAATGACAAGAGTTTTATAAAAATTAACAGTAATAAATGCAGACAGATGCAACGTTTACGTAAGTTACATTCTTCAAAACATGTTCATTATGACTGAAACAGGTCTAATGGTGAAACAGCCAAGGAGGAGGACAGTTCCTACTGTGTCCAAAATTGAAATTCACACAGCACTCTGAACTTAATTTGCATAGTAAATCCCCCTATATCCACAATGAAAAGCAATGAGTTGGCATTTTCACTGACTGGAAGTGATGTAAGTAGACTTCTAACAGACCCTTTTCACAGCCATGGGCAGTGTAACGCAGAGGCAGCGAATACAACCAGTAACAATAAAAGCAGAGACACGGGGTGTACTACTAAACCTGTGGAAATAATGTGGTTTGTCGTAAAAGTATACTGATGATGCACTGGTGGAAGAGCTCATCTGAGCTATTTTAAATATTGTTGGATAGTTTAATAATTAAAGTATCATATTCTATAAGATCAGCATATGCTTAGTGTTGTTGTCAACTTTTCCTGTGATTTTCTGCTGTTTTCACCTTTATGACATTTTCCAGTTAATCCCAGAGTTTCATGAAATGGAAATACTCAAGTAAAGTATTCTAATAATCTTATTTGCAATGTTATGCAGGTGCATTATGCAAGCCCTGCATTGTTTGTAAATGTCAATAATAAAGTTTCAGTTTGTTTATGAGGAAAATACTGAAAATTAATTTTGATTAATTGTGTTGCAGATGACAGATCTGCACCTGGAATCAGTGTTTTAAACACAAAACTCTTGTAACTCACAGCCCAAACTAGAGGATAAAATAAATATTTGTTTTATATTTACATGGTAAATATTCTTTAAAATGTTTGGCAACAAAGTAAGGTGTGATACCATGATTGACAGATTTAAAGTTCTACAACAATTAAATGTATTTGTAAATATTTATCAAATTGTTGAATTCAGTAATATTTACTAAGTATTTCACACTTACTTAATTCTTAAATCCAAATACACTGTTGCCCATAAAGTTGGAATAAAATATTTTTATCTCTTCTCATAAAGTGATTGTGAAAATAAGATTTCTTTTTGACAGATAAAGTGTAACTGGTCAAAGGTGATTACTGATATGTATAAATAGGAATAAAAATAGGAATGTGTCTAAAAACAAAATTATTCCAAATTTATGGGCAACAGTGTAATTACTTAAACAATTTAAAAACACATAAAAAATGCAAAATGAAAATAATGCAAAATTAAGTATGAATTATCAATACATTCTGTATATATGCATTACAATGATATTTGTTAAAAGTGACTTTTGCCAATTTCAATGACAAATGTTGCTTTTATTTATTTACTTAGTACTAATTCACCCCAGTCTCAGGTTTTACAGCTTGTGTCTCGGTTATGTCATATTTCACAGCCAAACCTTACCTTGAGCAGCATGATGTCACTGTCAAATGTCCAGGGTCTGTAATTGTGGTGCTTGATGATTAAGGTGACATTAAAAATCTGCTCATTTTCCTCCTTCTCAAAGATTTTGTGTTTGCCCAAAGCCACTTGGACTAAACGACTCCTACAAGAGTGAAACAGATGCAACGGCTGAGTTCTTATGTGCCTGTCTGAACACTACTCATCAGATAAAAGTCACCTAAAGGCTGATTAACATCAACCTACAGCATCAATGTTATGTTGTAAATCTGCAGTGACTTACGGCCTCCAGCAGTGGGCAGCAGATACCACCCACAATGGATGGATGAGGGTTCCTCCACAGAAGGGTATTCCGAAGAAACGGAGTGAGGCTTGGTAGGCTATGGTCCCGGGATCTACCTCCTTACCTCCAATAATCCTTTTATCTGTGTCTTCAGCACCTAAAATCCAAAGAGATGGTTTCTGTCCAGGCTGCTTCTTATACATGAAAATCTTCACAATTATAACATTTACTCATAGCTTTTTATATTTCCTCTCTACAGATTATTATTTTAATCCTGTTTGAGCCTTTAATGATGTGTTAGTCATATAAATGCATTTTTCTCACCAGTTAGGCTTACAACAAGTAGAAGGAGCACTGATAGGAGAGTGGATTTAGCCAGGTTCATCTTATTTGTTACTAAAAAAGCAAAAAAACACATATGGTCAGAATAAAGAAATGGTCTCATGTCATATTTTATGTATTTAAATGTGTTTTAGTCCAGCAGAGCAGAGTTAAGTCACAACAAAGTTTAGTCACCCATGCACAGCTAATCAGGTGTCTTATTACCATTTGACAAAACTAATAAAAAAGGAGATTTTTCTGTGATAAAGAACATTGGTTATTTTTGCAAAGGCCATCTGTGGAAATAACAATAACATGTAGACGTTTTGATGTGCAGCAGAACTTAAGTCAATTGTCCTGCAAGTTGATGTCAACTTTTATGTGTTAAAGAGTGAATAAATTTTGAATGCTGAGCTGAAATTATTTCACATGGAAGACACTTTTGTATTCAGATGTTTAGTTAAAAAGGTAGAAAGTGGAAAGATAGATTTATTTCTGGAGACAGAAAAAACTGAAAAACCATAACAAGAAAACTTAAAGAAAACTCATAAAACTCATGTAAGCTGTTGTGCATGTAGACTTGAACTCATACAATCAAATATACCATTATATAGTAGTTTACAGTTGTTAATTACAGTGCATAGAAATTAAATACAGACGTGACACGTTGCAATTCTGCCTAGTTTACAGTTTCATCTTCCGTCATATAAACAACTGGTGCTCTACATTTTTAACATGGCATTTTCCAACACAATCCTGCATCTAACAAATAATATTAATGCATATTCAATTGCAAATCACTTCTGTACAAAGCTGCCTTACCTGATTAAAAGTTAAGTTGTTAAACAGTCCATACACTGGCGTACACACTCCTTGCACACTCCTCCTCTCATACCTGGACATAAAGTTTGAGTTCTCTCAGTTGCCTCTCTTTTATACTGTAACCATGTCTGTCAGTTTCATTGTTTGCTGCCATTGTCCGTCATATATCTTAAGTGAAAGTAGAGCGTCTGACCTAGTACAGGTAAAAAAAAAAAAAAAACAAAACACACACACACACAGAAAACACCAGGATTCTCTTTTCTTACGCCTCAATTTCTAAGGTCTTTGTTCTCACATATTGTTCAGTAATGGAAACAAAGTGAAGCTTTACAGAGATGAAACCCAACAAGCCAGAGAAGTTGATATAATATACTCTGCAGACATGTTGTTAGTGTATCCAGTGATGTTGTATGATATATTTGCCCCCAAGTGTAGAACCGCCCAAAGACCTTTGAGAATATAACATTAAGTATAATTGAACAAGGAAACACTTTTTCTCAGAAATTCTTTGGTAAAGGGATAGCTTTCAGTGCGGTGTACATCAGAGTAAAAAAAAATGCTTCGTCATAGGATGGGTTTGCACGTTGAATGTGGTAATATGTGTGATATGTGTGTTTTCCTTCTCCCCTCACATGCTCATCCATCCCCCCCAGGTGTCACTCTCACTTTGGTTCCCAGCAAATCCCCTCCCCAATTCTGAGTTCCCACACATGGGGGCGTTTTTTGGAACATAACTCATAGAATCCATGCAGTGTGTTCACTCCCCAAGGTGTCATCCCAGCTGTGAAGGTGAAAGGTGATAGCGTGCTCCTTTCTCCCCAGGTGCAAAGCTGAGGTGATAAACAGGATGCCTGTGTTTGTGTGTCTGTTTTGAGGGAGAGATAGCGAGGCAGGGAGCAGCATGAGATGCCTTGTGCAGAAGTGCATGTGCGTTGCAGACATATCAGTGCTGAATCTATAAGGAGCACGTGTCACTATACTGTCATGTGTGCAGACAAACCTGTTCAACCCATGAGGACTAAACTCAACACTAAAGATTCATATTAGCGCTTTAAAATGATAGATGATGTTACATGCAAACAAGCACATGAGAAGTAAAAAATGCATGCCTTCATCCTGTCTGTATACTTTTCCAAATCGACACAATCAAAAGTAATCATCAGTCATTGTATTATATTGTGTTATAGTGTTATTGAAAATACTAAATAGTCATTATACCTTAAGGCACTACTTCAAAAATTACACCAACATATTGTTAGTATATTTAAAAACATATTAACAGAAAGCTTGTTAAAATCAGCTGAATTATAAACAAATGGAGGAAATTAAATTGAGATGTTTATGTAAAATTCAAGCTGTATTATGGATAATTATGATCAGAAACTATAATAGGCAAAACAAGATTATTTATTGCCTTTATAGCCATTTTATACACAATGTGCTTCATCCAGAGTGATTCTTCTTCTTCAGCGATAAATTAGATAGATAGATAGCTAGATAGATAGATAGATAGATAGATAGATAGATAGATAGATAGATAGATAGATAGATAGATAGATAGATAGATAGATAGATAGATAGATAGATAGATAGATAGATAGATAGATAGATAGATAGATAGATAGATAGATAGATAGATAGATAGATAGATAGATAGATAGAGGGGTTGGACAAAATAATGGAAACACCTTAAAAAATCAACAAAATATAATTTAATATGGTGTAGGTCCGCCTTTTGCGGCAATTACAGCCTCAATTCTCCGAGGTATTGATTCATACAACTTGTGAATTGTTTCCAAAGGAATTTTAAGCCATTCTTCAGTTAGAATACCCTCCAACTCTTTTAGAGACGATGGCGGTGGAAATCGACGTCTTACTTGAATCTCTAAAACTGACCATAAATGCTCAATAATGTTGAGGTCTGGGGACTGTGCCGGCCATACGAGATGCTCAACTTCATTAGAATGTTCCTCATGCCATTCTTTAACAATTCTACCTGTATGGATTGGGGCATTATCATCTTGAGGTGAAGGTGTTTCCATTATTTTGTCCAACCCCTGTAGATAGATAGATAGATAGATAGATAGATAGATAGATAGATAGATAGATAGATAGATAGATAGATAGATAGATAGATAGATAGATAGATAGATAGATAGATAGATAGATAGATTGATTGATTGGTTGATTGGTTGATTGATTGATTGATTGATTGATTGATTGATTGATTGATTGATTGATATGGAAGGACCTGAAATTGCTACTATTTTGAGGGAATTTAAGTCTATTTTAAAGGTTTGACAAAATTGCGCTGGAATTGCTGGGATACATATTGAATTATGTTTTGATCCTCTATTTTATGTAACCAGGTATTGTGTTAGTAATCTAAGAAAGTTGTTTGCACAGCCTTTATTCATTGTTGTGTCAATTCCCATTAGGAATAAGTCACAGCAAAGTTCATTCACCCATGCACAACTAACAAGGTGTCTTATTCCCATTTAACAAAATTAATGAAAAAGGAGATATTTCTATAATAAAGAACATTCGTTAATTTGAAAAGGCCATCTGTTGAAATAACAATAACTTGCAGACATTTTGCTGTGAGCAGAGCTTGGGTGATTTGTCCTGTAATTTGATGGCAACTTTTATGTGTTAAAGAGTGAATAAACTCTGTATGCTGTAACAAAATCATTCAGATGGAAGATACATCAGATGTATAGCTATACATATTTATATATAGCATACATGTATACAGAATCCAAGTATGACAGGCAAAAAGACTTAAATAAACAAACACACTCACTCTAAATCAGGTTAGGAGGCTAACAGTAACACACATACAGACACAGACACAACATAGACAAGCAATAAACAACTGAAATAACGGTGACTAAATGTCCATGAAGACTAATTCACAGCCCTATCACATTGCTTTGTGATGTGAAGGTACATTCAGATTAGTTTACAGCACTGAGAAAAAAAAAAGCAAAATCAAACACATTACTATCTTTTTCCTGAAACAGGACCCCTGTTAGTCTGCAGGCCATGCAGGGTTCTCCACAGCTTCCAGACACTATAAAATCTGTTTGGATCCAGATGAGCAGAGGCGTGATTTCTGGACAGCGATGTTACTGTTACAAGTCAAGATTCATTTCAGTGCAACCAATTTGACTTTCATTGTGTTGATAAAGTGATAGAAATATCCCGGACCAAATAACATCAATATAAAAGCTCAAATCATATCAAAGCTCTTTCCTGCAGACAGGATGAAAGAGACATGTGTTTCAGCTGAACTTAAAACGATCATCATGTTCATATTGCAATGGACTGTCTGGAATATTTGGAATATTTCCAAAATAACATGGTGATCCTCCTTGTGCTTTTGTATTTATGTATGAAAAGACAAAAAACCCCACACTGGATTAAAGGTGAATATCAGTTAAAATGAGTTAGTGTTCGTCCAGGAAACACCTGACAGTGGGAGGCCACACAAAGACGTCTCTCCCTTTCTACTGGGTGAAGCATCAATTATTCAGTGATCTCTAAATGTGGGACAAGAGGAGGTCAGGCAAGTCTCCTCCCATGCTGTGGATGATGCTGACTTGCCAGAAGGCTGATGATGATGATGATGATAATGATAATGAGGCTGATGAAAATGGGTTTTTCCTCATTGCAGACGTTGATTCAATAAAGACTGATGATTCATGCTCATACAGAGGGACCCTTGTGTGTCTCAACTGTCTCGACTCAGACATGAATTTCCCCACAGCCACAGACCCATGAACGACGCGCGAACAGCACACACAGTGGGCCATTGAAACATTTCAGCACGGATAAGCCGGGATGATGACACAGACGGAGCATGCTGATACAGTATAGATGAACCCGCTCGGCACAGTACCCTCTGTTGCTATGACAACAATGTAAGGCCTTTCGACGAGTCAGGAGGGTCAGGAGAAAGACTTGTGATAGTGCTGTGAAGGCAGGGAGGGTTCTGGGCAGCGTTTGAAGGTGAACTTTTTCACTCTGTTACTGCCTCTCACTTTCCTCCTCAATCAGTGCTCAACTGGTGGACTCTGGTGCTTCGTGTCATCATGAAAACACACACACGTACATGTACACATACACACATTTTTCTCAAGGATGACAGTTGATGTGACTGACTCCCTGTGTTTCCAGAAAGGGGTGTATGTCTAGGCCTGACCACCAGACACAGGCTGCAGTGGTTCTGTAGATTAACAGCAGGGTAACGACACCAAATATTTACAGCTATGATGAACAAATTTATGTGTTTTTGTGGTTTGCTGCTGGATTTTATGACAGTAAACTGTGAGTATATGTTTTTTCTGTTTTTAGAAAATATTTACAAGAAATTCTGTTTGGATTTCAGCATCAGATATTTTGCATTTCAGTTATTTTGGGTGAAACATCTATTTTTCCTTAAAATAATTTGCATATCGCCTTCCAGCAAACTTATTTTTTAAATTAAAATTAACTTCTACTTCTTGAACTTGTCAACTTTTTATATGTGCTTACTCCTCAACAGCCATCAGCAAATGCTCAAATGTTTCTGCCAGTCATTGAAGGAAATAGACTTGACTGTCATCCTAATGTACAGCCTGAAGCTAATGTACGGTAACTGCGACGTTGCGTAAGGCGACTGAGGCAGGTCCCCACTCTAAAGTTACAAAGCTCAGAGTAAGGTGGTGATATTAGAAGGTCAGGTTATATTGGATTACGCTCATTACGCTGTGGGCTCCCAGGTGACAGAAAACCGCTAATTGTTAGGCCTGGTCAATGAGCTTGAGTGGGGGGGTGGAGGGGGTGCCTGTCGTGTTTCACTTTTGTTCACTGATGTCTTTCTATGTTTTATGACATAGACAGAGTGTAATCCATACCAGGACAGAACAAGGTGTTTGGAGTATGGGAACAATTTCAGCTTTGAGTGGGAGTAAAATGGGAGTGGGGGTAGTTTTAAGAAAGTGGTATGTACACATTGTTTTGGAACAACTTGTAATTTCACCTGAACAACTTCGTCTGAAGGTATTAAAGACTCAAACAGCCACTGGCGAACAAGACCTTCTACTGATCTAAACTGTTTAATACCTGTCAATCCATTAATTCTATCAATATATGTAAGTAGGCTAATTGGTGTAAAATGCAGTTTGTCACCTTACATGGTCATCAGATATTCAGAGGCTCCTTAGTTACCGTGGAAACACCATCATCTTCTACAACATTGATTCACCACTAAAACCCATGGAGTTGGATTAATGACAGTGGATAGAGACACTTGGTTTATGTTCAGTTAATGATATATTTTACTGAAAACATCACTATTTCTTCATTTAATCTCTGTTTGTGATATAATAGCCTTTGAATTTTATCTGAGCTTTTATGAAAATCTACATGATCAGTGAATTAAATATAGGAAAATAGATGATTTACACTGAAAAAACTCAAAATGAAAAGGACAATATTACAATAAATGGTTCTAAAACACTTAAGATAAGTTAAATATAGAGAAAAAAATCATTAGGGAACTGCTACAAAAGTAGTCCTGGGTCTTGATGGGTTAAAGTACTATGATATCAGAGGTGAATTTACAGCAAGTACAACAGCTTTTGACTGTTTGTAGTTATCTGATGCAAATATTCAGAGCTGTAGACTCATTTGCCACAGCTCCTTTTTCCTCCTTCTCAGTGTTTTCATCTCTGTACAGGCCGTGTTGTCATGCAGGGACGTATAGTAGGCGGCTATACTGCAGCACCGAACTCCATCAAATACATCGTGTCCCTGCAGAGCACCAGGGGCCAACACTTCTGCGGTGGATCACTGGTTCACAAGTACTGGGTGCTGACTGCAGCACACTGCAACATCGGGTAAAAATATCTAGTCCTTTTTGGTCTTATTGTTGGGCAAAACCCCTCAGCTGTGAGGAATTACATGTTGTGTGTTAAAAATCCTTCAGGTTGAACTAAAATGTGAAGAGACATACTCTCTTACTTTCACATGCACAAGCAATGACACTCTGCTGGTGTTCTTCCAGTGGACCCTGTAGAAGTCACCGTGTTGAAGCTAACTTGGCAGCGTTTTATATATGAGCAGATGGTCTCCACAGATGCCTAAGAGCAAACATCCATTTTGCTATAATTTTGCTATAGGAAAGTAATGTCACAATGATGCCGCTTGATCATGACACAAAGTAAACCTGCATACAGGCCACTGGGAAGTCCAACTGCACACACACGCGGTCCAGTCAGCTGACCTTGGCACATCATCAGTGTGTATGTGAAGTGTGGTCCAGGAAATTGGCTGTATTTCTGACCTACTGTCCCAGCCCTGTCTGTACACAGTGAGCCATTGTTCCCTACAGACACTTCTAGATTCATGACCACCGCTGACGTGTGTTCCCAGTACACTGGCTTTGTATCCTGGTCATGACTGGCAATGGCAATCACTGCCCTGTCACATCTGATTCAACAAAAAAATAAATAAATTAGGGAAGACAGAATGAAGACTAGATTAAATTGTGCAAAAAAGCAAAACTTGCATGAAACTGCAGATGGCTTATGAGTCATTCATTTACATTTAAATCCTTTACTATAGAACTAACGCTCCCCATCCACTTTATCACAGCAAAATAAATACTGTGAATATCAAGGATGCTATAGTATCAAGACATCACAGATTTCACTTCCTGCATTTTGTGGCAAGCTGAAGGGTTCTCACTCTCCCTTATGCTACACTTTATTACGTCAGAATACCTACGTCAGTTCTATAAAAACCCCAAACCCATCTATACAGATATAGCGCCTTATGGATGCAATTCACACCATTTTCATGTAATATGAACGTAATTTTACAGAATATTCATCGCTATTTTTATGATACTGATTCTGTGCATGGATTTTCTTTTAGCGCAGAGCACATGATGATAGTGGCAGGTGACTACACTGTAAATACCTTTGAAGGAACTGAGCAGTATGCCAAACCGTACAGACTGATCACCCATCCCCTCTACAACAGGAGCACCAACAACGCTGACATCATGCTCATAAAGGTACTGAGGACACTCAATATGCACATTTTTTTGTGATTTGCATAATTACACTTTAAGATCAAAACAATTATGGCTTGTCTTTTGTGTTTAGCTAAAATATTGTTACAAGCACAATTAAACACGATGCCCTGAATAGTTTAATCCACCTGTCAGTGTCTCTTTTAGCTCTTGTCACTAAAGAATAAAGTCTCAATTCAGCAACAATACACTTGTCAGAACATTGACTTTCTTGAATACGGTTGTTTCAGGTACAAAACTGTGAATTTTGCTTTTATGCAGGAGTGACATAAGTATATGCACAAGTCACTCATGCACTTGAGTAGTTAAGAGGAAAAGCAGACCAAACCTACTATGGTATGAACTAACACTGTATTTTATTTCCTCCTCCTCCTCATGACACTACTATATAATAAACTACATAGTCCTTACATTATGACTCAGCACTGTTTCTTCTTTTGTGTCCAGTTGCGAGCCCCCTTTGAGGAGCTGACCCCAGGAAACACGCTTTTAAAGACTGCCCCCCTCATTTGCCTAATGAGGCATAAATACATACAGAAATAGAAAAAGGACACAAAAAAAAGTAAAATAGAAATGCAGAAATAAATAAATGGAGGAGGAAAATGCAAGAGGGGGAATACTGGGGAGGTAGATATGACTATGAATTTTAAAAATGCCAATAAATTAATAAGATATCAGATGAAAATAAAACCTAGAAATGAATAAGAAATGAGATAAAGGAAATGTAAATAGAAAGCAATTCAAAAATTAATGCAGGGATCAAAATTAAAGAAGGAAAAATACTAATACGGACAAAATAAATAAATAAATGGTATGAAACTTAATTTATCAAGCCATTTTTAGATTTCTGTATATATTTTTCAATATGACAGGTTCAATCCTCCATACTCACTTAAGTAGTTAAGAGGAAAAGCAGACCAAACCTACCATGTCATGAACTAACACGGTCTTTTATTTCCTCCTCCTCCCCCTCCTCATGACACTACTATATGATAAACTACATAATCCATACATTATGACTCAGCACTGTTTCTTCTTTTGTGTCCAGTTGCGGGCCCCCTTTGTGCTGAACAAATACGTGTCGCTGGCGCCTCTTCCCAGACAGGGGACAGGTGTGGTCGAAGGTCGGGTGTGTCGGGTGTCTGGGTGGGGCTACAACAGTCTGGGCCCAGGCCAGTCTCCCTTCACTCTGAGGACGGTCACTGTGCCCATTGTTTCAACTGCTAGATGTAACAGCAGCGAATCCTTTAATGGCAACATCACAGCGAATATGATCTGTGCTGGATACAGGACAGGAGGAAAAGATGCATGCAAGGTACAGGAGACTGGGAACATGTGTCATCTAATATTCTTTGACTGACATCAAGTCATTTATTTTAAGCAGTTTCAATAGACCAGGAAAGTATCTGAGCACATTTCCAGTTCTCCGATCTGCCCCACTTTGACAAACAAGATCAGTTGATCTTTGAAAGGCAATTAAATCCATTTTGATATAATAAAGTCTCCACGGTCCTGACCTTCGCTCTCAGTTTATATGAGGCCATCCTCTTTTCACACAGTTGTGTAAAACTCATCCCGTGACAGGATGAGAATACAGTTATTTCATTTCACTGTTGGTTCAGCTTCAAGTTTTTATTAAGAGGATGTGGCAGCTCTGTCCTCAGGATTTGTATTAGCTGTGATAGTTTGTAGAGGAGACAGAAACGCAAACCTGAAATAGCATCAGGACTGAGAACTGACCGTAATTTGCAGGTATTTGTGTTCAAGTAGCTTGAAGAGAGACATGTTTATTTGTTTCATGAAAGAATATTTGCCCCATCCTCTAGTGTGAGAGAAAAATCACATGAAATTCAAAGTGTGATATACCAGTAGGTTATATTTTGCCTTAGGTAAAGAGCAGAATGACTAATTAAAGAGTGCTATATTTAACACTGCAGTAGGCAACTTTGTGTGTTGGCATTTCTACATGGCAGTAAGACATTATGAAGTGAGTTGGTAAGCATTTAAAGGATATCATAACCCAAAGGTTTTCTAGTTGTCAACATATCAGTAAACCTGACCCTTCCATGATCACAAAAAAGCTTCTTACAACATATTTAATGAATGTGCCGTAAAGATGCAATAACACAATGATACAACACCTTTCATTTGAGATGATTTTAAAGCTGCATCCTGTGATTTAACCAATTTTCACATTTTGTTTGACCTTTAATAAAGATGAGACCTAACTTGGCCTCACTGACATCTGAGTCACTTAATCTGTAAATGCCTTTTAAAGCATTAAGTTGAACTGTTCAGACTCTTTGTAAAGTATAATATATAGGTATGGTATCCTGTAACGCCAAATAATGACGTTAAAAGCTCCTTTAAAGAAACACTCATGGGAAAATCACCTTATTTCCTTTTTCATCAGCCACATTAGCTGTTGAAGGGTGTGGTCTTGTCTTGTCTTTGCAGGGAGACTCTGGTGGGCCACTTGTGTGTGGCGGGCGCGTCTATGGTGTGGTCTCCTGGGGCAATGGCTGCGGTGACGCAAAGTTTCCCGGAGTGTACACGGCGGTGTCCAAGTTCCGCCGGTGGATAGATCAAACCATCTATAGGTCCTACTTACGCTGCTCAAGATACTGAAGAAAATGGCAGATGTTACAATTCCTTATAGATGCTTTAAGTATAAAATAAATCTTTCTGTCTTACTTCATCTTTTATATAATTTTTACTTGTTTGCTTGTACTGTCTTCATTGTGTTGAATAAGAGGAAATAAAAGAGAAAGAAAGCAGTCTGTGTTTTATTTTGACCCACTATTTTCAAAATTACCATTGAATCAAAAAGTCAGAAACTGAATGTGTCTTTTTGTTGAACATCCTTTATGAATTTTTGTTTTATTAATTCTATTACGTTATTTTCCTCCTGTTTTTTCTCTTACGCTGTTTTTGCCACATATAAAACATGAAAACTTCACATTGTTTTCAGCATGTTTTTTTTTTCCTTTTACACCAATTTCATTTTGCTTTGTCTTTTACATCATTTTAATCTTTTTAGTTTTTATACTTTTTGTTATGTGTAATATGCACCAGTGGATGGGAATCAAAATAAGTGATAATTCCCCTCAGATGCATTGCAAACTAAAGTAAAAAATCTTTTTCTGAAAATTTGAGATGTAGAAAGCATGTAAATGTTGAGAGTAAAAGTAAAAAGTTGCCAGAAAAATAAACACTTAACTATAGTTGACTGAAAACTTTCAAGGTATTTGTACTTAGTTACTTCCTGCTTCTAAAAAGTATTTATTTATTCTTAAAAGGATCATTACTCTGATTTTTTTTGGCTGAGATGTATCTGTGTCTTATTGCACATTAATATGCAGTGTCCACCTGTGAAGTTGTATTTATACTGAATTTATGCAAAATATCTGTTCAGAAACATAGCATTCTCACAGCTACATTAATTGTTGGATCCACTGTGCACTTCTAAAATGAAATAGTTTCACAGAGAATTAAATTTTGTTCAGCTTGAGTTGTGTTTGACTAAAGTGATGAATGTCAAGACTCTTGGAAGGAAATGCGTAGAAAATGTACACAAATTGTGTGTAGTGTGGCAATTTAGTCTACACATTTTGTGGTTTTAATGAATGGAACATTATTGGAATGGTTTTAGGGTTTTCAGACATTATTTTTTCATCTTCTGGATTCTGTGTTAACACGTGTCAAATTAACACAACAAATATTCCCTCCCATGTGTAAAATGTGTAAAAAAAAATTTGCAGTTTGTGTCACGTGAAAATTGGGTAAATTTTTACCTAGTTATGATATGGACTTTTTACATTTTTTTTGTCCTTAATTTTCCTCCAAAATCTGATAAATATGACTTGTTTCCTTTGTTTAATTGTGCCTGGTTTTCTCACGTTTTTGACATGTGCCTAGAAATAGGTTATGTCACAATGGACCATTGTCTGTCCTGACAGGTTTTGTCCTTTCTTAGTCATTATAAATGTTGCTATCGTTCCACCGAGCTTTCTCCAGAAGATGTTACACCAAAAAGTTTGAATTTAAATAGAAAACACAACCAGTTTACCTAAAAAAGTACATTTACTTTGCAATATGTAAAAAGACCTTTTATTTATATGACTACTAATACACTGAATGAGAAAATTAATAATCAAACATCTTGCCTCCACTTATTATTACATTATGTAATTCCATTAATTCATTCCACGTAATGTAAAAAAAAAAATAAAAATGAAAGGACACATTTTTGTACTAGAGATCTGATATTATCTTATCTGAAAGGTGATCCTCTGATAAAATCCAGTCCACAGAGAATAGGTGTGTCATGGCTGCACCTTCTTTATGAATAGTTGACGGCATATTAAAAGTAGTTCCGCTGCAGGCTTATATATCTTGTTTCATCCCCTTTCACTGCATTATCGTCCTTATCATATTTGGATAAGTTATTATGAGGGAATGATGGTATCAGGGTTTGATGCACACACATTTTAATTCCCCCTGCAGGTAGATAGACTGTACCTTTGTGCTACTGTTTGTGCCTATAGATGACATTTTATGTAAACATTTAAGCAACAATAGAAACAGATTAGGATGTAGTCTAAACTAAAGAGAGAACACCATTTAACAATGGAGGTGAGTTTTCATACAACAGTACTGGGATCTTGCTGCACTATGTATATCAGTACAGCAAAATGGATTCGACATTTTTATTATTATTAATTATGAATCATCATCAAAAAAATATATGATGTGAGGTCGTTTTAGGAATAAAGTTGTGTGTGCGCTCCAAAGCCTTTAACGCATCTCATTTGTATCTTTATACTAAGTAATAATTCAGTAAAGGTGAAATATCCACATAATTCTATCAACCTGCAGCAAATAATCCCAAATAATGTCCAACTCTCCTCATATTCCAGGCTTCCTTACTGAAACAGCGCAGGTCCTGAGGACAGAACTGGAAGTGCGCCATGGGGCCAAAAGTCAAATCCCAGCCTATGAAAATACTGCCATCCTCTGGTGATGACCGACCTGCTGGATAGACATCATGTTCTAAACCCCTACATGGCCAAGTAAATCGCCAAATTCCTACCGCTATAAAACACGTTGGACGGTTTAACATCTCCAACTCGTCGAGTGGTGGCGCGTAAACGACGTTTTCCAAAGATCTGAATTGGTTCACATTTACGTGCCATCTTTGAATATAAAATCGCCATTTGTTTGATTGCATCTAGATCCCGGAGAGTGGAGCATTGGAACACCACGACTCCAACTGGAAGCTTCTCTGGGCTGCACCAGAAAACCCCCGTACAGCTCCCTCGCCAGGTCTCCCCGGGATCCGTGTTTTGCATCGCTCCTCAATTTGCATTTCTTCCTCAGATTTTCCGTGCGACGGGTTCAGCCGCTCGAAACCAGCGGGCGCTCCACGGCACTATTGTATTTGCGCCTCCATTTCCAAAGCAATACGCACGGAAAGAAAAACCTCTGGAAATTTTTGAATTATGTTGCCGAGGCTCCACGAGCGGGGAAACTGAATACATTTTGATTTACAGTTATTTCTGTTGCGTACCTACGAAGACAGACACGTGTCTTCGGGGTAAACAGAAAAAGGGCTAGATCGTGTCTGCAGATTGCATTGTTTTTTCCCCTTTGTTTGTTAAAGACGACCGCGTACAAGCTTGGCGACGCGCTATACATTTCACTTTGTGCGCCTTGGTGATAAAGACGCATTTGGATATGTCGGAAGTGTTGCCTTTCAACGAAGAAAAAATGAGTCATTATGGAAATGAGGGCGACGAGGGACACCTTTCCTTCACCTGTCGTCTTCAAGACACCAACAACTTCTTCAATGGATCACAGAATAAACGTCCACCGAAACTCGGACAAATAGGCAGGAGCAAACGGGGTAATTATATAATTAAGGCGTTTTCATTTGTATGGTGTTGTGTGGAATACGCACATACTGTTGGTTACCAGTAGACTCTAATTGAGGATGTCTGCGTGAAGCAAAATGGTCAACTATTTCCCAGATAAAGTCTCAAGTAGAGTGTAAGATCAGAGACATAACCTCATCTTTGCATGTGTGTGGGATGTATGGGTTTTTAAATATTCTATTCGCATTGCAACACAACTTGGATGCGCAGTGCGTGCTGTTAAATACCTTCTGAATGCTGCTCAACAGAGTTGTGCTCAGTGTCCCCTCCCCAATATATGGTTGGTATGTTATAGATTTACACACGATGTGCCATTCTGATTTGTGTTTGCATGATGTTTTCAGGCACTTTGTGTGTTTGTCTGTCTTTGTCTTGTTTGATGAAAACCTGATGGTCCTTGAAAATGAGGTTCACTTGTGGTGGCAGAGACAGGCACATAGTTGCACGTACAATAGTGCTCAGACACAACATGGACAAACATCGCAAACATGCAGGCAGGCATGTGCAAATTGTATCTGGAGGTGCAGAGCAAGGAGATGTGCTGAAATTCAGAAATGCACATCCACAAATGTACATCACACATGCAAATGCATGCTTTCATTCTCATGGTTATCTCTTTTTTTTTGCATGTTTTTATGCTCTCATACATGCACACACCACTTTTTCTCATACAGCGCAGTGCTAATGGTTCTAGGCTTTAATGCCCTCCTGTCAGTCGATGGTGAATTTTCAAGACGCCACACCAAGATGAGCCCCCCTCATTAACTCTCTCCCCTGTCATCCACAGTTGTGATCGAGGATGAGAATGGTGACGACGAAGCACTGAAAAATGGAACAGAGAAGACCCCAGCAGAAGCTTAGAGCGCTCGGCTCACCACCCCCCAAAAGACACTCTTGAAATTTTTTATGGCGATATTTACCAGTTTTAATCCAAAGACACTGTATATAAGCACTTTCTCTCATGTGGCAGCAAGCAGCACTTCCACACCCTCCTCTCCCAGTCAGTCATGGCCATCCGGGTGACACATACTGGCAGGGGTGGGAGATGGCAGCGAACGAGAGCCCCAGGTGGACCCCCCAGCACACACAAACACACACATAAACATGCACATAAGCAAACACCCTTGATTACAGGGTTTCGCCATAAATCCAAAAGTAGAAGATGACAACAAGAGGGGGGGACTGAGGAGAAGGAGGGAGGCGACGCTGTCGAAATGCAGATATCAGGGACAGGATTCAGAGATAAATCTAATATAAAACTAAAGCACACACTTCTTCTATATCTTATCAATCAAGCCTATGGTACCATTCTTTCTGCTCTTCATTTTGACAGTGGGGCAAATGAATAACAGAGTTTGTAAATATGGAAAGGGTAGCCCATATTTTCTTGCACAAAGTGGGAATATGTAAACTGTTTTGTTCTCTGTGTTGAAGACTTTATTTATTGATCCTTTGGAATATGTGTTTTGCAGTGACTTAAGGCCAGAGGGAGTGTTTTTTGTATGTTGAGAAAACTTTGAGCGAATGAGAGATTTTTTTTTTCACTTAAAATTCTTGATGTTGCCTGAGTGTTTTTTGTTACCATACTTTGCAGCTAACAAGTCATTTATATACAATGTACCTCCCACCTGTTTGTAAGCTTCCCAGGCTTTCACCTGGATTGGTTGATACTGTAACTTGACTGTACACACCCTATTGATAAACTATTTATATTGCATTGTGCATTATCGTGTGTGCCAAATCTCATGAGGGATATACTGTACCGAACAACTTGTTCTTTTTTGTGCTTTATACATTTTCTCATACAATTCAGTTGTTTTGTTGGGTTGCCATTTTTTAGGGCTCTTTCTTAAAACACTGAAATACCAACTCATGCATGGCAAGTATAAAATCATGCATGCACGACAGAAGTTCTGAAACTCTTGTGTATTCTTGAAGCACCTCGTATACAGCTTTGAATGACAAACCTCGAGAAACAGTCTTAAATCTGCGTTGTACTGTACGATTCACATTGATTTGTACAGTGGCCTAATATCTTGTAATAAAGATTATGACAAAGTACTATTTACTGTTTAGTGTTTGTGGTTTACAAAAAGACATAATGTATTTGATGTTGCTATTTGTTTTTTAAAATGTTTTAAAACTGTAGCAAAAAAACACAAAAATATAGTTTTGTATCATAAAGATAAAAATAATAGCAAATAGCTTGGCTGAGTTTTGGATATGTTTCTTGTACAATTTCCCCTGCTGTTATTGGATTGCCTCTATGGCTGCCAAGGAAGGTCAAGTCAGCATTTTCCATTGTGGAGAAATGGGAAGAAAGATGGGTAATCCCAGCAAGAATTTTAAATTCTACACTTTGTCTTGATTTGTTGAAAGGACAGTTATGGCACTCAGTTTGAACAGCTGTGCAAAAAAGTCTCATGAAGTCCTACAGTATTGCAAATGATTCTTGGGGGGAAAATGTACATCACTGCTTCCCAATGCAATAAATGTCTGTTTGCATCTAAAATCTCGGCGCCTCTCTTTAATCAACTTCTCCTTTTAACTCCATTGCCATAGATGTAAATGGTGCATGGGCACCGAGGCATGAGGAACACTGATGAGACGTGACATTTCCAACTCTGCTGTGGTGACTAAATGATTCATGTTGTGTGACGAGCCTCTGTCAGCATACAGCATCTTAAACCTGGACTGCCAGGAACACATACATGCAGGGAACACACACACATAGGTACACATAGCTCCTACAGCTGGCTAGACTAACACATTGCTAGTCTCTCTCCCTCCCCAGTCTTGACAGACATGAAAGGGGCTGCCTGGGCTGGGTACCATGGTAACAGATGCACCTTACACTCAATGGGTGCTGCGGTGGGTTTGGTGCAGAATAGTCTTCCCTGAGCCTCGGCTTGATACCATCATTATCTTTAATGGAATGTTCTCCATTCTCTTATCTCTGCCTTCTTCTCTCAAGACCCCCTATTCACTCAGTGGCATGGCCACATTATTCTGCCAAAATAGTCCCCTCTTCCAAGACGGCAGTCAACCATGAAAATGGTGCCTACTGCAGTAACAGCCAATGCACTCACTCGGGATGAGGGGATGTTACATTTAAAAACTAATGGTTTATGATTTTCTGTGTGCTGCATTCTTTCATCTAAAATGTTGCAGTAAAAGCTTGATGTGATTAGACCAAGCTCAGCTCTGCTTAGTCATAAAACAAGGTCAAGACCCATTCATGTACAATCCAACCTGTAGACTATAGGAAGATTATAGAGATGTGGACAAACATACAATATTCTTAATGAAGCTTAAATGTTTCGATGTGAATGTCAAGTGTTGGTTAGACTTGCTGTTGAATTTGTGCTAGGATTCACTCAGTGTGCACTGTTTGTTTCTTTTTCAATCTTTCCATACATTGCAGTGTAGCTGTCAGTGCCTATGTTAAATCACAGCAAAGATGACAGCGGCACATTTAAACCGTAGTATCCAGAATATTAATTCATGTGTCTCTGCTCTAGTAAGTGAAGGAAAGAGCATATTTTTAAAGCAAAATAACAGACTGTGCTGAGCTTGTGACCTGAAAATCACCTCCTGAATAGCAGGTACATCAGTCATAAACACTGCAAATTTATCTGTGGGATCATCTCCATAATCATGATGACAAGGTGCCAAGTACACAAAAACCTGTTCCAAAAACTGTCACATGTAAACACATGCTTAACTGAATATTTAACACCCACAGATGGCCATCAAATTAAATAAATACCTTTAACAGTTTCAAAAAAGCTTAATTTCATAAAACACTTTCAGATACAGTCATCTAAAGCCTTCTTTTATATTATATATCATTATGTTATTATTATGATTTTTTTTTTTTTTTTTTACAGTAAATCTTAACAGGAAATAATAACACTGGCCCTGAATGTGGGGACTGATGAGAATGTTTGTGCTCTCAGTTTCCCCTATATTTATTTCATGGAAAAGTGGTAAACATTTTGGCATATTAAAGACATGCTGGCAGTAAAATCCTTTACATTCTATCAGAATTAAAAACATGATCAAGCAATCTGTGATTCAAAGAAATCAAATTGATCTTACATGCAGTGAAATTTGCAAGGATTATTTTTGTGTTTGTTGCACACTCTGAATGCTGTTTTGTTCGTACCATGCTAAGCTAGCAACCAAATGACTGAGATACCAGCTAATGAAAATTTTGTGCAAAATGAACATGACTTTGCAACCAAGCCTAGGCCTAAAGTAGAGTGTTACTGAAACCCAGAATGCTACAGAATGTTACAGGTAATAAAGACGACTCTTGTTTACTTCATTGTCACACAGGCTGCAAAGGCACGGCTGTTAGTTTCCTCCTGCTCTATGTACTCACGCACACTGTATATGACACCACAATTCACTATTAAATTGTACTCATACACAACATTGTCTAAACATTGAAAAAAACACATTGACAAAATTATCAGTCTTCATAGGTTTAAGCAACATAAAATAGTTGAATAATGTGTTTGTGAATCAAGTGAATACTCCTTTTTCCATTTTCCATTTCCTTTTTCCAAACAGCTCATTCTGAGGTAATGAAAACACAATGAAACTGTTTCTGTTTTTTAATCTTATCATACACAAATGAAAACACAGTCAAGAAAATTATATTACATTAAAAGCTCCTAATGCCTTGTCCGCACTGATATTGAATATTATTTAAAATGGATACTTTTTTCTGTGTTTGTGCGTCTCATACACACATGCGCAATATTTTAGCTCACTGAATCAGAGATTTTTTTTTTAACATGCCTTTCATAGTGAAGATTACACACATAGATATGCATCTGGACAGGCAAAACAAAATTATTTTAAAAAATGTCAAATAATAGGACTTTGAGTACGGTGGTGTAGTTTTACGCTCCCAGTTTTTCTGGTGCACTTCTTCCTGTGTCAGTGTTGATTTGGCGGTTTGAGACTAAAGGTCAAACTCACCTTTGGCTCCTCTGTTTCCTCATCTTGCCACAATGTAAGTTACATATAAGTGTATAAGTCAGTCTAACCATCAGCAGATCATAGTCAGCACAGACAGATGTTAGGACAAAATCTACATCATATAAAGACTACCCTTTTACCTGAGGGCATACAGTATAAGGTTAAAAAATCCCAGAAATAATGGTTTCTCTGAGCATTTTCACTGGATTTTTGAGTTGTAGTGTGCACAGAAATATTTTTGTAAGATGAAGTTCATGTTGACAGATTTTTTATTTTAAACAGAAGGAGAAAGAATAATATCTTGACCTTAAACAGTGTGACAAAACTACTAAAACATCCAGCATTTTTGTCAAATAATTACCTCCTATAATAAGTCAAAACATCATATTAGTGCACTAATAGATCAGAAGTTTGGCTGCTGTACTAATATTTTGCTGCTCCCATTCTCCCTCCAGTCTTCTTCAGTATCGGACACTCACCTCAGTAGGCCTCACCGCTTGTTGATGGACCACTATGGAAAAACTGATCACTTATTATGTCATCCAAACTCCCATTTCAAACTTTATTCCAATAGCACCTCATAAATATATCATAAAGAAACATTTGATAACTTCCTTGCCCTGCCCCAACAGTTGGAGTACTGTTGCTTGAGTACCGATCACCATCACAGTTTTTGACCCACTCTATGATAATTGTCTTATTATCCCTAACTACGACTCATTACATGTTCTTTAAACTGCAATAATAGGATAGATAGACAGCCTTGGAAGCAATAAATTCCAGGTCCTGAAAGACCAGCATGCACAAAAAGGGTGGAGTGAAATCAGGGATGTGACTTCCTTTGAGGTTTATGTTGAAGTTAAATCTAAATATAAAATCGAAAAATATCTGTTATGTGAAAACCTTGGTTACAGGCAAGCAATTTGTAACTTTAGGACAAACAACACAAGGATCCCTGAAGTCACCGGATGATACAAAGGTTTGGAAAGAAGTCCGAGAGCCTGTCATTTGTGCTGTAATGGTTGTGTGGGAGATGAATTCCATGCTTTATTTGAATGTACTAATGTACATGTTGTTGAATTAAGGCAAAAGTATTTACCAAAATAATAGTTGCAGCATCCATCACTGCATAAACTTATAATGGTTCTCCAGTCCGAACAACTAAAGACAATACATAAATTGGACTCCTTTCTGAAAAGGGTTTTACCCTTTTTTCAATGAATTTTGTTAATGTTGAATGTATATCATTCTTTTTTCCGCGACATGGTGTTTGTGCTTCAACCCATGTTTTGGTGATGAGCAATATAAAATAAAATGGAATGAAAAACTAATATTTAAATATTTCAATATGATTTGAGAAGTAGTTCACTGACAGCTATTTAAGTCTTTTTCTAAACACAAGACTTAATGATACTCAAAATGGAGCTAATGATCATCATGTGCTTTGCCAAAAGAAAGAGGGGATTCAGTAGTCCTTCTGAGACCACTTCATTTATTACCAAAAGCCAAAATGAGCAGTTATCACAGAGACTAGCATTACTCAGTCCGTTTAGATATTGTAGTTCTTACGTCACTTACACATGTAGCACATATTCCCAGATAAGCAAACAGACATCTCTCACATAGACATTATATGTTTATCACACGAAGCCTCATAGCTGCATAAATGTTAAATCCTAATGCCGTTATCTCAGAGATACAGCGGATGTTGCTCACCTCAGGCTGGACAGATAAGTTCAAATTCAGCTGCAGACTTTGTGGCCAACATCACTTGGGGAAACACTCGGAATTGTACTTCACAATGAAAAGATCCTCCATTATTGCCACTACTGTAATGAGAAGGTTTTTTATTAACTACGTCAATTGCTATTGGGATAATATTGTGGCAGAAAATGGGCTTTGTAGTGAGGACTGATGGTGATGCTTATCACTGGTGCTGTGAAAGGGGGCAGGCTGAAGTCAAGATGTGGATAGCTGTTAGGTTACATAAGTGCTGACAGGTGTGGCGAAAGTGGAGGAATAAAACAGATGAGCATCTTGAAGCAGTGACGAAGAAAGCCAAATTTAGGAGAGGGGAAGGAATGAGGGGAACGCTGATGGTGTGAAGGCTGAAAACCACACCTTTACAGTCTCCCTTAACGTGGCACGCACACATACAGACATACAGAAGATACTGCTGATGAGTATTTACACCTTACCCACAATTATACTCACATGTTTCTCCCTGGACCAGTGTTATACTCCTCTCTATTGGAGTCCTGAGTTTGACCTTTGTGTTGTTAATGCAGCTTAACACAGGGGAAATACCTGCAGTGACCTCCTATTCTGAATTACTCACCGGGAAAATCACCTCCTCTCTTTCCTGACGTGAATCAAAGGGCTTTTCATGATGCAGTGATACAATGTGTATGGTATGCAAATGGCTGCATTTGCATTTTATTCCACTGTATGCACATATTTCTAGGTACTCACACATGTGCAGTTGCTGGTATGTTTATTCAGATGTTTTCTATTTATGGATTTATAATTGAATGCACCTATCTGTGTGTTCATGTCTGTGTGTGGTGGGTGAGCTCAATTGGCATTGGGATCAGGTATTCTCTTGCTGATTGAGACTCTGCTGGGAATTCACAAGGACGACTGCTGATAAGAGGGAAATGCAGCCCTGGTTGGAAAAATAAATAAAAAACTATCCCCTTAGATACCACACCAGAATATTTTGCCTGCTCCTGAGTGGGGTTTTACGTCTAGTTTTTTCTTTTTTTTTTTTCTTTTTGAGCAGAGATGAATCAGAGCATTTGACCAAAAGCAACCCTGCCCATGATACGATGGTAAAACCTACTTTGTTTGCAGCTAAATTGTGATTCCAGATGACGTCAATCTTTCAAGCAAGTTCCCTCTCAGATATCAATCCAGCTTTTACTCATCTACTTTAACATAGCAAGGCTGAATCCCACTCGTATTCTATGACGCGGGACAATATCCTAATACATTGTTCTGGTTTGAATGGACCAAGGTTTAACAGATGGGACTGTCAGGGCGAAAACTGAAAAAAGAAAAGGACTGACAGAAAGACACAGAAAGACAGAGAAGGGGGGCCCATTCCGCATTACATTAAACACTTGCTGATTTCCAAGGAAAGTGAGGAAAACACGAGAAGGGAGGAGGAGGAAGGGCGGCAGGCAGATCGGAAGAGAGTAGGAGAGCAGCACGAGAGGGAGATGAGGAGATAAGAGAGATGGAGAGCCAGGAGAGAAGGAGGCAAAGAGAGGGATAAATAAAGTGAAAGTAGAGGAGGAGAGGAAGAGAGACAGAGGCTCAATATGATGAAATGAATGCCAGGGAGAAACAGTTCAGACCCACCAGATGGTTACTATAGCAACCCCATCCCCAGTCTCTCTCTCTCTCTCTCTCTCTCTCTCTCTTACTCTCACACTCACTCTCTCTCTCTCTCTCTCTCTCTCTCTCTCTCTCTCTCTCTCCCCCTGCCTAGTTGCTTTGTTGCTGCTTTAAGTCTGTGGAGGGAAACCAACGGCTGAGAGACATTTTTTTCCATTTTGGTGCAGTGGCATCATAAAGCCTCATAACCAACTTTACATACTTAAATACTTCAACCTGTATACATTCTTACTTGTTGGTTGCGTGTTTGAGTCGTGAGATCCATGGCTTACGATGCAGAGGTTTCTCCTCATGCTACAGTTCCTCTGTTAAAGCTTGTGTTTGTTGAGGGGTTAGGGACGTTTAACCATGCATTACAGCGCAGTGCACTACTGCAAGGTCACGAACAGTTCAAGGAAATGGCACCTGCAAGAGTCCCTTGTGGCCTTAAGAGATACTACATTATACCTTTGACCATTTATATACACACAAACACACAGATATTTTGTGTCTGTACAAATGTATAGGGTTTGCACTGCCAAGTGTGCATTCCTTTAAACACTGCAGAGATGCTATAAGCATTCTCCTAAAGCTCAGCAGCAGCGCTCTACAGTTTCATACACCGAACGGGCATCAGATGTCTCCATCGAGATCGTATTCACCACTGCAATAAGCAAAGCCCACATTAAACACACACAAGCATATGCAGGCTCACAAATGCAGCCTGGCACCATGCACGCACGCAAAGCGCACACTCACAGACACGGTCGCACAGACACCAGCCGGGAAATATCCAAACTGGGATACACAACAAAGGGAAGAGCTTGTGGGCCCCCCAGCTAATCTCATGCATGGAGATCATTTTCAAAAAAGAACAAAATGGTGGGCCATCTCTCAGTGGTAGAGTGGGTCTCCACAGGGCCCCCAGGGCGGGATGGCATGTAACTGTGTACGCGTGCCTTCTGAATAAAAGATGCTGACCTAAATGGAAATTCGCCATTGGTCACTTAATTTGTCCTACATGATGATTGGCTCATGCCCAACATACAATATAGCTGTGTGATGGACCACAAGTTGAGGTGGTCCTCTACTTGCTGGGTATGATCACATGATGCTCAAATATCTTGAACTTTGCGCTACATGTTTGAAATTATGTAAAATATCATAGACATCAGAAAAAAGTAAAAGAACCATTTGGGACATGGATTTGAGTATATATATTACATGTATTGATGTATCACATGTCCAACTGTCATTTTACCAGGTGAACATATTGTCTTTGTTCCCTTTTAGTGATTTTCTCTAATGTGCATATAGTTTGCTCAAAACCATTCCTTGTAAAAACCCTGTTTTTTTTTTTTGTTTTTTTTTTTTACCTCAGGCAATTTATCCTGTGTATATTTTCAAAGGCAGATTCATGAAATAAAACATGAGAGACATTTTAGTTGCTTCATCATCAACTAGCATTACACAGTTCAGTGATGCAGATTGGATTCATGCAGTGTGCCAGGCCTGAACCACGTGGGACTAAACATAGTACATATGTCTGCAGGTCTGTGAGCATGAATGAGCCTGACTGAAAGGGTGTTTTGTATCAACATTGTACTGAGCCCCTCTACATTATTGATATGCAATTTGACTGCTCGCCATCAATAAATTATTAAGGAATTGAAAATTATTGAGCCACAGCTTGACAGCCTTGAAACCCTTGGTCCCCAGTAGATGAATGAATAGGGCCGCGTGATTGTCACTGACTGTTGAGCTCCAAACTGTAAGAGCAAATAAGAACTTGGCTTAATCTTTTCTCTGATTTTTCAAAGGACTCAGGGCTATGTAGCCTCCACTGCAGGTTACGTAACAATCCAGCTGTTTATTGAGTGAATTGGTTGGGTTTAGTTAGAGTTGGTCTCCCCTGGAGAAAGGAGGGAAGCTGGAACCAGATGCTTGTGGTCGTCCTTTAGAGTCCCAACATAATTCGCCTTATGATTCTTTCCTTAATTCAAATTTCCCTAAAATGGTTGCTGTTCCAACACTAGAAATTATAACAAAATCCAACAGGTGAAATATTCAAATCAACCACTGTCAAATTAGTTTGAGCATTTAATGAAGTGGACAAACAATACGATACAGCACAACACTCTATCTAACCTACTTTGATCTAATTCTCTATTAAATGGACAGTCTTTCAATGATGACCCAAATGCCAACAGTTTGGTTAAAAACATCAGCACCTGTATATGTAACAGATTCAGAAGCCAAAACAGAAAGCAAGTCATCACTGGTTTGACCCCATGGACCTGGTTTACAGTTGACCCCAGTCAATTACACCCTAACCCACCTACACATTCCCATTAAATAAAAATTGAAATCACCAATTTACTGTTAACCATGTCTTTATTTCTAGATCAGCAACAAGACATAATGTATCTCAAAATAAGAACCTGTACTGTGATTTCTATGTAAAGGAACTACGAGCAGATTTTCTTCAAAAGTCCATAGGATGTTATTTAGGCTTTCTTTTGGGTCATTAAATGCTTCTGTTCTACTCCTCTACTGCGGGAATTGTGTACAACACTAGATACCATTAGAAATGAAGTCCATTTACATCAAGAAACAATCAGTTTCTGGGACAACACAGGCACAAACTACATGGAAGGATGTGCATGTCAGATATTGTACCTAATTTAAAGTAGCCCTTTAGGAGGCTCATTACCATCCTTGGCTACATAGGATAGGAGGTATTACTGTACTTATCATGTTCCCTGTACTAATAAGCTTTTCTAGATAGCTAAGCCATCCCAGCTTCCATGGTCACGCATTCAAAGTAAAGGCAAAGCTATTTCTGGTACCTAGTATTTCTCTGAAACTAAAAAAGTTCTAAAAACATTTCAATACTTTTTGTTACCTTTTCATTAAAGTACTAAAAACAGTTGCAGTAATTTACAGATCCCTTTTTAAAGGTTTCTTCAAAGGTGCATATATATGTAAAGTTGCAACTGCAAACAACTGAATACTCTCCCACCATCTCATATGGGGGCCATAAAGAAACATGAGAACCTCTTGTCAGAGCTCTGTTTGTTTTCTCGGTTCTGGGCATTGTGGTAAAGGTGAAATGAGGTCTGCACTCCAACAGTGATTATCAGATTAGACTGGACCTTAACATTGGTTGCCACCCACTGCTGTATATAAAACAGGTAAATGTGCTTTTTATAAAGTAAACAAAACTCTCTAAATGAAAATGCATTTATTAACACTTTTCTCTGTTCTAGTCAGAATGACGTAATGAGGTACTTTACATTTTGCATGTTAAAATCTGAATCAATACACATTAACTTTAAGGTTCCATTAGTAATGTTGCTGCTTTGAGTGACTTTGATATTATTAAATATGCTGCTGCTTACAACACACTGAGGCCTAGAATATAAAGGCTATAACTCTGACTCTGACAACAGCAGAGCCGTTCTATCCACATTGAAATTCCTTGGTGATGTCCACTCTGCACCACCAGCCTCTCTGGCTAAGCCTCAGGAATACCAACCAGCTGTCAGCCCTTTACTCTCCCATTCTGCCTTTCCTTCTGCCCTCTTTTATGCTATCTCACTCATTCTTTCTCTGTATGTTCTCTTGTTGACAGAAAACAAGTGCTGCATCACCACTTTAATTCTGGCGTGGGTGTGCAGGTTCTTTTTTTTTTTTTTTTCATTACTTGCTAGAGATGCATGAAACAAACAGTGAGGAGCCTGCCCAAAGCAGAAGATCAGGGGTATGAATCTTAATGACTTCTACAAGAAGAAAGTGGGAGAAGAAGTCTGGGGAGAATCCGCCCTTAATCTCCCTCTCTGTGTCTCGGTCTCACCTATGGACCCGTGGATGCTGCCTGTCTGTGTTTACAGGATTTGTCTCCCTTTGATTCTGATTAATTAGCTGACGATGGACAACCAGCGACCTCAGTGCTGACATGTTAAAGACATACACATGTGCACACACACACGCGCACGCACACACACACACACACACACACACACACACACACACACACACACACAGATGAGACAGTCCACTGCTGCATAGTTTGACATCAGAATACGTGATACGTGTTATTATGTTATGGTAAACTCCTAGTTTCTTATAATGTTGTTACTGCCTGCTTGTTATACTTTGGGTCCTTAACTTCCACTGAATATAAATCTTATTGCAGTGGTACTTTAGACCACTTTTTCCTCTACTCACATCACATTGGGACCTACTTTTTCACCTGCTCATTAACTTATGACCTACTTGTATGGAATTCAAAACAAGCAAATATACACTGTGGCCCACAAAAGTTGGAATAAAATATTCTTTACCTCTTCTCCTGAAATTATTTTTACAATATGGTTTATTCTTGATACATAAACTGTAACTGGAACTCAGTATGTAATCATTGTAAATGGTCAAAGGTGATTACTGGTGTGTATAAATAAAAGGGGAACGTGTCTGAAAACAAAATTATTCCAACTTTATGGTCAATAGTGTTTTTTCTTTTTTTTTTTAAAGTTAGCCAATAAGTCAAAGTTTTTTTTTCTTTTAACAGACATTTTAATCCATGCATTCCTTGCTCTGATGATAAACTGAGTGAATATCATAAAGTGCAGCTGATTTTTATGAAAATGACTATTCAACGTGAAAACTGTGTTCATACATATAAGTTGAGCCTGTAAAACACATTATTTCAATGAATGGTTTTGGAGGCTGCTCTGATTATAAATCATCACAAATGTATATAAATTCATACTGAGCAGACTTGCAGATGCTGTTTAACACTGTTTTACAAATAACATTGTAAACATTGAGGGCTTCAATCAAATACTGCAGTTAATATCTTAAAGTAACTATCTTTGGTGATTTCCACACACATTAACAATCTCAGGTCCAATGTGGTCTACAGGGTCTGCAAGGTCCACCTCTGCATGAACAGTGAGTGTACCTGCTTTGTTAGGTACCATGAAGTAATGGTACTTATGGTACTAATGATGTTCAAAGTGATAACGTGTATGTTTACAGGTGTCTGGATCAGCACTTATGATATTCTAATGTTCTAAAATACATGTTCCTTTCACCTTACATGTGTTTTTCTTGTATTTTTGTTATATATATCCTTCTTTTTTTTGCCACTCATGGGCAAGGAACCAAATATGGTAACTTCATTGACTTGGATTTTGTACATGACAATAAAAAAATTGGAAAAATTTCACAAATGTAATAGTCTTGTTATGTCCTCCAATAACACACCATGGTTGAAATTTGAATTTCAGAGTGTTTCTATGAGTGCCCTATAAAGGGTTAATTAATGGAAATTATCGTTGGCCATAGTCGTGCATATCGACACATATTCTATTATTAATATGCACTGTCCCTTTGAAAAAAAAAAAAAAAAAAAATCAACTTCAACTGCCAGAAAACTGTATGTATGCCAAACATCTGACATCAGATAGATATGCTTTAAAATATGTCTCTGCAACCCATTCAGAACATGTTTGCGTCCCACTTCTGGGCTAAAAAACAACAGATGAGGAAACTGGCCTCCGATAATAATTGTCTTTTACCAAAGCTACTTGCACCAAGCCAGGTCCCTAATGAAATAGGCTTTCCACTCTGGTGTGGAAGATGTTTACTGGCCTTCACAGAGCTCTGATTTCAACCTAGTCCAACACTTTTGCTGGACTGAAAGCCAGGTCTTATCACTCAACATCAACCCCATTCATGCTTTTGTGGCTGAATGGGAACAAATTTCTCCTGCCAGGTTTTAAAATCTTGTGGAACGTTTTCCTGGAGCTGTTGAAGCAGCAGATTAATGGTAGTTTATCAGCATATTTTGCGTGGGTACCCAAATACTTTCACTGTGTGATTTATGTGGATGATACTTCATTTATGGAGATGTTTACCCGGTTAACCCTTGGACTTACATGAATATTAACATCTCTTGTGTTAGATCTGCTTTTTCACCTGCCCACCAGTTGTCACTAAAGAGTCTCTTTTTCCAGTCCATCACCAGGCGCACTCATCTGTCTATACAGTGTCTCCTCAGCACCAGTACACAGTTTACAGAGGCGAACAGAGAGTTTTTATGACACCTTTCTCGCCTCTTCAGTCTGTATTTTCCAGAACATTATATACCTTGATGACAAAATACAGTTGTGAAAATACTCCTCTGCCAAAGAATTTGCTGCATATAATATCCTAAGGCTAAGAAACAATAGAAAAGAACAAGAAAGAAAACATTTTGCACAAAATGAATAGAGAGTTACTTTATAATCTAAGCATTACTTAAATATATGACTGAAAAATAATGTAAAGGAGTATTTTAGAAAATTTTAAAAGATATTTTAGGGCTCACATATGTAAACAAGGATTTCCTCCCCTGTTTTTTTTTATGTAATTAAGCAAAGTTTCTCAGTGATATACTGTAAACAGAGCTTGTTCAAATCATCTCGGTTATCAATACCATAAAACATATAGTTGCTAGAAAAAAAGATAAAATATCATCCCTCTTTTAGGACCAATAATCATAACACAACTTTGAATCCACAAAATGAAATGAGGGATGACTACTAAGAGGTTTTACTTGTGAATATCCACTGTTTTCACATTAAACCAGTTCAGATATATGTGCTGCATATTCATAGAAAGGCTTTAGCTTTATTCCTTCCACCGCTTAATTCTTCTGTTATTCTTATCTAACGATGTGTTAATTTTTTATTTGTTTTATTTGTTTATTTGAAACAGATCACCCTTACCCCTTCACAGCACCAGGCTGAAATATTTATGAACACAGACTAATGTTTGAACAATCTTATGTATTCGTGGGTTGAGTGTTCTACTTTGATATCCTTTCTGTCATATTCAGTGCTTGAAATGAGTCCTTATGTGGCAATACAAAGTCCTTCTCTTTGTCTCTTCCAAATTCTCTGGAGACCTCAAACCTTACTTTTACTCTTTCAGTTGCCATGGATACCTCCAGCAAGGCAGCTGATTGGAGGCAACAATAAACTCTACTCTTTCAAGCCTTTGACAAATTTGTCTCCAAACTGACGATCTAAGATACTCCTCGATCCTCTCTGTCGCAAACACACACGTGACGCTCCCCTTAGGCTCACATACTTACTTACACACACATACATGAAGATGACTGACGGACTGATGCACACACACACACACACACGCACACACACACACCCACACCCTCACCCACACACACACCCCACACACACACACACACCACACACACACACACACAACACACACAACACACACACAGAGCAGAGTTGACCGTTTGATGACAGCGGAACAGAGATCAATGTAATCTCCTTCAGCACAATCCAAAGCCACTGTCATCATCTATCTATCTATCCCAGTGGAACAGGCGAAATGTGTGAAATCAATTCTGCATTCAATTAAGGAGCAGCCAGCCACAGCAAGTCTGGCTCCAGAGGTGACCCCGAGTGATCCTCCAAGGTCCGGTGTGGAGGCCGGCTCTGGTTGATAGCCCGCTTTCGACTAAAGTACCAAACAAAGCTAGAAACATTGGTTGTTAACACCACTGCAACAGTAAACCTAACTGTGCCAATACAGTGAGATACATGAGTAGACAGTTCAGCTAGGCTGTGGTTTCAAATGAAGAGTTGTGCTCTCAGTGCTGTGCTCCTTATGACACACTCACAACACCAATCCTGCTAATCCCACTTGGCTCTTTCAGGAGAAGACACAGACGCAAATACTGAGTAAAGAGATTGCAGACACTCATGGGATTTTGTGTCCAATGCGAAAGTATCACAGATTGTTTGATTTGATTATTTACTCTTGATTATGCTTCTCTTTTTCTGTACTGGTTGATACTGTTTAATGATGATAATGATGATACGCTAGTTGCCTTAATTTGGGGGTTTTATTATTTTGGCCCACTAATCACTGAATTCTATTTATCCAATCCTTTTCACATACCAGGACTGTGAAAACACACACAAAAAAAATAATTTGTAGTGATTAAAGTGAAGAAAGGTTTTCTTTCTACAAGTAAACAACAGTTATCTCAATGAGCAAATCTAAGTGACTCATTTAAGTCAGAAGTTCAAGGTAATTTAAGGGTGGCAAATGACTGGTTTTTTAATTTATTTACTGAAAGAGGTAATTGGAAGTAAACTTCATGCAGATTCATTTTTGCATGTTATTCAAGACATTACACCTCCACATGCATCTTGTCTTGTCTAAGGCAATCAGTTGCATTCTCTACATACAGATATGCAGATAGGTCATTGCCTTTAGACCTTTACAACATTTATAGCACAACACAATAACTCCAATAGCAAAACATTCACATCTTACACATCATTAAATTTTAACTTATATAAACCCAAAACATGGGGGATACTGTTCCAGCCTGAAAGTTAGCTTGTCTTCATTTGATTGCACAGCAATATATTTTGGAATATTCTCATTATATTATTTCAAATATCATCGGTAGGTACTTGTACAAGACCTCGAAATAGAGCACAATCCCTTCTTTAAGACTGGCCTCAAGATTAGGCACAAACACAAGTCTTTAAAAGAAATTAAAAGTTAACAAATTTCTTCAAAGAATATTACACAAAAATTGGCAGTCAGTCTAAATTTTATAAACCCTTGGCACAGTTTCTCTGGGTCCATCAGGTCCCTGAATGTCTGACACTCTGGGTTAGTTGTTTAAGTTGCCTATTTGGTAATTCAATCCTGCATATCCTGTTTATACTCTTTGTCATGAAGGTGCAGTGCCCGGTCTATTGCTTGGATCGAAATAAAAAAGAAAAAACAGAAAAATGCAGCACCTTTGTTTTCCGTTTGTGTGATCTGCAACGGTAAACCACACGCATAGACAAACACAAGGGTTCTTTGCCGCCACCTACAGGTTAATACGGGTGTTACATGTCATCATTTCCCTCATTTTGTTGAATCTTAGATATGTCATGTAAAAAAAGGAATTTTAAGATTTTTTTTTTTTTTAATTCAATAACATGTTATATCTTTTAAATTGCCTGCACTGCTTTTTTATTTAGGTACCAGAGTCTTTAAATGAAAGAGAACTATTTAATTTAGGAACTAATGTCATTTGGAACATGTATTCGACTCGGACATGTGAAGGGTTGCACAAGTGCGCGGAGTCGGTTTGGGCACGCCATTGTGGAAGTAGTTACTTTTACATTACTGAGTCCTCCTCACTTTGAGCCAGCTTTCTTAGTTCGTTCATTCAGTGTGTGATAACTACCGTGAAAAAAACCTTCCACAATGGCTACAGACTCCTGGGCCCAGGCGGTGGACGAGCAAGAAGCTGCGGCGGAATCGGTAAATGTTAACTTACGCAACATAAGCTAACGTCTTGTTAGCATGTTTAGAGGATGCTATGGCCTTCTCTGCTAACTACATTGTTAACAATAATCAGTTACTTAGTCTACATTTACAGTGTTGGAATTATTTGATGACAGTTCTACGGGGGCATGAATTAGCGCATATGACAGCCTGGCTCAATAGTGTTTTCATTTATTTATTAAAGTAGATACCGGTTCGGCGTCAGAGCTAACTTAGCTTGAGTCGTGATACTGGCGTGCTTAGTAAGTCACTAGCTTTAGCACTTAGCCGGGTTGTAAGCAAATGAGGCTCCAACATGGCTCTAGGGTTGATCAGTTCTTTATTTTAGCCCCAGTATCCCTCTGTAATCTGATCCTAAAGTGATGACAATACAGCAGTTCAGTAAATCTGTGCTCCTTCTTACAGATTGGCAGTCTGCAAATCAAAGACAGACCAGAGGAAAACGGTACGTTTGTAAAACTCTATAATTTAACATGTAGCTACTGCTTATTATATTATTTTATTATCACCATTTATGTTTCCCACACTTATTTTGCAGGGACAAACTCAAGTGGTGCAGCTGCGAAGTCAGAAGTTGATGGAAACAACAAGACCTCAGATGATGATGATAAAGGTGAGCAATATGAGCAAGTATCATCTCTTTACTGTAGACCACCTGCTGGTTAAGGTGTTGGACATTGCAGACTGTATTTTTTCAAAAAATCTTTAATGTCTCTTTAGTTTATTTAAATGTTGTTTTTCTTGTGTTGTTTTTTTCCAGAGGACAAAGCAGCACAGTCACTGTTGAACAAATTGATTCGAAGTAATCTTGTCAATACCACTAATCAAGTGGAAGTTCTTCAAAGGATCCAAACTCTCCGCTTTAACTCCGTTAAATCTTTTGAGGAGCTACGACTGTAAGTAAATTTAATTGTCTATTTATTATCTCATGTGAAGAAACAATTTTAATTCCTTGAGTATTAGTTAAATTTTATGTAAGACTGAACCAGTTCTGCTCTGGGGTTGCTACTTGTTATATGTCTGAATTATGTCCTTACCAAAATATGTTCAAGTGGTAAAATAATTTGGTTCTTTAATGTTTCTAAATTCATAGATAGATGGATGGATAGATAGATAGATATTGCTGAAAATTATTTTTTATCCTTTGCAGTAAACCACAGTTGCTTCAAGGTGTGTATGGCATGGGTTTCAACCGACCATCTAAAATCCAGGAGACTGCCTTACCTATGATGTTAGCTGAACCGTGAGTATCACTGCCTGAATCTGGATCTCAGTCATTTAGCATAGCAGTCTGGCTCCCCTCCCATTAATTATGTCAAATGTATAATGTATATTTTATGATTGTATTATGTTACATCAGTTTTTATAAACCTAATGTCCCTTCCATCAGTTCTTATTGATACAAATTCTGCTATATCTTTTGATTTTCTGCTTTGTCCAGTCCACAGAATTTGATCGCTCAGTCACAGTCAGGAACAGGAAAAACAGCTGCCTTTGTTCTTGCCATGCTCAGCCACGTAGATCCCAACAACAAATATCCCCAGGTTTGTTTTCACAACTTTTGGTTTTGTATATTATCTCTAAATGGATGTAAAGTAAAAGTTCATAATTGTGATATATAGGGATGGGTATCATTAAGCTTTTAATAAAACCACTACTACTCTTGCTGATAATGCTTGTTCTTTTCATTAGGCTAGGGTTACGGTTTAAATTATTTCATATTTAAATCATATGTGCAGTCAAGCCAAATGTTTTTCTATTTCAGGTTTGTAGATTTTTTTTTTTTCCCCCCACACTTACTGGTAAATTGAGGAATGTTCATAAGCATTTGTTTTAAAGGCTTTCATTGGCAAATAAATTATATGTATGCAAAGAGTCAGCATGTGTCACTGCCAAAATTTTTGGCCATGACTGTATAATGTACATTTTACTTTTTTTTTTCATTAGGAGACTGCAGCATCGTTGATTTGTGCAAATCGCCATCAAAAACAGATTTTATGATAGAAACGTGAAACTAATATAAACAATGACTTAATGTAGCACATTTTCTACCAATATTTCAAGGAAGTTTGATTTCTGGGAATTTACTTACCTGGATAAAAGACTTTCTGGTCATCTGTGTGGTTTATGCTTCCACTGCATCTCAAAATTATGGAAAATCTATTTAAACCAGGCTGATGTCATGTGGGAGTGGTAAAAGAAACTGCACTATGAAGGCCAAACAAGCATGATGAAGCCATAAACTGTGAGTGACAGGCCTGCATCATTATTTGTACAATACGCCAAGATGGAGGACGCTCCAGTACTGTTGTTCGTTGTGTTTTACTACATTACAAAAATAAACCCGTATTATCTACTAGGAAAAGACACAGATGCACAATGACTTACAAATTTTTGGAAGGCTGCAAGTGTGTTCCACCAATCAGTGTTCTTTAGCGCACAGCCCTGTCCCTCAAGAATTCCGGGGAATCTGAAAAGTCCAACCCCCTATTAGGTATTTTGTCAGAAAAGTTTGGGATAGAGGAAAAGTTCCTTCAAAATCACGGGTAAATGATCAACGTTCCCGCTGTGCTTTAGTGTAAATTTTGATGTAGGACTTTTTCTAACCAATATTTTAACTGCTTCTAAAGCCAACCTTTCTCTGATCTGTGTGGCAGTGGTTTCCTATGACACTCCCATGGCTAAACAGTCAGTTAGTTAATGGTCATTCTTACCCTCAGCCCTCTCCACTGGTTATTGTTATCAGTTCGTTGTCCGTCCGTATGTGCCAAAACTTTGGCATGGGCTGAAGGCAGAGGGTTTTCAAGTGCGGGCACGTTATGCTTAATATTCAAGTGATGTTTGTATTTAGTTGATTGTGAAGATGAATTTTATTTTGTCACATCCAAGGGAAAACCAAGATTAAAACTGTGTGTGATGAACTTTTGCTGACTTTGTAGTACTTGTGTCACCAACTGAACGCTTTCCCATTTACTTTAGAAAAATGTGCAACACAGTGTTTATGTAGCAATAATAGATGGCTTTAAGAATAAATAAATCTTACTCTTAATTCTCCAGCAGTGATACAACTGTTAATGCTGGAACTTATTAATGCTCTCATCTTTAATAATTCAGCCCCAGAGCCTGTTTGATACCAGGCTTCAGTTCCCATCCCTAGTGACATGCCATATGGTGTAAATAATAACCATAATCCCTTTTTTCTCTTCTCCAGTGCCTGTGTGTGTCACCTACCTATGAGCTAGCACTTCAGACTGGAAAGGTAATCGAGCAAATGGGAAAACACTATCCTGAGGTCAAATTAGTCTACGCTATCAGAGGAAATAAGTGTAAGGCTTTTTTCATTGCTGCATCTATACTATACTGAATAATAGACAACACAAATTTTCTGTGTTTTCATCATTTTCTCTGTTTAACTTCTATTTTTTTAGCAGATGTTGCTGTTAATATAAAACCCAGCTATGACGTGGCTTTGTGTTCATGAATTGTGTCTTTCTGATGTTGCAGTGCAGCGGGCATGAAGCTGCAGGAACAGATAGTTATTGGCACACCTGGTACCATGTTGGACTGGTGTACTAAGTTCAAGTTCATAGACCCCAAGAAGATCAAGGTGTTTGTGCTGGACGAGGCTGACGTCATGATCGCCACACAGGGTCACCAGGACCAGAGTATCCGAATCCAGAGGTCAGGATAAAGCTACCATGAAGAGGAAAACAACTGAAGTAAAATGGATCGTCTATATTTCTTTTTTTTAAGCTGTCTCTCTGCCACCACACAGGATGCTGCCTAAAAATTGCCAGATGCTGCTTTTCTCTGCCACCTTCGAAGAATCCGTGTGGAACTTTGCTCAGCGCATCGTGCCTGACCCCAACATCATTAAGCTGAAGAGAGAGGAGGAGACACTGGATACCATCAAACAGTACTATGTGTTGTGTAACTGCAAAGAGGAGAAGTTCCAAGCCCTTTGTAATATCTATGGAGCCATCACCATCGCCCAGGCCATGATCTTCTGCCATGTGAGTTCCCTCGAGCTTTGCTGACCCCTCCACTATAAATGTAAAGATGTAACGTTTTATTTGATTTGATGATTTATTCCAAACATGTCATGAAATTTAACATATATGGGAACAAGTAAAGCACAAATAATAATACAAAAGTCAAAAGACAATCTTAGACAGAAGAACAGCACAATAGTTTAATTTAGATGCCTGAAAAGGGGTGGGAAGAAGTGCAACTTATTTAATCTCACCCCTTCATAAAATATCATTAATAATAGATATTTATCTCCCTCTTTGTTTTACATCACCCTCTATCTATCTATCTATCTATCTATCTATCTATCTATCTATCTATCTATCTATCTATCTATCTATCTATCTATCTATCTATCTATCTATCTATCTATCTATCTATCTATCTATCTATCTAAATGTTAATTACAAAAACAGATTTAAATTAAATTAATTACCTGTATTAAACACATTAACACTTTATTGAAACACCAAATTATGTTTATTCTGTTAAGTGTGTCTCATGTCTGCATTTCAGTAACTTGCTGCTCAACCATTAGCCTGCAAATTATAAACCAAGGTCTTCATCTGGGTGACTTCATCCTGACTCTTCAGCTTAGTCGCCACATTGTGTCCTGTCCAACCTTTAGTTTTTTGCTACCTCTGTTAGCCGTTACAATAGATTCTCTCTCATTTGTGATCCAGACGAGGAAAACTGCTGGCTGGCTGGCAGGGGAGCTGTCCAGAGAGGGCCACCAGGTGGCGTTGCTCAGTGGAGAAATGCAGGTGGAGCAGAGGGCTGCAGTCATTGAACGCTTCAGAGATGGAAAGGAGAAGGTCCTGGTTACTACAAATGTTTGTGCACGAGGTAAGAACCAACTACTGCTGCAACAGGAACAACCACCTTATGTGTGTGTTTAGGTGTTTGATGTCCCACTGCCTGGTACTGAAACGGCATGGAAAGTGGATGCTCAGGTGTACATATTCAATATGACAGTTCCATTATGCTGTGAATAGGTGTTTTAATATACATGGTTCCTGTGGGGTCTTGAATTTACAAATCTGCATTTAATACCTTAAAGTCATTAAAAGGTATTAAATGTGATATTGTAGGTCTTAAGTTATGTTGCCATAAACTTGTTCACTGTGTTGTGTTAAAATGTGTCTGGGAAATGTCCAAGCTGCAAACTAAGTAACGTTAGTCTACTCAGTTCTACCCGTTCCAACCCAACAATTTATATTGAATTAGGAACCAGTTATCACTAACTTTACAGCCCCTGGTGAGAAATGATCACAGAACATTCAGCCCAACACACGTGCAGCCGTTAGTCACGTGCACGCCGCCCAAGAAAGCTTGACTATGTATGGTTGGGAAATGGGCATTAAATTCAGTTCTAAGTAGTCTTAAAAAGTCTTAAATTTAACTTGTAGAAACCCTGTAGAAACCCTGAATATAACACTGACCAGATTTATTTAATCTCTCCTCCCTTCTCTGACTTTTAGGTATCGACGTAGAGCAGGTTTCTGTGGTCATCAACTTTGACTTACCAGTAGACAAAGATGGTAACCCAGACAATGAGACGTACCTGCACAGGATTGGTCGTACAGGTCGATTTGGCAAAAGAGGACTTGCCATCAACATGGTGGACAGCAAGATGAGCATGAACATCCTCAACAGGATCCAGGAGCATTTCAGTAAGCATTACACCATCTACGCATTGTTTTTCATACATTCTGTTCATACATATTCACTCTTTGTGTGCATTTTCAACGTCTGTCTATGTAGAATGTATGATATAAAAGTTACATAAACAGCAAATGTAGTGTCCTTTTGAGTGCAACACATTTACCTGTTTTGGGGCATCAACCATATAACAAACCCTGTTAATTCTCCCTCTACAGATAAAAAAATTGAAAAACTGAACACAGATGATCTGGATGAAATTGAGAAAATCGCCAGTTAAAAAGGAGTGTGTGATCGCATGAAGGGCGCCAACCTGACATCCCTTCCCTTCGCTCTCTAAGGACTGTGCGCTCCTACAGTGTTTTATGCTTTTATTTCTTTTAGAAGTCGGAGAAAGAGAAAACTACAGACACAGCATTTGTTTACACGTGGACATGTCTTCTCTCAGAAGAGTGTTTTGTAAGTCTCTGGAACATACCCCATTTCACTCTTTGTACTATTTCAAATAAAGCGTATGCGCTTTTCTTTTTTTTTTATTTTGTGCTGTCGTGATGCTGCGAAAAGAGGTCATGTTGGACTATGTTTTACCGAACACAGATGGATTTTCAAGACCTTTTTTGGAGGTGGCACGCAAGCTTATGTTAAGATTGACTTAAATCCTAATGCAGAAAAAACTATTTCATGTGTCACAAAATTTTAAAGTTGAACAACAAATGGAACAAATTTAGAGCTGAATGTAACTGTATTATTTTGACTATTAAAGCTTTTATTGTGCTTTGTTATGCTCACCAAAATCAGTACAAAGGGTGAACTTGGGTATGCTGCTCCGAATCATTAATGTTATTTTACTGAGATGGTGATGGTTGGGTTTTAAGGGTCTATGCAAACTTATCAACATGTGATAGCTATTATCAAATACTATCAACCTGTATTCACATGACAAATGAATCCTGAATTAACCTCAGCTTTAGTGTCAGGGTGTGTAGTTAAATGCCGACAAGGCTGCTTAGAGTGATAACACATGACTAATTCCAAGTCATTTAGATATTTCTGTGTTTCGCCAGTTATCAATCATCAACCAACCACACTTTTCACAAGCATGTTATTTATAGAATTTTAAAAACTCCTCCAGCCTTTATTATGACGGGCTTGGTGCCACTGCAGAGCATTAATCATTAGTCTTTTTCCTTCATCAGTCTCACAAAACCTCAAACCTCATTTTTACTCAAAATATAGCCATTAAGGTCCAATGTGATCATTTTCCCCTTTTTTGTCACTGTCCCACATAATCCTTTTCAATCAGGGTCTCCAGTTTGACTTGAGCTAAGCTACATTCTTCACCCAGACTGTGCTGTTATTAAGGATTGTGAGTTAAAAAAAATACTCAATGCCTTCCTCAAGTGCATTATATATTCATATGACTTTGTTACTGATATTCTGAGACATTGGGCTTAATATTCTGACTAACACTTGAAATTTTGATTATATATTGAATTTTGAGCGTCTTCAGGATGTGTGAATTATCTTCTTGAAACCAAATGCTGAATTGATTTGCGGACCAGAGGACCTATGCCAATCAGATTCACTGTGTTGCTCAGAAATGGTCGCATGGATAGGAAACATGTACTTGTGTACATATTTAAAATATTAGGTAAAGTGTGACTGAATTATTGACACTTCTAAGAAGTGAAAAAACATTCCTCATGAGGTTCAATTTTGACAGACACAGCATTTTGAATACAGTGAGTCTAAACCAGTTAACCTAGCATTAGTGGGTGACTGTACAAATTAAGGACATGGAAAAGGACGTCTGGTGTGTTTGATCAATACGCTGGAACACTTAAGCAGTGATTGGTCAGTCTGAACCTTCTACAAACCTCATCTGACTCCCACCGGCACAGAGAAGACTGTCGGTGGAAGTCTGGTTTTAATGGACTGTTTACGGACAACTTGCTGAAAATCACTCATCTCAGTGAGCAGAAGCAGCCAAATTAGAAGCGAGTGCGTGCTAAAAATCCAGTAGAATGATCTGTGAAGACTTTTAGGTAAAGAAGCAGTGTATGCAGTTTTATTTGGACACTTGGATGTATACATTATCAGTGAGCGTGTGCGCACTTTTTTGATCCATAATGTAATACCACTGTACGAGAGCCATGGACACACAAAGCAGTTTTGGCTATGGAACTTAACACTCTTCTCCACATGTTGTATACCTTGTTTGATAATTGTCTGAACCTACCAAAACCCAGTTCATACATGTATACATAGCAGTAATACTGCCTGAATAGGCTTAAAGCAAACTGTCTGTTGTAACCTGACGGTCATGTGTAGACAATGATAGGTTCAAGGTGTGTGGTATTCTGTAGCTGAGCTGCATTCATGGACACAGTTATGTATTCTTAATATGTTGAATTAAAGAACATGTAGATGTTCATCTGTATTTAGTCTGATGCTTATTTCAAGTGTGGAAATGGAAAAGAATCCAGCAGTAAAGTTTTAAAAAATGACACAAAAATTTATTTGTAACATACAAGAGATTTGGGATCCAACAAACTTGTTCAAGTAAACGTATTAGAATTCACAAATGAGTGACTACTGGATTAAAGGTGTTCCATAGTCCTTTTACGGAGGCTGCAGATCTGAGAACGGGAAAACAAGAGAGACAATTCAGAAGCTTTTAATCACAATATATATAGATTAGACTTTTTATAGACATGTAGAGGCATTTATAGCCTCATTCCTAATTGTAATTATATCAAAAAGTTAAACTGTCATACAGCTATATTTAAGTTATTGACTGTTCAGTATCAGCCTCAATTTTATATAAAAAGGTCTAAGATTGAAGTCGATATACAGCAAATAATGGTTCCACCAGGGATTCCACAATAATGAAATTTTAGTTGATATAAAAATGACCAACATGATTAAATTGTCTTTTTTGTCTATTTTTATGTCTAGTATAAATCTAACACTAGTTAATTTATGAAAAGAGAGCACATGATGGAGAGCAGTTTATTTCCATTACACAGTGGAACATGATTAACATGGCATCTGCAGCTTCATAAAAACTGCACTGACCATTATTTGACATAATGTAAATATAAATGTGTATTACTTTCATACATAAAGAAGACAGTGATAATGACCAGGTCAGCACCAGTCTAATGTCAAACAGTAAAATGATGTAGAAATAGTTTTTTATATTTCAATAAAAAAAAAGTGTCACCCATTTTGCAATGTCTTTAGTTACCTGAAATAACAGCAATAGGGTGATTATGTAATAACTGTGACAGGCCATTGACATATATTCTATTCTAGTAGAAACACAGCAAACATGAGAGGAAGAAGATGACAGGTACCGATGTCACCACTGGCTGGGAGTAAAAATACCACCTTAGTGACACTTATCTGTTGTGGTGCTGCAGTTTTAATTTCAGCCTCTTATTCTGTGCTGGGGTTGTGTTTCTGCCTCCTTACCTGTCTCTCTGTAGTCCACTCTGGTGAGGAACAGCCCGTGGGCCGGAGCAGCAAGGCCCTGTGGGTAGGCGCGTGTGTCTCGAGCTTCCAAGACCTCCTTCAGCCGTGGTAGTGAGAGCTGGCCCTGGCCCACTGCCACCAGGGCCCCTGTCATCCTACGCACCTGCACCACAAAACCATTGCAAATACTTTTACTCATAATACACCCTGAAAATAACAGGCTTTATTTGTTCTAGCTGATTTTGATTGATGAGCTGTTTCAGTCATCACCAGCAGATGGCGCTTCTTAATAATAACTTACAACACAATCACTCACAAGCCTCCTTTCAGTAGTTATCAGACATATTAAAGACTAATAGATGAAGATGAACAAACCTGCTTATAGAGAAATGATCTACTCTTAAACGTCACCTCCCAGAATGGTATCTCTCTGGGGGAAAAAAGGACATAAACTTGATGAAGTGTGTACAAATAACCGTTAACAACGCTACTAAATAAAATTTGTCTGTGATGTTAATTTCATCATTATTATAAAATATTAATAAAATAATAAAGACCTTAAATAATGACAAGGTGACAGTCCACAGTTGAAAGTATTAAAGGTTCAATATCAGCACAACAGTTAAAGTGTCATTTAGCAGCCAAATAAATCACAAATTATTCTCAGATGTAGGTTTACTCAGTCTTATAAGGACAAGTATATAAAGAATGTGGATAAAAAATTAAAATTAAAAAAATAGCAGGAAAAAAAGACATTCACATTAATAGTTTCAATAAAATCATATTAGATTGGACTGAAACCTTCAATGAAAGTCATTTTTCAGCTGAAAAAGCCTCCTGTCTCATGTCCATCATGTGCATCTCCTTTATCTCTCTTTTGTTTAACACATCAATCCTTCTCCCACTGCGTGTGGACAGAGTCAGATGTGACATTCATGCTTATGCCAGACATCAGACAGAGGCTGACGCCGTCCTCGTGCACAGATTTGTTTAAATGTCACATGCTGAATATGCCACTGCAGCTTAGGCCCAACAGGATTATGTGTAGTGCCATAGAAATTGTGAATGTGTTTCCTCTGCATTGTGACAGTCAGTATCTCTCCTCCTGATGTATGTTGTTTCATCATTTAAACCACTGCCGCCTTTTATTCCCCAAAACTGACTTTGTATTTTGGGAGGAAAAGAGCGAAGTGAGGGAACAGGCTCATGTTAAGAAGTGGGTCAAATGCAAATTTGACTCAGCGCTTGCCGTCTGATTACATCCGGCGTCTAAGGAGCAGAGACTGATTTCTACAGCAGCACTGTAGGCTGAGGGATGGCATCTTTACATGTGGACGGTTACATATGTGTACATGTACGACCTGAAGTGATCGAACAAATACTGATAAAAACAAGCTTTAGTGTTAGAAGTCATCCTGCAGCTAGATCAGCACTTTTGCTTTTCCTGTCTAGACAAAAAGAACTATTTTAAGATCTATTTCCATTTGATGCACTGATAAGCAAATAAAAATAGAAACAATGGTTGGTTGATGGGAAAAAGGCATGTTTGAAAATCGAAAAGATACCAAAAATACCTATCCTCTCAAATCTAAGAATTTGGTATTTATTGTGTTTCTGTTTATACTGTAGCAAATTTAATATGTTTGACTCATGACCTGTTCAGATTCTTAAAAAAAAACAAAGAAAAGCCCTCCCATCTGCTGCTTTCAAGATCAACAATGAACTGGAAGAATAAACTGGATGACAAACTGGGTCAATATATAATTGAGGGAATTTTGAAGTCCATGGGATATATCTTGCATACATCTTTATTGAAAGTAAAAAAAAACTAGTGTTTCATTGTGATCATGTCTTTAAAAATTCCATAATTATTTAATTATGGAAACACTTATTAATAAATGATTAACAAACAAATTAATACATGACTATATGCACTAAAATGTCAACTAAATAACCATCTGAATTTAATAACAACCACCTTCTAATTAGCTAAACAATAATAAAATGAGCTTATTCAAAAATTGTTACCTCCGCCAAGGAGGTTATGTTTTTGCCAGGGTTTGTTTGTCTGTCTGTCTGTCTGTCTGTTTGTTTGTCTGTCCATTAGTGTGCAACATAACTCAAAAAGTTATGGACAGATTTTGATGAAATTTTGGGGGTTTGTTGGAAATGGGATAAGGGAAGAATGATTAAATTTTGGTGGTGATCGGGGGTGGGGGGGCCCACGGGGGGGGCCACTGATCAGCCTTGGCGGAGGTCTGCGCTCTCTGAGTGCTTCTAGTTCTGATTGTGTTCTTCTCATTAAGTTCAGATAATCATGACAGAGATTTCTTTTCTGGCAATATATCATTTTATACGGAAAAGAACAAATTGTATCTGTGTCTGAGAAATCACTTTCAACTAAGTTACCCATTACAAAAACACCTCTGAAGGAAGTGTGTTAATTCCACATTAAATGACCTGCTCCACATGATGTCATTTCCTCCTGAGAAAACACTGGCAAGACTCTAAGATATGCTCTTTCTCCTCTTTCTGAGTTATTTAATATAAAGTAGTGTGTGAGTCAAGTGTGTAGTTATTGCACTCTTATACCAGGGGTGGTACTACAATATCTTATAAATGACTTTCAATTTCAATTTTACTCAGTCGTAAATATAATATTTAGAAGAATCTTTCTTTAAAATGCCAGTGGTGTTTATGGTTATGTTGACTTTAGGCCCAAAACAGCAAAAATGTCAACTATGTTATCCTGTAAAGGTAACTCAAAAAGTCCTTCAATTAAATTTTGACCCAACTCAGTGTTCATGAAATGTCAATTTAAAGAAAAGTGCAGTTCTGTCTGCTGTGGAGGATGATGGGATGGGATCAAAAGCTGGACTGCTGGTTTATCAATGATACTGAAGACTGTGATGGTTGATTTTCACTAGTTTTAAACTATACCTAGAGTTATAGTGTTTTGATTGGAAAAAGAAGACTCAATTCCTGTTAATAAAAATGACATAAGCTACAGTGAACATCATCATACAGTCAGTGTACAGTATGACTGACATGAAGCTTCATAACTTGCTGTTTGTTTATGTACGATGATGAGATCAACCGTTCCTGGGGGTAAAAAATAACTCCAAACCCAGAAACCTCACAGCCTCACCACTCACTGTTTTTGGATCAAAAATGTAGCTCAACCTTTTGCTCTTCAATAATTCACTGCTTGCTTTTTTTTTCCCTTCCTCCGTTTTATAACTGCTACTTAGAATAGTGACCCTCATTAAAAAATAAACACACAGGCTTTCTATAGGACCACAACCTGACTGAGGCTAAAGTTAGCACATATTGGGCCATTCATGGGAATTCTGTGGAGAATAAACAAAATCAAAATGTTTGTATCTCGTGACAATGCGACTATTTATGTTGAAATTTCTACCTGGTGCAGACACACTGTAAAATCTGTGGCTGCTCCAGATTGTGACCCTGATGCTAATGCGCTGTGTGTGCTGGGGTTAAGAGACTAAGTGACATTTACTCTGAGAGCTGCTAACAGTCCGCTCATATCCATACTGTGTCATATTATCAGAGCAAATAATTAATGCCCAGGAAAGTTCTACTTGGCATGCAGAGTGACATCCATGGACGTCTCCCAAGTCCCTCATGACCCCCCACCAGAACTCTGTGTATGTAAATTCACTGTCTAAAGATCTTATATATCATTATACTGAGCAAATACATCTCTATCACCTACATGATCTACATTGTTACCTCTTTTGAGATATTATGACTCAGTTTATCTAAGGTACTAATCACTACTTTCTTTAATACTGTGTCTGAGTAATTTCATGAATGGAAGCTCTAACCTAGGTATGATCTAGATCTCAAAGACGAATAGGTCTGTAAATTTATTTTTCATTAGTTTTGAGTTTGGATCCCAAATGGTCTGATCTGTGATTCAACTAAATAACATATCAAACAGAATCAGAGTCTAACTGAAGCTTGAAGAGGTTTTTTTCAGGCTCGATATGCAGAGTTGGCTGAGTGAAGTGAGTGTAAATGATTCAAAACTTGGACCAGTTTCTTCAGCCTCGGTTGATGCAACAATGAGAAATGTTTTAAGATTCCCCCTTCTTTCTGGAATAATCAGTTCCTCTGATCTGTGTCCAGAGGTGTCTGCACAGACAGTGTGACAGCTTGACCTTTCTTCACCTTCAGCAGGAGGCTTCACCAGGAGGAACAATGTGCTGAACATTCAAGGAAAACCCTCTGCAGTTCCTCCTGTCCCTGAAGGCATCATGCTGTGACATTAAATCAAACACTAAATGATTTTCCACTTGAAAGTAGTTTTTTGTCTCATTCCTAGAATTTTCAGCTGTTACTTAAAGTCAAAAATGTTACTGTACACTAACACATGTATGACCTGTAAAGGATTATATTAATCTATAATGATGAAACACAAAGATGCTCTTAATATTTACAAAAATAAACAAATGTAAGCTCTACACATGAGACAAATACTCTAAATTCCACTCTACTTCAAGTGGAAGTCTGTGAAAGTACTATAGAGAGGTGGAAAGAAGTTTCTGGACACTCCATACATTTGTAATATACTGCATTAAGAATCACTCTCAAGTCATTGAACTCTGACAAGTATTGTTCCTTTCTCCAAATCCACATGCTCCCCTCTGCACATGCTGTTTCATCGAGGTCAAAACTGGATGTTTCAGCAAAATAATGAAACAAATCTAGAGCATGACATGTTGAAACGGTCAAGAGTTTTATTACCCCATCCCTGAAGGGGAGGCAAGAGGTATTGTTTTTGGTTCGGTTTGTTTCTTTGTTTAACACTCCAGCAGCAAAGCTGTTGGTTGAATTAATACCAAGTTGGGTTTATAGATTGCCAGTGACCCAGAGTAGATGTGATTACATTTTCGGAACAGTAGGTCAAAGTTCAAATTTTTTATGAATTTTTAAAATCTTTTTTTTTTTTCTCCCATTTACTTATAATGGGTGAAATTTCAAATGTCTATAAAAACATCAATTTCGTTTCAATTTACTTCAGACTTAGCACATATATAGAGGCAATTCATATGCAGACATCACCACCATAGACATGATGACATCAGCTGGATTGATGCCAAAATAAGCTACAATATGTGCGAGGGGCAGGGTTTGTTATGCCTGGCACCAGTTGTTTTTCCTTGTTAACAAAGCAAAAAAGTATATATATTTGCATTTCTTTGTGTCTGGCTGATGCAGCTGCACCATTTGAAACACAATAAAGATTTTTCCACAAATATTTCATGATAATATCTGAGGTTCTGTAAAATTATAAGGGTGTCTGAAAAGTTTTTTTTACTACTGTATATGAGTTTAAACGCACCAAGACCCCATTAACAAAACAGCAGTTTTACTTTGCAGAAGTGACTCCTTGATTGGTTTGTTTGATGAGTATGAACTGTCAGGTTAAAGACCAAAGTCCCAATAACTAAAAGAAAGTAACCAATTGAGGCAGCAGATCTAGAAGGTAAAATGTGGTTATTCTGGCGATTCCACAATGAAAAGTGCTCTCTGATGGCAAATTAAATCTACATAGCATACATAGACTGATACTGACTTTTTTAGAACATGTTCTTTTTGTAGAATATATTTTGCTGCTACACCTTTTCAAAGCAGTGCAAAAAACCAAACTAACCCATCCAGAACCTCTACCTCTGAAAGTGTGCTTGTGCAAAGGAGCCTCCAGGTTGTATGCTGACCACATCCAATGTCTTGACAGGGTTTTTAAAAGGCAGGTCAGCGTTGACCGCCCTGAAGCTGCTGAAGTCATGGGTCCCCACCAGCACAGCAGCAGCTTCGCGCATGGCTCCCATATCTAGCTCCCTGATGTGACAGAAAGAAAAGACTCATAAGTTCATGAAGTCACGCAGAAAAACACCACGTTGGTCACTTTAACTCTCTGTCGTTACACATCAGTGTGTCCATCATTTTGGACCAGCCTATAAACACATACAAGAAAATGAAGGACATGTTTGTATTTGTCAACCAATTTCAATGTGTTGTTTTTATTCCGATCTACTGTATGTGTGGTAAACATTTCAGAGACTTTTAAAAATACTCATTCATTCATTCAAAAATATTGCACAATAACTGTATATAAGTTGATACTCTGTCTTCATGTAGTTTACATATACATAGAGAGTTTTTTTTTCTTATTTTAGTTTTCGTACATTTTGTATTATATATTTTATTTATAATTTACTAGAAAGACCACATCTACCGGCAAATAATACCTTGTATGAGTTTATTAGAATAAAGGTGATTCTGATTAATTCATGTGATTCCCTGGATGTGTCGCTAGTTCATAACAGGGCCACCACATGCATATATTCACTCTCACATTCACACCTATGAGCAATCTAATTGACTGATTAACCTTTTTTTTTTTAACTTGCACAAATAAAATAATCCGTTGAGTATTAAAAAAAATATATTTCACTGCTCCTCCTCTTACTTGGATTCATTTAGAGGCCAATGTTGACTGACATACACACAAACATGTGTACAGACAGTAAGGTCAACAGACATCTATGAACTGGCTGAACAGTGTGAAACTGGGATTAAATGAACACTAGGATAAGGCATGTTCTCAGACTGCCATGCTCAGGCTTTCACGGTGGAATAATTTATAGGATAACTTATATAAAATTTCCTCAAGCGCAGCTCCACGTGAGAGAGCAAAGCATGTCGACGACTGACTCATTTGAGTCTGTGAATGAGGATGGGCTGGGGGCTCGGATTCTCTATAGTCTTACTCTTCTGTTACTGGTTAAATACGATCTGACAGTAAGCGAAAGACAGAGACTTAAAGAGGAGAGTGAGTCACTAATTAAAATGTTAAGCGCTAATGCATAATCTTGAACACGTGAAGTAGTCATGAATGAAGTGGTAGAGCACTGCAAAAAATAAAACTTCTAACAGATCATTATTAATGCTCATGTTAAGGCCTATTTTTTTAATCATTAATAAAAAAGTGCTTGATGTCAGTGCCTGTGTAACAGAACTGGGCCAGTCTATTTCCTTTCATAGCTCAGTATTGAAGTTTCCAACAAAAGTTGAAAAAGTTTTGCTTCGTCTGACAACTGACACATCACAGTGACATAAATAAAGAACAAGGACCTCTGCTGCTTCTGAACTTTCATTACAGTTCACATGTATGCAGACTGTTCCTACAAGAGAGAACCCATAACGACCCCACCCCACAAAGGGGAGGCAGGGGGTATTGTTTTTGGTTCGGTTTGTTTGTTTGTTAACACTCTAGCAGCAAACCTATTGGTTGAATTCATATCAAATTGGGTTTATAGATTGCCAGTGACCCAGAATAGATCTGATTACATTTTGGGAAAAGTAGGTCAAAGTTCAAATTTTTGATGAATTTTAAAATCTTTTTTTTCCCCACATTTACTTATAATGAACAAAATTTCACATGTCTGTCACAGCAAAACTATTGGTTGAATTCACACCAAATTGAGTTTACAGATTGCCAGTGACCCAGAATAGATGTGATTACATTTTGGGAAAAGTAGGTCAAAGTAAAAATTTTTTATGATTTTTTTTTAATTCTTTTTTTCCCTCCCATTTACTTATATTGGGCAAAATTTATAATGTTTATAAAAACATCAATTTTGTTTCAATTTACTTCAAACTTGGCACATATATAGAAGGAATTGATATGCTGACATCAGCACACACATAGACATGATGACATCAGCTGGATCAATGCCAAAATAAGCTACAATACGTGCGAGGGGCGGGGTTTCTTGTGCCTGGTACTGTTTGTTCTGACTTTTTTCAAATCTATATGAACAGTATAATTTATTTTTCTCATTTGACAGTTTGGATTTGGATTTGAATACAAATTGAATCATGAGGTCAGTGAATCTAAACACCTCTATCTGAGATGCATTGAACAGGATTTACGTTTTGTTTCTGTAATGTTTACACATACCGAGGTAAGTCACACAGGATATGGTTTAGAAAAGGTGCAGTTACTTTATAGCCCACTAGTTCTCAAATGCTTTTAGGTTTAGACTTATAGAAGTTACATTCTGAATTGCTATAGCAGCAGCTTTATTTACTGATCCTCCACCATTAAAACAATGAATAAATGTACTTTGGTGCCCACTTCACTATAGGGACGAATCACCAAGTTGTGGACAGACCGACTAAATGTCACTCATAGCTATAATAAGATAATGTCAGCAACATCTTTGAACACTGATGAGTAGGGAAGCCCCAAGTAATGTTAGTGAACAACACACTGTCACGAACCAACAAACAGACCAACATGCTCAAGCCAACATCAGTGGATTACTTTAATTTTTTAAAAATAGTTTCAGCATTGTCATGTATTTTACTTCCAACCCAACAATAGTTGTGTGGTTCATTTTGGGGTCTGGCCTTAAGTTTTGGGAGGGTAGTTACAGAGTCTGATTTCACTAAAAGGGAGTTCAGATTTATCCGACTGCTTGTATTAATTGATGAAAAAGTAGCCATGTACATCAATATAGAAAATTGAATTATACATTGTTGTGCATCCAAAATGTTGATGAGTGAATGTAATTGAATTAGGAGGCCAGTGAAGATCCACATGTCTAAACCAGATGTATTATTGTTTGCTTTGTAATGTGGATATTCTTTCCCTTTCATCTTAGATCATGCTTTTTTTATGCCCCTGATTTATTTAGGTTTTGTTCAAACTATGGAAAAAGTGCGGAAGACATACTCTACATACACAGCTGTATAAAAGTCTTAGACAACAATTAGGTTTGGAAAAATTAAAAAAACACGTAATTCTCAGTCGACAATCAGGATATATGTGAAATATATACAGCATTAAAAACAAAAGAAAAAAACAGCTTTTCCAGATAAAAGCATCAAAAATTTAGTGCGTCCTCCTTTTCTACTTAACATTTTAAACTCTTTTGTTCAGATGATGTTTGCATTAACTTTTGACATGAGAACAGAGGTAATACTAAATATTGCCTCTAACCTGTAGAAGCTATTCAGTCCATTTTTTGTGTATTTTTAATACTGTGGATATATTTCCTGCCTTTTTTGGCTGTGGAGACTGAGATATAAATATGTACACTTATTACCTTGCAAAAAACCCCAATAAAACTAAAAGTAACCACCAACTTTTACACATAAATTAAAAAAATAGTGAAAAGATGTTTGCACCTTTTACTAATCTTCCAATCATGTACCAAATAAAAAATTGTATGAAGCCAGTCATGATTTAGCGTTTTTCTAGTGTCACCTGAAAGAAATGCAGAGACTGGCTAGATTTTTTTTTCTTAGTTGGAGACATGAAGGGGGTGTGATGACGAAGAGGAGGCAGATCAAAGAGGGAACGGAGGGACGCTGCTGAGGAGACGAGATGGATGTGGAAAACCAGAGAGGGATAACGAAGCAAATACGCCAGAGAGAGAAACGATGGAGGAATGGTGAAGAGGAGGAGAAAGGATGGAAGAGAGAAGGAAAGAGAGAGTAAAAAGCAACAAAAAATAGTCAGGGTAATGTGCGTGGGTGTTGTTCTGCATGTGTATAAGCCCGCAGCTTATCTTGCCCTACTTTTCTCCAAAAAAAAAAAAAAAAAGTGAAGAGCAGACAAACGCTCATACGTACGCTCCCTGAAATGTGTTTCTTCACGCTCCCTCCTTCCAATCACAGCTAAAAGAACATCATCTAAGCCATGAGGCCCGAGCTGCTTAATCTCTTTTTCTCTTTCCCTGCTCTGTCCATCCCTGTCCTGGTCTGTCTTTGTTTGTTTTAGGATGCCTGCTCTGTTTGACTGGCCCTAATTTGCAGTTGGGACATGGCACATGTGGATTATTCATGTCATTGTTTCTGCTCAGTAAGAGCTTTTTTGTGGGTGTGTGTGTCTGGACCTACTTGTTAGACAAAGTGTGAGTTCTGTTTTTTTTTTCCTTTTTGAGAAAAAAGTGATATGTATCCACAAAGGAAGGGAGGTAACAGGACGGATAAATGGGATAACTTACGTGTTATGGAGGCTCCAGCACATATCAGATTCTGTGACCGGAAGCTGATATCGAGAGATTCCCAAAGCAATCCGGTACACATAGGTCCGAGACTGGGCGCGGTAACGGGCATGGAAGTCATCACGCACACGATGGGCACGGATGATCCTGACAGGAGGACAGAAGAGTCAGAGTGGAGGCCAACATCCTTAGCTCTATTTCTTTAAATGTGTAGGAATATTAGAATATTCATTGATACATCTAGTCTAGTGGACATTGAGACAAATAAAAGAAACAGATTTTCATTTTTCAGTCAGACTAAAGCGGTCCCTAAACACAGATGGTGTTAACACTGTCATTTCATTCTGCCAGAAAGAAACACTGCATTGTCAAAAATGCCAGCATTGCAGCTTTTTACACAAAAGCATGCCTGTTGTGTTAAAAGGGCTGCCAAGAGTCCTGAAGAGCCAAGAGCTTATTCTAACACAGTTAGCATCAAAACAGAAATAGAGGTCAAAGCTCTGTGATGTGAGTCCAGCAGGAACATGGCTAATACACAACATATACACACACCGGCAGAGATTAATCATGTAATAACACTGATACAGTCAGCATTTGTTTTTCTGATCTAATCAGCTGGTGTGAACCAATTCGAGACTGTATTTGTAATTGTATTTTTACAGCAGGTTTTGTATATAATTGATGCAGGGACTGAATAAACACTTTTAATTTCATTGTACTTGTTACAATGATAATAAAAATATTCTCTTCAGTTCTGTTAATGGTAAATGACAAATGGAGCATTTCAGACCCGATTCTGTCACTCTTCATATTAGCCCTTCGTGGAAAGAATCAAGAAACAAATCAGTGTTTACAAGGAGTGACATAACAAGTTTACACGTAAATAAGTTATAGCGGGAAATGTTAAAATGACATACAGTTTGAGTGTTTGTTCTGTTTAAGTTCTTGATGCGACTGAATGACCCTGGATGCCAACCTGACACAAACTGCTTTGAAAACCTTTAATGATTTAATAGCAAGTTTTGAAGGCATTAACACTGAGTTCACCAACACCATTTGTAATGAAATATTAGTAAAGATTAAAGTGAACACGCTTTGTTAAAAATAAAAACAACTTTCTTTTAAAGTGTCATCTTTTTCCTGACTTTGTTAATCATACCACAAAGCACAAATCTTCAATTATTCAATGTTGTTAAATTAAACCCAACACCATCAGCAAATCACAGGTGGAATTTACAATGATATCCTGACATGACATACTTTAATGTCTCTATCTGTGAAACAAGAGAACAAAGCACTGCAGCTCACCTTCGAGTTTTCTCAGTCACATTACTGCCATATTACTGCACCCTCCGGTGTGACATGTACATACAGTACGGAGTCAGTGCATTCATGCATGAGTATAATATGTGCTAGAGAATGCAGGAGGTCATGATTGGTGAAGGAGGCATGTAAATATATAGGAGTATCCTATGTCTGAGAACAATTATCAAAAATATTGCACACATCACATGTTTGTGCACAAAGCAGTGCATGTATGTCTGTGTTTACTTGTGTGTTCGCCTGCAGAGTCAGGAAAATTAGGTTACGTTTCTAGGGGAGGAGATTGGGTGAGACACGTGGCAGAGGAAACCCTCGTGTTTGCTCTCAGTGCCTGCTCCAACGTGAAGTGACAGTCTCCTCCTGCCCCAAAAACCACACACAAACACACACACACGCATGAAAATTTCATAAGCAATGTACAAACCATGGCCTCACACATTTGGGAACTGGGGCATTGTTTGGCATGGCACCATTTTGCTACTCAGCACTTTCCCCTTATGGGAAAAGAAGCATTCATTTTAGGCTAATTAAGGCCCATTTTTATGCCGTAAAGAAAAAAAATGGGAAGTCTGACTGAAAAGGTATTTTTTACAGTGTGCAGTCAACTGACTAAATGACAACGAACTATAAAGCTAAGTGCCTGGAGCAATATCTTCTTTGCTGCTCTTTTTTCTTACCTTGTTTTTCTGGGAAAGACTAGGTTTTTGGTGTCAGATCTAACTTCCTGAGAAAATTTCTTTTCACACAAAATCAAGGCAGAAAAACTTTTATTCAATCTGAGCACAGAAAATCTATTTGTATATGATGCTAATGAATATTTTGCTGCTTTGTCTATAAGGGTTTCTGATTAATTAGGTATATTGTAAAAATGAACACAAAATAAATGTCTAAGCACATCTCATATATTAATTAAGACGCTAATTTCCATTCCGCTAGATATGTGTATCCATGTGTGTGAATGTATGTGTGTGTATTAGATGCTGTCAACCAAAAAGCAGAGCAGGGATAATCCTTTCTAACCTTCTCTCTGCAGGTCTAGGGATTAGCAGGATGCTGGGAGCTTCCCCTTTTGCTTCCTCCCTGCCAGTATCCCAAAAGGCTCCTTCTGCTTCACTCACTCCTCTGTCTTTATTCAGTCTGTCCATCTGTTTGGTCCCCTCACTGAGTTTTCCACTACCTTTCTCACTTATTCGCTTTTTCTCTCTTCTACTATTATCTGTTTTAGCATATTTGTAAATGAATTAAGTATGATTTTACTGTCTTATACAAATGCTATTATAGCATGTAATAAAAATTAATCTGACAGTGCAGTGCAACTTTAACTGCATGCTTCAGTCAGAAGTGTGTCTTTAAGCAATGCATCAATAATTTTAAGCAAATTGGTAAATCTTTTAATTGAACAAATTCAAGTGTTAGAAGAATGGGATGATTAATTACAAAAGTGATGCTCAAACACAGGTGAGAGGGATGCCTCCCCTCTTTCACTATGACCTGTTCACTCAACACTGCCACATATGTGTCGATTATTGATTAGATCATTATTTTACATTATTAAGAGTTATGAGCGTTGTGTGAGGTTTTATTCGTGGTTTGTTGTTTTTCCTTTAGGTCATCTGTTCGTCAGAGAAAGAGTTAAGATGTGCACACTGATGAGTTCCTAAATCGTGAGTAGTTTGGGCACTGAGGTAGTGTGGGAGGACAGATTGAGGACAGAGTTATTTCTGTAACAAATCTTTTCAGATATGGACATTGGTGCTTTAGTGTGGCCATATGGACGTGTGTCCTTTGTTTGTGCACTTGCTTAAGCCCTTTTCACTCCATGACCCCTGTGTAGGTGGGTCCATGCAGGTAAGAGAATAACATTAGTAACTGAAGAAATAGACAGAGAATGTTGTAGCTTCTTGTGAAACTGTATGTGGTTAGTTTTTTTTTTAGATGGAATTCTATATGACTGTTTTTGTTTATAAAAACATCACCTTTTCCTCTTGAAGATCTTATTCATTTTCATTTTTGAAGATTTAGGGCCACACAGCAATATTCAACCCCTCATACAGGGCCTCACTATGACTGTATCAATATTTTTGTCATGCCCAAAACATCATGCATGTACAAGTTGTGCATAAATAAGAAAATGATGCCTCACAAGAAACACAACTGAAATAGTGAAGTTTTAAATTGGTTGGACACATAACATTAGTGAATCTAGAACTGACCAACACAAGCAACCCCAGACCATAAAACTGCCCCCGCTGACTTGTAGTGTCAGCACTAGGCATGATGGGTAATCACTTCATCTGCCTCTCTTCTCATCCTGATGTGTCCATCTCTCTGGAACAGGGTCAGTCTGGACTCATCAGACCACATGACCTTTTTCCATTGAAACACATTCCAATCTTTATGTTCTCTTGAAAAATGATACTTGTCTAAGAAATGAGAAGCTACTCAGTGCATGAGTTAGGGTTAAACAACTTGTTACAGCTGAAATATATCAATCACTGCAGTAATTATCCAATGGAGGGATCTTACCTATTTGCTTAGTTAAATCCAGACTGAAGCCTTTTTTTGGCAGGACAGTATATAAAGAATTCAGGGTGCATTGAAGATGAATGCTCTCAGAACCTTTTCACAGACAAACACCACATACTTTAAAGTCTTCCTGATTTTAAGCAGGAAAATAAATGCCAATTTTTTTTTGTAATTACATCTTCAAGCTTTCTTTAGAGTTAAATGACTTATTTAACATTTTTATTTCAACATATATGTGTGATGTTGATGTTTGAGCTGTAGATTTTTCTTTTAAAAACAAAGAAAAATCCTTCTCTGTCCTCCTCTTTAGGTAAACAGAACAGTTTATACGGTTGGATCTACAGACTTGTATTTATTTACTTCAAAATTACATATGTTCATTTTCTTTTATTTGCAGCTCTACTGATAGAAAGGAGACACCTTTTGGTACTGTAATTTGAAAATAATAATAATAATAATAAAAATAAAAAATAAAAAATAATAATAATAATGATAATGATGATGCTCTATGAAATTCAATTCAGTGCTATTCATATCTTCAGATTTTAATGTTTGGATAAATAAACTGCATAACTTGTACATACAGTTTGTGTCGAATGAAACATTGAGTGGCATCATCAGTTACTTAGTGACCAATAAAAAGAAGTAATTTCTGAATATGAAGACTTTAGTCTGATTGATATTTCTACTCACCTAATTTGCTCTGTCCCGAGGTGATAATTGAGGGCGTGAGCAAGGACGTCTTCAGAAAATGGTGGCTTGTTGCCCTTACGCTGGAGGTCAAAGTGTGCAGAGTTACAGAGTGCATGTACTCCTTTGTCTGTTCTGCTGGAGATGAACAGAGATACTGGGTTGACTGGCCTCAGTCTGCTTATGGCTTCCTAAACACAGACACAGAAAATCATAAAAATACACTGACATATTGTAAAAAGTAAGAAAGCTGTATAGAGGAAAAATTTGCGATTTAGACATTTTTCATTATTTTCAGAGAGAAAATCTTTGAGTGATAACATTAATAATTAATGTATTGCCCAGCCCTACCTATCACTATATTTCAGATGTCATTTCTGGTTCTGTCAAAGTGGTACAGTTTGGTTATCTATGTCCTTATTCATCTGTTTTTACACTTAAAAGTAGTTGAAGTAGTAATCCTTTTTTTTTGTTGTTGTTATTTTAAAACAGGACCACTGTTTAATGACGCCTTACCTGCATGCAGTCCTCAACCCCTTTTACATGTGACTGACGTGGACCCACTTTCACCACACCACTGCAAACAGAAGCACAGCAATGATAAGAACATAATATTTAATAAATATCTAATAAGTTACGTTGTAATTCCACCAACCTGTATTTTGTTCCAGTATACTGAAAAAAGATTAAATAACGTGCCAAGTTGTGCATTGTCTTTGACGCTTTTAGTCATATTTGGAAGAATACAATCATTATTATTGCACAGCTTCAACTTTACATGAGTGATAATTGAGTTCATATATTAAATGATGAGTGTAAGTATCTGAAGGTCGCCTTTACTGAAGAATTAGACTACAGAGGTCAGATTCGAGCAGACTCATGATTTTAATAGTAGTCCGGAAGTGTCAAATAAAGTCACCATCTGTAGTTTATATCAATCCAGTCCATTTCATTTAACACATTTTACTTCGACCGACCTCAAAAGCATAAAATACTTTCCACACGACACGAACATAACCTTGTGCTTCTCCTTCCTCTTTTATTCTCTGTGTGACGAACCACTATATTTACGTATTTGGTCGTTTACAGCAGTGTACGTACACACCTAAACGTACATTTGTAGAATTTTATGACTCCAATTGCGACCTTACTTTTTGGAGCCCGGTAACGGTAGCATGTAGTGTACACCGCGTCGCTTTTTGATGTCGTAATCAATGACGGCCGTGTGGGCGTATCCACCTCTACTGATGAAACTGAACATCTGTGTAGAAATTCAGTGAAACCAGAGACTATAGAATTTGGTGAAGATAGGATACTCAGGAATTGGATAAAGGGAGTCATTGGGACAGATTCTGTAGCATACAAAAACGAAATAAGAAAAATATAGAAATAAGAAAAAAAGAAAAAAAAAAAAAAATAAGGAAGCTTTCTATCTGTCTGTCTATCTATCATTACAGGTTATGTGCAAATTGGTTCTAAAGGCAATAAATTATCTAGCTTTGCCTATTTTAGTTTTAGATTATTGCTATCCTGTAATACAGTTTGATTTTGATATTTTATATAGTTTAAAATTAAATAGATTTTTAACCATTTCTTAATATATTTCTAAATTTATATTCACAAAATGTGGGTCTAATTTTTGAGGTAATACCTTAAGGTATAAAGACTATTTTATATGTTTAATAACACACTTCCTAATAAAGGATCAAATTGGCTTTATTGCTGAAATTTGTGCTTCTAATTTTCAATTGTATCTATTTTTTAACATGTATTTTGGAATTTTTCATGTGCTTTTCTGTATGTAACACCAACAACCTTAAAGCTTCTACTCTTTGATAACACATTTGGTGATTGTGCATAATATTGACTTAAACTCTAACTTTTGAGTTTATAGAGGGACAGATTTTAACTCTTATTAATTCTGGAGACTTAATTGGTTTGGTGTAATTTAGTAGTTGACTTAAACTACAGCTTTTGAGTTTATAGAGGGACAGATTTTAACTTTTATTGATTCTGGAGACTTAATTGGTTTGGTGTAATTTATTTTAGTTTTTTTTTTTTTTTTCAAACTTTATAGAAAAAATATAAGTATACAGTACAAAAATTTGAACAAACAAAAAGATGTCAAAAGGGAAAAAGCATTTGAACATATAAGTTTAAGAAAATAATGAAAGATACAAAGCATAATATACAAATAATAGTATAAAAAAAGTAAAGACATAAATAAAAATAAAAGATTTAACAAATACAAATAAATAAATACAACAGATAGTTCACTCAATATTAAATAATTGTTTATAAATAGTCAGGGTGTTTGAGCTTTTTTATTATTATGGATAAAGGTTTGGTGTAATTTAGCAGTTAAGGTCTGTCTAACATCCATGAGGTCTGAGTTCCCATGATCCCCCCTGTTTTTCCAGAGGAGTTACAGCAGATGGCTCCTAGTCGGCGCTCTCCCCTCCTCTTCCAGCCTCCACGCTGCAGTTACGCCTCTCCCCTCTCTGTGTAGTAGTAACCTACCCACCGCTCTCTCTGCTCGCTCGCATTTTGTGTCACAGTGCCACCAGGAGAGGGGCGACAGACTGCTGCGCGTCAGGGGATACCAGTCATCATCCGCACGGTTCCAGCGACATCGCGCCGCGGGCAATGACATTGGCTCACTGAAGTAGGAATACACGAGAAAACGCAAAAATGACGGTGGACTTTGAAGAATGTATCAAAGATTCACCCCGATTCAGGTAAGGCTGCTTCCCACAGACACATCACAGCGGTGCGCAAAAATGGCACACCTTCTTTTACGCATGATTTCTTGAGACCGGGACTCAGCGCCTCTGACAGTCATTTGTCGCGGCATCAACAGGGTAAATGTTACAACATGTGGCGTTTCAGGACTGAATCGCTCATGTGCTCAACGAGCGGATGTCGCTTTTCTAAGCATTTTTGACTTCTTTTTTTTTTTTTTTTCCCCCCAGATCTTTAATTCTAATATTTCTATATGTCATATCATTTGGTTGGGTTGTGAACACACTGGTTTGGATTGTGATGCATGTTGTGCCAATGATTCCTCTGTTCGTTTCTGTCTTATTGTCTGATTTGTGTGTATGAATTGGGGTTGTAACGTCAGCTCAATGTATGAAAGGCACAGGGGGACACTCACAGTTACTGCACACAGAGGATCCATTTTGCAATAGTGTAAAAAAAAAAAAAAAATTCCCATGCTGGGAGCAGATATTTTAATTATTCCACTAATGCATTTTCAGCAACTGAGTCCAGTCCAGCATGGGTTTATGAGTGTCTGTGTGTGATGCTTTCCTCTTGAGTGTGATGGAGTGTTGCAGCATGGCATACAGGTTGGGTGCAGTCTTTCATTTGCTGGTAGAGGAGGCCCTGCAGTTACCCATGGTGACTTGTAGTGGTAGATCAGAGAGGAGATGCCCTTGCAGCAGCAGCAGCAGCAGCAGCAGCAGGCGAGGCTGGCAAGGAGACAGCAGCAAGAGGAGTAACTCTCTGCAGGGGCTGAGCTCATAACCTGGGCATAGCTCCAGCTGTTCGGCCCCTTGCCTGCCCACTGGAGGGTTGTAGCCTCAGTCGGTCCACGTGCCAGTCTGGCTGTTGTCCTGTGCAGACCGATGGGGAACCAGCAGAAGAGATTCTAACAGTATCTAGGCCAGGGATGCCCTGATAATTATACCATGGGAAAGATGGTAGATGTATGGCATGGTTGTTTATTCAGAAGGGAAAAATGTTGTTTTATAGGTTTTTTTTTTTCTCTCTCTCTCTTGGATTGTAAGTAAATCTGTCGCCTGTTTGCCTTTCCTCTCTTTTGTCAGACACAAGTTATCCTGTTTGTTGACTGCTGTGAATATCCATAGACTAACACATAGCCGGTGTGCAAAAAGAATAAAGTCATTGAAGTAGACAAGCGTCCAGTTAAATCCTGACACAGTCTAACATAACACACACAGTGATGGATGTCCGAAACGGAAGGTCACAGGAAGAGACAGAGTAGCTGTACACATTCAGACTCTTCCTTTTTTCCCCACGAGGTTCACTTTCCCATGGTCTTACAGAGACTGTTATTTGGAAACTTCCACTTCTGACAAAAGGAAGCTGATGCCGCTGTTTTCTTGGATCAGGTTTAAAAGCAGTGGAGAAAATCCTAGCGTGTGACCTTCTTTACCTTCCATGCACTGGTAAAGTTGTACAACTGTGCTCAAAGCAATGAAAATCTTTATTTATTTCAATGAAGTAATTGTATCTCAGCCTTTATTCACATACTGCTCATATTTAGGGTATCATATTTATCTGACTGAGTGTATATACATGCAGTCAGACATCTGATAAGTGTAACTCATTTTATCACTGCACAGTTTCATCATGTGTTTTAACTAATTACCATATCCAGGTTTAAGAGCTTTTCCAGATTTTTGAAGCATGTGATCATGCACAAATAAAAACCAAAAAAACCTCATGCTAGTCTGCTGAATATGAGGTATAATAATAGTTAAGTAATATTAGATTGCAGTTTTACCATCATCTAATGCTCTTAATACCTCTACAACTGACATTTAAGACAGATTATGTATTATTTTTCCAGATTTACCAGATGTATATAAAATACAAAACCACAATAGCAGCATTTTAGAATGAACACTTCCATCCTGTATGTAAAAATGGTCACGCATCTGTTGATGGTATGTCATAACTTCGCCTGATAATTATAGGCAGTCATGGCAGAATTTTCCACTGTGGAGGAGAGAGCTGTTTTCTCCTCTATGTTGTGTCATTCTGGAGAAACAGGACTAAGCAGAAGAATGAGCTGGTCCCGTCTGTCTTCCCACACATGCTGCTAAAACAGCTCACACACACCCTCTCAGTGCAGGTCTGAACTTGTGACAGTCCTGTATGTGTGTATGCATGACTGGCTGTACATGACAGAATATTTAAGGAATGCCTGATTATCATGTTATCTGATTAACATTAGCATACAGTGTGTTTTGGACATTGGCACATTCATTCATTCATTCATTCATTCATTCATTCATTCATTCATTCATTCTATAATAAAGCCAAAGATGAATCCTGTACACCTGCCTATATAATGAGTTGCTGTAATCTGATTCCTCAAGGCATTTGGTGTTTTTGTATGTGCCCTCACTAGATCAGTCAGTGACTGGCCTATTATCAGTTTCTAGAGACTGTCTTACTTTTGGTTTAATTTTGAGAGCTGTATATTGTGGAGCTAGTCCCAGATATGAGCTAAAACTGAAACAACTGGGAATTAAAAATGAAGCTCCAGCAAGTGATAAAACACCAGCAAGTACAATGTTCCTGTTACTGATTTACATTTCCAACTTACAAACAGTGCATCTGTTTATTTTTTTTATGTATGTCATAACAGCCACTAAAATTCCTGAACTTACTGAATTGTAATTCTGAATTGTATATACAACATCTATTTGCTGTTGAATGCTAGTTAACATTGCTATGATGTACAGTAACTATTACCATCCATATGTGGGTGTGTGCTGTTGCCTAGCAACAACTGCTGTGAGTGTCGGGAGAGTAAAGGCTTGAAATTTTAAGAATGGAGGAGGAGAGTGAGTGATTTCAGAAGACACCATGATTAAAGTGAACTCACCATGAGGACGAAATTATTTTAAACGCACCATTGGATTTAGCTTAACCAGCATTGGATCAAATTTAATAGCTGATGTAAAGCCAATGTTGCAGGTTCGATTCATCAGTGGAGTAGTTTAGTTGTAAGAAGGTGTGATTCCTGCAGCACATTTCAGCATTGAATTGAACTACTGAAGTTCAAAATCTATTGGTTTGATTTTGCTCAGTGTTGAGTAAATAGAATAGCTTTAGTAGTGGGTGTCTCATGTCAGAGGTAGAATATTAATCATTCATTCATTCATTCTCCGAAATGCCTATTTCATAAAGACCCAGTGCTACTTTTGTGTCAGTTTCTAAAATATTTTTCTGTCTATTAAACCTTTCATAAATGATTAATCCCCATTCATCACATTCATAATCCCCATAATATTATCTTCTGTAATTTGCACTTTTCAGTCAAAATCAGGTACTTTGTTAATATTTTATTTACTGACCATGTAGATTTTTTTTTTTATAAAAGCTCAGATTAAAGTTGATGGTTGCTATATCAAAAACCAGAGAAAACTGTAGAAAAAGTGACTTTTTCAGCAAATCTATCATTAACTGAATGTGAAACCAAGTGTGTCCATCCACTGTCATTACTCAAACTCTATTGGTTTTACTGGTGAATCAATGTTGTAGAAGATGACAGTGTTTCCATGTTCACTATGGAGCTTCTGAATGTCCAAATGGGTCATATCTGATGACCATGAAAAGATGACAAACTGCATTTTACACCAATTATTTACATGTATTGATAGGATTAATGGAACAGAAGTAATTAAACATTTAGATCAGTATATACTTTGGTCAGCGGTAGATGTTTGGGTCTTTATGGGTTAATCCTCAGAGTGGATGCTGGAGTCTGTCCCAGCTACCAACAGGCAAAGGTGGGGTCCACCCTAGACATGTCAGCAGTTCATCACAGAGCTGCCATACACGACAAACAACCATTAACTCTCACATTCACACCTATGAGCGATTAACATATTAAAGTGTATGTCTTTGGGCAGTAGGAGGAAGTCCGATGCTACTTCCCAAAGAAATGCAGAGTTTATACCCAGGCGACAGTGCTAATCACTGCACCACTGTGCTGCCCTCGGCCATTAATCAGTTTGGCTGATTTATCTGCACCAATAGGGCATTTTACAAAGTATCAGTATCAGCATAAATTGGTTCCAACAGTGCCAGATGGATAACGCATCAAAGCTTAAACATTGCTCCCTTTCAGAGTTGTTAATTTGTTCAGTTCCATGTTCATTGATGAATTACTTCCTGTGTATGCATTGCTTTGACATAGATTTTCACTGCTAGTTACTTGGTTTCAGATAAAGTTTATTTCAATCATACATAATCCTTTTCAGTGTCAGAATTTTTTCAGTGAAGGGCAGAGATAACATCGTCCTTTTCCCGCTCCATACTGTTGTTATTATAAAAAGCCACTGTTGCTGCACCTGTCTGTCTCCCTCTGACATCTATATAAGCACATGTTCTGATTTCTGTTGTATTTGTTTAGCCCCAGGCCGGTGTTTACTTCCTTTGTGGTTGCTATGGTTACCAGCAGTAATAGATGCCGGGTCACGACCTGGGGAGCTACTTTCTATGGAAAACACAGAACGTTTTCGCTGTTTCGTGAGAATTCTTACGCTAATTATGCCAACGTTTCCGCACAAATGTATAAAATAATGAAGTTGTAGCGTCTCAGAGGTCAGCCTCAGTGTGACATCTGCAGAAACACTTCACTAGTCATTATTCAGTGCCAGGATTCTGGAACAAAATGGATGGCTTTGAACATTTTTTAGATTTGGTGAGATAATGAAGTGGTGACGGCAATGTTTGGTGCCAACTAGAGCATTAAATCTCAATTTTTTTAATTTTTTTTTTATGTTATGGATGATGATGAACTGAAGACAAAAATAATTCAGAAATCCTCTGTCTTTTCTAAAATTGTCATTTTCAATTGGAGAAATACATATATTACAAGAAACAAGAACATTTTCCAGATAAGTAATCTCAGTATTTTTATTCAGACATTTTTCTCACTTTTCAGGAAGCAAAGCCTTGAAATGTACTGCCAAATTTTAAAACTACAGTAATTTTTTGTCATTTTCTGTTTTGTCTGTATATGTAAGAATTGTCAGCTTTTCAGCATTTGCCTGTTTTGACTGTTACAACTTTGTTTTCTATCAAAATTGACTTTACTGGTCGAGCTTGTGTTTTTTTCTGGTTTGTTTCTTGTTTGTTTTGATTAACTTACACAATAATACACTTGACACACGACAGAACAGGAATAAGGAAGGACAGGGTTCCTCCTGTTCTCTGATCGTCCACCACAATCTCATTGGTTTTGCTGTTACTGAGGTTCAGGTGACTGTTGTTGCACCATGTGATGAAACTCTCTATCAGCCCTTTGTATTTGATAGTAAAAATAGTCTCTATGTGACGACGAGGTGTTTATCACTTGAAATGATCCATGGGAATCTGACGTTGTGAAAAGCTAAGTTTGCCTTTTATTACTTTGCTTCAAGGTCTTCACTGACAACATGTTAAAGTCTGGACAGACATGGATGTAAATTGCATCTTCTGAGCCATTAATTGTAGCTGTGTTTTTTAATATACTGTTAGTTGAGGTAGGTTAAGTATTTGTTTCGGTTTATGTATCTATTAAATTAGGCTTTAAAGCATTGCCTATTGTTTAAAGAGATGCTCCTCATTATGTCTTCCCTGTGTTTATCTACGTTATTTATTTTAAAAGCATGTCTCCTTTTATTGGCAGATTAACAAGCCTCTGGATGCTCTAGATATCTGTCTGGCGTCCTGGTTTCTATTAGCTGTCTGGATTTTTATTTCCTACCTGCGTCATCACCTCTAATCCTCCTTTCCCACACATCATCACTCTGCATGTCTGAGATAATGAATTCCAATCGGTCAGTCGCCTGCGAAATATGTAAATGTGCATGTACCACGCTGCTTTCTCCAAATGCAGGAGGGGAAGAAGCAGTGCTGTTGCCAGGGGTGACCAGTCGTTTCAGGGGGCATCAGCGATACCTCTCCTTCTGCCTCATTTTGTCCCTTTCCTCACACAGACACACACACACACACACACACACACACACACACAGATGCTAGCGTTGTGTGCCAGGAGGCAGGTGTGTGTGTGCATGTGTGTGCCAGGGGACAGAACACATGGCGACCTTGAAAAACAATTTTACAGTATAGAACAAAATGTATTAAAGTGCTGAATAAGATAACTTGTTTCCAATGTAGGCTAACATTGATGCACTGCGCGTTTGCTAATGCCGATGCCTGGATCGTGTCCCAGGCCCCAGAAGCAGCAAAATGAAGTGCCAGCTCTCAGCTATATGTCCTTGTCAGCTTCATTTTAACATATTTTGTAGAAAACCTCTCGCAGAGCCACTGTGACCCTCTGCACTCCACCAGAAATAGATCCTCTCTACTACATCAAGTCCTTGGCAGCTGCCTGGCAAAACATTTACAAAGAATCCAGACCTCTCACATTAACTTACTGATGTCAAGAACCAGCCGTGTGCAGAGATGAGCTCTGACAAAGAAAATATCTCACCGGCCTAGTCTCACTATCCTCTTACCCTTTCCATCTAATGTGAAAGCCTTTATCAGGACTGTTTGTTGTTATCCCTAATACGCCTTTTGCAAAATTGCTCACTCTGCTTAAGAATTCTGTCTTTTCTCTAAACCGTCCAGTCCCAGATTCTCCATCAGTATTTGCTGGCAAACACCATAAAACGGCAGGCAAACACCCTGCATTTAGCCCTAATCTTGGGGGATTTGCTCTCAGAGCAATAGGTTTTTCTTTGAAGGTATATAAAGGTCAAATAATTTATTTACATTTGACTTAGTCCCACACATGAGGATGATGTATTTATGTAGGTTTAATAACTCTGTGCTGGATAGAATACAGCACAAGTTTAAAGTCTGTTTAATCTGAATAGTGTGGTCATCAGAAAATGCACTTAACATTTGGTTTTACATCAAAAACATGAAGAACATATAATGTATATAAGAATATACCATAATTCTACATTTTGTGGATACTTATTTGATCTTTGTAAAAGAAAAAGTAGGTTAGTTGGGTTTGTACTTGCACATACTGTACATCTGGGTGATAAATAAGCTATCATACCAAAACTGTATCAATCATTATCATTATAATTACCAGTATAAATGTATCCAGTTAAAAGACAGACTGATTTGTGGTGTTATTTGTGAAAGTCAAGAACAAGACAAAATTAGCAAATGTCTCAAAAAAAAAAAAAAGGGGGCGGGGGGGGCGTTAATCATTTGTGGTCATTACCCGGACACAAACAAGAATGGATGTTTAACAGGGTATATCCCTCCCATATTGACTTTTAACATTGTGAACATTGTTTCTGGTAAAGAACAGAGCTTTCCAAACTCATAAATCTGTGCAGTACAACACTCACAGTTGTCTTACCAAAGATAAAACATTATACTTAACTGACTAAATCACTGTTTTGGGCTTCTTTCTTAAGGGAACAGACAGAAAAATCCCCATGTAAAGAAAATCATTTGTTCTTGCGGCTGTAACAATTCTTAGTCTGTAAACATAGCCACATATAATTGGCCAACCACCTCAGCACATAGCACGTTACAAATGCTACTTATTTATTATTCACTATTGATTTTATCTAATACCAATTGTAAAGTAGTTTTTTTTTTTTTTTTTTTTTTTACGTAGAACTAATTTTAGGTATTTTCTTGTGACATGACATCATCATGTTGTGTTATGTTTCTAAGCATGATCAACTTTACTAACTATTTCTATTCTATTCTTGACCTAGAGCTGAAAAACAGAATTTATATTTTTTCTTCTTTTTTGGAAGGTTAAGTATTATTCATGATTTTAATGATTGTTTTCTGACTACACAACAAAAGATGTTTTATATACCATATAAACTATAGTACAAACCATATGATGGGAGAAACAAATTTACAGTTAATATATAACAAAAACCAGGCAGGTTGCAAGGAACATCTCTAGAGGAATAATCTCAATTTTGTGATTCAGATATTTTTATATGATTTTCAGAAACAGTTAGAACCATAAATGACCTGATAGCAATAACTTGTTTAGTATCAAAATATGCATGAGTACAATTAAATAAAACAACAAAATAATGAATTACTTTGATAGTTTAGCTAACGTAAACCAAATAAATTGATTATATTCATTTTTGGCATTTTCTTATATTAGATTAGCAATTGTACTTTGTGACAAAGCTAGTAAGGGTGAATGTTTTACCTTGGACGCTCTGAGGAAGGCTGCAGACATAGTCGAAACATGTCCAAGGTAAAAGACTCACCCTTACTAACTTTATCGCAAAGAAGAATTGCTAATTTAATGAAAACCAAATAAGACCAAAAGTAAAAGAAAAACGTACATTACAATTACGTCACAAAATGATGACATTAAATTAGTTACCTTAGTTGGCCCATATGATGAAGCTTTCTAGAAATTGAGTGAACTAAGCTCCTTAAAGCCTTTCTAATAGTTCCCACTCCTTTGATAACAGTGTAGTGCAGCTGAGCTCAAGAGACACTAAGTGAGAAGGATGGTTAATAAACAGCTAATGACATGAGGGATGAGTTCAGTCCTCACACTCCCCTAGGAAGCAACTATTTAACCAGCAATTGACCTTTTAAACTCTTGTCACCTGTAAGTGTAAAAAAAAAGACAACCGGAGAGCGCTAGACTTCGTAAAAACATCTGACATCCCCATTCAGTTCATATAAATATTTTAGTTCCCACTGTGGAACTAAGATAGAGGCCATATTGAAAAGCTCCTACTGTGACCTGTAGAAAACACTGCTTTCATGTCTGAAGCATGAAAAATTGTTATAACTTCAAAAGGGTTGTGGCAGTGGAGATGGGAGGCTGGGTAGCAGGAGAGGGGCTGTTAGATTTAGTTAGAACTGTAGACCTCAAGCTAGATCCTCCAAGTAACTGTGAAAGCTCAAATATAAGAGAATATGTACACATTTTGTAAACTCAGCTGGTTGTTTTGACTGATTTTACTTGCTGTTGGTCATATGTTTGTGCCTGTTCTCATTCTTCCTCAGTTGTAGGTCTTTGTGTTGTATCACTTTATTATTCTCTGAAAATAAAAGCATAATAGAAGTGACAAAAGACAGGAACAAGGGGGATTAAGTGTGCAGCATCCAGTCAAAGATCATCACAGCGGCTTTCTGCAGATTTCATTCAGAGGTACTCAGGTTTTCGGCTCAAAAACCTGGAATTCCTTCTTTATGAACAGGACCTGATACAGAAGCCCAATTTATATACCAAAGGCATTATAAAACCCCCATAAACACGGTTATATATCCACCTGCTGTGACTGAATTGAAAGCATCATATTAGATCAGGTGTGTAGCAGCGACCCTCCTGACACTGAAGATTGATTGAATTAGGTCTACAACACGTACGTCAGAAGGCTCAAGAGTAATATGGGAATGTATATGGAATTCTCTGTCAAAATCTATCACAGTGGTTGATTCTTTTATATCACAAAATGTGTAATGTTTACTGTATTTCAGTGTCGGGCTGAATGAAATTGCTTTTCCATTGGACATATGCACAAAACTTTACCAATATTTACTAAATGTTGAAAAAACAGAAGTGCGTAATGTTGTTTTGTTCATTAAATCACGAATGCAATGAGTTGTTTATTTATTATTGTGAGATGATATGAGCAGTCATTCCATAAACATCGTGACAAATGTAAATATGGTGTTGATTTACAGATATATTCATTATTATTATATATTACCCCTCTATCCCATACTAAATTAAAAAATGATTTGTTTCCTGGTGTGTCCACACATACTGCGCCATGTTTCTTTTAAAACTCTTCTTCTTTGCTTGTTGTAACGTCTGTTAACATCTGTTTGTTTTTGTTTTTTTTTTTATTCACGTGACTGTAGTTACGGAAAAAGGTCTTTCCATTGCAGTTTTGCATGGTATAACCAATTTTGCTATCCCCGGAAAACCACCTCTTGGCAGTGCAAAAACTTTTAATCGAAAGACAAAAGTTTTGGCAAAATTGTTGTTTTTCCATTAGGTACATTTTTATACGTAAGTTATATTCGCACAATTTTAGGATCAATGGAAAAGCGACTTGTGACTGTATTGGTATATATTGAGATGGGAGTTACAATTTTAGTCAGACTTTTTGTCTTTAATTTTCACGGGAAAAAATGAATCTGTGTTTTGTTTTTTTTTCTGACATTTCTCTTAGATCTAGACAACATGACATTGAAGATTCAAAGATTTATTTATTTTTTTTATATTTAATTCAGTAGATGCACAGGACATACAGAGAAATGAGATACCATTTCTCTCTCACCTTGTAATTAAAAGCCATGCAATTTTTAAAAAAAATGAGAGGTAAAAACAGAATAAGAATAAACATATGGTATAAAGAATAATCTAGATGATAGAACATAAAGTGTATACATAAATCTATTTACAATAGCAGTGGTAAGGCAATCAGTAATGGTGAGGAGGTGCATAATGAACCATAATAGAAGCAGATACAGCAATAGTGCAATGTTTGTAATAATGTGTAGGCTAGGGTATGCCTAATCATAATGGCGTGCTCAAAGATATTTTACCATTATGCAAAAATTTGGATGTTGCACATGACAATTTGTAATTTGGATAACTGATTAATCGCGCTGCACTATTTCAGTCTTTTCCCTGTTGCCTTGTAGTGTGGCAGTATGCACACGTGCATACAGTATGTATGTTCTGTAAGTGCCTGCTGGCCAACAGTCAGGCTAATCATATTCTAGTTCCCATATTCCCGCTTCTGCCTGCTTGCCAGGCATAAAATGATTTGACATGTTCACCATCAGTCCAGCACGTGGACTTGTCCACTGAATCCACAGAGCAGCAGATTTTCTACCGCTCTATTGCACGTGTTGCCAGGAGACTTAGTGCGGGACCAATATATGAAATAGGATTATCAGTACCACAATCTCAGATCAAATCAAAGGGATAGCCTACACATCCTATTAAAGCTCACACACAATCAGCTTCTCATCCCTAGAACATCAATACAGCTTCCATTTCCATTCAGCTGTAGTGAATTGGATAATACAGAATGACAGAAATAGTTATATTAATGCATAGATTTTGAGTTTTCCCCTATAGAAGATCATAGAAATCAGATCTTTGTCTTATCTGTCCTTATGGAATGAGTTGATATCGTCCTTCATATATAACACAGTCATAGAGTTTTGGGGAATGACACAAGTTTTGCTTTTGCAAAATTGGCTGCCTAAGTTTTTTTTGTTTTGTTTTGTTTTATTTTTTACTTTCCACATGTTTCTGACATACATTGAAGAACAATTAGAAGCAGTAGATAGGTTCCAAACATTTTAATTGACAAATAAATCACATTTAAGCAATGAATCCATTTGTGTTGTTCCCAAAATGTTTGGCCACGACTGTACAATAACAACACATGAACCACAAGGTAGTTTAGTGTAAAACGTATGATTAAGGATGTTGACAAGGCTGTTGGTAGTAAATTTAATATAAACAATGTGCAACTGAGCGTTGAAGGGTTTAAGGTGGACAGTAATGCTTCATTGTCTATATTCATCTTCATTATAGAGCAGTGATTGATGACTATTGAATTAGAAGAAAGAGCCAATTCATTTACAGCCCTGATTTAATGTTATTACTTTTAATGAAGACAATGTGAAAACATGATGCTAATAACCCTACTGTAACGGCCTTAAGGGAAATATTGCAAAATGACTTCAACATAAGGTCCTTTGACATTTACAGGAAGTGACCCTATACCTGCCAATGAGCCTCCAGCAATTTTGATCACTATACAAGTCAAAGCTGAGAGAGAAGCTGGCTCATTCTCACAGCTCTCCTGCTGTCTCATGGTTCATTGTAAATAACCTCTCACTGCAATCACTCATCCCCACTGAGATCAGGATTTGGTGAGGAGTTTGTTAAATTCTTGCCAAGGCCTGTTGCAACCTGAATCAAATCTATTAAGTAAATTGCCTGGATTTTACTCATGGGCTTCTTTTTTCATTTTGGCAAAGCACAGTATTTTCAATGAGAAGTGTTTGTCTTTCCTAGTGTGTCCTGGCTCTTTTGTATTCACAGAGCTGCACATTTCAGGACTTTTCCGGTTTCATAACCCTGTTTTTTTGCTGACTTGGCACATTTTATCTTTTGTCATAATAAATGACAGACAAACAAACAGACTGTAAAGTCAGTTTAGACACTAAAAGTTTCAAATGGAAGCCATGTTTGAACCCCTAAACTGTCTGTGCAGAATTCACTCTCTAGGAAGTCGTTAAATCACAGAGGGACCAGCCAGCATGTAATATGTGGAATGCATCTGTGGTGGCAAGACTTCAGCCCTAACTGCTGTTTATTTAAATATGCATGGATAAACCCTCGCAAGACATTTCTAACACTATCAAACGTAGAGGTGGCATATGTGTGTTTGCATATATAGAACAGACAGATTGGAAATGTTGATGTCAGCACAAAGCGCCATAATGGAACCTAACGGCTGTTTTCTGTCGGGTCAAAAAGTCAATTAGCTCCTGGTTTCTGCAGGAGAGAACAGTGTGTCTCCAAACTGCTTGTTGCGTTAAAAAACTATACTCGCTGAGTTTTCTGCCAGTAGAATGAGAACTTTGAACTTCATAGTGGCTTTCTGGTTGCTTGTAATTTTTCATCCACAGTTTTCCGATATTTTATCCTGTAGAGTTTAATAGTCTGTAAATAATTACGCATCCTGACGCATATGTTGGTCAGGATAAACCATCTTCAGCTAAAATTTACTAGAAAATATCAAACAGAATGTTAACGAGTAGTGGGGTTTGCAGGCCTCAATGTTTATGTCCTTTTAAAGTGGCTCTTTTAAAAACTGAGGGAAGAGCCAGTTCAACAAGACTTGTCTATCCATCATATACACACACATCAGGTTTTCAGGCTTTTAAGGTACATTCTTGTGACTTACATTCATTTTCTGAAGACTTAACCATCACCAGTACAAACCTAAACTTAATCCTAAAACATGAAAAAAGTCATTCAATGCAATGAATAGCAGCTTTATATTCCCGCAGTGCAAGTATGTGGTTAAGTTTGCATCGCCATAACATAGAAAAACATGTGGACAGACACACTCACATATACACGGAAATCCTTGCCTTGTTTGTGTATGTATCATTCAAAATCATTGTTTGTCTTAAGAAATCTGTCTCTCTGACGCTGTATGACTAACATTCGTGCTCCTGTGAAAAGGCAGATTTAACCACAAGTGGATGCTTGTTATATATACACAATGTGTGTCACAAAGCCCTGTTCGCTTTCAAAGCAACCCAACTGGTTTAACCGACTGGGAAAGAAAAGACAAAAAGAGATAAAGAGCGAGAGGCTATTTGTCCATATCTTTCATTCATCTCTCTCTGTCTGTGTCTCTGGGTGACAGCTGCCCACATTTGTCTTCTTTCTTTTCTTTTGACATACATCTTGCAGGTATTCTGTCCTTTCCTTAGGCTTTTTTCTTTTCTCCCATTATTGGTCATGTGGGTGTGGGATGGGTATGAATCAATGTCAGGACCGCAGCAGCAGCAGTGCAGATTGAGTTTCAGTACATTACCTGAGTCTGTTTGTCTATTTTCAGAGTGGATGTGGTTAAGGAGGATGCAGGAACAGGGATGCGGTTTGGTTTGAGGGTTAGATAGATGGAGGAAGGGACAGGGGAGACGGGTGGTGATATCAGGGTGGAATGACTTGTAGATTGGATGGATAGACACAGAAGATGTAAACTAAAGGCCAGGAGAAGGAGAAATAGTCTCTGTCTTCACTGTAGTGTGGTGTTGTCCTGGAAACCTGGTGGATTTTTCACAAATAGAGTCACAAATGCGTCATGAGTGGAGCGGGGGCTGGACACATACCCAGGCAGCAAAGCATGAATGACAACACACATTGCCAAGAACATTTTCCTGCAAAATGTCACAAAAGGAACAAGAGGAAAAAAAATCATGTCCAGTAGAGGAAAAGGAAATCTGTCTTATTGAACAGGAGGGGGTGGGTGGATACAGCTTCCCTGAGGTGACAAATAAAATAGTCATGTGGTTTCTCAGGCTCATTGTCATCTCAAGCAAACGATGAGAAAATACGTTGCGTTTGTGTGTGTGTTGATTCTTTCACATCTGACTTTTAAGACGTTCACATCTGGAGAACAGTTGAACAGCTGGTTCAGATTTGACCAAACTTTCTCTGCCTTTGTTTTAGTTCCTTTCGTTTGTTTTATGCTCTGTATACTTCTGAAACATCTCTGTTATTGTTAGTTTTTTGTTGGTTTGTTTGTAGGATAGATGAGCAGCAACTGGCTCCCATATTCTCATTTTAATCATTATTGGTGTATTTCATAGAATATCCAATAAAATAATTATATTTAGATGTTCTGATGCAGGCTCTGATGCAGTTCTCTATTGTCTGTGGCCTCAAGGAATCAATGAGAAAACAACTTTAACTTATGAACTAGGACTAGGAGTGTGGGTTCTTATTGAAAATCTACTTTATTGTGAAAAAGTGGTGTGGTCTGGTGAAATGATCATGTTGGTAGTTTTGAGACACAACTAACACGCTGTTTTTCTTCTATTTTTCTCTAGTTACTGAAGGCTTGTAATCAGGCTAGAAACTCTGTATTTTATCTAATTTTGGACTGATATTGCAAAATTTTCCAGATATTTAGCTGAAATAAACAGAGGGTCATGTTTTCCTGTATGTAAACTGCAGTGTTTCCATTAATTTCCTTGACTGTGTTGGAGTTTTAGAATGAATCAAAAACATTGCTACACTTAAGCATTAAACACAAACTGAACCAGCAGCTGTTGGACTTACAGTAATTCTTCAGAAGCAGCAGAACACTATATTACGCAAACACTAAGTTAATGCAAACTAAATCTGAACGCTTTCGTGTGGGCAGATGCTAAAGTATTGCAGTAAATGGACTGAAATAAACTCCCAAACCTAGTGATCTGTGCTAGTGACGTAAATGCTATAAACCCATAGGTTGGTACAGTCATCATGTGCAACACTTTTAGAAAATACTGAAAATTCACTGATAGTCAAAACATTTAAAATGAGGGATTGCTGAGAAGGAACATTGTGACAGTGCTCTCCTTTTTTATGATTTGCAAAATCAATCTGAAAGTAAGTGAAATCACATTAAATGTAGTTGAAATGTCATTGTGTTGTAATGTATTTATTTCATTTTCTAATCATATTAGAGCCATTTTATGAGTTACTCCAAAAGCTTATACAAATGAGATATTTCCCACATCTCTCTATCCCTAGTTGTTGTTTGCTCTTGTGCTATCTTTAGCTCCTCTGTGTCCCTTTTCTTTTCTGCCACCCACACCCTAACACCCGGACAGTATGCAATGCAGTGTGGGGGATGCTAAGCAGGATTACGTCAGCATTTTGGACCAGTAACTTTAACTTCTGGTGTCTTTAGTGAACACATCCATTTAGTGGCTTGTTTAAGCTTTTTTTCTGATTTGTTTGTTCCTCTTTGAGTGGTTTGCTGCTTCCATCATCGCTCGCAGGTTGTTGACACAGTCTCGCTGTGTGCTTGGCAGTTCACCAGTCCTGATCCTCACCGATTCCAAACAACCCCGCAGCGCTGAAGCCACAAGTGTGATTGACAAGCCAATCTTCTCCGCAGTCATGACAAGAGACAGGAGCACTGATTGCTCTCTTAGAAACTGATGGATTCCCTTTTCACAAATCCTTCCTTTACATTATTCAGTCTGCATCCCTGCCTCGGATCTCGGTGGAATTCCTTGTAACCAAATGAAAACATTCCCATCTGCCGTGTCAGCAGCACCACACTTTCTTGGATCCATCATTCATTCCGGCCCCCACAAACTCACACACACACAATCCTTCACATGGGGAGTGCTTCCTTCCATTTGTTCGATGGATTGCCCATCACATACAAGTGGAAAAAATCAGAACAGCTGAACAGTCGCTGCTTCCTAATGGACAATATGTCTCGGAGCAGGAAGGACAGACAACCATGTCTAATATACCAGTGTGTCGGTATTTGGGTGTAGAGAAATGGCGGGAAGGATTGTGAGTGTGAGTGAGCATATGTCACTGTGGAATAGACAGACGCAGCTGAACTGAACTGGGAGGTTTTGGCTCAGAGAGAACGGGGGATTAAGTCTCAACTGCATATCAAACAAGCATAACCAGAAGTTTCATGGTGGCTGCCGCTTAAAGTTTACTTTGGACAAGAGGGCCGTAAACCACAATACTGGACCAACAGCTCAAATAATAAATTTAGCATCAAAACTGAAACTCCTAACTCCTTAAATAATTTGTCACTTTTGTTCTTTCCCAGATTCCTCTTTCTGGACAGTAATTGCGGTGCTGTTTGTTTTATAAGCTACAAAGTGTAAATATACACACACATGGATGTATTTGCTCTTTGACTGTAACTTCATACATGTTCCAGACCTCGACCCCTCCTCCTACATGTTTTGTTTCTGTAGCTGTTGCAGTGTGTGGATCTCTTGTGTAAGACCACCCTATGTGTTAATGTAAACCTGTCTCTTCATTCTTTCTCAACCCCTGGACCTTCTCTCAACTTTCCATCCAGTCTTCTCCTGCACCCCCCCACACATCCATGTCCACCTCAGTGTTTTGTAACAACGACTCTAATAACAAATAAGGTCTGAATCAGAAATTGGTCAGTATCGGTTTGATAATTGTGCATCAGGCATTGTTTACAGGCTGCACTGTTGGAACGAATAAATGTCACGTCAGACCAACAGAATCTTCTCAAACAATTCACAATTAAAACAACTAATGGAAATCACTGTACAATGCTAGAATTCATTATATATAATGTTTATGTCTTGTCTGTGTCATGGGATTCCTACATTGTCTGTGTGGTCTGCAGATTCCTTTTCCATCCTTGCATAACACACACACACACACGCACACACACACACAGTAGATAAGGGACCATTTGTCTGTGTGATTGAATAGTTGTTGACTAACTTTTTAATTCTTGCTCCCACCACGTTGTACGATGGTTTTAGCCTGTGTTTGTTGCTGTTGTGATGAAATCAATGCATCAGTGGCAGCGCGGTGGTGCAGTGGTTATCACTGGGTCTTGGTCCAGTGCCGGCCAATGAAGAGCTTCCTGTGTGGAGTTTGCATGTTCTCCCTGTGTCTGCGTGGGTTCTCTCCGGGGACTCACACTTCCTCCCACCGTCCAAAGTCATGCACTGGGTGGTTAATTGGTCAGTCTAATGAAAAATGAATGAACGAATGAATAAGTCAGTGAATCAATGCTGTATAGTGTTATCAAATTCTGGATTTAGATCAATATTAATATACCATATAATTTTTTCATAAAGGGTACACATAGGTTAATTCTCCTGTCAGTGTCCTTGACCCATGGTGCTGATGAAGGCCTGGACCTGGTCCCTGAGTGCCTTCAATGGCAGCTCACTGCTCCTAATGTGTGCTATGTGCTAATGATAATTGCTAATGCTTGGCACTGTGTGTGTCTGTGTGTATGAGGATGGGTAAAATGCAGAGACTGAATTTCATTACCAGGACAATAATGCAAGTTAACTTTTAACCTTTTTATATACCTGTGTGTTTACAGTGATGTAGTGTTATGGTTTGAATTGTGCACTTTCTTCCAGCAGTAAAACCAATATCTTCACAGTTTCATCATTCAAAACTTCATACATTCCATCATCATATTGTACTGTTTACAATTTTATTTTACTTTTATCATAATATTTCATCACAGACGAATAAATACAGGCATGGAAAAAATTATTAGACCATCAGAAGTCATCAGAAACAATGGCTATGCAATCAAGTACTAACTCCTGTGTGTATAATGTGACTAAAACAGACAGAAAACAAAACATCAAATGCCTAAAAGCACTGTTTTTGTCAGTACAATGCCATAGCTATTGATGTAAGAACTGAAATGATTTTGGTTATTATCAAGAAACCATGGAAAATCAGCTCTGAAATTAAACTCTTATGAGCTATTTTTGTTGTTATCATTATATTTGTCCAAACAAATGTACCTTTAGTATCAGGCATTAAAATGAACAAGAAATAGAAGAAAACAAGGGGTGGTCTAATAATTTTTTCCTCAACTGTATGTATGTTCACATTTATGAAGTAGTAGCAGGATTTTCCAAACAACAATGCATTGGACCACAGTATCCGTCTTCATTTTCCAGCCTGTTTACCTCTTGCAGGTCAGAACTGCATGTATCTGGAGTCTATCCCAGTATGCAATGGGTGAGAGATCACATGACTAACACACACACAAAACCCATTCACACCTGTATAACCTGTCTGCCTCTGAGCTGCAGGAGAAAACTGCTCACTTATGAGCCTCCATGCTGTCACCAATGAGGATTTTTCATCAAAGACGGAGTAGAGGGAACTGTTTATTGTTAACGCTAATATATATTACACTAAGAAAAATGATACGGATGATGACCACCTACACTTAACTACATAATTTGTAAAGATGCATAGTAGATGAGGTTGTGAATTAGCAGGGGCTCATGGGAGTGGTTGCTTTCACCACTATTGCTAACAACAGACTGTGTCTCAGGCTGAAATTATATTTACAGTCATAAATTTATTGACGTTATATTTAGTGATGTCATTTCACATTAGGTCATTTTATTTGACCGAAACAGCATTAGTGCTACTAAAGCGATATGATACCATTGACAGGCTGAAACATGCTATTATATTGAATAAAATGACAGATTCATTTTAATTTGGACCTTGTTCAAATGATTATATGATATGGGTCTTTTTTTAGATGCGATAATGTGAAAATGTTACATATTATGCCTTGAAAGTTGTGGAGTATTGTGGTTTCTTGAGAGAATAAACAAAGAAGTGTTCTGTAAATTGAGAATAGTGTTGTAATATACTACAGCTAAGCCCTCAAAACCAAAACCAGACCTTAGGTAGCCTTGTGGCCGACATCTGATCTAGTTGCGTGAGTGAGGTGTACATGATCATTCGATTACTTCATGCTATCCAGAGGTCTCTTCCTGAACCTCTGGCACATATGGACCATTGTTAGATGGATAAAAGTGTAAATCTGTGGTTGTTTCCTCCTTGGCACATCTGATTGGGCTGTCAGCAGGAGGCTTATTCCACTGATGTTCGGTCAGTGTTGCCAAAGATAACAGGAGGGGAGCAGGCTGTTGGGAAAACCTCGCTTTCCTCTGGCACACAGCTGGTTCCAAGCAGCATCTCCTCTCACATATGTAAACTTTAAAATGTATGGACACACACATATGTACGCAGCCATGAATAGACAGACATCTTACGTCCTTTCTCAGTCTATCTTTAGTGCTGCTTCTGTAGGTTAGTGTGGAAAGAGAGGTCTGATCTATATTTGTATCTATATGGTATTCTACTGTGTTCACTAGGTGTGGAGGAAAGTGTGGTGTTCTGTTTTTTTTCTCATTAAAACAAGTTTTAACAGGTGATTTGCAGCTGAAGCTTTCATACAAATTCCTCATGTGTAGATCATCACTAATCAACTGACAGCTGCTTTTTTTTTGTGGTGAATATGACCATGAGCTGCTGTTTAAATGCACGTCCTGAAAAGCCTGTTTGGTTCAGCTGAAATATCCTAAAGAATAAGTCGCATTTTCATGTTGAATTTTGTTTTCAGTTTCTGGCTTTCAACTCCAAGAATGTGGGGGCTGTGATACATAACTGCGTTAGTCATCAGTATCACAGCATCATAATAACTCTTTACTTTCGGTGCTACTGTAGAGCCTTCTCTGGACACGGAGAATACTGAGCATGATTTTCAATTTAAAGTGTGATTTGAGAAACCTTATGAAACCTTCAGTACATATATGTTGTGCTAAAAAAGAATTGATTCCTCCTGCTGAGTGAAGATGTAGCAGGATATTACAAAAAAGACAGTACATTCTATTCACGTCTCAGCAGCAGGCTTCACAAGATTAAACTATATAAGGATTCTTTTCCTCTAAAGTAACAACGAAACTCTGTTCTTTTTTTGAGTACGCATTGAAAAGTAAACTACAGTGTCCATATAGCTACTAGTGTCTGAAATAATAGTCTTCGCCTGCATTCTTTCCCTCCCAAGACTAAAACACACATGATATAAACATTCAGCTGCAGCTACTGTATCTATGGGACATTATTCTAAAGAGGATGACACATAAATTCAGCCCAGTCTGTGTCACATTATTATCTGAGTAGACACTGGTCCTACAGTGGGACTGAGTCTCTTAACCAGGGGTGTCAAACATATGGTCTACGGGCCAAAACCAACCAGCCAAAGAGTCCAATCTGGCCATCAAAGACCTTAACAGTCAAGGGTGTTCAGGGACCCAATTTGATCTCCACAGGACCAGACCAGTGAAGTAGTAACGCACAAAAACCTATAAATAATAAAAACTTCCAACACTTTTTACTTTGTTTTAGTGTGAAAATTTGCTAAAGTAAAATTAAATTGTTAAAATGTTTACGATCATTTCACAAAAAAGGCAAATAACCTATGAACAACCTGAAATTTCTCAAAAAAAAATTAATGCAATTTTAACAATGTTATGCCTATTACTGATTTTTTTTGTGCTTTTGTAAATCCAATGCAATCTATAAGTTGTAATACACTTATGTTAATGCTAATACAAGGAATAATATTGCTTTTAAGAAATTTCAGGTTCACGTTCACAAATTTAAACATTTTCGTAATGTGATTTTACTTTTTTACACTAAAACAAAGAGAAAATGTGAAGTTGTCATTATTTCTAGATTTATGTGCTATTATTTTACTGGTCTGGCCCACCTGAGGTCAAATTGGGCTGTATGTGACCCCTGAACTAAAGTGAGTTTGACATTTCTGCCCTAAACGTAACCAGTCCTCTGTCACCTTGTATGTCAGTGGGCCGTTGGTGATGTTAAAAGGACAGAAATGTTTAAGAGTCCTGGGAATCTAAATACTTCCACACCACAGGGGGGCTTCTTCCTCCTCTGGATTTCTCATGCCGGCTGTTCTATGTGCGTGTCGGCCTTTGCTTACACCCTGTTGAGAGGTCACTGAAGGTTAAAGAGGTTGGATATGGGGATGAGTGGAACTACTTTTTCACTGCGCTCTTTGACTTCCTGCTGCTTCCAGTGTCCTAAAGACCACAGATGTGTCCTTGTTGCTGAGCTGCACCATCACAGTTTCTCAACTTAAATCAGTCGGGCTAGAATTACAGGTCTAGGAATGGTGTGTTTAATGCACAGTGGGTGTTACTGTCATGTGAAAAGATCCTGACATTTCTGGTGTTAATGAAAGTCATAAATGCAGCACCACTTCTGCGCCTGTGTTTCTGTTTGACTGCCTGTAAATCTTATTCATTTCACCCCTTAATTTGTGAATAAGAGGGCTGTCATTTAAAATATGTCAGGAGCCTCTCAGTTTACATTCCACTTCAGTTTACTCAAACGTGCCCTCGAGCTCAAACCTCCCAGCTCCTCCCAGTCCTCTTCTTCATTTCTGTAGCCTCTTCTCATAACTTGTTGAGATGTGTTGGTTGTAATTGATCAGAGCTTGGTATCTAAAGCGAAGTGTGTTTCCATTTGGGATCATGGAAGGTGTTGCTTACGTTTGTGACATCTCAGAGGTGTGGAGCTGCAATAAATGTCACTTTTATCTAAATTTGACTTGTAGCTGCACCTTATATTCCTTTGTATGTGGTTCATATGGTCTTGTTTGCACTGTTTTATGTATTTTACTCTGTGGTTTTGTACACCACTTTGGTCAAATCGTATTTTTCTACCACATGTAACTTACTTATGTGAAGTAGTACATTCATTATTTACATTTTTTGTGTGAACAGTTTGAAAAATATCTTAAAATATGAGTACCTTTCCTGACTGTCTCCATTAAAAGCCTGGTTTCTTTGACTTAGATTCTCTGCAACTCGCTCTTGTGTTCTTCAGTAGTTTTTTTTCAGTTTGTCTACAGTTACTGTTAGCTCAGAAATGCAGTCTATTAACCCTCAAAGACCTAAACAGTCGCAGGTGACGAAAATATACGGATCTAAAATGTTTAATAACCTTTGAACCACTTATCCTATCAATACTTTTTAATGATTCAGATAAAAGGCAGGTTCTCATATTTTCAGCAGCATCAGATGTGTTATACTTCTAGTGAACATGGAAACACTGTCATGTTCTGTAACACTGACTCACCAGTAAAACCCATGTTATTTGACAAATGGCAGTCGTTGTAGACCACATTCTATTGACAGTTAATATTTTCACTTTTTTCCATTCAGTTTTGTCAATGCTGATATGATAATCTTGAATTTACCCTGAGCTTTTATCAGGAAAATACATGGTTTTCAGGTAAACATTCTAAAATGCAGAGGATGAATTCATTTTGAAATTGCCATAAAAATATTTCCAGGTCTTTAAGGGTTAACATTAATAAACAACTGGCTCCACACACTTCATATAAGCACACAAGCATGCGCAGATGTTACATATCGGACAGACTTAAAATGTTGAATTAGTAAAATGTCTGAATGTAGGTTAGTTAGCTTTACCAATGTAAGCACAGCCGTATTATTGCAGCTCAGTGCGGTTACCACCTGCCGTGAGGATGTTACAGAACTAAAAATGAGCACAACATAACACACCATGAAGAACATTAAGAGGGATTTTGGTTATGGTCATTAGAATCTGAAAATGCAGTAAAAATTTAGAACCACTTTAATACACAGTGGGGATTAACTGTGTCAGAGTGAAGTGAGAGCTGTGTGTTTGTGTATCAATGTTTATATGTGTTTATTTAGGACATTTTTTGTTTGTTAGATTACGGTTACTTGCAGCTTTCAGGTTCTTTGACACTTTGACAAGAAAACAACATGTTTTACTTGATGATGTAGCCTAGCTCATGTTGCCTTTCTCGAAGTCAGCAGAGTGACTTCCTGTGGAAAAACAGTCGCTGAGTTTTCCCAGTTTCACTCCTTGCCCTTCTTTCTTGGCAAAAAGAGAGAGAAAATGTTGCATATTTGCAAAAAAAGTTGTTCCACCTGGCTTGAGTTGTGGTTACAATACATTTGAGAGAAATTATTTCTGTCTGGTTAGCACTCTAAAGCTTCCAACACACTTCCTGTTGGTGGTTGCTGGAATGTACTCTGGAATGACATAATGGCGTTTCCACATCCCAGCCTGTTCTATCAGAAATATGTGTAAATCTAAAAAGTTGTGTTTGCAACTGTTTTCTTATAAGTAACAGTACTAGAGGCACACACTACATTTTGGGTAATGTTCTGCCTCAGTGATGCCAGCAGACAGGTGGTCCAACAGCCGGTGGGAAGCACAGGATCTGGATTTTCTCTGTCCTCTCATATGACTTTGTGGTAATGGTTGATGGAATACATACTGTAGCCACTGTAAAGACAAGAAGATTAGGAAGATTATGAAATGAGGTTTTTAACTTTGTGTATATAAATGATTTGTACCACTAAACTTGTTACAAATAAGCGATTTAAAGACTTCACATAGAAAACATTGTGTAGACCAGTGAAGGAGAGCCACACTTACAAAAATACATAATGAACTACTACTGATCTATATTTATACTGACTCTTCCAGTGCAAAAACACTGTCCCTCATATCAAGTCCTTTATTATGCATTTTTTGTCTTTTTAAAAAATCTTTTATGATATTTTAATTTTGTTGCATCTTTTACCGCACTTTTGTCTCCTTGTGTCTTGTAGTCTAGAATAGAACAGAATAGAATCCTTATATCCATTGAACATTATACAATGAAATGTAAAAATGCAATAATGTTTAAGTTATAACATGGCTTTAAAACTAGATGGATATAAATAAAGGGGTATGCACACATAAATTTAGTAAAAAAAAAAAAAAAAAAAAAAAAAAAAAAAAGGGGCTGAAGCCTTTAAACAAACAAACACACACATTCTGTCAACAGAAATATATATATATTTTTGAATCATGATTGCTTGATTTCCAATATTGCGTAATGACTCAACTCAACTCACGCTTTAAGAACAACCACTGCTGAAACAAAGTGCTGTACATTACTCACAAATACACAAACAGTATAAAACTATTAAAAAAACAGTATAAACAATAAAGGCAGTCTCATGCTGGGGCAAAAGCCAATAACTAAAAATAGGAATAGAGTAAAAGCTTTTTTTTTAAGTCTGTTTGTGTTTTCATTGTCGTTTACCACCTGTCCAAAGGCGGCATTTCCAACAAACTGGACCTGGGGTGGGACTGGAGGAGGTAGTGGGATCTGTAGAGGTCTTCCAGGGAGGGGTGGGGCAACTGTTGGTTTTCTGGGTGGTGGTGATGACCCTCTGGAGTGCCTTCCCCTCACCAGCATGCAGCTGGCAAACTACACACAGATGCAGTCTTGTTGTATCTTCTACATTAGTTTGTCTTGTTGCATCTTCTACATAATTTTAATTTCTAATATGTCATAAAACTGCAGCTCTATGACCCATTATAACAACAAAGGAACAAATACATACAGTATCAGTAAAAGAAAGCCAAAAGGATAACTGGCATAGAAGAAAGTTTATAAAAATTTAGATGGAAATAACCAAATGCTTATGTTTTCCATCTCTAAAAGTTTAAATGTTTCTGCAGTTTCCATGACTTTTGCTGACGAGCACTGGATCAGCACATTACTTTGTCTTAGTCAGCTCGGTTGTTTGTAATCTAGCTAAACCGAAGCTCGAGGATACAAGCGAGGGTTGTCCTTTTTGTCCGAATCCTGTTTGGCCTCTTTGTCTGTGCAGCCATCGCTCCAATCAAATGTTTTCTCAGGGAATGAGTGTGATGTTCGCTGTGTGTGGGGAAGGGGGGCCGAAGGGGATGCAGTGAAGGCATCGTTGTTAACTTCACATAAGATGCTAGTGTTTGGCTTGGCTTTGGTGTGAAAGGCAGTCTGTTTAGGCAACTGTGTGTGTTTTTTGTGTGTGGATCATAAACTGGAGTCTGTTACAATAGAGACGTGGAGTCAATACAGATAGAAGTATTTTATGCAGCTTTAAATGTCTAAAAACTACAAGGTATCCATGCTTTTTAGATTTAGTATGGGAATTTATGTTTCAGTAGATGCAAATACACACATGCATACATTTTCATCAGTGCATTCTTCTTCCTTTTTATGGTTTCCTCATTGTATACTGACTCTTTCACACAGACTGTGCCCAGCTCTGTGCCAACAGCTAATGAAGGAGGGTTTCAGACAGACACACAGACAGATCAGTGAGTCAGATGGGCGAAGGAGACCAGCCCACATGAAACAAAGAGACCAGGGGAAATAGATTTCTTCACTAAGGAAAATTAGATCAAAGCAAAGATTTGAGTAAATGATTGAAAACATACTTATAGAGGATCCACATAATAGCATTGTGCATGTTAGGATGAATTTACTAAAACAGGTTTTAGTAAAAGCAGTGACGTGATTCAGCATGGAAGAACAAAGAAGTGAGGGATGGGCTGCCGTTAGCGTCCCCACCCTAAAAACCACCTGCATCTGCTCGCGATCAACACACAAAGCAAAATAAATTGCTCCCAACAAGCATTTTAATCCATCACTTTCGATACTCAAACACCAAGAAATTATTTTATATTTTGAAACCATTTTTAAGAAATCCTGCAACAAGTGATGTGTTGTAGAATCATGAGAAAATTATGCAAAAAATCTACATTTATTTTCATTTGTAGTCAGAGAAATACAATAGCAGAGTGATTCATGTTGATTGGTAATTGTTGCAGACCACAGAGCCTTAAGAGCTTTTAAAGGATCAGTATCCTACTCAAGGGCAAATTTACCACTATGATAACACACAGTCTTGCCGTGACAAAGATTGTATCGGCAGGTTGTTCCACTTATGCAGATTTTTTTTTTTATTTTACTCCGGAAAAGAAACACTTTAAATAGACATATCAAGCTGAGGAAGGTAATTTAGAAAATGAGGGAGCTGCAGAGACTGAAAGGGAGATGTACTGAGACAGACACATCAGACAAAGAGGAAATTGGTCAGTTAAAAAAAGCGTGAGTAAGGCTGATGCCTGTTGCCATGGTGATTGGGGTCAATGAATGGTTGCTATGGAGCCTGCTGTTTGGAATTCTGTGAAGAGGATATTTTGATGTGTGAGTTGTCTGTGGGTGGAGCTCAATGGGAGATTATATACATTATAAATGAAAATGTACACTTGAAGTCGGCATGTGTGTCTTTTTCTGTCTGTTATCATTCACCCTTTGGTCTTTATACTGTCCTTTGAAAAAAATGAGGTACTTTACATAGAACAGTGAGCTCTGGGTAAGCCTGAGAAGAGAGGAGAAAGAATTACATATCCTTATATTTTATGAACAAAAATACTGGGACACGTCACAGCTTTTAGGACTTCCCATGTCCACTGATTTGAAATATTATCATAAAGTGTTCATGTCAGTCATTATGATCAACTTAAAGGCTAATTTTTTTAACAACAGCAGTATATAACAGTACAAAAACACATTATACAAACACCTGCAGGTAGAAATTGATTAATGTAACAGTTTTAGTGCTGAAGAATATCTGTAACTCACTAGCGTAGCAAGATTAATTGTACAAAACCCATGTTCTCTGTAAAATGCACTCGCGTTTGGCTCAATTTAAATAAATGTGCATCTATAAGAGACCGATAGGTGTAGGAAAGAGCAAGAAAAGTTAAACTCAGATGCCAGTGGCTTGAAAAATTTTTTGGTAATTGGTATTCAATGCTATTGATTCATTATATCCCATACAGGATAGGTGGAAAAAGTACTGAAAAATTGTAATTAACTAAAACTATCTTTACTTTGCTTAAATTCTACTCAAGTAAAAGTAAATGTACCCATCAAAAAATCTACTCAAGTTCACATTGTGTGGGTGTATGTGCCACACAATGAATATGCGTACACCATACAACTGTAAAAAGTCAAAGTGAAACTTAAGATGCTTTACTAATTCCCCTAAGCCTCCTGCTGTTGTGCAACACATTTTCCTTTTCCCTACCTTCAGAACCTTTCATTTCAGGGGGCAGGACATTTGTTTAAGGGTGGGAATTCTGTGCGTGCACGCCTGTGCAATTTCATTTCAGTTCAGGCCGATTGTTTTTTTTCCCGCATTTCCTTTTTTACTGAGTAACAGGGGTTTTCCAGTGTAGCGAAGTAAAATATGTGGATCAAAATGTACTTGAGTAAAAGTAAAATTACCTATTTCAAAAGCCACTTAAAAAATTACAAATTTCTCACAAAACCTACTCAATTACAGTAACGTGAGTCAGTGTTATTCATTAGTTTCCACCTCTGCAATATACTCTCTCTCTCTCTCTCTCTATGTGTGTGTATATATATGTATATATATATATATATATATATATATATATATATATATATATATATATATATATATATATATGTATATATCTCAGCCAGTCCTAGTTGTAAGTGAATGTACTATGTAGCTTTAATGTGAGTCTTAAAAGTAAAAAGCCTTAAACTGAGTTTGTGTGGAAAAGCTCCTTTGTTCGTCTGTTCTCAAACTGACTTTGTATTTATGACCGAGTTCATCAGTGAAGTGTAGGGTGATTGCTTGTGTTTGTATTGCGCTCTAGGTGTTTTACGTGCTATTTGCTATGTCTGTTGTCAGTGATTCATGTAAATAACTTAATTTATGTCTTTCTGCTCATTTTCCTTTGAGGCATGTGCATGGTGTTGTCCACTTGTTTGCAAACAGTTGTTCATAGAATCAAAGTAGCGGAATGTTTAGCACCATGTCAGGTACCTGGTGCGTGACCCTTGGCTGTTTTACACCTGCGTTTGGCTGTGAGTGATGATAAAATTGTATGCGTAGTGGGTTTCTGGGTCATTGTGTGTATGTGTGTGAGGTCATGCATTTGAGCTATATTAAGTGTGTATCCCTGTGTAGACTACAAACAGCAGATTTATTTTCCATTCTCACCTGATACGAGTAGGAAATTCACTACTCATCAGCGAGTCTGCAAAATATATTAACTTTCTCTTAAAAAAGACATATAATTTGCATTTCTATTTTAATGCACAATGATAAATGAGATGAATTTGACGACACAATACTTTTCTGTTCCATTTTCATCTTCTGCAGTCAAAGCTCTGTTCTCTGCTGTATTCCCATCTATTATCAGGTGTACATTTGTGCAGTACTTAGTGGTAAAACCTAATTGCAATATTAGCCTGTGCAGTGATATATAACCACAAAAGCCTGTTATTTAATTAAATCACTCAATGTTACACTTGAGAGCTCTGCAGGTCACACAACATTCTCCACACCCATGATAAAGAGACGACCACTCAGCCTCTGTCTATGGTCACATGGCTACAACCAGACTGAGTACAAATACAGATACAGATACAGATCAGCTTTATTTATAACCAGAGGGAAATGCATTTCTGTCAGCTCAAGAAAATAAAATTAAACAAGTATTAGTTTTGAGAGTAATGGCATGACATCAGGGATTTTCAGTCGTGCATCTTAGTGAGGTGAGTCGTCCACTGCAGCTGTTTTTAGGTTGTTTAGAAGGTGGTGAAAAAGTTGATCCAGATTGTTCTTGATGTCCTTCAACTTATTCAGTGAGCAACTCCCAAATGAGTCCAGCTCCTCTCCAAACACTGACACTGATTCAGGTTGTTTTTTTTTTTGTTTTGTTTTGTTTTTTTGCCAGCTGTCATACATTTTATTTTATCTGCAAGTAGAGTAGTGAAGTTGTATGATTGCTTTACTATTGGATTATTTTTCATCACTGTCCATAATAATCTCAGTCTGACTGTTTTGTATGGCTCCAGTGACAGGATGTTATGTGTTGTGTGACAATAGAAGAATATATATTGTTTCATATTCTGTTCTGTTTACATCATGTTGCAAGTCACACTGTTTTTTACACTTTGTGAAACCTGCATGAAGTCCTTTCAAGCAATATGAAGTAAAGTGAACGTGATGCAAAGGGAATTGTGATGCTGAAAGGGAATTGTGCATACAGGAGTTCCAAAATCAAGAAAAAAGTCTAACCTAATGAAGTTTAGTTATTTTAAACCATTTCGTAGTTGAATTTACTGTTACCATGATGTCATTACAACAGATTGTGACTATATTGCCTACCCCTACTGCAGTTAATGTCTTGAATAGTAATCTATGTACCTGTAGTCATGTAGAAAGGATTTACCCAAAGTACAAAATGTGCTGCAGATGCATATCGTGTCACATCCGGTGAATGTCTCAGTGAATGTGTTCCCTCTGTCACTGTCTCTCTGGTTGTTGTAGTGACACTGATGTAGTTGTGATGCCATGGGATACATTGAGTCAGGAAGACATGGGGGCTTTGGATATGTCTTTGGGCCTTTGGGCTTGAGTGTGTGGGTTTCTGGAAGGGTGGGGGGTGGGGGGGTGCACTTTTGTTTCGTGTGAAGAGATGCGAGAGGATAGCCACGCAAGCTTCATGCTAGAGTACACAAATGCGTGGGGGACAGGAATAGACACTGTGGATGGTTGTAGGGGCTGATGGAAGTGCACGTGGAGCTAGTGCATGTGATTTTCCCCTCCCCCATCACTAGTGATGTCAGATCCTGCACAGTATGTTGCCACTGGCAGCATGTAAGAGCCCATCCCCCCACTTGACTGAGCTGGTCTGGCGGCCGCTGTATCATCATCTTCATCATCATCATCATCATCATCAGAGCAGCTTTGGGGTATTCCTCACATGTGCATACATGTTGAGAAAACATTCATCATACACTTTTACTTGTCTTTAACAGTCATTGCGTTTTGAGGTGCAACAAGGTGTGATGAATCTGTCAAAAATATTTGTTTTTTTGATACAATCCACCATTTTTCTTTTCACTCATGGATGTAAACTCATGGATTTCTCTATTTGTAGATATAAAGCAAAATTGCATTGAAGATACTACCATTTTCATTACAATCATTATTTTGATATCTTAATAAATGGTGATGAATGCCTGGTTTAATTGGATTTTTAAAAAAAAGTGTCAGTATAGCCTTCAATAGTTTCATAGTGAACAAATAATATCAGAAATTTAATGTTGTCTTTTGCGTAAAAGTGATATTACACCATGGGTGGATCTGAATTTTAACTTGTTTTTGTTATGTATTTTATTTTTCATTATTCAGCACACAATATGGTAATCACTCTGGCATTTGGTCCATCTAAAATGAACAGGAGTGTTGTAAGGATGTTTGGCCACCACTGATATGTGTTTACTACGTCATGAGATCTGTGTGATTTCAAAGAAAATGCAAATAATGTGACAAATTAAGGTTGTCTGCACCCTGTATGTTACCTGTAATCCTTCTTGAAATTTGATTCTACTCTGTTTGATGCATTTAACTCAGGTGGTGGAGACACATTAATAACAAAGAAAATGTATCTACGGATATGCAACAGTAATCAATTCGTTAATTAATCAAAAATTGTAAGAAGTAGGCATTTTCCAGGCACTATTTCTGCCTTAGTGCTGCGTATGTTAAGTAAAGTGTTATAAAGTGGAAATTAAATAGTGTACTTGTGATTCACCCACTCCGTGGTTGATCTGTTTTTTATTACTATTACTTTGGTTTGGTTGGAGGGAATATGTGAACAATGACATCATGACTAAAACTGGTTTGTTTATATGGCTCCAAATAGTAATTAAAATGCCCATCCCTATTGTGCACTGTGGTGGATATTAAGAAGGCAAAATGAGGACAAACACTCACTGACAATATCACACACTGTCATATGCGCACATTTATATCTGCAGTTTGAGTCTGTTAGTGTTTAACCTTGACAGAAGTGACAGGCGCACTAGAGCGCTGATACTGAACGCTTGTTATTCTGTTCTCACTTGAATGACTTTGACTATTTGCACTGAACTAACAGCCATGATGCAACATGTTCAAAAATGTAAAAACACATCATTAGAGCAGTTTTACATCCATGTTTTACCAACTTCATAGTATGTGTGAACCTCAGACATCACAGGCTGAAAACCCTTGATGGTTGATGCTTTATCAGCTGTATCAGATGTTGTGTATCCTTGTCATTACATGTCAGTCAGTGTTTATTGGCAGTATGAGCTGCGCGAGACACGACACGCTTGTAATGAGCTTATCCTCAAGATTGAACAGCTGTTTGACATTGAATGTGTTTGGTTGAGAATGACTTAATGGAGAACATGATACTGTTGGATCTGACTCGTTGTTCAGGAGATGAGCCTTTGAGCAGTATTTTCACCCTTTATAGAGCACTCATAGAAATACTCTGAAATACTCTCAACCTTAGTGTGTTATTTGAGGACATAACAAGACTTTATTGCTTTTGTGAAAATTTCAAAAATTTTTATGTAGAAAATCAAGGTTAGTGGAATTGCCGTATTTGGTAACTTACTCGTAAGTGGCAAAAAAATAAAAATTACAAGAAGTAAATGTAAAAAAAAAATATAAGAAAGACACATGTAAGGTGAAAGGTACATGTATTTTAGAACATGAGACCAACATTTTTAAAACATTAGAACAACCTAAGTGCTGATCCAGACCCCTGTCCACATCCACATTATCCCTTTGAGTATCATTCCTTAGATTAGTACCATTACTTCATGGTACCTAACAAAGCAGGTACACTCACAGTTCATGCAGAGGTGGACCTTACAGACCCTGTAGACCACATTGGACCTGAGATTGTTGACTCACTGTCCTCACTGTAACTGTTGCTGTCACTAGTGGCTTTTCCATTGGACATATGCGCAAAACTTTACTGATATTTACTAAATGTCGAAAAAACAGAAGTGCATAATGTCTGTTTTTCCATCAAATCACAAATGCAATGATTTGTTTATTTATTGTCACGAGATGGCATGAGAAGTCATTCCATAAACATGGCAACAAACATAAATATCATGTTGATTTCCGGATATATTCATTATTATATATTATCCCTCTAACTTGTACTAAATTAAAAAATGATTCAGCTTCCTGGTGTGTCCACACATACCGCGCCATGTTTCTTTTAAAACTTTTTTTCTTTGCTTGTTGTAATGTCCGTCATCATCCGATTTTTTTTTTTTGTTCACATGACTCCAGTTGCAGATAAAGGCCTTTCCTTTGCAGTTTTGCATGATATACCATTTGTGCTGCATCCGAAAAACCACCTCTTGCCAGCGCAAAAAACGGGAGTTTTGGCAAAATTGTCATTTTTCCTTTAGGTAAATTTTTATGCGCAAGATATATTTGCTCAATTTGAAGGTCAATGGAAAAGTGACTAGTGTCTTGTAATGTGTGCGGAAAGTACCAAAAATAGTCACTTGCCCAATAAAGGGTTAACTTGACTTACAGCAAAAGAGCACAAACTAATGTAGTACAACGAATTACACAGACGGCTTTATGAAATGTTTTTGCTCCCATTCCCTCCTTGAAATTCTATAAATCGATGATGACGACAGACCACACACACTGGTTCTTGCTGCGTGAGTGTCATGTTGCGGTTGAGTAAAGTACAATCTGTACAAACACAGTGAGAGGAAGAAACAGTAGTAAGAAGTCAGGATATTAGCCGAGCATCTTCATGCATTGTAAAAAGCTCAGGAGCAGAAAGGAATTCTGGGAATGTTTTTCTCCAGAGCAGGTGCTAAAGCCACTGATTGACGTCTCAGCTTTTCACCCAGCCCCCGTCGCTGTGTACCTCCCTTCCAGAACAGAAACACAACAAGTCATGACCTTTGGAAACTAAACTAGTTGAGCAGGTGCTGTTTCTCCATTGTTTACCTTGTCCTGTCAGATGCTCGTTGTGGCTCCTCCTGCTCTGCACAGCATCTCCGCTCCTGCTACATATGTGTAATATCCACCATCAGCGGGTTTTGAGTTGTGAAAAAGTTGAGGGTGGGTCTTACATATGCATGGTGTAGAATAAAATGATTTAATGTGACTCTACATTGAGTGATTAAGTGTAATGTGAATAAAACTTTAATACATTACGGTCAAATAATCTCTGCATGAGTCACATCAGATAGATTTTCATGGGCAATGATCAGGAAAAAAAACAACTGTGCTGATCTCACATTACTTTGCAACATCATCACTATGATGTCTTTTATTATTGTTTTGATTCCGAGTCTCCTGTCAGCAGAAATTATGCACTATGTATTAGAGGTAAGCTTATGGTAGATTCTTAAAGGCTGATATAATATGATATGATATAACAAACTATAGTTTCTTACAGGAAAAAGCAGATTAATCAGTCAATATCAGGATGCCTTAGAATTCAAATAAAATACTTTTGGGGATTGATCCTTTTTAATTAGAAACCAGATGAATGTTGAACGGAACATTTTAGTCAAAGTAGTTAATGCATATAAATTATTTAATCAATCAATCAGCAAATCTAGAGCTGATCATTAAAAAAATTGTAAAATCAGGGCAATAGCTTAATTTGTAAAAAAATTTATCAGATATTTTTTCCTCCAAATCAGTAATTCTAGTTAAGAAGCATCCCAATAGTGTCTGTAAAATGTTCCACCAGTGGGAAATAATGGGCTAAACTGAATAATTGTGGCATCATGTATGCCACGCAGAGTTTTGTAATTTACTTCAATTCATTTTTGTCCAAGGTCTCAAATGCTTTTAAATCCAAACTCAAAGTGCTAGAAACTAACTCAATAACTTGCTCTTGTTTTTCATAGTTTGACTTGTCCTGTAAATTTTTATATGTTGTAACTGTGTGTTGTATTTCATGCTGCCTCTTGGCCAGGACTCTCTTTAAAACGAGGTTCTTAATCTCAATGGGACTTTTTTTTCCTGGTTAAATAAAGGTTAAATAAAAAAAAATGAGAATGGAAGAGTCGGACCACTGCGTAAAGTCTTGTCTATTACATCCCAAAGATTCTCAGTGGGGTTCAGGTTTTGAGTCAATAGTGACCAATCTATGTGTGAAAGTCATGTTTCATGCTCCTTGAACCACTGTCTCACAGTTTGAGCCTGATGAATCCTGTCATTGTCATCTTGGAGTATGTTTGTGACATCAAGAAACAAAAAATCCACCAACGAAAAACCCGGTCATTCAGCTGAACTCATTTTTTTGGACACATGACATTGCTGAACCTAGATCTGACTGACTAGATCTAACTGAATCAACCCCAGATCATAACATTGCCCCCACAGGGTTGTACTGTAGGCACTAGGCATGATGGGTAATCACTTCATCCCCCTATCTTCTCATTCTGAGGTGTCCATCACTCTGAAACGGAGTCAATCTGGCCTCATCAGACCACATTACCTTTTTCCATTGAAACAGTCTAATCATTATGCTCTCTATCAAACTGAGGGTTGTTTAATACATGAGACACCACTCACTGCATCAGTTAAGGTTAAAGAACTTATAATTATCCAATGGAAGGTCTTACGCATTTGCTTAGTTAAATCCAAGTGGTAACTTTTTTCACCATATGTATTTATTAGTGTTATTTATTTACTTTTTCTTTTGAAGGACCTCTTTTATTAACTATTTTTGGGTGTGTGAGTGAATTAGAAATGCATGTTGACATAATAGCACTCAAGTACTACCTCTGTGGCCCAAATACAGAGTTGTCATGACTACTGACTGTAAATGTTAAGATGATATGAGTTCATGTATGAGACCGCACTAATGGAAGGAAACCACTGAGGGGAAGGTGGTGGTTTTTGTCAGTGTTCCTTTGCTAATTTGTGCTGTGAAACCGTGTTTGATGCTGCTGCCTCCTTTAAAAGCACACCTTATGGATGCTTAAGTGACGGTCTACATCTCTGCATGATGTCATTCATTGATTTTGCAGCTCGGCTCTGGCTACTAATCTTCTAGAGTGATGCCTTTGTCGATCCAGTCATCAGGATTAATGTTCAAGCCTGTGAGACTGTGATGTGTGATGACTGATTGCATCTTAATTTGCGGCACGGCTACTAAAAAAATGCAAAGATGTCAAGGTTTGTTTCAATGCACAGAATTACTGTATAGTGCACCATGGCTGTCAGTTCAGTCCTTTTACTGTCTTCTTTGAGTCTTCTGATCTTTCTCTTTTTTTCCTTTTTCATGATTTGAATGCTTTTTAACTAGACACAGACATTCATTAAAATAAAAATAATATGATTTCTGGCAATTTGTTATTATTGAGTGTGGCATTGTGGATCACCACTAATCCAAGAATCTCTCCCAGACAACAGCTTCAATCATTTCTCTAACTGTGGCTGTAAAAGGGTTCAGCCTAATGTGTGGTTCTTCTTCTGAGAAATGGCAGTGGTTCTGGTTTTAGCAAAGTCTGGCATTACTGAAGCATAGATCTGATTAACTGTGTGGCTTTGTGTTCTCCCTGCAGGGCTGGCATTGATGATGTGGAGACAGACGTGGTGGAGATTGAGGCAAAGCTTGACAAGGTATGAACTTAATCTTTGTGTGGACCCTGCTTCTCGTTAAAATTTCATTTTTTTTTAGCAGAATTCTGGTCTTGTAATAAGTATTTGTTGCATTTCAGAAGTCCTGGTTTCCATTATATGTGTAGTAAAAATTGCCTACAGACATATATAGTTTAGAGACATTATGTTATACACAAGTGATGACTGTTGAATCATATTTTCAACTGTAATATGAACATGTGCAATAAATACATTAAAAGACTGGTTAAGAGAGGTTCCATGTGCAAGAATTAGACATATATAAGAGGCTGTGATTGTAAAAATGAAATGTAATTCATTACGTTTCAGTCAGTGCGTAATCACACAAAAATAAGGAATGTGTTTTTTTTAACTTAGAATGATCTGTTTATATGTAGAGACAGTGTGGATTGCTGCTTTGCACGGGCAGGTTTCTACAAGAGCCCAGAACGGACTTCCTCTTCTATTTCATAACAAGTGACATCCAGCATGATGGTGCAATAGAATCACATACTATGTTCTAGAGTAAACAAGAGTACCCTCTCGGTCCAAATCAAAAGACTAAATATAAAGATGGATGACCTGACATCATTTCATGCTTTCATGGAAGAATGAAGCTGCTTAATGATAATTACAGTTATCAGTCATGTATTTAACCCTCTCTACCTGTCTGGGACTAAGTATAAATGGACAATATCTGCATCACAGAGTAGATTTGTTGCAGTGTGAAAACACACAGAGTCGATGCAGAAATCTAGTTTCTTCTCAAACTGTTTGAATTACAGTCTGATGGAACGGGATTATGGAATTTTTGTCCAGTGGCACTAAAGACTATCAAGCACTACAGCTTTAAAGGGGTCATATTTTGCCAAACCCACTTTTATTAGTCTTTGGTACATTTATTTGTGTATTTGTGGACGCTAACAGTTCAAAAAGTTTGAATTTGAACACTCCAGGTGCTCCAAAGTTATCTTTATATTCATTTTGGCAAAAATCGAGTGGATTTCTACCACCCATTTCAATTCCTGCTTAATTTGTTGCGTCTATAACTAGTTATGTCATGATATTTGCACATATAAGGTCAAGACTTCCGACAAATATTTCTCCGAGTACGCCATAATTGTTTGTCAGCAGCAGCAGTTATAGTAAAAACTGAAAATATGTCCAAACTTCAAGCCAATTACCTAAAATGTTCAGTTGTTGGTTGTATTAACGAACACTAGTGGCTGAACAGGACAGAGCAGCACAGGTAACAACCTGGAGGGGGTGGGACATGAAGTGACTCATTTGCACTCAAAACGACCTTTCTGGTGTCATTACTCAGAAATAGGGCTAAAGATGGACCAGTGGAGTTTAATTAATGAAGAATTCAGACCCAAGTATAGCATTTACAGTTTATGTAGACTACAAGGAAATGTTTTAAAATGCATAATTCCATTTAAAAAAGCAAAATATCACTCCTGTAACTAAAAACCTGAAAACAGACAAAACAAATAATGTGTCTGATGAGAAACTTTAGTATTTTTATGTATAATATAAGAGAAAGATTAGATCAGTCACTTGGTTGAAATCTAGTTTCACAGCTTGATGTCACTAAATGTCACACAGTGAAACATTAACGTATCAGATGGACAAATGAAGCAGGTGTTCACATCATTTTAGATGAAATCAGTGTCAGTTTGCATCGATTTTGTTCTCACTCCAGGGTTAGTTTATCGCATGTCATATTAGCTTTACAGTAATGAACAATGCTAACGTAGACCACAGATTTTCCTCATATCATGCAGGCATATTGCATATTATTACCAAAGTATGTATTAAAACCATCACCAGTTGTAAGATGCCCCTTAAAGCCCTCTCTGTATCACCACTGGCCTGTTTGTGCCTCTGTTATTGTCCTTTGTTAATGTGTCTGTCTTTTTCCCTCTATAATCTAAATGTCAAGGTCATTTAAACCAGGAAAGCATTGCAGACATAATTTATGCTATTTACTAGGTCTGTACAGTACAGTGCTAGATAACACATACATACATGTCTGGATGTGGTAAACACACTGATTAAACACTGATTAATGTTACAGAAGCTGCTTTCTGTTCTGTTGTGCAGGCCATAAGTGTCACATAACAGTATTCTGTTATCTGAGCTTGAGATATCTTTATGTTTCATACCTAAGAGGAGAAAATGTCATATACCTTAAGTACCAGACATGATAAACCTGTTATATTGTCATCAAATGAATGTTGTATATGAATTTTCTAAAAAAAAAAAAAAAGCAAACTACTTAGTGAAATTGCACTATGTGGTTAAAGCCAAATCGGACGCTTCAAGTAAAATTAATCATTTCATTATTGTATCTCCTGAAGATGGCTCCAGATATTTAAGACTAGGAGAAGTGGGTAGATAATCATCTCCAGGGAGTCTCTGTACTGAGTCAGAAGCTCTTCAGATAAACTAATAGACTTGTAAGACAGACAGCATTTAGAGATTGAGATACTGGTAATGTAGTTCTGGAGTGACCTCACCCTTATTTGTCTATGTCTCTGTGATTCTCTCTTCTGCATTGAACTTGTTGTCTAAAACTTTTATACATGGATGTCTAAAGGCTTCTCATTCAGTGTCTTAATGCATTTGGAAAAAAAACAAACAAGAAAAATCCTCAAATTTGCCAAATTTACCAGTCTGTGAAAGTCATATAGAAGCTGTTTTAAAGCATCTAGTCTCTATTAAAGGGGTTATATTTTGCTTTTTTAAATGGAATTATACCTTTTAAAATATTTCCCTGTAGTCTACATAAACTGCAAATGCTACACTTGGGTCTGAATTCTTCATTAATTCAACTCCACAGGTCCATCTTCAATCCTATTTCTGAGTAATGACACCAGAAAGGTCGTTTTGAGCATTGGCCCTTTAAATACAAATGAGCCACTTCACACCCCACCCCCTCCAGATTGTTGATTGTGCTGCTCTGTCCCGTTTCTCCATACTCAGAGAAATGTTCGTCGGAAGTCTTGACCTTATATGTGCAAATGTCGTGATATAACAAATTAAGCAGGAATTTAAACAGGTTGTAGAAATCCACTTGATTTTTGCCAAAATGAATATAAAGATAGCTTTGCAGGACCTGGAGGATTCAAATTCAAACTTTTGGAACTATTAGGGTCCCCAAATACACAAATAAATATACCAAAGACTAATAAAAGTGTGTTTAGCAAAATATGACCCCTTTAAGGTCATTAACAGATCCATGTAGGTCTTCTCATTGTTAAAAGAGTGAGCCAGGATGTTACAAAAGCATAGAAACAACAAATTATTTGGACTCCCCACAGTGGAGGACCCTCAACAGAACTGAAGAGCTTTGTTTGAGTGTCATTGTAAAACAACCAGATGTGGGTGGTGGGTTTCCATTTGGGCCTTTGTGATTTCCTGTTTAGATGTTAGAGTTAGAATCAGCTCTTCATCAGATTAAATGACAGTTGAACCTTGCAGCTACAGTGACAGTTTTGAACGGTGTGAAAACACTGAACGCTGTCGAGTGTAAAAGCTTCCACAGGCCGATGCCGTTACGACTGCTACTACTGATGTACTTGAGTAGAGTCCTGGATGATTTCTTAATTTACCTGCAGCCAAATCTACAAGCAAATTTTTTAATGCTTTTTTCTTTGTAAGGTTATCATTAACAAAAATGAACAAAATAATGAAAATTCAGTGTGGAAAAAACCAGTCATTATAAAACAAACACTATATTATAAATAAAACACTAACCGTAACATCTATGGGGAAAGTATCAGTAGTTTTCACCTTTGTCAGTCTGTTTATACCTCATTATTCACTAAAACACTGATATATTGTCTAGTTGTCTTGTTTCACAGATGGTAGTTTATCGTCTAAATAATTTCACTCTTTCCTATTTGTACAGTCCAAGAGTTTTTCCAACAATGCTGAACACAAATCATGTACACACCATCTATATGCACAAATGAAAAATACGAAAACAAATACTGAAAAGAATAAAAACTAAACAAAAACAAGAACACACAATTGTGATGAATTAAAAGGCATGCATAAAAATATCAAATTGTAACCCCCAATTTCTTGTAATGTGTGTATTGTGTAAGTTATAGTAGTGTATTTGTAGTTTTATATTGTCTTTTGCTGTGTGTAGTTAGGGCTATCTGTAATAGAAAAAAAAAAATTAATGTTAAAAAATGAAAAAAATGAACAAAACAACAATTAATAATACAGCAATATATAGTGAGAGAATCATCTTAAAAACAAATTAAAGTTAAACTGAAGTTGAAACAAAGAGTTGCTGGGCCATTATATCCTTGGTTCTTTCTTACCTTTGTTGGTATGTGCATGTCATTGTTTACCATGTTGGTATGTAATTTTTGTTGAAATAGATTGTTATAACTTATGTAGACGATCAATTAGATAGTTTCTGTGTGTAATGTACATCATTTTTTTTCTAATCTGTTTACTATCTGTTATTTACATTATTAAGACTCTAAACCGATGTAATCTTATAAGGAAGGAAAAGTAATGTGTTATGTTGTGTAAATGAGAGGTGGGGGTGGAACTGAATATGTTTTCTTCTTCCCACTCCTTTTCGAGCAATACATGCTGAATTTATTTTGTTATTACAAGTGTGCATGGCAATTGCTATTTTGTTTTGAACACTGTTTATTAATTTATTTGCTCTGCTATTAGGTCCTTGTACACACGAAAGTTTTGTTTTTTCTTCTGCTCAGAACAAATAAATGAAATGAAATTAAATTAAATTAAATTAAATGAAGAGTGAAAACAAAATAAAATGCAAAGCTATTATATGTTTGCATCATAATTTGCCAAAATATAAAAATGCCCAGGCTCAGGAACCTTATTTATGTACTTGTGTATATATGTATGTATGTATGTATGTATGTATATATGTATGTATGTATGTAGGTATGTAGGTAGGTGGGTAGGTAGGGCTTTTGCAGAAACGAATACATGCACAATATATACACAACAATAATATTAAAACAGTATAAACAATAATAACAATATAAAAACCCAGTGTCCATCTACTTAATACAATATAAACACACATACTCACACATTCCAGTAACAGTCCAACCTTATCAATGCTGAAAATTTTAGTACATTCAAGTACATTCTCGCTTTTTTATCATCCTTGTTGGTTAAGAAACTTATGCAGTTTCCTCTTTTAGGCAAACAAAGTACTAAACACAAACAACAGACAAAAATAACCTATAAAAGTGTCTTTCTTTCTTATTTTTTTATTAACAGCATGATTTTACAGTAGTCGTTTTGCTCTTCTAGGCAGTCCACACTAACCACAGTCTTCTGGTTTAATTCTACTGTGGCTGACCTTTTACATACCCCCCCCCCCCCCCCCCCCCACACACACACACACACACACACACACACACACACACTCTCCTTCCTGTCCACTGTGAAGTCCACTGTAATTGTTTCAGTCAATTAACACAGTGGGATTTGTCATGTCACACCAGATGTCACATTTTGACTACAAGTGGACTCTTCCAGTCCATTTATCACCACATACTGACACATACACTTCGCCTGTAACAGTCATGCTCGGACCCCAGGGGCTCAGTGCAGCACATGATGAGATCAGATTCCTCATATCAACCACACCGTTGACAGATATGTCAGTCCATTCTGGTAATAGCAGCAGGGCGAGTCCACAGCTGCTTCTCTGAAACACTCTCAGTAAATACTGTAACTGTATGATGCAGGTTACTACATCTATTCTGACACTCTTTGCTTTTATACAGATCACACAGTATGAATATGAGACTCATTACATCAATGTTACATCTGCCATGTTTTTGTCACGCCGTCCTCACTCCATATACAGTTGCGGAAAAAATTATTAGACCATCAACACTGCAAAAATCAAAATCTTACCAAGTGTATTTTTCTCATTTCTGGTCAAAATATCTCATCACACTTAAAATAAGACATAATAACCTAAAGAGTAACTTGTAACTGAGATATAAGAGCTTATTTTTCGACAATAGATCTCGAAAACCTCATTTAAAGAAATCTTACCAAGATAATTTTCACCTGTTCCATTGGCAGATTTTTTTTGCTTGAATTAAGCAAAAAAAAAAAATCTTGAATTAAGCAAAAAAAAAAAATCTTGAATTAAGCAAAAAAAAAAAAAAAAAAAAAAAATCTTGAATTAAGCGCAAAAAAAAAAAATCTTGAATTAAGCAAAAAAAATCTGCCAATGGAACAGGTGAAAATTATCTTGGTAAGATTTCTTGAAATTAGGTTTTTGAGAGCTATTGTCTAAAAATAAGCTCTTATATCTCACCTACAAGTTACTCTTTAGATGATTATGTCTTATTTTAAGTGTGATGAGATATTTTGACCAGAAATGAGAAAAATACACTGGGTAAGATTTTGATTTTTGCAGTGAAAAGTCATCAAAAATAATGGTTATGCAATCAAGTACTAACTCCTGTGTGTATCATGTGACTAAAACAGACAGAAAAGAAAACATGGAATGTCTAAAAGCACTGTTTTTGGCAGTACAGTGACATAGATATTAATGTAAGAACTGAAGTGATTTTGGTTATTATCAAGAAAACATGGAAAATGGATAGATATCACCTCTTAATATAAAGTCTTATGAGCTATTTTGGTTGTTATCATTATATTTATCCAAATAAATGTACCTTTATTTGTACCAGGCATTAAAATGAACAAAAAATTGAAGAAAAAAAGGGTGGTCTAATAATTTTTTCCATGACTGTAGTTTCTAATGTGTTCCCTGTGCAGTGTAAGGGTCTTACTTTGAGCCTCCCAGTAAACCACAGTCACACAGTAACAGCCTTGGGAACTACTGCGCCAAATGCGATAATTAAAGGTTTACTGCACTCTCTCCTCTGCAGCCTGTAGTAGTGCACACAGCTGCATCAGTCCAGTGGTAATGACAGTGTACCAGTGTACCACTGCTCATCATATTACCCGAAAAGTGGGAAAGTTTAGTAGCTGCCAGTTCTTATGGTGTTTAATGGAGCCTGTACTTGCACTGTGAACTGTCTGCACCTGGTAATGTACATGTTTGCAGTCAGGTTTTTGCCTTGATACACTGTGCCTCAAATTATCAGTTTTTGCACATATGTTCTGCTGTTTTTTTTTCTGCTTTAATTCTCAGTTTAACCCATAAAGACCCAGTGCTACTTCTGTGGTAGTTCTCAAATGAATTTTTCCTCTGTGTTTAACCTTTTTTAAGCTATTTATCACCATTTATTGGAATATGATCTTCTTTATTTTAAGTTTTTTTTCAGTGCAAATCATGTATTTTCATATATTTAATTCACCGATCATGTAGATATTCATTGAAGCTCAGAGTAAATTCAAAGGTTATTAGAACAAATGAGAAAAAAAAGGGAAAAATTGACCTTTTCAGCCAAGATATCTTTAACTAAACATAAAAACCATCCATCCACTGTCATTTATCAAACTCCACATGTTTTACTGGTGAATTAATGTTGTAGAAGATGACGGTGTTTCCATGCTAACTATGGAGCCTCTGAACGTCCAAATGGGTCATTTCTGATGACCATGAAAAGATAATTAACTGCTTTTTACACCAATTATTTACATGCATTAATTGGATTAATGGATCAACAAGTATTAAACATTTTAGATCAGTAGATGCTTTTGGTCGATGGTGGGTGTTTGGGTCTTTATGGGTTAAATTGATGGTTTCAGATCATTTTTAAGCTGTACCATATCTTCACAGTTATCTTCTATATGTTGCTGTTGTTTGTTTCAGTAATTCATGGATTAGGAAATGTTTAGAGCAGTATTTTAAACCTACTGTATGTATAGTATCTCTTCATTAACATTAGCACAGTCATTGCAGTCACTTCGTCAAACACTATAATGCTTTTAATGAGTCATCACTGGTATTTGAATAAAGCAATAAGCCCCAACAGTTTCTACTAGACGTGGTTTCACAAAATAAACACAAATCTACAATTTTGCTATTGTCTATAGAGTTTTATTGTTGTTATTATCTTTACTATATCTTTATGCATGCACAGTTACTTGTACTTTATCCTGTTGCTGCCTTAACCAGTGAATTTCCCCATTGTGGGGTCAATAAAGTTTCATTTTATGTTATCTTATGTGTGCAAAGCATTCTTAAAGATTGGACTTACTAGCCTATTAACATGAAATATTGCAATTTTAATCGTGTAAATCGCAGACATGGTAGTAGCCTTGTTTTTGCTAGTATTTGAGTGTTTGAGCTCTGTATAGGTGTGTTTTAATTACATACTGTATCCAGAATTGGCTCTCATTTCAGTTTAGGGACCAGTAACATTGCAGGGATATTGACATTTATACCCAGTTGCAGCATATGATCTTTTACAGGATCCCTTTCCTCACAACAGTCATGAACAGTGCAGTAATACTGATGTATTCCAGTCACACATGTGAATTTATAGTATTTGACCTCACCTCTGAATATAGGAACCGTCCATTTTGTAAATCACCCCACAGAGAAAACTTTAGAGTTTTTGATGGAATAATGAAAGAAATACTCCATATTGTGTACTGCCTGTGATCATCAAATAAATGTTTTGTTTTTTTTTTAATTTGAAGAAATATACTAATGCCTGCAGTTGCAAATACTTCTCATTTGCATACCAGACACAGTACCTTCAGTGCTGCCTGCAGTGGCCTCGATACAGAAACAAGGATTATTCTAAATTTGAGTGTCTTAGATTCACTTAAGCTGTTTGATTTACGTAATCATTTTGACTATTAATATCTCTGCATTGTCTAAAACATGTGACTCTTTAAATAGACAGTGTTCCTGTTGGGTATTTAAAGTGATAATTTTTCTGTTTCTGTTGCTAGTTGGTGAAGCTGTGCAGTGGGATGATCGAGGCCGGCAGGGCCTATGTCAGCGCCAACAAGCTTTTTGTAAACGGCATCAAGGACCTGTCCCAGCAGTGCAAGAAGGAGGAGATGATATCAGTGAGTACAAGTAGCACTGGCTCTAAGTATTGGAGACAGAAACATGCAGACTGGGGTTCAGCTCCTCGGCAGACGACTGCTCATCTATCTCAACCCTCAGCAAGGACATTCCAGTGATTCCACACATGAATAATAACACTAATAGTAGCACAGTATAAACAGTTTCGTCCAAACACCATGTTGTCCAGCTGTTGTAATCATGAGACACGTGACAACATGCAGACAAGAACTGTTTACACTGATAGTTTACATGGCTGGAAGCAGAGAGATCTGAAACCTGCGTCATGTTTTTTTCTGTCAGGAAAACATTTGGACTCCATTTCCTGTCGATATGGGTGTTGTCGTGGTAACATTAAGGTGAAACACCAGAGATCTAATTATTTTATGGTCAATAACTACTCAGTCTGAGCTTATTTTATACCAAATGAACTGTCCTGTATAGACATGGTGTGCAAAAAAAAACAACAAAAACACACACCGTAATTATTCTTAACCAGAGATTCTGCACTATTTTGCTGATATATGGACAAAAATTTGAGTCTCATCACACCTACAGCGTGTGGACTTCCCATTCCTGTTAATTTGGAATGTTGTGATTAAGAATGCTCATGTCAGTTAATAATTATCACAGTAAATGTCAAATCAATATTTCTTATGTTTAAAGGCTGATTTTTCTTCATGGGGTAATGTTTTTTTGTGGTTTTAAGTGATTATTTATCGAAAGAATATGACAAATGTCTAGAGGTAGAAACATTTATAATGATAACAAGTGGTGCTAGGCACAACAAACCCCACCCATCCCACGTATTGTAGCTTATTTTGGCATCAATCCAGTTGATGTCATCATGTCCATGTGTGTGCTGATGTCAGCATATCAATTGCCCCTATATATATGCCAAGTCTCAAGTAATTGAAACAAAATGTATGTAAATGGGAGAAGAAAAATAATTTTTAAAATTCATAAAAAAATTTACTTTGGCCTACTTTTCCCAAAATTTAATCACATCTATTCTAGGTCACTGGCAATCTATAAACCCAATTTGGTATGAATTCAACCAGTAGTTTTGCTACTACAAACATTTGAAATTTTGCCTATTATAAGTAAATGGGGAAAAAAAAAGATTTTTAAAATTCATAAGAAATTTGAATTTTGACCTACTGTTTCCAAAATGTAATGAGATCTGTTCTGGGTCACTGGTAATCTATAACCCAATTTGGTATGACTTCAACCAATAATTTTGCTGGTAGAGTGTTAACAAAGAAACAAACCGAACCAGAAACAATACCCCTTGCCTCCCCTGTCGGGGGCAGGGTAAAAATCCAATGTTGAGTAAAAATGGTAAAAATGAACTGAAGTATTTTGTCAGTGTATACAAAATTAACCATAAAGATTAAATAAAAATGCATATTTATTGCAAAATAAGATTATATTATGACATTCATATCATCATTTTGTAGCCCAAGCCCTTGTTAGCAATGAAATACCTACATTTAATGTATCCCAAAACTTTTGTCCATATAGTGTATTTAAAGCTAAGCATGTACATATGTGTTCAACTCTGCAGGAATGCCTTGAAAAGTGTGGAGAAAGCCTCCAGGAGATTGTCAACTACCACATGGTGAGACATTTTTACACATACACATTGGTTTTAACTATAGGTGGGAGGTGGAGGTATAACAGTGTTTGGACATACCCAGGTCCTCTTGGCATGTTAACATCTTTCAGACATCGTTCAGGCTCTCCTGGGTCATCGGTACACAATACACACACACTTACACACACTTATTAACTGTGACCTCACTGTGACGGTGAATCTGTCCACACAGACCAGCACACATGTGTCTGATTCAAACCACATGCTTCACCAGATGTGTACAGCAGCTATCATACTCAAACACATTCATACACATTCACACACAGGTTTATTCATATGACTTTAGGGAGAGTTTTCCCCATGACTAAGTGTGATGAAGAAATGCTCCTCTCTAAGAATCTGCTCAGCTGCTACAGCAGGTTAAAAAAAAGCCTGGAAGCAATTCTACTCCTCGGAAGTCATGAAAATGTACAGTTACTAGACACTTTCACGACACTGTTTTACAGTCATAAGTCCAGGTTGTTGTGTTCTGGGATACATTCTTACCAGCAGCCGTAAGCCTCCCCTTTTCTGTTGTATATTGTGTTCATTAGAGACTCTAGTCTGTCTGTTATATTTCTGTCACTATTAAACACTGCTGTTTCATTCATTCTTTTCACCATCTGCTCTAAATAAAACTGTACTATTCTACTGCACTGTTTGAAATTTAACCCTGGAATTTTTTTGTCAAAATTAATTAATTCATTCATTCATTCCTTATATGAACCAGAGGTGATTTCTCATAGACTGCAAGGGAAGCTCAGCTTCCCCTAAAATTACAGAAATTAAATGGTCAAATATGTACGGTTGTATTGACATTTCATTGACTACAAATGTGTTAGAACACGTTCATCTCAAAGACGAGTTTGTTCAGAATCAGCTTTATCACAAATCATTGGACGCAATGATAACTTCTCATACATTCCCATTGCGCTGTTTTCTCATACGATCTCTGCTCAGTGCATTTGCCTGTAGATGCTCAGCGTCCATGCACTTAAATGGTACTGAGTGGAGCAGTTTTTTTCATTGCCTCAAAACTGGACGGTAATTGGATAAATGCCACGATGTTGTCCCGCCCCCAGATGCTCGGTGTCTCTGGGGGTGAATGGAGCTGTGGGTGGACCTCGGCTGGGCTAGACGCTGGGCTTCCACGTGCTGATTGGAGGATCAGTCAAAAGGCAGAATCCCATTTGATTGACAGCTATTTTGAGATATACTCCTTCACTTGACAGAGTTCAGTTTAATACCGTTGCGCATTCTGCTGTGAAATCGAGAGAGAAACCACTACGAAATTACTTGTTCATTTCTTGCACTGTAAATAAAACACACTCATTGTACTTCCTTGTTTCAATTTAACATAATTTCAACGTTTTCTTGTTTCAGTTACATAATTTAATCATTTCTTTTTCGAGTTTAATATCGTTTTGTAGATAGTTAAATCAATCATACTGTTGGCTAGGTCAGAGTGAACTAGCTATCAAGTCCCTGGAAAAGATGCCTACTTGATACGATAAGGTCACTGACCATTTTCTTAAAAAGTAACGGAGGGCCGATTTTATGTTTAAATAAGTTGACAGTATTTTTGATGTAAGCCGACAATGAGCTTCCCCTCTCTGAAAGGCGAGCAGCTGCCACTGATATGAACCCGCTTTATCCTCATTAGGGTTGTGGGGGTCACTGCAGCTTATCCCAGCTACTTATGGGCGAAGGTGGGGTACACCCTGGACATGTCGCCAGTTCATTGCAGGGCTGGGCTGACATATAGAGACAAATAATCACTCTCACATTCATATCTATGGGCAATTTAGATTAACCAATTTAGATTAACCAGTTTAGATTAGCTAATCAGTGCATGTCTTTGGATGGTGGGAGGAAGCTGGAGTACCTGGAGAGAACCCACACAGATGCAGGAAGAACATGCATTTGTTAAAATTAGTCCTGCATAATATTACTAAGAAAAATGGAGATGATGATATGATATGAGATAATTAAGTAAACATTGAAGTGTTTGTACCCACTATCTCTATTCTATGGCGTCCACAGAAAATCCGCAAGGCTCTGAGTAGACACAGTATTTGTTCTGTCCATTCTGGTCTTTTTGTTAGAGCTGCAGCATCAATGGACAGAAATTCATAATTATCCTTGCAGCATATTGCCATTAAAGTGATCTGAGCCAGTCTGTGAGTTCTATATCTACACCATTCTACTCGATTATGCAGATTTTGTCCTCAGCAGGTACTGAGGCTGTATATATCACTGAGAGCTATAATTATCAATCACTGATCAAATTGTGTCAGATGTGATTCTACTGCTGTGCTAAGCTTTGAAAAGTGGCTTCACTTTCCCAGTTTTATTTATTTATTTTACGTTTTTCCTCTGATTTGGGTCAAAAGGAAAGAGCTGTGATTTCAGCTCCTGCAGCTTTAACACGCTACAACACTTACACATCCCTCAAATATCAAATCAATGCTTATACCTGAATTAAGTAAAATATATTGAACAGATATTTATTGAACAAATTGTCATCCAGACAGTTTAACAGAGCATCTGTTTAAATGAGGTGTTACTACTACAGGAAATTAAATTTGGTGTCCATTTGAAGGAGCATTTCTTGAAACACAAAAAACAAAATATCTGGAGAAAACCTCCCCGTGTTTGCATGGGTTCTCTCGTGGGTACTCCAGCTTCCTCCCACCATCCAAAGACATGCACTGATAGGTTAATTAGTCAACCTAAAAAAAAAAAAAAAAAATGCCCATGGGTGTGAATGTGAGTGATCGGTTGTTTGTCTCTATATGTCAGCCCTGAGATGAACTGGTGACTCATCCAGGGTGAACCCCGCCTTCACCCATAAGTAACTGGAATAGGCTCCAACACCCCCAAGACGCTAGTGAGGATAAAGTGGGTTCAGAAGATGAATGAATGAATGAATCAATAATAATAATTTTAAAATATACGTATATATTATCTTCTTTATATCCATAGCCAGATCTTAGCTATTTCCTTGTGTTATTTGTCTGTAGGATTGACATGTTTTGGAGAAGATATGATGTGGTGCATATAAATGAAATGCTTTTTTTTTTGCTCATGGTCGTATCAAAGTAACTTATATAAATGTTGCCTTTTTTTAGTATGTTACTGGTTGTATATGTATGTTCTAAAGCTAAATATGTTAATGCAGCACTGCCAAAAGACAGGTTTCATTAGTCCATGTGTCATGTTCTTTATCCCTGTGCAGCACTCGAAACACTTCAAAAAGTACTATATGAATAATAATAATCCATCCCAGCAAGGTCAACCCTGTTTAATCCTGACCTTTTCAAATCAGAGCACATTTGATAGGATTGCTACACTGGCTGTATTTTTGAAGCATCTTTGCAAGATCTTTCACATGGGATCTTTCTGCCTCATCGTCATGCAAATGAAATATCTATGCAGGCAGGACGGAATGTTAAACAACTGAAAAGGGCTGGGTTTTTTTTGTGTGTATTTTGTGTTTCCACCTGCTTGTTTTCATTTGTTCTTCTCTTTCCTCTCCATCTATCCTCTCCGTAGCCTTTTCTTCTGCTCTCCCTTCACTTATCCTTCACCACAGGCGTCCACTCCTCCACTCTAACACTCAGGAATTACACTAATAGCTTGTCTGGCAGACAGTATGAATGGAGGGTAGGAGAGAGGGGAGGGACAGACATAGTGAAAGGAAATCTCTCTTTGTTAGACCACCCACTGATGCCTATTTCTACACCTTCTCAGCTCTCATCAGACACAAGCAAAGACACTCAAACAAGAAAAAGAATCCCTCAGCTTATTTCATGATGAGCAAATGTTTTCACTTTCCAAATACAACATAATTCCTTTCCTAAAACTTAGCAGATTTATACTAGCATTATAATCCGTTTGGGCCGGAAGAGATTATTAAAAGCAGTTCCCTCTTGCTCTGGTGGTTTGTTTCTTTAATTTTTTGAAGATGGGTGATGATGAGAGTACAATAGCAGCTGCTAATGATTTTGGAGTCTGAGGTCTTTGGAAAAGAGTGGGGACGTGGCTGGGTTGGGTCATATCGAGGGCATCGTAATCCAGAGCTGGTTTGGGTGGAAAATTTGGATTAGTGTTCATGTGGGCCCAACGTCAGTGAGATGGCACCGAGTTAGATTTTTCTGGGATTGAACTCTACTCTACGATACTGGTCACCACCCTGGAAAGTACCAAACCTTCACTTTGCACTAAGTGTTTACAGCTGTGTGACACATTTAGCAGAGTGGCTTACAACCAACTGGCAAATTAAGTAGGATCTATCAGTGCTGATTATTACTCATAGCTGCACACCTCCTCATCTAAATGATCAGGATGCTTTTTTTCAGATGTAGTAGCAGTCAAACCATCTGTACAATGAGACTATCCATATTGAGGATTTATAAGTGATATATAATTTATGTGTAAACACTGGGTAAGTCATGAATGAGCTGTTATAGCACCGAGAAAGGGGGAGCTGGGAGGTTTTACCAGATACTATTGTACTCTTAAGCCACAGATGTATTTATTTTATCTTTTATTTATAAGGTCCTCTTCTTCTAGGGAGTCTTGGTCAAAGTGGCAGCAAATACATTCACATATGAAACACACTAAATACAGAAAAAGCAACCTAAAAAGAAGACCAAGTAATGAAGAGGCAAATATACCATACCAGTGATATCCATAACTCACACCCCTCTGTATAAATTATGAAAAACAGGAACATGCATCTTGCATAACAGTATATAAAATGTCTTTAAAGGCATTTAACAAAGGGATCTTATTGGTTACTTACTTTGTGTTCTTCAACAGCAGCATTTACACCCGTGAGCTTCATATAATACACATTACTGGAATTTAACCACCATCGGTATATTTTAATACTCAAGAAGATTAATCTAATTCATGCACTATAGCTTTGACAATATATAGTTACTTTATCTTCTTAGTATTGGCTGAGAAATTGCTGATAATGAGAAGAGGTGAAAAGTCACAATTTATGAAAAATGCTGCAAAGACTGAGACGAGCCTCCAACTCCAACCTAATGTACCTGGCCATTATTTTTCATACAGCACTTGGGTTAGTAAATCAACCAAGTAAATTAAGAGGAGGTTCAACAGATTAGACTGATTAAAAGTGCAACAATAACTTGATCTTACCAAATAGTGAGCCCAAACCAGTATATGAAAACTGTTATAACTTATGTATAATTATTTATACATAATTTATAATAATAAATACATAGCAAATATTGCATAATACATAATTTATTTGATATGTAATTACTAACCTAACAGTATTTATGAATCTTTTATAAGGGTAGTCTTTTTTTTTATAAGGTTGTGCTGTAATGTTAATATCATATAGTCTATACTCATAGTCTAGGTTTGTTGAGTATACACATGTATTTCACAGGCTCTATAGCATGATGCAAGTAAAATGTACAGGAAATATGTGTTAACATGCTTAGGAAATAACATTGAAAAGCTCAGTGTCTACAGACCAATGTGTTGAGTATTAGTAATAGTATCAGACATGTTTATTCAGACAATATAAGATTTACTGAACTCTGAATCTTCAGGTTTCATTCAGCACATATCACTCATTTGATATATTTGAGTGACTTTTTTGAGGGTCACTCAACCAGTAGAGAGTTCACACTTAACTCTGACTTTACATCAAGCAGCCATTTAGTTTTGTTTTTGTGTGTGTCATGTGTACATATCTCCTGCAATATTTGGTTTCTTAATATTTAGATATGTCTACTATTTACAACCTAGCAAAGACGACAAAGCTAAATATGGCCTAAGACTTTTGCACAATGCTGCACTGCATGTTAAGGATTTTGTACATACATATATACATATGTATATATATTATATGTATATATTATATATATATATATTATCTATATTATATGTATGTGTATATATATATATATATATATATATATATATGTGTGTGTGTGTGTGTGTATATATATATATATGTGTATATGTATGTATATATATATGTATATGTATATATATATATATATATATATATATATATATATATATATATATATATATATATATATATATATATATTATATAATGAATGTACATAAAAAGTACATTGACTGCACACATGTCACTGTGATATTACTTAATGTTGATTCTTTTTAATTCCTTGCAGTCAGGGGAGGTCAGGTAGAAAGAAACCAAAGCCTTAAGCCTATAGAATCATCAGGCCAAGCAGGAGCATCATATAGATGAAGACGAAGCGCATGCACATAGACACATACACTAAGCCTCTAATCCCCAGTGTGTATGTTTATTAACCCACAACTGCTAAAGAAAGTGTAATCCACAGACTGTAAGTGATTGTTGTATAGAGTGTGAATGGTCAGCAGTCACATTGTAATCCAAGGGCATTTCCGTTTGTGTTCATATGTATTTGATGTGTGGATGTAGCATTCACAGAAGCATTCCTATTCACTATGTATATGAATGAGACATCACTATGAGAAGTAAAGCGGTCTTTTTATGCGTTTGTCATATTTATTTGACAGAATTATAAAAGAAATGTGGAGGTTTTGTACATTGTTAAAGTAGAAAAAAGAAAGCAGTAGATGATGGGAAAGCTGAAGGACATGGATGAGGAAGGAGGAAAGGAACAAAAAAAAGAAGGAGGAGGAGGAGGTGTGGAAATCCCACAGTTAGCAGGAAGAGATATCTGGCATACTGTAAAACTGAAATCTGTTGAGGCAGCAGCTAAGTAAACGTGTGTGTCCTCGTGTTTCTTCTTTTTTCCCTCTTCTGCCAGTGGCATAATCTGTAGTCACACTTAGCAGGAAGCAGAAGGGTTCACACTGCCATCTTGTGGTGTGAAGTAGAAACTACAGATACAGACACTCATGACACTAACTTTAACCAAAAAGTTTCTGTTTGTCCTAAGTGAATTACATATGTCAGTAACCCAGTAGAACTTCAGATTAAATGAAGACATTGTTAAATCCAGGTTCAAAACATTCATGTTCTCTTCTTCTCTATGATTCAGCTCTAATATTCATTATCATATTCTTTTAAAATCATTTTAATTTATTCTTTTAGTTATAATGTTTATTGTTTAAGCACTGTGGTTGTATTATACTCAGGATTTTCTCTTTTTATGTAAAGCCCACTGAATGACCTATGAGTGTGATGTGTATTATACAACTAAAGTTGCCTTTCCTTCTCACTTTGATGCTCATATTTCCATCTTTTCTTTCCACAGATTTTGTTTGACCAAGCTCAGAGGTCAATAAAGCAGCAGCTTCACACTTTTATTAAAGAGTGAGTATCTCATCACAGTTGAGTAGTTTCCTTCTAGTTTTTATACACTGTAATCCACTTTGCAATGTTAATTTCCAGAAAAAATTGGAAATTTTTTAGTTGTATCTTTATTACCTCCGCTAAAGAATGGCGGAGGTTATGTTTTTATCGGCGTTTGTCAGTCTGTCTGTCTGTCTGTCTGTTTGTCTGTTAGCAAGATAACTCACAAAAAGTTATGGACAGATTTGGATGAAATTATCAGGAAATGTTAATACTGGCACAAGGGACAAATGATTACATTTTGGTGGTGATGGGGGGGTGATCTGCCTTGGTGGAGGTCTGCGCTCTCTGAGTGCTTTTCTAGTTTATTTTTAGTTATGTATGTATGTATGTTTGTACGTATGTATTTATTTATATATTTGCATATATTAACCTTACACTGCCAACAGAAGTCATAACATAAGAAAAACAAAACTTAAAATAATTCATAATGATGTAATTATAATCACAATAAAAACCAAATAAAACTAAAAAACTGGCACCAAAGGCCCATTGTGGAGATTGCAATTATTTGCAAATTACCATACAAAACTAAAAATCTTTGGTTTGCTCATTTGTTTTAAGTTTTTGATAAAAGCATAAGAAAGATTAAGATGTAAAGATGTTTTGCCCATTCCTGATGTTTACAGCAACTCCTCAGCAGTCCACGGTCACTGTTAGTTTCTACGTTTCATAATGTTACATGTGGACTGCACTGCTTGGACTTCACTGAATCTTTTCACAATATTATTTGCCATAGATGTGAGAGAAATTCTTTGCAATTGTGTGGTGAAAGATGAAGTTTTGCATCAGGTTATGATCTGCAACCCATCCTTTATAAAGACTATAAACTTTTCTCTTACTCTTATTTCCTCTCCATTGAAACATATTTTGAATGTGTTGAAAACATCCAAATCAAAATTTGTTAATATCTGCAAAATACAGGTATTTTATGAGTTAAATAGAAGTTCAAGAAACTTAACAAGTCACACACTTTAGTTTTTATTATGTCTTAGACAATGTAAAACCTGTTCTGGGATGGGTTTGTACATATATAGACAAGTGCGACAGCCCGTCAATAGAATTTAATTACTGAATGTGCCATGATAAACAAAAGCCACAATCTGTAACTATTTTACAAATGCATACGTTACTGCATGTGACTTTATGCGACATAAAAACAACATGTTTGGTATTTCATTGTCTCTTTGACTCTGTTTTATTTTGCCTTGAGCAGAGATGTGCGAAAGTTCAAGGATACCAAGAAGCAGTTTGACCGGGTGCGTGAAGACATGGAGCTGGCCCAGGTTAAGAATGCCCAGGCCCCCAGGAACAAGGTCCACGAGGCAGAGGAGGCAACACAGGCCCTGATCCTCAGCCGCAAAGCCTTCAGACACCTGGCCCTGGACTATGTTCTGCAGGTGAACATTTATAACGTCATATAAAAACTGTCCAGCAGGTGGCGCTCACAGTCAACCTCAAATGACAATATATCATGATGGAAGTTGATAAGAATAATAGTGCACCCTGAGGTCTACATGTGGATCTTTTTTGTCTTTGTTTATATGACAGATTAATGTGCTTCAAGCCAAGAAGAAGTTTGAAATCCTGGATGCAGTAAGTTTTCATTTTGTCTAAATTGCTCTGTGATAAAACTGCATCAAATGTGTCTGTGTGATGTATTTACAGAGGTAGAATAAGTATCTAAGTTGTGTTAAACTTCTTTTATCTCCCTGTCTCTCCTGTAGATGCTGTCCTTCATGCGTGCACAGTACTCTTTGTTCCAGCAGGGCTTTAACATATTGGATGAGATTGACCCTTATATGAAAAAACTGGCTGCACAGGTAAGACAAAATGATCACTATCTCAGAATTGGAATCAAGTTTATTGGCCAAGTTTATGCACACAAACAAGACACATATGTATGAAAATGTAGAATAAAGAATAATTGTTGTTATTGTACAAAACTGCATAAATAGTGTGAGACCAAACAGTAAACACTACAATAGTGCAAGTATTGAAAAAAACAGTAGTGCAATATAAAAGGACAATATTGTGATCCAGGATAGGTGTAAATATACATGAGGTTTGAACCTGTTAACATCCATCACATCACCACTGACTCATAATTTCATTGTACACACAATGATAATAAAGGCTATTCTATTCTATTCTATTCTTTGCACCTTACAGTAATTTTTCAGCACATGACAGTTATTATCCAGATTCTACCCAGACCTTTTTATACTTCTAAGTAATAGTGTATAATCTATCTATCGATCTATCTATCGATCTATCTATCGATCTATCTATCTATCTATCTATCTATCTATCTATCTATCTATCTATCTATCTATCTATCTATCTATCTATCTATCTATCTGTCTGTCTGTCTGTCTGTCTGTCTGTCTGTCCTGTTCTATTCTATTCTATTCTATTCTATTCTATTCTATTGTAGGGGTTGAATTTGATGTCTGAACTAATGTGGTTTAGGTTTTATTTAACAGGGTTCCCTTAGGGTCTTAAAAAGTCTTAAAAGTCTTGAATTTATAAATCTGTATTTAATACCTTAAAAAAGTCTTTAAAATGTATTAAATTTGATATGGCAGGTCTTTGGTTATGTAAACTTGTTTGCTGTATTGTGTTTCAATGTGTCTGTTAAATGTTCAAGATGCAAAAAAAAAAACAGTAGTCGACTCAGTTCCACCTGTTCCAACCTGACAATTTATATTGAAATTAGGAACCAATTACCACTAACAAAGCAGCCCCAGGTGAGAAATGACTCGGAACAGTGGGAATCGAGGTGTTGGAGTAGATAAATACATTTTCCTAAATTCTAAGAGTCACAAGATTTTGCCAGTGAGGCCATGAAATATCCTCCGAAATGAGCATTAAATTCCATTCTAAGCAGTCTTAACAAGGTCTTAAAAAGTCTTAAATTGAACTTGTAGAAACCTGTAGGAACCCAGATTTAAGCCATATGTTAAATACTGAAACAAGATTCCATTCCTTTTTAATGTAATACATGCATTTTGGCCTCATCCCTGCTGTTATAAACCTCTGTTTTTCTTTTTGCTTTTCTTTTTTAACCTTAAATGAAAGTTCCATAACAACAAAAAACTATGACAAATAGCAAAACATTTGTCCATATCTTTTATCTTCTCTTTTTTAGTGCTTTGTCATTTCATTTACATGTCAGATTGAGTCTTCATCTTATTTTCCGTGCAGCTCGATCAGCTGGTCATCGACTCAGCCATGGAGAAAAGGGAGCTGGAGCACAAACATGCCCTCATCCAACAAAGAGTAAGAAAACAACACAAAATAAAACAACATAATTCTAACATTTTATCTGTCACTCTTCTTTAGCTCCTCGCATGAGACCGTTGCTTCTTGCTTTTCATGTCATGTTACCTATATTACCATGTTGGGCATTTAGCACAGATTAATACTTTACATTTTCCTTTATATTGTCTTGTTTTTTATAAAGTAAAAATGAATAGCAAATACAGTATCATTATGACCTACAAAAGATAATACGGTTGTGGAAAAACATTTTCAGACATCACAATATCAAATATTATCATGAAATATAATATTTATTATGTTTCAAAAGATGTGACTGCATCAGACAGTCACAAACAAATGCAAATCTTTTTTTGTTTGTTTATTGTTAAGAAGGAAAAACAACAAAACTAAATTCTAGACAGTTTCATCATCATACCCTGGATGTGTTTCAAGGACAATTATCTTGCTGAAATATCCAGTTTTGACCTCAATGCAACAGAGCACGTGCAGAAGGGAGCATGGGGGTTTGGAAGACGGTACAATACTTCGCAAAGTTCAATGATAATGCAATATTTCACAAATGCATTGGGTGTTCAAAACTTTTTACACCACTGTATAAGTTTATGAAACTTTATTTAAGCCATATCGCTTTTTATTCCTTACTTTCTGTTTTATAATGTGATTAATATAATTACATGTTTTTATATCATGTGATTTAGAGATGTGCATATAAACATGACCTCTTTACAGCAGCTGCTTATTTTACAAATGCCATTTTATCTCTGTTTGTAATGCTAAAAGTTTTCTCTGGAAACATGTTTATTGTCTTGGAAGGCAAAAACGACGCTCCACAGAACTGCCTTTTACGCATGACATGCATGTTACTCGGTGAGGTACTGAAAAGGTTGCTCAACTAGATTTTCTCCTGGCACAAACCACATCCGCATCTGTTGCTCTCATATAGCATGACAGGCCCCTCCTAATTCAATGGAAGTAGCTCACATCAAGTGACTGAGGTTAGAAAATATTTCTCTCTCTGGCAACTAGAGCGGGTGCTGTCACCACTGAAGCCTTTTATGTAAGAGATTTTCAACTGTTTTCAGATGATGCATTTTATAACTTAAATTGATATTATTTTGGTTTTGAATGGTAAAAACTTCCATAATATATAAAATACTTTCATAAGACCTCAGATTAATTCCCACAATCACTTTGATATTTATTATTTGAGTCATTCAGCTGAATAAAAAAAAAAATCGGTCCTTGAAATCCGTTTCACACAAAGGCACAGATGCACAACAATCATCCATCTGTTACCTGAAGAGCTGCCAACAAGCACGTTTTTCTGCCCAACTTAAATCTTCGCTCTGATCAATTTCATTGCCAACTTGAGGCTTCCTGCCAGACATAAAGAACAGCTTTGTGCCTAACCTAATGGCCTTTCAGCAACCTCTCTGTTCGCACAAAATGAAACCACTGGACTATTTTTAGATTGCATGTATCTGAGAATCTCATCCTGAAGGTGTTCTGATTAAAAACTGTGATCTACAACATGATCCTCAAAATATTTCCAACAAATTACCAGTACTCTTACTGACAGTTGTACATAATTAACTGCATGTGATGGAATTATTCTATATTATTGTGGTTAAAAATCTCTTTTTTTTCTCCTCACTGTGCCCCTGGATATGTTCACTGTGCAGACTCTGATGCAGGTGAGTAGATTTTTTTCCCTTCTGTCTATAACACTGAATTTATCCACAAGCTAAACTTTAAGTTAACTTAATTGAGAGTTTAACTGAGAATTTAATGGCTTTTTCGTAAATGTTGTATGTGAGGTTGTTATCTTTCAGGATTTCTCATTCTTCTTAGAGGTTTCATATACCACTGAATGGAACAGACTATTACAAATTGGAGTAACTTTATGTTCCTACTGTGGTGAAAAATTTGCTTTTGGTGTACCATCATACCACAACAAATGAGCAGAAGTAAAAAGATGTAAAAATACTGACTACATAGCCTTGAGTTCAATACAAATATGCTTCTTAGGCTCTGTTGGTGTCCTAGATTTCAGCATTATTAAAAATTCTTTTGTAACCACATTTCCAATAAAACAGTAAGAGTGCACATGAAGAACTAAATATTTCCTTCTCTGGACATCTGCTCTTTGTTCTTGCAAAAACTCTTGCTTTCTCCCAGTTGACATTCACGTATAATAGTAAATCGTAAAATAAATGCACGTGAATGGGGACCGGTCTTGGTTTGTGTGTGGAGTGATGATCGTTTAATCTTTTATGCGTGTGGGTGGGGTGTGTGTATTGTGTCGCAGAAAATCGGCCAACAAAACACCACCTATTTATGCTGTTCATAATGACTGCATGCAGGAGGCCTGTTCGAGCATGTGCAGGCGAACTGGAATTAGTCTTTTGTTACATGTATTTTTTTTTTTTTTAACAACAACACAACGTCATCGTCTTTGATTCTTTCTAGGTCATTCTGTTTCTGTTTTTTGTGCAGCATGAAGACAGGTATTGAAGTAATAACGTCCAATATCCAACAAGTAATAATATTGTTCCAAATAGTACTACAGTGACTATAATATAAGAGGTCTTTATATTTTTGAATGTACAAACATGAGGACAAATGTGAAATCTACATGTATTTCGGTTGTTGGTGTGAAATTATGGAAAGGACTTGATGAATTTAAGTTGTTCACTTCTCTGACAAAGTTTAAAAACACCTTAAGTATGATATCATTCAGGAATATTAAGTTGAGAGGGTAGATATGTTTTTGTTGTTGTTGATTCTTTTGTTATAATGAGAATGCTCGATGCTGTGTACATTTAATTTAATGTGAGTAGTGTATCAGGTGAAAACGATGGTACAAAATAAGTTTTTACCTCTAGCCTATTCCTTTTTTTGTTTTTATGTTTATTATGGTTAGAAACAAACCAAAAATAAGCCATTCATTCATTCGAGTATATGAAGCTTAAATAGACATGATAACACACCTTGCTCTTATATACTTGTTTTAACATGTTAGATTTTGTCCCCTGTTTATGCTTGGTTTTATATATTTTGTATGTAAAAGTGTGTTTTTTCTGCAAGGAGTTCACTCAGAAAATTAGTCAAATTAAAAAATGTGCATCTCAACATGTAAAACAAACTATATCAGTCTCTGGATTTTTGTTCCAACCCATAAATAAGCATCCAGAGTTCTAGTAGGATGATCTAAGTACAGCTGGCTCTACTCTGTCATGCTGCCCTGTCGTTCCAGCTCTGGTTTTCACACTGCCAGAGAGGTCAGTGTGTTACTAGAGATTAGAGAGATCTGACTATGAACGATGCCAACCTCAGCACGCTCCAGCCTCCATCCACTGCAAGCACCAGCCAAAGTCAACAGATGGCATTACGACACATAGCAGGGGGTGGATGTGAGGGTAGAGGATGGAGAACCGCAACGTGTGGAGGACCGATAAAAACTTATAGAGCCATAGGAGGGGATGAAAACTAACATTACAAGAGACATGATTGGTTTTTTTGACTGTATTCATCTATAAGAGTCATTCAGTGAAATCTCTCTGCTTAAAAGACAGGTGATTATTTTATACATTTTACAAAATAAAGGTCAACATGATTTCGTTGCTGCTTTTACTATCTTTCTTTGTATTTCCTTCTGCAAAATAACTCAACATGAGACAGAAAACAGTGTGCAGGCATTAAATTTTCACAATGAAATGTCGCCATGAGCTGTTTCACATCTCAACAGTGACTTCTTTTTGTTAAAACTTGTATGCACCTTATGCAAATGAGGAGGTGCAGAAGGCAAAGCTGTGAGCCACGAGTTTGTGAATTATAGATGGTTTACATCGTTTATTAAATAGGCCATTAAGTTTCTGCAGAAGCTATTCTTTGAGCAGAGTAAGACTCATCTGTTGTGGTAGCAGATTAAACTGGATTTTGTTATTTTTCAAGGAGGGAGTATTAAGATGCTGTAAACAAATCTTCAGCAATAAAAAAAGAGCATATCTATTAGTTGACTATAAATGACTGCTAAATGAAAAAACAGTGATAATAATGTTTCATGTCATAATACAAATACACATCCTCACTTGACATTCATGCATGTCTCACGCGTCAAATCTGGTGATCTCTCATAACAGTGAGCTATTATTTTTAGTTTTTGTCCCGCATTGCCTCAACACTGCTTTCTCTTATTTCCACAACCGCCACCTCCCCTTCTTATATTACCCCGTCGTTCTGCAGATCACATGTTCCCTCTTTTCCCTCTTGCCTTTTCTTTCAGAGCAGTCTTTTATGCGTGCAGGACTTCATAGTGGCTCCCAGGGGGGTTGTTGCCTCGGCTTTCTCCTCCTCCATTGTTAAAGCATTCAGCTGTACAACTTTTTTAAGACAGGGAGAGGTAAACAGAGAGACAAAAACAGGAGATAGTTATGAAAACACTATCACTGCATGATCACTCTGATCTATAGGCTTTTATAAACTATATTCCAGATGCTTTTAGGTTCTTAAAAACAAGTGAAAAGAGCTGGGGAATAAGTTGACTTGATTAATATTTCAGTTGGTTGGAATTCTGAACATGATCACATAAGCATTATTTTATTTTATTACTTTATTTGTTAATTCATTTTGCAGTGTAAGTACACCAGAGTTGGAGTAACATTTTTTACCTCTTCTCATGAAATGATTGTAACAATGTGATGTATTCTTGATAGATAAAGGATAGTTGTACCTGGTCAAAGGTGATTACTGACGCATAGAAATAGGAACAAACAGAGGATTGTGTTGTGTTGTAGTGTTTTTAGTGTCATTAGTAGTATTTTAGATTTTTTCCTACTTTATTGTCATTGTTTTAGGTTTCGTTACTGAAGGTTTGAATAGATATGCTGAAGAAAACACTCATTTTATAAATTTGGTGATTAACACCATTCTGAACATGACTAATGGATTATCTGAAATTAAAGAAAATGGAAGAAAATCCCTTTGAAATGAATGGGATTATAAAGGATATATGCGTTATGTGTGAAAGCATGTTGTGTGTGTGAGTGTGGACACTTGTGAGCTGCATTCTTCCATGGTCCAGGCTGATTTAAGGTGGGAAGAGGGGGCTCCGGCCTGGTGTTTGGGGAGCAGTAATGTCAGCTTGATTAAGCAGGAACAGTCCCTGGAGCCGCAGACAGATGGAAAGCTGACTTCTCCAAAACTGCGCACGAAACTGCGGCCTTCAGAATAGCGGCGGGGGGTCAAAGGGGGATCTTAAATCTCGGTTTGGGGCTGGGGGAGGGGGCACCGTAGGACCGCACATGTGCCGCGTGTAAAGGGACCCCCTTCTTCCGCCTCCTCCTCGTGCGTAAAATGGAAATGTTTGATCTGCGGCAGCCGCGACAGGGTCACAGGGGCACGAGGACACAGTTACAGCTGTATGGTAATGAGCGTGCGACACGTCCACGCGGCCCGAGAGGTGGAGTGAAGGAACGGCACGAGCGCGCTGCTGTTGGCTGTCTGGACTCACAGAGGATGCGCGTGTGTCTCCGGTAACCTGTTGGATATTGTAGCCATGCTCTGTTCTCACTGAGGAACTTCAACGCAGCACTTAGGCTATTTATTATCATTATTTAATCTGTTTTATTTAAAGTTATTTATTCTTGTATCGGATTGGAGATGCTGTTGGATGTGAGTGTGGTTAAGATGAAGATCTTTGGCAGATTGGACTACACACTGGTGAGGAATTCTCTGTATTTTTGTCTGACTGCTTTGAAAGGCTTTTCAACGAGCCTTGGGTGTCAGCTTGTCTTTTATGTGAGGATTTGCTGTAATTATCCACTCAATTACAGCTTATATTCAAACTACTTTTACCTTCTCATCAAACACAAGGCATTGAGTCTGTTTCACAACAGTAAGAGCTGAGTTGCTCTACACTGTTACTGTACTCACTGAATTCATCTTTCAATACTCAAGAGATGGTTTAAGGAGGAAAAAAGTAGAAAGGCTTTGTTTGAGTGACCAGAGTGTTCTTGTTTTTTTGGAGCAAACATACAGTGTGTGTTTTTGCTTCCAATGGCCTACATATTTTCATGCATATATGGAAAAATTCAGTGTCTTGTTACAGAACACAATGTTGCTGTTTTACTTTAATGCCCCAATCCCTGATTTCACTCCTCAGTCTCTCTAAAACATTCCACACTGATCTGCATAAAGCAGCCAAGATGATAACGAAAATCCAGTGTGAACATTCAAAAGGACTAATGTGTTTGACAAAGTCAAATGAAAGGGTCCTTTCATTGAAGAATCACCCATGGTGTGTGAGTTTGGGTTTGTGGGAATGTTTTCTACAATTATGCAGTACAAACCCCAGGGAGCCATTCTTTTTGTAGAAGCCAGAATGCTGGAGGGTGTAAGGGTTAAGGGGTTGGTTTAGGGTATTAGACTTGGCTTAACGGTAGGGAATGCAATATGTCAATAGCGTATCCCACCAAAGACAAAAAGACAAGGATGTGTATGTGTGTGTCTGCTTATATTATAGATAGTTTGCCATATGCTGGGTATTACCTTGTCCCAAACAAAACATCTTCCTAATAATAGTGAAACCTAACCTCAGGCTCTCAGTTAAATCTCCGTCTTTGTGTTTTTCACTTCACTGAGCAGGTGGCATCTGGCTTTAAACGATTATCTAGAGAAATCCAACTCTTTTTGGACAAAACAGAAGTAAATGGAGAAGGACTGAGCTGACAGTGTCAGAGAGCTGAACTTTACAGACAAAGTAATGAACCAGGGTTGAGAGAACAGAAGAATATGTCTGGGGGAAAACACAGACATGTTTCAGATCAACAATTATCAATGAACCAAGAGCTGCATTTTGCAGCACGTCTGCTTCTATTACGGTCGTTCATTTCATGACAACCTAGCCCCTGCAGTTTGTTGACTACTCTCCAAAAAATGAAATCAGACATGATATTTTTAACATGATGCTGTGCTTGTGTGTTCTTTCCATAGGACTTCTCTTATGATGACCCTAAGTTGGAGTTTAATGTGGATGCACCCAATGGTGTGGTCATGGAGGGCTACCTCTTCAAGAGGGCCAGTAACGCTTTCAAGACCTGGAACAGGTAAAGAAAAGGATAAAGAGGGACTGTATGAAAGGAGAAATATCAATTAGCATTTCAAGCCAATAATTGTGGATAAAAGTGGTTCATATGCTCGTGTTTAAAGATGGATTAAATGCGATTGTTTGTACTTTGTAAGGAAAAGATGATTTCAGTGCACTGACATTTGATAAATCACGCTTCTTTTGTAGTATATGTTTAACTTTATACCTTCTCTCTCACCTAGACGGTGGTTTTCTATACAAAACAGCCAACTGGTCTACCAAAAGAAACTTAAGGTAGAGTGTCATAAGTCATGTGTTTTGATTTGCACACACTGATGTGGACATCTAGATGAACCTCACATAACTCCCAGAGGTCTTCTTATAGACTGGCTGCTGCAGCTCAAATAAGACTGAGTTGGATTGAAACTTTTATTTGCCAATGACAGGACTCTTTGACAGTGGTGGTGGAGGATCTGAGGCTGTGTTCAGTCAAACCCTGTGAAGATAATGAGAGAAGGTTCTGCTTCGAGGTGGTTTCACCCACTAAGTAAGTGTGTTTGTCATACTCTGTTGTCCTGTGTTTAATGTCTGACTTTAAAGAGTTCACATGGTGCTAGAAGACGTCTCGTCTGTGTTACTTCTGTCCCTGATTGAGTATTGTCTGTCAAAGAAGATAAAACCCAATCCTGAAAGCTAGTATTACAATTATTTTTGAAGATTTTAAGTACACTAAAAAGTGCATAAAGTAGTAAATATAGTGTACTGAATGCTGGAGTGTATTATTTATATTTGACAAACTAATTACCCATGAAGCTTCAGAGTATTAGATAGGTATGATATTATGTAACTGTTATTTACACACCTTGTAGGAGCTGTATGTTGCAGGCTGAGTCTGAAAAGCTGCGGCAGGCTTGGATCCAGGCAGTCCAAGCCAGCATTGCCTCTGCTTACAAAGACATCACTGACAACTACTACATTGAGGTATGCACACATGAATACTCATGCATCTAGTCACATGTGATAGTTAACTGAGTTAAACAATTGGACATACATGTTAATCTCACTCAGCTTTGTCTAGATGCAACAGGAATGTGACTACAATTTAGTAATTAGTCCCAAGCAATAAACACAAATGAGTAAATGTAATGATTACAAATTGGTATTTAGTCTCATGTTGACAGAGAGTCTCTTGATTGTTCCATGTTCTCTGTAGCGCTTGGACCGGACGGCCTCACCCTCCACCAGCAGCATCGACTCTGCCAGTGAGCCCAGAGAGAGGGGGGAGAAGGCAGAGAGGGGGGTACGGGGAGGAGGGGAAAGCCTCCTCCAGAGGGTCCAGAGTCTGCCAGGCAATGAACTGTGCTGTGACTGTGGCCAGTCTGCTCCCTGCTGGGCCTCCATCAACCTGGGAGTGCTGCTGTGCATTGAATGCTCAGGGATCCACAGGTAATTAACACCAAAGCCCTGCTCAGACTTTGCATTAACATGTGTCCAAAGATATGCAAGCATAATTATCCAGCTGTAAGTGCTTATATCCACACATTGTGTTCAAAGGCAAATCCAGAAGAGTCACTTTCGCTGCTCAAAAAAAAAAAAAAAAAAAAAAAAAAAAAAGCTCACCTATAGCTCTGCCTCACTCTCACTCATCACAGGAGCTAATGCCATAAATCAGTCAATGTGACAACTCTTGTTTTTGTTGGCAGTCATACAGGAGATTTGCCGAAGTAATTACTGATTATGTGAATGTTTAAAACATGTTCATGCATTTCTGCTAGATTATGCAAATTGTAGATATTGTATTTCCTCATGGAGAAAAAAGTGGTGGAGGCGAAAGTGCTTTGACCATCCAAAGCCTAACAGGACACTCGGAACTGATAACTGCAACAGCATCACCAATTAACAAAACAATAATGAACAAAGGTAGTAAAAAATGTTGTAAAATGTATTCTCAGACTGAAAAAGGTGGTTTGTTTTAGATGCTCTTGGGACATGTATGTACTCAGGAAACAATAGAGAATTCCAAGGTTGTGCTTTTATTGTGATATGGTATGGTCAAACCCTCACCTTGACCATGCCTTGACAATAATGGCATTTGAATTTTTTTTAGAATGGAATGCCTTGTAAATTTCTGTTTCCTGAATAATGAAGAAAGCTTTGATAAAAATTGCGGAAAACTGTCACAAAAGATAAATAATACAAGCAAATATAGAATTACAGTAAAAATAAGTAAGATAGATAATAAATAATCTTTTTTTTTTTTAATCCGTAAGATCAATATCCAATTCTTATAAAAGTTGATAAAATGTAGAAAAGAGGCCAAATCTCATCATAAACCTGATGAAAGTGGTAACCCATTACAGTGATAAAAGCAATAAAAGGTGGAAGGGACCTAAAAACTTATATCCAGCCATCTACATTGCTCATGTTTTGTGCAGCAGGTGTATGTTCATATTATGTAAAATCATTAATCATGTCTGTCTTGAAGGGAAAAGGTCATAAGTGCTGTAAGTATTTGGTAGAATTCCAAACTGTGTGTAAGTCACAGACGTGGCTATTAAAGTAATAAGAAAAAAGGCCCCAGAGACTCAGAGAGCCTCTAGAGTGTAGAGAAAGTTGGCCACTCACTGCACAGGCAGCTGTAATGAAAGGGAAAAGTGTAAAAATGGGCTAAAATCTCATGGTTACACTGAAAGTTTTCTTACTTTTAATTTGATTTATATAATCTCTCACTTTGTCTTCTCACAGGAGTTTAGGCGTTCATTGCTCTAAAGTGCGTTCACTGACTCTGGACTCATGGGAACCAGAATTACTCAAGGTAAGTGTCTTGAACACATTTACCAATAGCTTCTGCTTCTCTGTTTCTGCTTTGGAGATGTGTTTTAGTAGTGTTTAGGTTTTTCCTAGTTTATTGTAAATCTTAACTGTAAATCTCTTCCATTTGTCCTTCTTTTCTCTTTACCCTCCATCTATCTCTTGTGTGTAGCTGATGTGTGAATTGGGAAACACTGTGATCAATCACATTTATGAGGGGGCCTGTGAGGAGCTGGGAGCAAAAAAACCTGGACCCTCCAGTTCAAGGTATGTTTTCACCCAAAAGGATGCTTTAGCAAAACAAGCAGGAACAGCACATAATAGCTGTACTTTCACATCACTCTAATGTTACACAATGTTCTTATACTAACAAATATGGGACATTATCTGTCTGTACCTGTTCAAGTTGTCTTATTTTGCTACAAGCCTTAGTTAAATATATAAGAATATTATCCTCTTAATCCAGGCAGGAGAAAGAAGCCTGGATCAAGTCCAAATATGTTGAGAAGCGCTTCTTGAAGAAGATGAGTGGGAGTGAGGCATTAGTGGAGGGTGAAAGAAAATCTCGGCCCTGGACAGTTAAGAAATGCCAACGGCACAGCAGCTCTGTTCGTGCCCCCAATAAAGCCCGCAGGAAATACCACCGATATGAGCCTGGCAGTGCTTCACCTGCAAATCTCTCAGCAGGTAAGTGTAAGGTGTCATCTTTAATAACATGAGACATGATTGCAGGTGTTATGCCTGTCCAGGGTTATTATTATAGTTAACAAAAACTGTGTTTAAAGCTGAAACAAGTAGGAAATTATTATATTGTTGAACCAAAAATAAGAACATTTGATACATTGAAAAGTAAATACAATGATGCAACATGAATCAAAAAGAAATATAATTATAAGTAAATTATAAGTAAAACTCAGATGATTTTTTTTTTTATTTTAAATCATCTAAAGGTTCACTTTGATATAGGATCAGGTGTTAATTCCCAAGCTCTGCTGTTGATGATATTTTGAGAATAGCATGGTTTTGCACATATGGAAACTTAAATAAACAATGGTTTTGTAAAATACATCTTGCATGTTGATTTTGTCAGTTACTGTGAATTAAAATTTGCCAATTCCTCATTATAAAGGTAAAAACACTTGTGCCCTTGCAAAACTACCTAAAACTAAACTAAATCAAAAAATAAGATCAAAACAAATTAGTGTATTCAAAACCATAATGTCTCTGCCTGTGTATTCATCAGATTCACTCTTGGCTCATGAAGTGAATAGATGCAAACTGTGAACTGTTCTCTCTTTAAGTCCTGAAATCTTGCCATCTTGTTTTTGGCAGCAGCGGCAGCAAAGTTTCGTCGAGACTCCCTGTTCTGTCCAGATGAGCTCGATTCACTATTTTCCTACTTCGACACTGGTTCTGGTCCTCGCAGTAAGTCTATGGCACATTTCATCAGAATTTGTAATTCCAGTACTATTCTTTCAAACATTAATTAACATGTAATATAACTTTATGGTGAGTAATAACCTTTAGGACATTAATAAATACTGCAGAGATGCATTTTATTGCTTCTTCTGACATCTTCCGTATTTAGTGGAATCCTAACATCGTTAACTTTAGTGCAGTATGTGCTGTGTAATGATTAACGTGTCCGTGGCTTGGCGCTGCTTGGCCCCGCAGGTCTGAGCAGTGACAGTGGTCTCGGTGGAAGTACAGACGGCAGCACTGATGTCCTAGCATTTGGCTCAGTCGTGGACAGTGTCACAGAAGAAGGTTTGTGAGTTTATATTACAATAATGTCATACTGTTGGGAAAGTTATTGAAGTACAGGAGAAAAGCATTTACTGTATGTTTTATCACTATGTAGTGGGTGGTGATATCAGAGTTTTCAGTAGATTTATAGGGGTGGCCATGTGAGATTTGATGTTTTCTGACTCAGAAGTGTGCATTTCATGTAATATTTGACTATTTTCATTACAATAATTACAAATAAAAAAACACAGGTGAAGATTTTTACTTGAACCCCAGATATTAATAAGAAAGGTGTCTACTCACTGACTTTCTTGAGCACCATTAAAACATTCATGAAAACATACTAATGAAATTTGAAGCACACACATACACAGACATAAAAAGAACTGAAGTTTTTTTTCCCATTTGCATGTGCCTTAGGTGAAGTGTTGTAATGGTCGATACGTCTTTGGAAAATGACTGTGTGCTGAGTCATAAATAACATGTACAGACCAAGACAAAGTCTAGACTAAAAGGCTACATTTCCTTGAAGACACTCAAAAATTCTGAATATGTTGTTTACTTGATTTATATTTCTTCTCCGTCTTTTCATGCTCATCACCATCAGAAGAGTCAGAGGAGTCTTCTAGTGGTGAGGTGGAGATTGAACAGGAAGTGTCCTCAGACCCTGAAGACCCACGGGAGCTCCATCCTGGGGCACTCCTCCACAGATCTTCCCGTCTCCACAACTTGCCACTTATGGCTGAAGCATTGGCACATGGCGCTGATGTACATGCAGCGAGTGAAGAGGAAGAGGGAAAAACACCACTAATTCAGGCTGTGATCGGGGTGAGTGATGAGTGGTAAATACAGTCGGAAAATATGCAGTATTTACATTTAGATGTGAGAGGTGGTTTTAATTAACATGAAATATAGAATAGGTTGCATCGCTGCACTGCAAGTCCTAATTTTTTTATTTACTTGGGGTTTGTAAATAAAGGCAGATGAAGGTGTGCCAGCTGATAGGAATTGTGTAAGCACAGCCCCAGCTTTTAATAAACACTCATAAATTCAAAGCTGCTATTAAAAAGGAAAGAACAATATTATTGGCTATAATGTAGGCTGATATAATCTCAATGACTGTCCCTCTTCTCACTGCTGAGGGAAACCTCAAACCTAAATTAACAATGAGGTCTGATCTAAGTGATGTTAAGCAGTCAGAATGGGACCTCCCCTGTGCCAGTAGAGGTAACATGAAAGCTAATATAAATATGCGACTCTGTGTGTTTGTGGTCTGTCTCTTTGCCAGGGCTCTCTGATAGCCTGTGAGTTCCTGTTACAAAATGGAGCCGATGTCAACCAGAGGGACATGCGAGGGAGAGGCCCACTGCATCATGCCACCTACATGGGACACACTGGGTATGACATAACTGCTGTTTTGCATATTATAACTTCACACTGTCCCTACAGAGGTTACAATATGCAAAACCATACAGGTTCAGTTCAGGCCTGACTGTAAAACAGACAGCTAATCACTTGCTGTGACAAGAAATGCCTCCAGGTAGTCATACTACAGCTGCTCTGCCAAATTTTTGACTTATAGCTCTTGCTCTTATAAGCAGAGTCGACATATGCTTAACCCTAAGGAGAATTTGATCTACTACCACCATTATTTTTTTCCCACTTTTTTTCAAAGTAGCACATGTTTTGTATCCGTGTCTTTTATTTTATCATGACAAGAGCATTTTTGGACAGCCTTACATTTGGTATTTGCTGCTTTGACCACCAAAAGCAGAATCAGCTAACATTAGTCTGACTGATTCTGCATCATTTACAATACAGTTAACTTCCATTACAGTGCACATGAAACCACCAGCTCTGCCACCGATAACAGGAACTCATAGAATCACTACCATTATCTACACTGTAAGCATAACATTGGGTTTTTCACATAAGATAAAGTAGATTTTATTGATCCCCCAAATCGGAAATTCAAGTGGCATCAAACACATAAAAAATAAAGAGAAAGATAATAAGACAAATATTGCTAAATTTTATTTATTTTGTTTTATTTTATTTAACCTTTATTTAACCAGGAAGAAAATCCCATTGAGATTAAGAACCTCTTTTCCAAGGGAGTCCTAGCCAAGAGGCAGCACAACACATAGTTACAACATACAGTTACATTATACGGTTACAACATACAGTAATTTACAGGACCAGTCAACCTATGTAAAACACGTGCAAGTCATTGAGATATTCTCTAACACTCTGAGTTTGGATTTAAAAGCATTCAGAGAGAACAGTTCAGTCAGTTTCCAGTCTCTTAGCAGCATATTCCATGAGCAAGGAGCGGAGTACACAAATGCCCTTTTACCCAGCTCTGTACAGGCGAATGGCACAAAGAGGAACAAATGCTCATTTGATCTCAGACAATAAGAGTCAATATTTCTTCTTCTTATTAAACTACAGATGTAGGGAGGCAGTAGGCCAAGTATGGCCTTGTAAAGCCTTCTAAAGTGACTAAAAAGGACATAAATAATAATAAAATAAAGTGACAAGTGTGCAGATAGGTGACATTGCCCAGATTTTATATGACTATATAATATATGAAACTAAAATTGTCTTGTGGGACATTTCAAGGGGTCATCTTAAATTTGATCATGCATTTAAGTGGGCTGTTATATGTAAGTAATCCTCTCTGTAATGTCATTTTATACCTGATTGGCATGTTCAATGATAAAAAGGCAACATTGTCTGATGTAAACTTCTTGGGGGTTTTTGTGTAGAAGGACTCAGAGCATCTGGGCTGACAAATATGAATCCATCTATCTGTAGTTTATCATAATGTTTCATTTCAGTTGTACTGTGTGACCCTTACTTTGTCTAAGTAACTATGGAAGTGAATGTTGCCCATCCCTGCTGTAGACAATGCATGCCTATGTTATCTGATCATAGTGTTTTCTTGCCCCATATTGTTTTGACAGTTCACTTTAAAATGTGAAGCAGCTTGTTTGAATTGACAGTGAGTTGCATAGCTTGGGATCTGTTGACACTGATCTGTTAATGTTCTGATTACCATGTGAGGCATATTATTTTCCATTCATCTATTTACACAGAAGTTCATGATATCCATAATTAATCTATTCATGCCTTGTCTTTTCTCCTTTATGTCTTATGTTGTTCAGTCAGGTGTGTCTGTTTCTGAAGAGAGGAGCGTCACAAACGGAGGTGGACGAACAGGGTCATGACCCCCTGAGCATCGCTGTCCAGGCTGCTAATGCAGACATCGTCACCTTGTAAATGCTCGTGTTTTTTTTCTTTTCCTAGAACTGTACTTTTATGAGGAAGTTTTCACCCTGTCAACCAGTCATACTTGGGAAAGGCGGGTTACTATTCATAGAAAAGACAAAGTACTATACAAGTGTTGTTATCGGTTTGATTCATAAACCCAGTTTAGGATGGGGGTGAGTGTTGTTTCTTGTTTGAAATCTTAAAAACTCACATTTTTGCAATAAATAAAAACAACTGATGTGTACATGAGGCTAAAGCAGATCAAATCTTGGGTTTAAGAATGTAATATAAATGCTGCATACTTACAGTACCTTGCTAAAATGTTCACCCCCTGCTAATTTACTAATTACACTGGATAACAATTCATACTTTTATATAATTCTGTAAATGTTTTAATACATAATAATAATAGTTTCACTTTGAAAACATCCATCCAATGAGTACAGTGAATTAGTCAGAAATTAATTAATTCATAATGTTATAATTTTTAGGGGCATTTGAGTACCCTTTAAAAGAGTCTAAAATTGCATTGTGTATTTTACCCCTCAGTTTCTTTACTCGCTCTCTTCTGTGTCTCCTATCCTAACCACCTCACCACATATTTACTCTCATCATCATCCTTTTAATTTGTTTATGTTCATTCTTGTCTTACCTGGTTTCTTTCTCCGTCTCCCAGGCTGCGTCTCGCTCGGATGAACGAGGAAATGCGAGAGGCGGAGGCTCCCTTGGGTCAACCAGGTCAATACCCCAGCAGCAGCCCCACTGAGCAGCAGTATAGGAAGTGCATCCAGGAATTCATCTGCCTCACCATAGACGAATGCTAATGATCAATTCTATACCTGAGACTAGAGCTCCTGCTCACTATACATCCCTCCTGACTGGGAGCCTAAAATAATCCTGTAGAAGTTACCCCTAGACACTGATCCCAACCAAGTCTTTTTGACATAACTTAAAGATCCAGGCTTATGGGCAACTTCTTAGAAACAGGGTGTCTGAGGAAAGAGCTACTCGTGTAAAGAGGGGGGGGGTGCATTGTGTAATAGGGAGACCCCTGACGCACCTTTACAACTCTACTGACTATAGTCACCACCTTCATTTTTCTGCATCACCAATGTGTTTCTGCTTGCCATTACTCTGCACCACCCATGCTACGCTAGCTGTATCACACAGAGTATCAACATCTGCTTTTTGGTGTTTTGCTAACAGGGTTATCCTTGAATTTATTATCACGTGGTGTAATCTCTTGTGTGAGGGTGTGGGTTTGCTGTTACCTAACAACTCTGACCTCTAAGGAAACCCGCCGCATTAACCCACTACACTTATTATATCTTATCCAGACCATCTAACTTACCCATCTCTTCTTAATCGGAGATGTAAATATACATATATAGAAGTTCTATGGGTAATCTTTAAATATGTGCTGTGGCATGAGGTGAAAATAAAATGGTATATGTCCAATTCTTAAAAGAAACAGAGTAACCGACAAGCTACAGTAGAGGTTGGCAGGGTAGTTTACTGTGTATAAAGTGGAGGCAGGAAAGGAAATGTAAAACTGTGATAAAAACGCTGAAGGGCTTTTGGAGAGGAGACCCTTGCCTGCTTTGTAAGATACTTCGTGACATGATGAGTGAATGAGTGAGTGAATGAGTGAATGCGATAGCAAAAGGGTGCATGAGAAAACGAATACTGAGAGACAGAGTTAAATAATATGATATTATGATACGTTATGTAAAGAAAAAAGAAACTGTGCACTTTTCCCATTAACAGTATTATAATTTAGCTTTTTTTTTATCCAGTTTGTTTTTCTACATCTTCGTCTACTCAAGTTATTGTCTATTATCTGTATTTTCTTTCTTTCTTTTTTTATTTATGTTTATTATCCCAGAGGATCAGTGCAATGCATTCGTGAGTGCAGTTTTCATCTGCATTGCTGTTAATGATTGTCGATTTATTCTGAAGACGTTACTTGGAATTCATAACAGGAAGTCTTTTGTTTAGTTTCTTCTGTGACATTCATAAGACATTTCCTTTTATTTTCCCTTTAACAATGGCCTTATAAAGCTATGGTTACAGTTATCAGACACTACTTGGTTATTGAAGACAGCTATAATTTCTAAGTATTGTGCTGTTGTTATTTCTAGAGAATATCTTGCAAGCTGAGGTGATAAGTGGACAAACCAGAGCAGTAAGGGAGTCTGCATAAACTGGATTTGCATATTTACCTTTAGTCAGTAGCGACCTGATCTCTGCTTCACTACCTTGTGACTCATGGTTATATAATCACAACTTTTTTGTAAATACTCATCCATGTTTCAGTATTTTTGGTGACGTAACAGAGCACATTTCTTTTTGAGCAGTTTACACACTTATTGGATCAGAAGGCTTCCCTGGCCACACACAGTATTCTCTGCATGCTTTGCCAGATTTATTTTTGGGAAGAGCAAGATACTTTACATTCTAAGCATGATAAAATATTTTTCTATTGTTTGATCACTTTGTGGAGTGCAGTCCCGTGGAATAAGCATGTATCAACATGACCCCTCTGGTGTCAGGAATTTCTTCCTTTATGCGCCTCTGTGCCATTCTTCCATCCACGGACCATCTGTGGTGCATTCCTCATTTGTGTCTTTCTTATGTTTGTTTTGTTTACAAAGAGAAACTTTCATTATAGTTTTTATGTTGTGATTTTATTTTCATCTGCCAAAGATTTTTAAAGGGAAAGTGTCTGACATTGTATAATATCACAGTTTTTTTGTTTTATCTTTTTTGTTTGTTTTTTTTTCTCGTACTGAAACTGTTCAGAGTAGATACAGCATAGTCTTACCATACTGTGTGAAGTCAAAGTGACTCAGTGGTAGAAACACTGTTGATGTATTCACATGTTCAAAAGAGGTTCGAGACGTACAGAAATGTGACTTACCCGAGAGATTTCAATCTCCTGCAATAGTTCAATGTACTGCGATTAGAACCAGACTAGAGGGTGATGTGAAGCTACTGTGACCAAACTGTTAAGGGCCCTCTGCCCTGGTGGAAGTATTAAATGTTGTGTCCATTTGTGTGTATTGACATAGGAGTGGTTAAGGTGCTGTTCAATGATAACATGCTGTAAATAGTACACTTGTGTATTTTAACTCAATGCCGACTGCCTGCCTCTCAGCATTCAATCATGGATCCTGACTGTCTGACCTGTTTTATGTTTGTCTTTTTATCCTCTTCCAAAACAACCTGTCAGGCAGGTCTGTGCCACAGCTCTGCCCTACTATGACATTTGGATATCTTTGGAATACTATCTTCATTGTCTTTAGAAGCACTGAGGGGAAAAAAAGAAAACAAAATGCATACAATAAAACCAAGAAACTCGATGAACTAACCTCGCTTCTGCTCGTTGCTCTCATTTCTGGTTCCTGTCTCATCTCTTATGCATAGCATTCTCCCAACATCGCAGCAATACTGTTGACAACACACTTACTTTCATATAAGCGTAAACACTGTGCTAATTCTCAGTAAAAAAAAACTCAGTGTGTTAGTAAAAAAAAATTGCCAGACGTTTGGGAGAATGATATTTTTATAATCTGATCTGGTGTCTGTTGGTCTATAACAAACTTTTTGGTAGCACTTGGCTTATTCAAAGCAATATAATAATTATTTCATGGAAAAGAGGGAGGTGTAGGTGCATATATTTTGTGGATGTCACCTTTTAAAGATCACTTTGGTGTGAGCAGCAGCAACAACACAATGCCTTGAATAATTCAGTGTCTACAGTATAAAAACAAACATGGGGTCTCACAAACATTGTTAAACCATCAGTTCTCACATGTCCAAAATGTCTCACCTTATACTAAAGGCAGCAAATGTCCACTCAGGAAAATAAACACTGACCTATCATTGCTTCTGTTACTACAGGGGTTTCCACTGGCAGCAGGAGGGTAAAACCCAAGGATGCTCGGGATAGAGTGAGTGAAGCATCCTGGGATGTCTTACAAAGGGACTAGTGTGAAACTGTCTCTGGTGGTGTGGGTGTTTGGGGTTTCTGCTTCTCCTTCTGTAGGGAACACACATTCTGTTGGGAGCTGTCTTGTAATTGGGATGTGGTTTTGTTGCTTGGGGATAAATGGAGCATTAAGATTTATTTTTTGTTAAATTGAGTGTTTTGATGCTCGGCCTTAATGCTTTATTTTGTTAAACATCTGATAAAGAAAACAGAACGGGTAAGTACAAAATAATATCCTTTATAATATGACATAATAATATGGAGCGCATGATTCTAGTTACTTCCAGGGAGATACTGGGACAGGATGCTCTTCACTCTTTCCCTGTAAATGTCTAATTTTCCATCCTGCACACTAATCCTCCCTCTCACCAATACAATGGAAGCATCAGATAAAGCTTCAGTCCTCTTTCACTTATTCTACCTACAAAGATTTTCCTGTTATAGTCAAAATACGTGGCAGAGAGACAAGGTTTCACAGACATCTCAAGGCTTTTCTAAAACTTTTATTCTTACTCTCTTTCCTCAGTTGGGTTAAATCTGGTCTTAATCTGAAAAACAAAATATGCATCACTAGAGTTTCCAGAATCTGCTGGCTGTAAATGTAAAAATTCAAGCCATGTCTCACTGGATTCTCCGTGATGCCAGCCGGTGGGACAAAAAACCAATTTGACTTCAGTATCCCCTGTTACAGGTGACATCCCCTGTGTTGATGTCTTTCGCGACTTTTCTCTCCTCGCGTCTCTCCAGCCCGAGAAGTTGAGGAGAAGGAGTTTGCAGTTCAGCCGCAGCAAGAGGCCATAGTGACCACCGGTCGTGACCTGATCTGACCTCTCTACTGTCATTGTGAAGTTAGGAAGATAACAGTTCCTGCATTTATGTAACACTGATGCTCTAGGATTGTTGCTGCAAGATGAAGCCAATTCACACTTCCTAAAGTGATTTAAGAACAGAGTTATATTTGTTCTTAATCTTTTTTTATAAGTATATTTGATCAGGTACAAGACTATCGCCCTTGATCGTCTGAGAACATCGCAATGTAACTCTTCATAAATGATATTTCAGTTGACCTGAAAAATATTTTGCTTATTGAAATAAATTTGGAGCAGAAACAAGTACTGAGACATGGGCCTAATGGAGGTTTGTCTGTTTTTTTCCCCTTGTTGTAAAAGTATAACAGGTCAGCAGATCTGACATATGCTATTCTTATCATGTATGATTTAAACATTGAACCTTGACATTTGTAAAGTATGTTTTGCATCTGGTATCAGAAATAAAATGAACAGCAGAAACAATTCTATACAGTATTTGCTTCCATTCTAGACCTAGACCTTTAGCTCCATGATTCCCAACCAAACAAAACCCAGTGTACCATGGGTGATATTTTAAGATCTAAATTAACTAAAATAGATTACTAACAAATATTAAATGTACAAATGCCAGTAAATATGACACCAGGCTAAGTCACAGTAGATGGAAAATCAAATAGCCATTTTAGTAACGAATAGAAAAACAAAAATGGTCACAAAGATGATTGTGACAGATCTGCACTGATCAACAAATGAATTCAAGTAATAAAACAAATCAAGCATTTAAATATTGATTTATCAATTACATAATTATTCAGACAAAAAGTTTCAAATGTATATACCTCATAAGTTGCAATTGTTTTTAATTGTTAAAATAGTAATATGCTGATGAGAAATTTCCAGCCCTGAACCTGAAGTAAGCCTCTGGAATGGGGTCAAGAGAATGAGGCACGGTCACAACTCACCAAACAAAGCCAGGCTGCTTGTATTTCTGCATTAGGTGGCATAAAGCAGCCAAAATTCATGTGAATACTGGTATGGAGTCTGCAACACGCATGAAAGCTGATTGAAAATGAGGGTTTTTCTGCCAAATACAGTTTTTAGATGAAAACATTTTAAAAGGAATATGAACTTTCTTTCTTTGCATTATTCAAAGTCTGAAACCATCCATATGGTATTTAGTCTGTTTTTTATTTTCTGCAAATTAATATATAATATTGTGGTGTGATGCACGTATTTGCTGCATTACATTGTGGGTGTTGGACATTTTGTGTGCCATGTTATGTGTTATGCGCAGGCAAGATAACAATAGTTATCTTGCATTTTTACATTCATTTTTGCTTTTATGAAGTGACACCATGACTGTAAGCTGCAGGCTGAACAGTCCCTTTACTTGGTAAGTGGTTAATTAGATGAAGTTCAAGTAATTTAATTAGAAGATGTGACTTGCTTAATTAAAAGCACATCAGTTGCATCAAGCCAAACTACCTGCCTTCAATACTAAAAGTGCTTCAATAGCTTATACAAATAATATGAATAATATATAAATAATTATTATATTTCCAGGATTGACAGATCATTCCGAAAAGGATGAGGAGAATCGCAAGATCAGACACAATTAACTCATTTTACTAAATGGAACTACGGATGTTTTATTCATTAAAAGTAATATTAGTAGCAATTGTTACACATTGCTATGTTTAAATGAATAGATATTACTTTTTAAATCAGCTGGTGATGATAGGGCGCACTTCAGCTAAATAACCCCTATACTACAAATGAAGAAGAAAACCGGAAGTGTTACTTTTCCTCCTGCTGGCGATAGCTAACGCTACGTTGGTGTCATCGTCTTATCGGTTTGGGGTTTGACAATAGAAACAGCAGCCTTATTTCGTGTCCACCCACGAATACCTTTTCCCATCGGGGTCTCTGGAGAGGTATGTCCGTATTACTGTCGTTTGTAAACGCCACAGATGCGTGCTCAGCTGTTGTCGGTGATAGAGCTGACCGTGTTAGCAGCTGAGCTAAAGCTAAGTAGCTAACCAAACATAGCTGTGGCCTACGTTAGCCGTCAGAGGCTAACACAGTTCACAGCCACTAGCCGTACCTACTACCTCTCAGTAAGCGTAATGTATGATTTACTTGACAAGCAGTGTGTATTATCACATTATATCACCCACATATAAAGTAATGATACCGCTCAAAGTTTGTTTCCACTGTTTGTTTACCATCGACGAATGAGTAACTAGCCGACGTGAGGCTAATTTACCGACTGCTACACCGTTAGCCAGAAATTTACCCTAGCTAATGCAGTTTGCCAAGTAGCGGATTAGCCTCCCCTAACATTAGTTAACAAGCCTGTTAGTGTTATTGTCGTCAAGGGACATTGACATAGGTTTCTCACTGTTGAACTCCACTGAAGCCCTGTAAGCGTGACCCAGTCAGCTGTTTGCCACATAACAGTCTGCAGCATAATACATCCGGCAGGCAGTCAGCAATGGGCACATATGGAAGTGGCTTAATTTATTTGATAGATTATTGAGCATGAGGTAGTGTAATATAATACATAAACGTCACACCTCCAATGGGCAACACAGACTTGGTGTCAAAATTACAGCCTCACAATAATTCTGGCATCATGTGTCTTATGGAGATGATCAGTGTTTCGTTTCTGAACTTTGGAAATTCCCTCCGGAACTACAGAGGACACGTCACATTTATACGTGTAAACATACAGTATAATAAAGGTCAACTAGTTATTGTACTTTTTTAATAAGTATAATAGTACATTGAAAATGTACTGTAGGGAAATCCAGGTGTTTGTAGGTTCCAGCGGTGAAATATTTTGATTTTCTTTGTGTTACTGATTTAACTTGTTTTGAACCTGTGACTTTGGGTCAGCATTTCTAGATTTAACCATTTAAATTCTGTTAAACTAATAGAAGAACAAGCAACCAAACTAACAACATTTCTATCGTATTTTCACTCAAGGGCCAGATCAAGTGGTGACATAGGGACACGTTTCATAGTCAATAATGTCTGTGTTTAAACTAAACTTGCCTCAATGTTTAGGTAATGCATGTATGAATAGGTCTCAGTAAGTACTTTAACATGATAAGTTACAATTTACATAAATACATTTTTGGGGTAAAAATACTTAAATTACTGTAGCGTGACACGGGGACTCAAAATGAACATCTTTTTATTTTTCACTTTACGCAAATGCAAAAAAACATGCTGTTCTCATAAGAAAGTTATCCTGAAGAAACACAGGGATTTAGCTGTGATGTTAAACTACAGCTGTGATCAATATTGGATAAAAATGTTGAAATGATAAGTTTTGATGAACACAAATAGCCTATGTTGTGACATGGGGACAGCAGTTTGTCACTTTGTTCAGTAGTCATACTAAAAGACTTTGCTGGACCCAAAACACCACAGATAGGCTAATAAACTTTTATTTAATGTACATATTACAACTGAAGTGATATATACATCTAATAGTAGAGCATATTTTACAGATAATTGGAAAATATTGTACATAACCTTTCTAAATTCTTGTACTGTTGAATAATTAGTTCCTACAGATTCACAGACTTAAAATATCACTTATACAAGCAAAAAAAATATTATTAAAGTTAATGGTGCATTTACATATTTTAGTCCTTTTTAGGTTTCATTTTATATTGATTATATCTTTTTTTTCTACAAGCGTTACTGAAATTTTGTAAACAGTTCAATATAATATAGCTCTTAAGCTAAAAAGTTAACCTATTTGAGAGATGATAAGTGAAACTTCAATTTTTGACACTGATGTTCACTTTTTCGTGATCTGGCCCACAAATGAACTGGTATTAATTCAGTTGTCAAATATTAAACAGCATACTAGCTGTAATGGAAAAATACAATTTAAAAAAACTGTATTCAAGCATATATTTTGTATTGATTCTCAACTTTTAATGGCTTAAAAAACCAATGAATAACTGACATCAAGCAGCATGTATAGCATCCCTGCTTGTTTTAGTCACAGCACAACAAACATGTCATAGGTTCCAGGCCCAAAGTGAAAGAAAAACTAGAAAAATACACAGGTTGACCTTGTACTGTATATATACATATGGTGGTATTATTATATACTGGTAACAAATTAAGACTGATTTGTGGTAATTTAGCTTTGTGTGTTTTGTGAATCCTCAGATGAACAACAACGGGAATAAGAGAGCTCCAACGACAGCCACTCAGCGACTTAAGCAGGATTACCTCAGGATAAAGAAAGACCCTGTGCCTTACATTTGTGCAGAGCCTCTTCCCTCCAACATCCTAGAATGGTAAGGTCTCTGTTGTTTCATCAAAAAAAAATCACACAGGAGTCAATGACATTATTGAATGAGTTACATTTTAGTGATTTAAGTAAATGCTTTTATATTTAATTAGTAGACCTAACTGTCTACCTGTACTGTAACTGACATGTCACTAAACTGCTGAAACTAGATGGTTTTGATTTTATTGAGTTAAAAGATCACTTACCCGTCTGATGTTTGCAGCTGGTGGTTACAAAAGTCCAAACTTTACTTAAAAGTAAGCAGGTTTTGCTTAAAGGGCTGCATAGACAAGATTAAGAAAAAATATATTTCCTCATTTCCTTTTTGTGTTGTCATTCAGGTCATGTTTGTGTCATGTATGCCAGGGTGTCAGCATATTATTTATTACCTTGTCAGCTGTATTGAATTGATGTGATGTAAAAAAAAAAAAAAAAGGTAGCAGTGATAGCACATTTATTTTTGACAGAGGATGCTTCCAGCCGTTTATTAGGTGCTTACTAAGTTGAAAGCAGATCCAATGAGCAGTGTTGATACATCTGTACTATTCTAGCAGGGTGAGGTCTCTGGCATTTATTTGTAACTAAAAATAATAATGTTTGTGACCTCTGGGAAGGAGCATGTCTCAAAGTGAAGCAAATGTGGAACAATCCAAAAGTGTTATATGGGTCCAATTAGGGCTGCGCTATTAACCAATTTTAAATTGAAATCAGATTTTTTAATTAGGATAATTTTTAAAAAAGAGAAATCGTCATTGATTTCATCTTTCTCGTGCCTCCGGGCCGTGCACCTCTGGCCTACCATAGGTTCCTCCTCCTAAGTGTGAGAGCGGTCTTTCACAGAAGTCCATGTAATGACCATGGACCTTAAATCTGTGACGGGCCCGCAGTAGTGACACCAATGTAAGCCGTGGTTTCATGCATGGATCCCCTAATTCAAATATAACTGCATGGGGATCACTCACCTTACGTTGTCCTGCATGGATCCATACCATACTGTCTTCTTCCAATCCGGGTTACAGGGGCATCAGCCTCAGCAAAGTAGCTCAGACAGCCCTCTCCCCAGACACATCCACCAGCTCTGGGGGAATCCTTTGGCATTCCCAGGCCAGCCCAGAGATATAATCCCTTCAGCGTGTCCTGAGTCGGTCTGTTCCAAGCACGGATCCCCCAACTAAATATAATCTCATGGGGATCACTCATATTACGTGGTCCACACACGACTGATGCCTGTCACTGACTTTTATTGGTATCACTTCTGGTAGGGAGCGCTGCCTTGTATTTCGAGCTGCTCATGAAAATGACATGCTGACTTCTGCTGCCCTTTGTAGTTTTACCCAACAATCAAAATCAAAAATCAAGTTTTTAGAAGAAAAAATCTGAATTTTATTTTTGGCCAAAAATCGTGTAGCCCTAGGTCCAATCAAGCGAAAGTGAACTACAGCATGAAAAGGTAAATTCACACACATTTATCAAGTGGGCTCATTTTTTAGCGAAAGATCCCTATTTTATGAAACTGTTATCCTTTTTAAGATACCACTTGTAGGAAAAAAGTTCCAACTGATTTTATTGATTTGTACTTTTTACACCACAGCTGTGTCTCAGATATAAAAATATAGCTCGAATTTGACGCTAAAAATTATATCTAAAAAATGTGGAAAATGTATTAAATCTGTCACATTTAAAAAGACTAGCTGTGAACTGTTACCGAGAAATGACTCTTTATATGTAATTTACCTATATCAGTATGGACCACCACAAGTTGTAAATGACACTGTGTTAGTATTAAATACATTAAATAAAGCATTGTGATTATATCTGGTTTGTTGTTTTAAAAACAAGTCAACATTTTGGCTGATGCATACAATGGTAAAGTGTCATCCACATGTTACTATGGCAGCCTGTCCACATGCTACCACATTCTCATGTCAATAGAACAAAGACTTTTCAATATTTTACTCCAAAATATATGTTCAGCATAGTTGAACATAATATCCAAAAGGTTTTGTCCTACTTGTTATCAATTTCTGTCGAGAACCGCATGTTTTGAATGTTTGTGTAAAGCTTAACAACTTTTTGTCCGTTTCAAGTCCACTTTTTACCGAGCAGTATTTTGACATTTATCACCTAAAAATTTTATCTCCCCAAATTTTGTTATACATAATGTTAAAGTGGGTCCTAGGTTCGATTCCAACACCAGTCGATGGGGGTGGGACCTTTCTGTGTATAGTTTGCATGTTCTCCCCGTGTCTGCGTGGGTTCTCTTGGGGTACTCCGGCTTCCTCCCACCGTCCAAAGACATGCACTAATAGGTTAATTGATTAATCTAAATTGCCCATAGGTATGAATGTAAGATTGATCGTTTGTCTCTATATGTCAGCCCTGCGATGAACTGGTGAAATGTCCAGGGTGTACCCCGCCTTCACCCGTAAATAGCTGGGATAGGCTCCAAGCGACCCCCATGACCCTAGTGAGGATAAAGCGGGTTCAGAAAATGAATGAATGAATGAATGAATAATGTTAAAGTGCTTATAAATACCTACTCAAATATGTATAACACATGCATATAAATTACTCTGCTTACATAACAGAGACTGTTAAACACGAAATGTGTTACCGCTTGATCGGACCCATATACACGTCGATCCGTAAATGATTGATTAAGTTGACTGTTTTTCCATGTTGATGAGCGAACCTTTTGTAGACACGCACCTTGGAATATGATCATTTCTGTCTCCAAAATCCAATGTGATGATAGCCAAAACAACAGCTTTAAAGTGTTATTCTGAAAACTGATAACCATAACGTACCATAATAATTTATTGTCATTGTATTAAAACTCTCTGATCAAAGGGCGGTAAAGATGAAACCATAAAGATGTAAAAGCTAGTTAAGAAATTTAATGAGCTAGTTTAATCATTTTTGAAAAGCTCTTAATCAGTATTATCCTTCAACTGATCAAACCTATGATTTAATATGTGAAAAATGTCCGCCAAACATTATTTACATGGGAATTTTCTGATAATGGTACTTCTGTAGAGTTATTGTGTTTAATTTATTTGGATTGATAGTTCTTGAATGTACATAAACATTATATCACGTCATTTCAGCACGTTTATCTTTATCTCCACGTGGTATCAGTTTATGTCTGATTTCTCTGGAATAAGAGTAGTAACATGATTGTTTACAGCTAGTGCAATTTTATAACATCCTTATGATAGATGATAAGGAAATAATAAATATTTCTTTGGCACATAAGTTTACGTTGAAGTTACAACCATAGAACTGACTTCAGACACTTTATAAATTTTATTACCTATTTGTGATTTTTATGACTAATGAATCATTGCACTTTTTTGTCTTCTCTAGGCATTATGTAGTCAGAGGTCCTGAGAAAACTCCATATGAAGGTAAAACATCACCGATGTATTCTGTTTCAGTATTGTTTTCCATATGAATGTTTCGACAAGCTGATTCATGTTTCTTGTTGTCTGTCTGTGGAGTGGGAGAAATGCCAGCTCTTGCATGAGACATGTTTATGAAAGAACCGGGCTATTTGAGATTACACAAACCAGACTGACTCATCTTATTTTTAGTTTCAACTCCCTGTCATTCTTTGAACAACCACTCTTTTTTTTTCCAGGAGGATATTATCATGGAAAGCTCATATTTCCTCGAGAATTCCCTTTTAAACCACCAAGTATCTATATGATTACGCCAAATGGGAGATTTAAGTGTAATACAAGGTAAGAATGAGGTCACGAACAAAACTACTTGTGCTATTTTGCCTCTTTGAGCAGCTCCTGCAGCCTGACCCCATCCTCTTTCCCCCAGGTTATGTTTGTCCATCACAGACTTCCATCCAGACACGTGGAACCCTGCATGGTCGGTGTCCACCATCCTCACAGGTCTGCTCAGCTTTATGGTGGAGAAAGGACCCACTCTTGGTAGCATTGAGACCTCTGACTACACAGTAAGCACCTACTTTGACCTCTGTCAGTAACACTGCACTTTTCAACCAGGGGCTGTGGCAGAAATTTAATTAAAATATGACAGAGCATTATTCTTACGTATTTAAGAATGTAAAAAAAACAAATAGAAGTACATTCTGATGTTTTGTTCATCATTAGTAAATATGCAAAAACTATTAAACTGATTATCATCATGAGCCACAAGAAACACTTTTAACACTAAGCACTGCTGTTGAAATAGTACAACTATTTAACTACTGTAGCAAACATGATAGTGGAAATAATTATTTTGGGGCCAGTTTCTCACACATATATTATAGTTAATGACATTTTAACAATAGAGCTCTATATTACATTTTTCATTTGTTTTAAGGCTAGGTTTAAAGTGGTCATATTTTGCTAAACCCACTTTTATTAGTCTGTGGTACATTTATTTGTGGACCCTAATGGGTTTGAATTTGAACCCTCCAGCTATCTTTATATTCATTCCGGCAAAAATTGATTGGATTTCTACAACCCATTTTAATTCCTGCTTAATTTGTTACGTCTATAACTAGTTATAGTTATAGACGTTTGCACATATAAGGTCAAGACGTCTGATGAACATTTCTCCGAGTACGCCATATTTGTTTGTCAGCAGCAGTGGTTGTAGTCCATACTGAAAATATGTCCAAACTTCGAGACAATTACCTAAAATGTTCAATTGTTGGTTATATTAATGAACACAAGTGGCTGAACTGGACAGAGTAGCATGGTCAACAAGCTGGAAGGGGTGGGGTGTGATGTGGCTCATTTGCATTTAAAGGGCCAGCGCTCAAAATGACCTTTCTCATGTCATTACTCAGAAACAGGTTTGAAGATGGACCTGTTGAGTTAAATTAATGAATAATTCAGACCCAAGCATAGCATTTACAGTTTATGTAGGCCACAGGGAAATGTTTTAAAATGCATAATTCCATTTAAAAAAAGCAAAATATCACTCCTTTAAAGCTGCAGAAAGTAGAAGATATTAAAATGTACAGCTTCCTTCTGCAGAATCAGATAGACCAAACATTAAAATAGACAACCTGGTACTATTCTATGTTGCTGTGGGAAAGTAAACCCCAGATTTCACAGTTACAGGAGCTGCCATGTGACAACCCATGGGACAGAGCAGTAGAGACGCATCTAAAGGAACCTGAACGTCGATATGTAATTAAATCCGTTTATCACAGAGAATTGACCCTGTTGATCTTGTAGCAAAGGGTTTTCTACCTACAGCCTGTAAGCTGAATCTAGAGGACTTACATTAAAATATCATGACATATAATTATGGAATTATTGCCCATCAATGCCAAAACATCATGGTATATTACACATTGAACAGTTCATGTCTGGGAAGACTGGCTGTAATCGTAGTCCTTTATATAGGACACTAAATGTAACCAATAAATGCTGAAAACGATTGTCTCTATAAATTCTGTCATACTAATCGAAGGCAAAGGGTTTTGGTTATAGCTAATAGATTGTTCAACCTAAAAGTTTAAATAAATAATAAAAATGCTAGCTAAATGTGTGAATAAACAGATTTAATAATAGGTTAATGATAATAGTAATAGACAATTGTAAGAATAAGTACTTTATTTAATGATTAGTAGATTTTATGAAATAGGTTCTAGTCTGTATTAGCAGAAAATTGGGGGGGGGTCAGTAAAGATGTGCTCATGTATATCAGATTCTGATCTGTTGGTTCACCTTGCAAAGGGTTGGGAACCAGTGATGTAAACAGACTGTGATATTTAAAGTTAATGTTTTTCCTTGTCTCCTCAGAAACGACAGCTGTCAGCCCAAAGCCTGGCCTTCAACCTAAAGGACAAAGTCTTCTGCGAGTTGTTTCCTGATGTAGTCGATGTATGTAGGAGGTTCACTCTTAACTGCAGTCTTCTTCTGTCCTGTATTGTTCTGTTCTGATATGTTATTGTCCATCCTGCCATCAGGAAATGAAGCAGAAACAGAAGGCCCAGGAGGAGTTAAGCGCCCGCACTCAGCCCCTCCCCTTACCCGATGTGGTGCCTGACGGTGACCCTCAACATGCCCACTACGGCCTCCCCGCCCTCAACGGAGGTGCTGTTCCACTCGGGGGGGCCAACCCTGCCCCTGGCCTGCAGCAGGCAAATCGTAACCATGGACTTCTAGGTGGGGCTTTAGCCAACCTGTTTGTAATTGTAGGCTTTGCGGCGTTTGCCTACACGGTGAAGTATGTGCTGAGGAGCATAGCCCAGGAGTGAGAGGAGCCAGTGCTGTAGGGGCCAGCTAGAGGACTCCACATTCTAAAAAACACTACGTGGGGAGGGATGTTCAGTCCTGGGTTAAACCCCTCCACGACCACCACCACCACCACAGCCACCACCACGGACTTTGGAAGACGCTAATTCAAAGCCAACCCACCCAGGAAGGATAGAGCGGAGGAGGTGGGGGAGTGGACGGGAGTGGCAGTAGGGCCGCGGGATTGGAGGGGCTTATTAAAACGGTTGTGATCCACTCTGTGCTTCAGTGGTTTATGTCAGTAGTAGATGAAACTTGGCTCATGGGTTGTGGAAGAGTGTTGAACACAGGACGTGTTAGTAAGTCATAATTTATAGCCTCTGTGCTGGAGGGCTGGACATGGCTCCAAAACATTTTTATCCTGCAGTGTACCAAGCATTCCTGTTGAACGATGGCTGATGAATTCTATTTCTGAGCAGGTGATACTGAAAGTATGTCCCCAGTCTATTTGCATAATAAAAGAGTGGCAGAGGTAATCATCAGGGCTCCTCAGGGTGTGTCTCAGACACCACATTTCTTGTCAACATGTTGCTGCTAGTGCAGCTCCAAAAACAGCAGTTAGTGCCACTATCATCACTGATGTGATTTTCTTTTTTTGTTGACAACTGTGTTTTACTTTTTTAAAATGAAATTTAGGGCAAAAATAATCGAATAAATCAGTGCCAGCCAAGCCCACCCCTGCATATTTGCTTTTTGTCATTATTTTGCATTTCCATTACCTTTAAACTGAGGTGAAGGGCTGCCCTTGGCACTGGAGTCAGTTTCCTGGTCTTTTCATGCATTACCTGGAACCTCCTTAGCTTTAAGGCATCGGATTTCATCACCTTTACTTTATGAAACCAGTTTTGCAGCCTTGAATTTCACTATGAAACAGGTGACGGTTACTTAGACTTGGAATGGGAAGTTTTATCAAAGCCAAGGGAAATTTACCAAAATATTGTATGTTGGGGTGCTTATGAAATTTCGGGTTGGTTTTTGCATAGTAAATACTTCAGTCGGACACAAATGCAGGACATTAAACATTATGTGCTGTGCACTAATACCCCTCAGCCAGAAAGGACAGACGGACGGACAGACAAAAAAATTATAATGTCCCTTCAGCCCGAAGTTGGCCGAGGGGTAAAAACCATTTCGCTCCTTTGTATTCATATAGGGTTCCTCATTAATCATGACAGTCTGTGATTTTTCATACACAAATGTGTTGACACATTTTAAGCACAAATGGAGCCTCACAAAGCCATTCAGTCAGGACAGTGTATACAGTAGTAATATATGCAGTGAGGTCCAATACATGATGGAACAACACTGCACATACATGTCTGCACCTCCGAATGTCACGCTCTTCTCTGCAACAAAGCTAAAACAGACTTGACCAGTGAATTTATATCTGCATCTAAATATGAAAAGCATATAAAAATAAGCCTGGCATGTGTTTTGTTAGAGCTACTGCGTGGCTGAAGTCAGATGTGTCCAGATGTTCTCTCCAGTCAACCCATGAGCCAAGCAGACAACCCAGTGTCTGCACAGACCTCAATAAAGACCAATACATTTTATTTTATTATTATTTTTAATTGGCTTAGCTGACCAGTATAGCACCACTCTATATAGGTCCAAATACAGAGACACCTGAAGAGAACCAACATTTTGTTCAGTATATCATTTCTTTTTGATATTTTTTTCTTTGTGTTTTTGTTCTTTTTATTTATAGATACAGCCTTAGCGTGTCATGGTTTCATGGAAATATCCTGGTGTTTGCTGAGTAAAGCTGTGATGGCAGCGTGGACAAACACACAGGCAGACTGTGACCCAGGCTTACATAATTGCTCATAATTTACTGTTGTGCATTGCATTTAGTAAAGAAGGTTCTACTGTGTATCTAATGGTTCAGCAGAAAAAAAAATGGTCTGAAAGCAGATTTGCCTTTCTATTGCTCTTCTTTTCTTGGCACCAACTTAAAAAAGAAAAACTGATGATGGGAGTGCGTTTGTGTGATTATGCAGCAAATGCCCTGGTTTCCATGCTTCGGTTAATCTTGTGTGACATTGTATGTTTTCATAGTAAATGCAAATAAATTACCCTGCTCTGCAGGACATTTTAGAAAATGTGCTTCTATCTGCTGCTGTGACAACTTTGAAATGTCTATAAACACTTTAGAAGCTGTCATTACAAAGGTCAGACTTTATTTTCTTCCCAATAAAAAGGCCATTTGAAAAAAAAAAAGAACCAAGCGCACACAGACTCTGTCTTATAGATAGATAGATAGATGGATACTTTATTAATCCAGAGGGAAATTCAACTATTCAGGAACTTTGCATACAGCACAAGACCAAAACAGGTGGGTTAGTAACTAGGTTGACATTAACCCTTTATAGGGCACTCATAGAAATACTCTGAAATTCAAAATTTAAACCTTAGTGTGTTATTGGAGGATATAACAAGAATGTATTACTTTTGTGAAATCTTTCAAAAAAAAAAAAAAAAAAAATCTCGTAGAAAATCAAGGTTACTGAAGTTACCATCTTTGGTTCCTTACCCATAAGTGGCAAAAAAAAAAAAAATCCAAGAGGTTCAAGAAAAACACATGCAATGTCTATGGAGCATGTACATGTATTTTCATAGCATAAGAACATCACTTTTATAACATTAGAACAGTATAAGTGCTGCTCCAGACCCCTGTATGCCTTTGAACATCATTCCTTACAGGCTAACGATGTTCATTTTGTCTTCTGTTTATGTAACTATAGTGTTTTCTTTTGTTCAGACAAGGAATAGTTTTTAGATGTTACCTGCTTGACAGTTTCGACTGAGTCAAAACTGTCATGCAGGTAACATCTAAAAACTATTCCTTGTCTGAGCAAAAGAAAACACTATAGTTATCATTCCTTACATTAGTACCATTACTTCCTGGTACCTAACAAAGCAGGTCCACTCACTGTTCATGCACAGGTGGACCTTACAGACCCTGTAGACCACATTGAACCTAAGATTGTTGGCTCACTGTCCTCACTGGAACTGGTGCTTTCACTGTCTTGTAATTCATATGGAAATTACCAAAAATAGTCACTTGTCCAATAAAGAGTTAAAGTTACTATATACTATAAAAAATAAAAAAAAAATAAAAAAACTTGCTAAAGAATTTACGCTACAAAAAAACTTCCTGTTTAGATCAGATTAGGCTGTTGGAGTATGTGGAATTCCAGTGAAAAGCGCTTCCCTCGTGAATACAGTGGAAGGACACGTCACGTGACAGATCACGCTTAGTGGGAGGCGGAGGGAGGGTTTAAAACACTGCACCAACAGGTAGTCTCAGATCAGTCCACTGCAGAGGAGACAACACTGACTTTACACTGACACAGAATCCAACCCAACTCCTGTAAGTACACATCAGTTTGGTGTGATTTAAATATGACACATTTCATTGCATTTGGATCTCATGTGTGTTTCTGTTCTTTTGCTCTGCAGACACTCATACTTCCAGATCCTAATCCCTGCGTGTACAGTCACCATGTACATAACCGAGGAGCTGGAGTGCGTGGTGTGTTGTTATGAATACTCCCGCAGTGACCGGATCCCACGCGTCCTGCACTGCAACCACACCTTCTGCGCCGTCTGCCTGGAGACTCTGTCCAGTCTGCAGGGGGTCGTACGCACCGTGTCCTGTCCCCTCTGCCGCTGGATTACATGCACCCGGGCCAGCATGACTCTACCCGGGTCCCTGTGGGTCAACACGGACATCTGGGACCAGATCAAAGAGGAGCAGCAGAAGAAGAAGACGGATGAGGAGGATTTGGAGGACACCAAAACACACCTGATCAAGTCAACTCTGTAAGTGTCCAGGTGGATTCTCTACCTGCACTTCACCTCATTATTGAAAGCAGGGGTGTCCAAGTCATTTTAGTTCAGGGTCCACATACAGCCTAATATGATCTAAAGTGGGCCGGACCAGTGAAATAATATGAATAATAGGATAAGAACTTTTGAGTGAAAAAAGTAAAATTTTGTAATGAAAATGTTTACATCTCTGAAGAATTGTACTCGAACAAATATGCACAACTTGTAAATTCTTAAGAAAAATAAGTGCAATGTTAACAATACTACACCTTAGTTTATCATTTATACTTGTGAATCACAACTTAGAGATCACAGTGGATCTACAAATACACAAAACATTACATAACAGGCAGAATAGTATTAAAATTCCACATACTTCTCTTAAGAAATTTTAGGTTATTCACATTTTTTTCTAAAAGGCTAGTCTGTAAATGTAAATATTCTTGTGTATTGTAACTTTTATCCACTAAAACAAAGAGAAAAATTTGCAGTTTTCATTATTTATAGATTGTTATGATAGTATTTTACTATGTGATCCACTTTAGATTGAATTGACCTAAAAAATTTTAACATCGATAGTTAATATCTTCAGTGTAATTTTTGCATTTCACAAATTCATCCCAAGAGCCGAAATGAACCCTTTGGTGGGCCGGATTTGGCCCCTGGGCCGCATGTTTGACACCTGTGATTTAAAGTGTTGCAGCTGGTTTAAGCACAGAAGAGGACTAGAGTAGGCTTGTAGCAAAAGTTTTTATTTTCAAGCCAAAAATTGTTCAAGTCCCTCACACCAGCCCTGTGCCTTTCACTGTGTAACTGACTTCTCCTCACGTTCAAAGCAGGCACAGGAAAACAATACATGAGGCGTTCAGGAACAATTAGAATAATAAGGAAATTACAACACTTTTCAAAATTGTCAAATATTCAGAATATTCAAATACAACACCAAAAAAAAAAACCAAACATTGAATGGCAGTGTCTGTGAACCATGTAATCACAATCCTAGGAGGTTGAAGCTCAGGAACACTTCTGTCCTCGGGTGGGTTTCTTTGATTTAATGTTTTTATGCTTTTATGTTTTTATGTTTCTATGTGACAGGTAGAAAACACATCTTGTCTTTTAAGTCTACCTCGTTTTAATCTAAGTTATTCACACCTACTATTACTTTTATTACACCTATTATTACTACTACTTGATATATTTATTTATTGTGTGTTGATGTGGTATGGCTGTGTTTGTGGAGCGGTGACTGCATTTTGTGTTTTGAATTTCCCCTAGGGGAGTAATAAAGTAAATCTATCTATCTATCTTACATTTTAAACTCTGTAATTATCTATATTCCCCACAAAAGTCTCATATGTCTGACCTTCTATTTTTCTTCTTTCTAGACCTAATTCCAAGAAGTCTTCATTCTTGTCCAAACTCTACAAAATCTTCAGTTGTGTAATTCTGCAAAGAGAAGACATGGACAGCCGGTGATGACACATGGACACTGTGTTTCCCCATCCACGAGCCTGAGGGGACAACTAAACAAAACAAAAAGGACTGGACTGCTGTTCCATGAAACAGCAGATCAGTGTGTCTGTGCTTCACCACATGATCCTGAGGATGTGTGTGTGTGTGTGTGTGTGTGTGTGTGTGTGTGTGTGTGTGCTGCACCCAGACATGAAAAAGACTATACTGTGAACTGTGTGTGTTACTGCTGTTCAGGTAATGACAAAGAAACAAACTGCACAACATCAAGTCTCAGTTAACCCTTTCATGCATGAATTATGAGAACCTTAGTTGAGCGTTTTTTTCATGAGTGTTTTTATTCCTCTTCAGGCATGAAAAAAACAATGCGATTGAAATTTTTTATGAACCTACAATTACAAAAATGTCCACTCGGCTGGACACCAGTTTTTGAAGCAAAAAAACATGTATTTAAAACCCATCATCAGAAAGTGATAAACTGCGTGAAAACTATGAAATAAGAACATTTTTCAAGCAGCTAATCTGATGTTTTCTCACATTAACATACTCTAATACTAGTTATTACTAACTTCATGCAGACAATATGTAAAAAAAAAAAAAAACTTTTTGATTAAGAAAACTGTTGATTACAGTCTAATAACAATTAGCAATTGATTTAACACGTTACTGCAGATCAGGTTCGTCACCCTGATCCGCAAAGTTACAGTAATGGTATGAATTACAATGTATTATAGGATGATGCATAAGTGTCCACTGTGTCGGCTGATATGGAACTAAAACAACAAAACCCATGAATATATAAGAGAAGAGCTGGAGAATAACTGTCCACTGTGGTGACCAGTATGCATGAAAGGGTTAAAGTTCAATCTAACCCAGACTGTCAGCAGTAATGTAATATACTGTATAGGATAATTTATTTCCTGTTTATTTATAATTCAGTATTTTATACTTTTGTCTGTTTTCTTAAATGCATTTTGGTACATGGAGAAGAAAATGATATCTAATGTGAAGCTTACAGGGACCCAGTGTATGTTGGCTTCTTTTGGTGGCATTTGTTTACTTTATGAAGGATTGTTATCCTGAGTAACTAAACTTTTCAGAGCCGGATGTACTGAAAGCTTTTCTCACTGTCTTCTCTGTTAACAGTTAAGCTCATAAAAGTTGATCACAAATATGTCTGAGTGAGTAGTGTCTTTTATTTGTTTTGACTGGAGTGAAAAAGTAGATTATTGCTCTACTGCAGGGGTTCTCAAACTTTTTACAGTGGAGTATATATTTTTTTGGCCAAGTACCCCCAACTCTCAATTCAGCAATTTTGATTGAAAAAAATAAGGCAAAATGTGTTCCTGTGCCAAAGGTGTCTGTTTTTATTTTCAAAACTTTGTACTCAAACAACATATATTTAACTTTAATAAATTAAAAATAACAAATCTTTATAAGCAAATTTTGTGCAAATATAAACTGAAAAGCACCCTCTTTCATTGCTTAGAATAATCAATTAAATAGTTATGAATGAATAAATGAACCTTTCATCAACCAAAAATAATTACTTAATAACGCAAATAAACTCAGCGTGAATAATATGAAATAGAAATGTTCTTAAAATGTTACCAAAGCTTAAACAAGATGACTGACAATAATAAGGTCAGGAGTGTCAATTTTATTATATGAATGTATTTATTGTGTTTTACATTTTATCATTATTTTGTATTCAGTACATGATGACTTATGTAATGTATTTTTCCTAAAACATTTCAAGTACGACCTGTGCTTCTTCCAAGTACCCCTGCTCTACTGAAATGATCTTTGCTCCTCTATTTAATCTAAAAGTAGATTTGTACCTGCAGTTACATGTTTGCTGTTTGATAGCTGCTTTTGAAGATAGATTTCAGCTAAAATATCAATTGTGTCTACAGCATTTCATAAAAGACTTCCCAAGACTTACTGTTATAATTTATGTATCCTTTAAAAACCCCTGCGGCATACAGCACATGCCGCAAGAATTTAACATAGTTCAATGTATTGGTACTATGTGTTACAGACCTTGCAGAACACAGAGTTCCATTAAGGGCATGTAAAGACAGGTCTGACTTCTATTACAGTACCCATGATGCTATAGGCTATTTATGCAAAAGTCTCAGGTTTTGTTTACTAAGTACATAATCTGACACTATAACTGCAAAACATCATACTTCTTTTGCAAAAGCATGCATTTTATTATCAGAAATTTTATTTAGTCCATGCACCTGCAGGAGTGTGACCTTTGGTTGTTCTGTGTAAGGCATAACAGGTTTGGACGAGATATACACACCCACTAGTAGTATGCAAATGTAGAAGTAGAAGTAAACAAAAAGTAGAAGGAATTCTCTTTATAATGAGCTGAAGGACTGTAAAAACATATTCCAACTGAAAAAAGTGTATATAAAAAAAAAAAACAATGAGATTATACAAACAGTTATAAGTTTTACATTTTGCTTTGTATTTGTACTGCATCTAGTGACATATTTATTTGCTTATTTTGGTCTGGTATAATGTTTTTGCATCATTTCATTAGGTATATATTTACTTATGTTTTGTACTTTCTGGACATGTAGTTTTGCACTTGGTTTTGTATTCCTTTTGTAAAATTTACCTCCGCCAAGGAGGTTATGTTTTTGCCAGGGTTTGTCTGTTTGTTTGTCTGTCTGTTAGTGTGCAACATAACTCAAAAAGTTATGGACAGATTTGGATGAAATTTTCAGGGTTTGTTGGAAATGGGATAAGGAAGAAATGATTAAATTTTGGTGGTGATCGGGGGTGGGGGGGCCCACAGGGGGCCCATTTCCAACAAACCCTGAAAATTTCATCCAAATCTGTCCATAACTTTTTGAGTTATGTTGCACACTAACGGACAGACAAACAGACAGACAAACAAACAAACCCTGGCAAAAACATAACCTCCTTGGCGTGGGGGGGGCCCACAGGGGGGGCCACTGATCAGCCTTGGCGGAGGTCTGCGCTCTCCAAGTGCTTCTAGTTTTGGATGTATTTAGTTTGGTTTGTCTGACTTTATAGCTAGTTGTGTATGGCTAACCATAAAGGTTATTATTTAGGATGGGGCAGGAAATATAAGATTTTCTTCATCCTGCTCCTTTTCTAGCATGGGTGTGTAGATGTTTGTTTACTGGATGATTATTGAATGTTTGCTGATGAAATGCAACACCCATGAACGAAATAAATGAACATGAACATGTAGGTAACTATCAGGATGAATTAAACAGGAGAGGTTTTTTTCTTTCTTCTGAAAATCCATCAGAAGAAAAAAAAATCCAAATCTGGACCCCTCACATTCAGTTTGTTGCATGATTAGTGCATAAATTGTAAGTGTTGATATTCACATACAGTTGAGGAAAAAAATATTAGACCATGAAAAGTCATAAAAAACAATGGTTATGCAATCAACTACTAACTCCTGTGTGTATCATGTGACTAAAACTGACAAAAAGAAAACAGAATGCCTAAAAGCACTGTTTTTGGCAATACAATGTCATAGCAATTGGTGTAAGAACTGAAGTGATTTTGGTTATTATCAAGAAAACATTGAAAATGGATAGATATCAGCTCTTACATTATCATTATATTTGTCCAAACAAATGTACCTTTAGTTGTACCACGCATTAAAGTGAATAAGAAACTGAAGAAAACAAGGGTGGTCTAATATATTTTTCCGCAACTGTAAATAGCGTTTCAAGAATTACTGTTAGTGTTTACATGTTCAGACAAAAACTTAGTCTCAAGTGGTATTAACACCAACTACCACAAAAATTAATATTAAATTACACTATGGCACTGCTTATTGAAAGGGGTTTTTCTTCTTTGGATTTTAATTTATGCACATTTGTTGGCATCTACAGCTTTGTATAAACGGTTTCACAAACTTGTCCGTTTACAGTGTTTGCTTTTCCAACTGATATTTTTACTTTGTTGATAATCATATTTATACAAATAAAAAAAGAATCAATACAGGTAAAGGGTTGTCACATTTTAGACCTAAATTAGAGAATTTCTTAAACGCACATGGCAATGAACACCGGTAGTTTCGTTTTTCAGTTTAATAGCGATGAACTCATACTCCTAAGAAACTGACACCCTTTAATTATCTTAAGTGTTCAGTAAAATAACGTCACCTATAAACATGGAAAAACTGTACCCACCTCATTATTCTTTAGAAGTCTGGAAGAGTGTTTGTTTCATTTCCTTTACAGCCGAATATTTGCTTTTCCATTTGCATCCAACAGATATAAATACAGTAAGTGGTAATCCATTCATGTAACAAGAAAAAAAGCAAGAAAAACCATGTGAATTTGTGGTTATTTTTATTGAAAACAGTGACAGTGGATTATTTGAGCCGAAACCTTTTCCCTGAATTAGTTCTACCAAATAGCCTCTTAACTATACTATGTTAAGATGAAATACAGTTAAATATTCAGACAATACAACACAAAACTGATGCAAAACACAACAGGAAGGGTTTAGTAAAAAGCTTTCGTAACCACAGTAACCATCCCGAGGTTCACCTCCTTGAACTAAAGACGGTGCAGGAAAAGCTGCTCGCACACAAACAGCTCAACTCACACACTGTGGCTATTGTGTCCACACTGTAGTAATGTGTGTGTAAAAGAAATCTGAACACACCATATTTAATCAGCTGATTTTTTACCTTTTTTTTTTTGGTATGTTTAGTGGACGGCACCACCTTCGACTGAACGCTGGTATGAGACATAATTGCAAAACAGGATTGTCAGCCATTAAGTTACTGACACTTGAACGCACAAAACGCCTACTCATATTTCCATTGTTCACTCTTTCCAGTAGTCTGGCATGTTTTCATAACTTCCTTGGGGTGTTTTTCCAAATGGCCTAAAAGGAGAACAGGATACATTTTCATTTAATTTTTAGTTTGGTTTTTTTTACATCCATAAAAACGGTTCAAACTGGCCATAAATCCATATGTAATAGTGAGTAGGTCCTACACACTTACCTGTCTAGGGCAGGATTCACAGATATAGTATTTTTACGCCCATGCAAAAACAGCATTTTCATATTTCAAGGAGGAAAAAGTAGAGATTTTTCCTAGACAAACTAATACAAAAACCTTATTATGTCAGTCCTCAGGATGGTCATCACACACCTCTGTACTTCATAAATACATTCAGCACTCAGTTGATGCAGTTTAAAAAGGGTTTCTATTGCATAAGGATGATTAATCCAGCCTACACACTACATTTACAGACTATCACATGTGCACTTAAATAAAACATTGATCCATCACAGTTTCACCACGTCTTTCTCAGCTTAAAAACCTTTTCTTGACATCTTTATGGACCTTCTCCTTCCTACCTCTCAGACAAAACATAATTTAAACATAGTAAAAGACACATTTGTGGGTAAACAACATGGTTAGACATGGGTAAGGTCCAGTCATCAGTATTATGTTAGCTAAAAACACAGGGACTCATTAGATTAGTGTGAAAACTTTGTAACAAGGCTCATATAAAACAAAATAACTTGTTACTGGATTTGTGGGCTTGGCCTCACCTAGCTCTGTGAGTTGGGTGTCTAGAAGCTAAAGTGTCGTCGCAGCTTGTGACAGGAGAAATCTCTCTTCACACAAAACAAACCTGGAGATAAACAGGTGTAAATACAGTTAATTACCACAATGCCTTAATTGTACATCTGGATAAGATGGGGATAAAATATAGGATATAAACAAAGTATTTTTCGAGGGAAAATAAACTGATAACATATCAAATAATACTAAAGTACATTTCAAAAACACTAAATCTGTCTGAAGATCATGTAAATGAGTTGGAGGTGAAATGCCGTCTTGCAAATCAAACAAGTGACCAAACCCCCCCCCCTCTATCTACTGACTAGAAACTGTCCCTTTGTGGTAGAAGCAGGGAAGTGTGTTTCTGTGTCTAGACTCCTTATAGGTAGGGGTACTGTGTCAGGCGCCTGGGGCTGAGCTGGTAGGCACTGTAAGCCTCGGCCCGCGGCGTCACACTCACGTAGGGTGACCCGGCGGCAAACTGGTGCTGGTACGCTGCAGGGAGGCTGTGCAGCAGACTGCTCACAGAGTCCTTGCGACTGGCCGAGTCTCTCCTGGAGGCGGAGGATGAGGTGTATGTTGCTGCATAGGCGGAGGGGGAGTGTCCGTGGCTGCTGTGGCCCCGGCCCATCAGCTGCTCCATGGCCTGAGACGCCGAGGAGAGGGCCGTGGAGGCCGGGTAGCTGTACAGGCTGGGGCCCGGGGCCGACACGGACGCCAGGGCCGACACCTCAGGGAAGTTGTAGTGAGAGGCTGAAACGGCCGGAGGGAATGTCTGCTGGCGACGCAAAGACGAGTCACTGTGGGAAACCCCTGATCGCTCCTGAGATGAGGACACCACCGACTGAACCTGAACAGCAAATGGGAAAACAAACGCATAGTATTAGAATATATTACAACAAATGGGAGATTTTGACTTCTGTTTCATCTTGTTTGTTAATGAAAATGTACAACTCATCATTTCCTGAAAACACAAGGCGTAGACAACCTTGTGTCTATTCAAGTTATTCACATCAACAGCTATACTAATCATGTGACTTTACATCATGTCATATGATTATCATATTATATGATAATCATATGATGTGTGTTCAATCCTGTTACACTTTTCATCTGATGACTGTTTTTGAATGTTTTTCCTCATAATGTGGTTATTTTAATTTTTATATCATAATAACATAACTTTATTGATTCACTTAAGTGACACATTACAGGAATCTATCTTTGACATAATGTGCATATTTCTAACTTAACAGCATGACTATTTGGTGAATTATGAATCAATTCCTCATCTTTGTTTTATTATTATTTAATTTTGAGCTAAAGGAGTATTTAATTTCCCTTTGGAGATAAATAAACTCAATAGAATGAGATCACCCACTTGCATGCTAATATTGTCTGACAGTATGTTTTCAACTGTATCACATGAGTTACCGTATATGCAAAACAAAATTAGTCCATTTATTGAATGTTTACTGTTCACTGTCATTGCATGGTTTCTCCAGCAGAGAGTGCTCTTTAGAAATGAGCGCACAGTTTATTTATAAGCTATAAATTACTACACAGCCTCAGTAAATAGTCTTGTGCCTTAGTGGCTCTTCAATAACCACATTTAAAGAGTCCTCAACTGGAATAAAAACACATTAGTCATAGTTTAATGTATTACTGTGAGTATAATACACAACTCCATATGCACAACAACAACATCAGAGAGTTATTTAGGATACTTTCAGTGCATCCGTAGGCTGAGCAAAATGTACCTTGTGTGTAGTTCAGTAATGTTAATTTATATACAAGTTAAAATTTGATAACTATATTATTCATATACTTAGCTGACTGTTTCATTATACATCATGATAACATTTCAGACATTATTAGTTACTCAGACAAAAAGACTGAATATACAGAAGATGTTTTGGATTTATTTCAGAACTTGGAAGACTTGATTTGAAAACAATATCACCATGGAGGAGTCTTTACACAGAGAAGCACTTGACAAATTGATAGCTATAATCAAAATAATTAGTACTTAAGAGTCCTGTGTGTTTTGTTGTGCAGCCAAAACACACTGCCGCTAGGATTTCAAAGGAAATCATTTTAGTTTCTGTGTTTAAGATACCAGAGTTTAGCACTCTGATCTGCCTCCAGGATGTGGTTTGCCTGGGAGCCTCGACAAACTATTTGAGCTGCCACATCTGGCCTCATGGAATCGCCACCACCACCACCAAAGTCGCCTCACCTGGCTGAGGTTTAAGGGATGAGACTGGCTCTGCGTTAGTCCATGACGCTCCATGCTCTCCCCTGAACTGCAGGGCTGCCGATTGGATGATCTCTTAGGCTTTATGTAGTTCACTGGAAATTAAATTTAACATGCAAGTTATTAAAACGTGTAACAATCATAACTATGTCATTATCAAACTCACCGTGCCTCTTACCAGTCTCTATGCGGCTACGAGACACTGCTCCTCTCTCAGTGCCCTGAGTTTTGACTGAAGGTGCTACCACTGCCAGAGACTTGGCCTGGCGTGATGACATGGTGCCAGCTGGGATGTGTGTACGTGGCAGAGGAGTCAGTGGGCTGGCCGTAGATGAGTCCGAGTCGTGCACCGTCACACAGCTGATAACATTAGTCCTCTGGCTCAGACTGACACATGAGTAAACACAAAACCAATGTTAAACTACGAGCAAAAGTTAAGTGCAAAGAGCATCTTTCTGTAACCAGCATGAACCTTAACACCCTTAATGAATCAACTTACTTTTCTTCTCTACCAAGTCAAACCAACACTACTTAAATCCCTTCTCTAGTGTCAGATAATTTACTGTAAATGTGGGATCAGCAGCCTTTTACAAGGAATATTTACCAAGAACTACTGACCTGTTAGTGTCTTGCATTTATGATTAAACTAATTGGGCTCAAAGAAAAAAAATAAATAAAAAAAATAAAGCCATCCTCACCTGGCAGGATGAAATTTGCGCTCATCCTCAGTGTCTGTGTCACTGTGAATAGTGATGATGCTGACTGCTGGGCTCGGCGTATCGGAGATGATGATTGGCTGGGACAAGGTGGTGCTGGAGGTGGGCGGGGTAATGCCATTACTGCTGAGTAACGATGCACCCCTATTTATAGAAACGAAAGAAAGGTCATGTCGGTTACACATGGAATGTGACATGTAAAGCCACTAAAAAAATAAACTTTAAAACGTGCCCTGCCACACAAAGCCGTTTTTACTTGTATTTTTAATATATTTTAGGTCCATAGGTGTTTGTGTTATGTAGTGAATGTGAAAATGAACCGCTATCTCCTCTGTCTGCTATTGCCACTGAAAAGAAATAAGCAGAGAAATCAGGCAAGTTAGAAAAGATGGTCAGTCTGACGTGTTGTTGCCTGAGCTCATTACTATTCATGAGCTCGCCCAGGTGACACCACGGCCACAGAATTTATCGAGCTCAGTGACAGTTTTCGTATACGATAAGGATGACTGAACGTCAACGTTCTTGTGCGCTATGCTCGAACAGAATTTCAACAATGCACATGTTGCCCAAGAACCCAGAGTTGAGGATCCAGTGGCTTCAATTTATTTTTGGGACAATGCCACAACACAATAATTTGAAATTAACTCTCTGTTCCTCACATTTTGAAGACAGTGACTTCATCAATGTTGGCGAGTTCAGCATAGGCTTCACAATACGGTTGCTGTTGAAGCCTGGAACAGTACCATCGTGGCAGTCTACTGAAAAGCCAGGCTCTCATTGGCTAGCTGTTAGCCAATCAGAGTCAAGCAGATTAGCATGTTGAATATTCATGAGAACTGCCGCAAATCAAGCTGAGTCCATGGCAGAACTTCAGACATTATCACAAAAGTAATGAAATATGTGTAGCAGGGCACCTTTAAAAGAACATGTCATTACATAACATTTTATTACTGAGCTGTGTAACAACCCCCAGACAGTTTTATAAAGAACTAAACACTCAAGTTCGTCAGAATGGTAAATGTATTACGAGTTACCAACCTGTTTCTGTTCTCGCCACGTCTGGCTTTCACCTTCTTTCTCTCCTGCTGTGTCCTGGCTTGTGCTGCACTTCTGTTAAAAGTCACAATCAAAACAATTAACAGGTCATTGAGCACTGCATGAAACATGTAGATCTTTCTCATCTGGGTCCTGTCTGTTATTTTTTTACATAAAACATTAGATAATTTCACAAAAAAATTTACAAAAATAATATCTGAGTCTAAAAATTAAAAGATCCAGTAGCAACAGAGAACTTGCTAGTGTAATTATCATTATTTTCCATCTTCCTGCTCCATCTTTTGCGCTTTTGTGAATCACATGGTCCATGGTTCAGGGCTTTGTTTATATTTCTGATGCCATCAGACATGTTGCATGTGATATAGGATTCCTTTGACTAAAAACTATGCATGGCACTTTAAAAGGATGCGTCTTCAACCAGGACACATAACAGAAAACATCCCAAAACTAAACATGTTTCAATTGAATATCGTAAAAACACATTAGAAACTGTAATGTCATTATAACAGAGAGATGCTACAGTGAGTCCAGTGACCCACCTCCAGCCATGACCCTGCTGTGTGGCAGTGTCCGAGTGAAGTGAGTCCAGAGGGGATTCAGCCACATTGGACTGGTGGGCTGAGCTGTGGATGGCCATGCCGGGGACCTGCTGCCATGATGATGGTATGAGGATCTGCTGGGTGCCAGTGGGCCATGCCTGCTGAGAAAAGAACAGATGCTCACATTTTAGCTCATGAGCGAGCACAGTTCGGAAACAAATCATCTGAATGCTGGAATGGGCTGGACAAACTGAGCCATGCTGAGAAAATAATCCAAAAAGACAGAGGCAAACCAATGGCCAATCTCTTCTACAGGCAAAAGCACAAAGCTAGATAAGCGAGCAACCTTTCCCAAGCCATTCCCTTATTATAGCATTGCCCTGCAAACAGATACACAAGATGATATCATGCAAAGCACGAACAATGAAGCACTGTAAACAGTCAGATCAAAGATAAAGACAAATATACAAAAAACCATGGTGCCTGTTAAAGAAGAAATACTGAAGAAAGATTAGTTTAGTTCACTGATGCCAAACTGTCTGCTTGATAAGCTGTCTTGGGGAAAGGCATGCCACATGGTCTGGGGCTGGAACAAAAGATGTGTGTCAGAGTGAGGCTGTTGAATAGGGATTTGAGTGTGCTGTGTAGCTGCAGCCTCCTTTGCTGAAACCAAGGAAAGACGGGACAAGAGAAGCTGCAAGCAAAGCGCAGACCAACTCAGCAACACATGCGCTCCATGCCCTCAGCACACCTATGGGGAAAGACATGAAGAGTGTGGAGAAAGGGTGTCCTTTGGAGCAGAAAGAGACTGTAAATGTGGTCAGTTATATTCTATGGTGAAATAAAAGTGGAAAAAAGAAAATTTTTTGGTGATGCCAGACCAAAAAAAAAGAAGTTTGATATTTTTGGAAACATTGCACTGATGAAACTATGACTAAAGTTGAAATATGTAACATTCACATGTGCTGGTTGAGTTGCCTGGATGTTTGTTGACAATTGCGATATTAGCTAGTGTTTCTGCTGTACAGGAGCAGAAAGAGGCACTGTGAGCATTAGGATTTTTGTGGGAAAGCTACACCTACATAGTGTGTAGACTTGTTATTATGGATATATGCAATTGGGAAAGTTGGAGAACATAATTTAAAAAAAAAAAAAAAAGGTACAATATAAACTGTTTACAAATTAGACAAAATTATTATTATATGTAAATCTCTTTCCATGTTACATATTGCACCTTAAGGGAAACATGATGAGTGTGTATGTGAAATATTCTCTATGATTATAAAGACTAGTCCCATGTAGATGTGATGCAAAGGGAGGAAAATATAAACAAAAGGAATAGAAAATGGCAAGTAGGGCAGGAGAGAGGTGGCATTGTTAGTGGTAGAGGGAGTGTGCATGTTTTTCTTCAGGGACGTCATTGTTGCTTTACCAGCACTGTGGCTGTGTGCTCCAGGAGGGTGGGCCGCCCCACCCCAGTGCCCAGCCCGAGAGGCAGAGAATACTGGGGGGCTAAGCCTGCTGAGGGTGGGTGGAGGGTGGCCACCATCAGGGGTGTGCAGGAACCCTGGAGGAGGGAGGGAGGATAGGGGAGGGTAGTGTTAGGGCAAGATGACAAGTAATGTCTGTAAAGGTTGTATCTGATTTAGATGAAGGGGATGAAGCGGGTAGAACTCCGCTGCACACGGTACCATGAGCCATCTGGACATCAAATCTCTGCAGTATGCAGTAATCGTTCCTTATTTTAGAAAACTGCAATTAACTAGCTACTTCTGCCAGATCAGTCTCCTGCACTACACATCTGGCATCCATCCCGGATAGGAGACTGGGAAAAAGACAGATGTGGCTTCTGAGTGGCAGTCCAATCAACTCTGGATGCAAATCCAAGGCAAGGCGTAATCAGCAGAAACGCAAACAACAAGAGCAGTATGGACTACGTCATGGAAGCCATGTCATCCTTTATTACAGATGTCAATTTTGTGAATGCATCCAAATAACCGACATCTCAAATGAGAGCAACACATTTTACTGAAGAACATATTACATCCTTTACCCACCAAACTTTGGCTTGCTCTGCTGGCAGCAACATGAGAGCAGAGAGTCTGTGGTTGTTTATTAATGAATGAGCTAAACTGCGCTTCACTGCTCTTGGCTTGGTGTTAATGACATGTTATCATTTACAAATGTTGCCAGATTTATTTCAGTAACCCTTAGTTTAGGTTACTGAATGATGGATGACAAACATGAGCTTTATGTGCACTGCATTAAACAAATCTGCTGAGAATGAGTCACACAAGCCCAAGCATTAGACTTAACGTCAAGTCTAAAGCTGTACATTAGCAGACCAATTGCTGCTTCCAAGCCCTTCACTCATGAACCTTAAAATTTTCTTAGTAAATTTCTTATTTTTGGTCAGTTTCATGTGTGAATAGGAGGCATGAAGTGAACAAAAATTTCACCTCAGCAATTAAGATTCATGGCTGAAGCTGTGAAATGTTAGAACATTCATTCAAAATCATTCAGTAAAATCACGAATAATTTTTAAAAACCATTACAACAAATCGGCCCATCAGCGACATCTGAAATATTGCACACGCACACACACACACCTATTAAACCCTTACCTGTGTGAGCATACTTGGCTGAATCTGCAATGACTGAGCAGACTGGGTCTGAGGTACTATGGGTACAGAGTTCTCCATCCGAACAGGGAAACTGGAACTCTTACTGGATGGCTGAAGCCCTGGGAAACAATTTTAACCACAAATGTCAATTAAGAACAAAAAGAGATGAAAAACAACTCAGAGGAAGTTCAGAGGCACAACGGGTTCCAACTAATAATAAGGGCTTTTAAGTTTCCATAGTTACAGAAACAAAAACAGAATACTCTGGCACACACACTCCTTTCTCTGACTGTTTTTGATAGAGGGACCACAGACCCTTATCTAAATAATAGACAGATACAAAGAAAAGAACTGTAAGGTTCCTTAGCCCTTTTACCTTCAAACAAGTGGACATCCTGAGACTGAATAATTTACCTTGAATTGTGGAGGGTGGGCAGACGATGAGAGTCTGCTGGAAGGGTTCTGTCTGGCTACACAGCCCAGCAGGACGTGTTGGAATTGGGACACTCTGTTGAGCAAGCCCAGGAATGTTGATTGTTGCCTGCTGGTAAAGAGCTGGCTGGTAGTTGAGCAAAGGCACGGCCCCTCCTGCTGAAGGCACCTGATGATACAGGAAAAAAAAATCCACAACTGATTAACACTTGCAAAATCTGCAGGTCTGCTGGAGGAATACATCTCATGTAACAACAAGACTCACCTGGTTATGCTGGTTGAGTTGGCTACTAAAGGTAACTGTGAGGTTACCTGCTGCAGCACTAGGTACTGCATTGGTTGAGTACAAGGATTTACTACTATCATAGGAGCTCCGTCGTTTGCAGATCTCCATGTTCTGGAAGCATGATTTCACACTAAAAAAGGGGAAAAAAATGGGTTTAAGCCAGGGGTCTGCAACCTTTATTATCAAAAGAGCCATTTTGCCCCCTCTTCCGCCAAAAAAAATAGTCTGGAGCTGCAAAAAATAACAGAGCTTATAAACTTTTAAAAGATTTAATCTTTTTTACATTTTATCTGTTACAACCACTGAATACAACAAACAGAAGTGCAGCGTGGAATGGATTCTGGAGTATGATTACTCTAAAAGTACACAGTAAAAGTATTTCATAGTATTTGTGCTAATAGTATATGAAGTACTAATACCAAAAATACTAAATTCACGAGGTACTCATTGGGAAAAAAAATTTATTCATCATTGAATTTAGTCTTAAAGCCTATTTCAGATGAAAAAACAAACATTTTTGGAGCTTGGAAGGGATTTTTGAGTATGATTACTTCAAAAGTACACAGTAAAAGTAGTTTATAGTATTTTTGCTAATAGTATTTGAAGTCCTAATACCAATTGTAAAAAATTCATGAGGTACTTATTGGAAATCATAATTTTATTCATCATTGAATTTAGTCTTAAAGCCTATTTCAGACGAAAACAAACACTTTTGTAGCTTGGAATGGAATCTGTTGTAGGATTACCCCAAAAGTACACAGTACTTATACTCATTCAGTTGCTCTATGAAAAGTATCGCTATTTATGAAAATTATTCTCTTCAAAACTCAACACTGCCTCCGCAGTTCCCAGTTGTACTGCTCCATATTCTCCCGGAAAATGGACAGAATTATGTGAATAATATACAAAGGACGGACAGAACCCTCCGTCCGTATCCATCTGCGTCTTTAACGTAGAGCAGAAATGAGCCCTTACTTTTGTTGTCTGGAAGGCACATTCGCTCCATGCAGCTCATCTACCGTAACTGTCAAATAAGTAGCGCACAAGAAAAATGCTAGCGGCTGGGTTGACCATACAGAGGAGAATCACGGCTGGCTTGACCGCAGTAAAGGGAGCCACTACGAGGAGGATGAAGAGCCGCAGGTTGCCGACCCCTGGTTTAAGCTACTCTGTTTTGTCAGTACAGATACATGTATACAACATCTGTCTACCATCTTATTACACAAACTTACTGGGAGCTGTGGGGATAATCCATAAGATGGCTCATTGTAACAAAGGGGTGGCCGAGAGTTTTAGTGGGTGTGATCCTCTTGTCGGCATCCAGGCGGAGCATCCGCTTCAAGAGATCTATAAATTCTCGCCGATCAGCCTTCTCTGCCAACATGTCTGTCCCTTCGAGATGAGAGGACAGGTTCACCTGCAAAAACAAGATCAACCTAACAAGTCAAACAACTGCAGCTAAATTTCATTTCCTTGTACTGCACAAGAAAATGTCAATTACCTGCATCATGTCATCCAGGCAGTTGAAGATATACTTTCTTGCTTCTTTAGACTTGATACCCATCTCCATTTCATGCTCTGCTGGAGTCTGAGAAAAAATAAGATCAAAAATTAGCTGCATCTTTGCTACTTAATACTTTAGCCATTTTCCCATAATCCTTTGTTTTGAGTATATGTTGTATTTGCTTTCTCTTACCTTCAGCCTCCAAAGTGGGTAGCTAGAGTCAGGCCCACGGTTGAAGAAGCGGCTAGTCTTGGTGCCAGCACTCAGCAGGTACTCTGCTGGCAGGCCTTGAGTCTGAGAAATGTATCGGATCTGGACACAGAGAAAAACCCATTCCCTTCTTTAGAACACTGATCCTACAAACAGATCACTGAAGCACATATCAAGTCTGAGAAACACTAGCTGTGGTACTGACCTGAT